>NC_089251.1:23354361-23954361 GCF_963930625.1 Muntiacus reevesi
GGACTGCAGCACGCTAGGCTTTCCTGTCCTTCACCATCTCCGGGAGTTTGCTCAAACTCATGTCCATTGAGTCGGTGACTTCAAAGCATCTACATGAGCCAACTTGGTGTCATTTTCAAACTAACTTGACATCACTACTGGAAGGATATTTTGTGGCAAAAATGAAGAGGTGAGACAAAGTCGGAGGAACTCTGAAAACCCTGTTACTAAGGCTGTGGTCTGGGGAGAGGCACTTAAGCTTGTTGAGCATCATTTTCCATAGTTTCAGAGATACTAACACTTACTTTCTAGGCTTTTTGTAAGGATTAGGTGACATGATGTCTATCTGATAGAGTATCTGGGAAGTAATAGGTTCTAAAAATGAGTAATTATTACTATTAATAACATTATTGCTAAGAAAACAATTTTATTTATTTTCTTTTTACAATCTATTTTCGTTTTGGTTGCGCTGGGTCTTTGTTGGTGTGTACAGGCTTTCTCTAGTTGTGGCGAGCAGGGACTATTCTTCATTGCAGTGCCTGGGCTTCTCACTGTGGTGGTTTCTCTTGTTTCGAGCATAGACTCCAAGTACACTGGCTTAAATAGTTTCAGTTCACCCGTTCTAGAGCCCAGACACAGTAGTTGTGGCACATGGGTTTAGTTGTTCCATGGCATATGGAATCTTCCCAGACCAGGGATTGAACCCATGTCCCCTGAAATGGCAGGCAGATTCTTATCCACTGTATCACCAGGGAAGTCCAGGAATACAATTTTAAAAGGTGATATAAATCTATGCACAAATTGTTTCTTTTACCTACCTGAAAGTGGAAAACAGAAACAAATTATTATTGTGCCTAAGCTGCCTTGTTTATAACTGTATGTCCATTTATAACATTTTTTCTGAAGCAATTTCAGAAGGTTAAAGTTGACTGAGCATCCAGAGTATGAAGCACTGTGTCCCTGTTTCCCAGTCACTTCAGGAGGCAATAAACTATTGAAGTATAATGTGTTAGAAAGCATCATTCAGTTCAATTCAATTTCATTCTTGTCTGCAGATGTTTCTAGAACACAGCAGACATTTCTAGATTAGCAAGACACTACGATGTGGGGACCTTAGAGGTGAGAGCATAAGTGATACACTTAAGAAATGTAAGCCGATTACTATAGGAACAGACTTAGGTATCTGATGCCCCTGACTCTGAATCCTGTAACTTCCTGTGATCTTGAATATCTTGTAGTTTCTTTTCTTTCCTCAACTGTAAACCAGAGAAGAACAAATCTGATCTTTCAGGGTTGTTGTAAAGAGGAGAGGAGAGGTACATATGCAGGATGCCTAGCATTGAGAGCCCAAGATCACTGCAAGCTCTTTTAAAGTGTGGAGGGATGGCTGAGCCTCCAAGAAGACTCGATGATGGACAGTGGAAACCTGGCAGTGATGACATCCATCACCGATGGGCGTGGCAAGGTGTCCTCTCTCTAGGACGCACCCCATTGCCTTTTCTCTCTGTTCTAGACCGGAGGCCGCTCCAATCGTGGGTTTAAGCGGTGAGAACGGGCCTGGGGGAGATGAGCTCAGTGCCGCACAGACTTGAACTGCTTGGAGAGTGAAGGCCTCCCTCAGCCTCACTTTCTTCCTTTGACAAATTGGGGAGAAAATGCTTCCTTGAACTACTTCACATGGTGGGTGGAAGAGAACTGACATGACAGACAGGAAATGGCTCTGTAAACAGTAAGTTGCTGAATCAGTGCTAGAGATTGCTATTAGCTCCCCAAAAAGGAAGGCACAGAGAAAATCCTGTCAATTACTGAGTTCTCTGAGTTCTGTATTCCTCTGGCCAGGAGCTTTTGTGATCATTGGCCTTCCCAGTTGGCTCAATGGTAATCTGCCTGCCAGTGCAGGAGACACAAGAGATATGGGTTCAATCCCTGGGTTGAGAAGATCTCCTGGAGAAGAAAATGGCAACCCACTTTTGTATTCTTGCCTAGGAAATTCCATGGACAGAAGAGACTGGAGGGCTACAGTCCATGGGGTTGTGAAGGAGTCTGACATGACTTAGCAACTAAACAGCAATAATAAGCAGGTGGGGGACAATTGCCATTCCAGTCTGAAACCTCTCTACTCAAAATGTGAACCATGGATGGACCAGCAGCATTGGCATCACTGGGGAGCTTGCTAGACATGCATGACTGGGCTCCCCATCCCACATCTACCCAATCTGAACCTGCATTTTAGCAAAATACCTGTGAGTCATAGACACATCTGGACTTCCCTCGTGGCTCAGATGGTAAAGCATCTGCCTACAATGCAGGAGAACCACGTTCAATCCCTGGGTCAGGAAGATCTCCTAGAGAAGGAAATGGCAACCCACTCCAGTATTCTTGCCTGGAAAATCCCATGAATCGAGGAACCTGGTAGGCTACAGTCCATGGTGTCGCAAAGAGTCGGACATGACTGAGTGATTTGATTTTTTACTTTACAGACACATCAAAGTTGGAGAAGCCTTGGTTTACAGGCCTTGGTGGTAAAGAGGAAAAATTGATAGCAAGGAAGTTAACCAGCCCTGGAAAGGAAGTTCTGCACACACCTTTGGTGTGTTGGGGTTGCTTGGCATGATGTCAGAATTAGAGGCTGTAAGAGAAGGAGAGAAAGAAGAAATGCCTTCACTCAAGAAGGCTGGAAAGTGCCAGACTTCTGCAAAAGATGGGAGTGATGGACAGCCACCTGCAGCCACTGAGTGGTTCCCTCCACAGTGGTCCTATCACTTTTGGAGCCGGTGGTTCAGGCGCTCCTTGGGGGAAAACCCAGGCACACCTGCTGTCTTACCTGAGCCTAACTCCTTTCCAAGACCCTAATGAGCTCACTCAACGTCACAAGGGCTTCTCATGAGGAGACACCACTTAGGAACTCTTTGTTATCAATTAGTTAATCATTAGGTCCACCGGCACTTATTGATGGCTGGACTAACTACACCTAGAAGCACCCTGACATTTTTACTGTTACGAGATAAATCAGAGGTGGAGCCCATTGACTGCCCAGGTATTTTCAGGCTTTCTTATCTTTCATCAAGTGGTTCCCTCTGCTTGCAAACCTTTCTCCTCCCTTCTCAATTTAACACTCAATGGGGTCCTTATCCTTTAAGACTTTGGTCAGTGGCCCCCTTCTCAGTGTGACCCTGATCTCAGTGGGACTCTCACTTAGTTTGGGGTAAGAGAACGCATGGATGCTAAGGACTGGAAAGGGAATTTTCCCTCTTAAAGTGCTCAGTGACTTACATCCTCCATGGGACTCCATGGAAAGTCTTGATGTAGTGGGGAAAGATGTTTATGACTCCCAGAGGGCACCTCCTTTGTGACTGGCACTTCCTAGGTGTTTTACAGCAATTGACTTATGTCATTTTCCCACAAGGATTTTCCTAGGTGTATGTCATCATCTCCATTTTATGCACAATGAAAACACAGTCAGTGAAACTTGGATTTATGCACAACATTCTCCAGTTCCTGAGTTCTGCTCCCCCTGCTCTCTGCAGATCAGGGGAGGAGGAGGATGTGGAAGAAGGAGAAGGGAGACCTTGTCTATGATGGGGGACCCTGGGTAGCATCACCAGGCTCCCAGGTCCACTGGAAGTCGAGCTCAGGAGGGAGCACATATGGTGATTTCTAGCATGGGCCATTCAGACCACTGACCATCTCTCACTGTTCCGTGGATTTCTGTTGGATGGAAATCAGGATCCTGTAACTTCAAACATCTGGATGGACTGAGATGAGAGGTCCCTTCTCAGTACCATGAAATTAAAGGAAAAAACATAGCTCCTTGTTTTTCTTGACGAGATATTCTTTCTGTCTTTCTTGATTTCTCTTTTTTTTTTTTTTCTGTCTTCCCCCACCCGTCTCTCTTTTTCTTTCTTTCCCTTTTTCTTTTTAAAGTGGGTGTATTTAGTCATTATAACTGGTTAGAAGCCAGAGATAGTTAGGCGTCTTCTGGTTGGAACAGAAATAGCCCTGTTAGCCGTGGCCTGCATCCAAGCCCCTGTGAACAGCTTCCCGAGAAGATCTCCATATAAATGGTTCCTTCAGGACTCCCCTTTGAATGCTTTCTTGGTCTTGGGGGTCTGAAATGGAGCCAATTTGAGAGAGTTCCAGGCATTTCCCACAGGGCCTCCTTCCCCAAAGCTTTTCAAAGCAGTCCCAGAGGTCCAAGCATCTTCTCTAACTCAGGACTCCCGCCACTGTGAGGAGTTTGGAAAACTTGCCTTCAGCCTCCTGACACCTTCGCCCCAACTCTTGAAAGGGCTCAGACCTGGCTGACTTTTCCTGCAGCGCAGAGACAGTGCCCAGGATGGTAATAAATGTTTGCAATGAATGTTTGTTAGTTTTAACTGTGAAATACGTTGGAACTGTGCTGAAAGCCTCTGGAGCTGAGTTGTGCTGGATTCCCAAGTACACAGATGGCAGACGGACCTCTGGGTGTCTCTCCAGTTAATAATAATGAATGGATGACATAGACGAGTGACTTGTACGTGCTCATAAATATATAAGAGAGCATTTCAGTCAACTCATTCATATTTCCAGTATTCACAGCACAGATGTGAAACCTGGGATATTGTGTGTCTGTTAAAATAATGATAACAAAACCCAAGTCACTTCCCGCAAAGCGCAATAGGCAAAGGTATGGACTTGGCCAAAGTGGGTTTGTATTCATGCTTTCTTTCGAGGAGGATGTTTTCAGATAAGTCACCTGAACTCTCTGAGCCTGTTTCCTCATCACTATTGGTTGTGTTAAAGGAAAAGCCTTTGCTCAAATAAGATAAATATGAAAATACTTTGCAGAGGATAAGGTTAATCATACTTTCATTTACATAAGCTAATTTTTAGAGGCTGACAAACTGGGCTTAAAAAAATTTCTAAATGACCCCAACCTGAATTAGTAATGTTTTATGGGGTTCAAAATGCTTATGTAATAGATGGGGGAAGGCAGCTGAGGATCAGACAGGGTTAAGCATCTACTGTGGACTATTGCAAGGTTTTTGGGAGAATAAGAAACAGTAAAACTTGAGGTCCCTGATCTCAAAGCTCTTAGAATCTTAATGAAGCTAGACGATAGGGCTAGGCGATGCACCACATAAAAAATATAGGGAGTAGGATTTGAAATTGGATGAATCATCATGCAACTTTTTTTTTTTTTAAAGAAATAGACTATATATATATATTTACGGAATGGGGGGAGGTTCCCTTGTGGCTTAGTTGGTAAAGAATCCACCTGCAATGCAGGAGACCTGGGTTTGATCCCTCGGTTGGGAAGATTCCCTGGAGAAGGGAAAGGCTACCCACTCCAGTATTCTGGCCTAGAGAATTCCATAAACTATACAGTGCATGGGGTCACAAAGAGTCAGACACGACTTGAACGACTCTCATTTTCACTTTCACATATATTTACAGCAGGTTTGGGTTCATAACAATACTGAGAGGAAGATAAAGAGATTTCCCACCAATAGCCCTATTCCCTAACATGCACGGTCTCTCCTGTGATCAACATCCCCCCACACCCCTGCCCAGGACAGTACATTTGTTACAGTCAATGAATCTACACTGAAACATCATTATTGCCAAAAGTCCATAGCTTACATTAGGGTTCACTTCTGGTGTTGGGCATTCCATGCGTTTAGATGGATAATGACATCTACCCATCACTGCAGCATGATACACTGCAGCATCATTTCCACTGCTCTATGATACTTTGCATTCCACCTATTCATCCCTCCCTCCCCCTGGTCCCTGGAAACACTAATCTTTATACTGCCTCCATCATTTGCCTTTTTCAGAATGTCCTGTAGTTGGAACCATATAGTGTGTAGCCTTTTTAGATTGACTCCTTTCACTTAGTAATTAATACACCTTCAAGTTTCCTCCATGTGCTTCCATGGTGTGAACGCTCCTTTCTCTTTAGTGCTGGATAGTATTTCATTACATGGATGTATTACCTGGTGTCTCAGTGGGAAAGAATCCTGTCAATGCAGGAGACGTGGGTTTGATCCCTGGTCAGGAAGATCCACTGGGGAAGGAAATGGCAATCCACTCCAGTATTCTTGTCTGGAAGACCCCATGAACCAAGGAGCTTGGTGGGCAATCCCTGGGATCACAAAAGAGTCAGACATGACTTAGTGACTAAACAACAACAACAACAAATATTCCATTGTTTGGATGTACCATAGTTTATCTGGAGGATGTCTTTTTTGTTGCTTCTGCATTCTGGCCATTATGAATGAAGCTGCTATAAACATCTGCTCTGTCACTTGGAATAAGTTATTTTATGTCTTCAAACTGCAAGTTCTTCATCAAATAGAGGTAGTAATAGAGGCAGAATAACAATAGAGGTTAAGGACTTGGACTGAAACAGACTGGGTTCTGAGGGTGGTGCTGACGCTTACTAGACCTTGGCTGTGTCACTGGACCTCCAATGAGGGTGATAACAGTTCCTGCTTCAAGAGCTTGTTACGAAGATTTAGCGAATTAATAGTGTAAAGAGACTAGAACAATGACTGAAAAATGGTAAATACTAAGGGTTTGTTAAGTTAGTGAAATAAATAATGGCCATCATCACAGTACATCTTTCAAAGCTAAATGAAGGAGCATGTGCATTATCTAGTGTGTGTGTGCTCAGCCACTCAGTCATGTCCGACTATTGGCCATCCTTCTTGTAGCCCACCAGGCTCCTCTGTTCATGGGGTTTCCCAGGCAAGAATACTGGAGTGGACTGCCATTTCCTCCTCTAGGGGATCTTCCTGATCCAGGGATTGAACCCACGTCTCCTGAGTCTCCTGTGTTGGCAGATGGATTCTTTACCACTTGAGCCATCTGGGAAGTCACATGACCTAGTATAGGAGGAATATCTTGCATATGGAAGATATTCAGTTAATGTTGTTTCTTTCTTCCTCTGCTCTTGTCCTTCCTTTCAAAGTACATTTTCTGCCTACTGCTGCAGATGAGGTGCTAACCACGGTTCCCAAACTGGGCAGCACATGAGAATCACTAGGGTGAAGTTTAAATAGTCCCAACCCAAGGACACTTTAGATCAGTGCAATCACATTGGATGTGGATGGAACTCAGGCATCAGTGTTTTCAAAACTCTCCTTTGTGATTCCAACATTCAGTCAAGTGGGAGAAACAGTAGTATATCTGGGTTCCAATGGGATCCTGGAAGGGGCCAGGGAAAATTTCTTCCTTTTTAAAAAAAAATAGTTTTTATTTATTTATTTAATTGTTTTTATTTTTAGTGGGCTTTCTCGAGTGGTGGTGAGTGGGGGCTGGTCTTCCATGTAGCGCATAGGCTCCTCATTGCGGTGGTGTCTCTTGTTGTGGACCATGGGCTCTGGGCGTTTGGCCTTCAGTAGCTGTGGCACATGGGCTCAGTTGCTCCAAGACATGTGGAATCTTCACCAACCAGAGATCGAACCTGTGCCCCCACATTGGCAGGGAGATTCTCATCCCCTGTACCACCGGGAAAGTGCCAGGGAAGGTTTCTTGATATTGATCTTCTTTTTGTTGACTCCTAGAGGCTGTCCCTTCAGCTCACTCCACCTCGGAAGCTGCATTCACACCTTTGACAAATTGCTATTGGCACCTGTGGTGTGCAAGGCACAGAGCCTGTATCCTTGAGCAAGCCAGGTTAAGTCCTGTCATCTTGGGGCTTACCATAGAAAGGGTAACAGATCGCTTATGTGCTAGGCTCAGTCGTGTCTGACTCTTTGTGACCCCATGGACTGTAACCTGCCAGGTTACTCATGAGATTTCCCAGGCAAGAATACTGGACTGGGTTGCTATTTCCTTCTCCAGGGCATCTTCCTGTATCAGGGATTGAACCTGAATCTCTTGTGTCTCATGCGTTGGTAGGCAGATAACAGTAACAGACAGACACACATGTAAGAGAATGAGTCATGCTGAGAATGATAGTTTTAAGAGCCACAAAACAGAAGAGCACCAGCAGAGAGTGACTGGGGTGGGGTGGGTCCAGAGGGCTTTCTGCTAAGCTGACATGGAACTGAGCCCAGAAGGAGGACATGGTGTCTGTCCTAGGAGGACTATCCCAGGAGACCACAGCTTCATGTGTTGAGGGATAAAAAGTCCATGAACATGGGGGTACAGTAGTGGTAGAAGGGGCCTGGACAGGAGCCTGGAGAGGCGGTGAAGTGAAGTTGCTCAGTCGTGTCCGACTCTGCGATCCCATCGACTGTAGCCTACCAGGCTCCTCCATCCATGGAATTTTCCAGGCAAGAGTACTAGAGTGGGTTGCCATTTCTTTCTCCAGGTGGAGAGGCAGGGGCCTGGGCTAACAGGGCCTTTTGGAGATGTTGAGGATTTCCTTTGAAGTGTGATAGTAAGTGTCTGGAGGTTTTGCTGCAGGGGGAGAGATGTAACCTGGATTCCATATTTCAAACATGATCCCTGTTGGGTGGAATGTGGAGGGTTAAGGATGAACAGTGACAGTAGGGAGAATGGGTAGGAGGCTACAGGTGCAGCCCATGCTGGTGGGCTTGTGGTTTGGGCGAGGAGATAGCAGTGAAGAAGGATGGCAGTCATCAGATCCTAGATGTGCTTTTTAAAAAATTTTAATATTTATACAATTTTTAAAGATTGCTTTCCATTTACAATTATTACAAAATATTGGCTGTATTCTACAACACATACTTTAGCCTATCTTTCATTTGACACTTTGTACCCCCACACCCCTACTCTATTGCGCACACCCCAGATGTGCTTTTGTGAAAGACCCAGTGGGACTTGTCAACAGATGGGATGTAAAGCATACAGGAAAAAAAAAAAAAAAAAAAAAAGCAGGATCAAAATGACTCCCAGATGGTGGACCTGAGCATTTGAGTGGATGGTGCCAGTACTAGATGGGGAAGACAGTGAGAAGAATATTTAGGGAGAGTGTGGTCTGGATGCCTTGGAGTTTTAACCAGTGGCTGGACTGGAGGGAGGGGCAGGGTTCTTTGCTTCTATGCTGATACAGGAATCCCAGGCTCATTCAGAGTCTGTTCCGTGGCCCTTTGGTCTAGGAACATTTGGAAGAAACTGTGATCCCACCTCCGAACATCCATGAGATGTCCACAGTGACATTCCAAATGCTGTGCAGAAGAGTCGCTGAGAAACTTATCATTCAGAGTGGTTTAAACCATTATTTCCACCCCCGCTCCTTTTCTTTAGAGGCAGAGCTGAGCTCGGTTACCTCAGCAAATCCATCTCAGATAGCTTAAAGCTGAACTTTGAATTTCTTTTCCAGAGACTTCCTTGAAGCAGCACAGTGAAAAGAGCCCCGGGCTGGAGCCTGGCAGCCTGGCTTTGTGATCTTGGGTGAGTCACTTAACCTCCCAGAGCCCCAGTTCCTTCATCTGCAGACGAGGGGGTTGGATGGGGTATTCTCAAGGGTCTCTTTGAGCGCTAATGATCTGGTTTCTTAAGGCAGATTCTGTCCTTGGCTCCTATTAAAGAGGCAGAGAGAGGAGGGCAGAGTCCCTGCCTGCATCAAAGTGTGCGCTCCCAGAGCCCTCGCTTTCTGCCAGTGGGACTTTCTCATCCTGCCTTTTACAAAGTCAAAGGCGGAAGAATGTGATATTGAAAGACTTGTGTGGATTCTGACATGGGAATTGATCAGGCCTCCTTGAGCACCTACTCAGAAGTTGAGCCTAAGCTGGTCACTGGTGAACTAGAGACAAGGAATCAAAAGAAGGAAGCAAGGAATTTAAAAAGAAAAATGTGATTCATTTTCTTGTCTAAAGAAACATTCTCATTGTCCAGTAAAGCATAATTTTACTGAACCTTTATGGTTGGTTGGTCACTAAGTCATGTCTGGCTCTTTTGAGACCCCTCTGAGCCCATCAGGTTCCTCTGTCTATGGGATATCCTAGGCAAGAATACTGGAGTGGATTGCCATTTCCTTCTCCAGGGATCAAATCCATGTTCCTTGCATCTCCTGTATTGACAGGCAGATTCTTTACCAGTGAGCCGACTGGGAAGCCCAGATTGAGCCCTTACCCTCCACTAACATAAGTTAATATGAGATAAAGGAACTATATCACTTAATTCTCATTTAAGATGTTGGATTCCTCCTTTTAATTTTTTTAATTAATTTTCAGAATGACTTTGTGCCCAAACAACTTCCAAAGTGAATGATGACATTTTAAAAATGTTTATGAACTCATAGATTTTTGTATATGTATTGATTTCAAATTTCCTTCCTTTCAGTTATTTTTGGTTTTCATCCTAAAACTGTGTCATTTTTGATTAGAGGCAGTCCTTCAGATTGGCTCCTGTAAGTCTTTTGGCACCACACCAGCAATCTTTGTAAGCTTCCTTGTAGGTAAAGAATCTGCCTGCAGTGCTTGAGACCCAGGTTGAGAAGATCCCCTAGAGAAGGGAATGCCTACCCAGTCCAATAATCTTGCCTGGAGATTTCCATGGACTGAGGCACATGGTGGTCTACAGTCCATGGAGTCACAGAGAGTCAGACACTACTGAGCTATTAGCTCACTTTCACTTTGCTCTCTGTTACAGCATTGTTTCATTCTTGCTACAGTCCTTGCTGTGGAATTCTTGCTGTGGACAATTCTTAAAGAGATGGGAATACCAGACCACCTTACCTGCCTCCTGAGAAATCTGTATGCAGGTCAAGAAGCAACAGTTAGAACTGGACATGGAACAGCAGACTGGTTCCAAGTTGGGAAAGGAGTATGTCAAAGCTGTATATTGTCATCCTGCTTATTTAACTTACATGCAGAGTACATGATGCGAAATTTTCGGCTGGTTGAAGCACAAGCTGGAATAAAGATTGCTGGGAGAAATATCAATAAACTCAAATATGCCAATGACACCACTCTTATGGCAGAAAGCAAAGAACAACTAAAGAGTCTCTTGATGAAAGTGAAAGAGGAGAGTGAAAAAGTTGACTTAAAATTCAATATTCAAAAAACGAAGATCATGGCATCTGGTCCCATCAGTTCATGGTAAATAGAAGGGGAAACAATGAAAACAGTGATAAATTTATTTATTTTTTGGGGAGTTCCAAAATCACTGCGGATGGTGACTGCATCCATGAAATTAAAAGATGCTTGCTCCTTGGGAGAAAAGCTATGACAAATCCAGACAGCATATTAAATAGCAGAGACATTACTTTGCCAACAAAGGTCCATCTAGTCAAAGCTATGGTTTTTCCAGTAGTCATGTATGGATGTGAGAATTAGACTATAAAGAAATCAGAGCGCTGAAGAATTGATGCTTTCGAACTATGGTGTTGGAGAAGACCCTTGAAAGTCCCTTGGACTGCAAGGAGATCCAACCAGTCCATCCTAAAGGAAATCAGTCCTGAATATTCACTGGAAAGACTGACACTGAAGCTGAAGCTCCAATACTTTGGCCACCTGATGCGAAGAACTGACTCATTAGAAAAGACCCTGATGCTGGGAGAAATTGAAGGTGGGAGAAGAAGGGGATGACAGAAGATGAGATGGTTGGATGGCATCACCAACTTGATGGACATGAGTCTGAGCAAGCTCTGGGAGTTGATGATGGACAGGGAAGCTTGGCATGCTGCAGTCCATGGGGTCGCAAAGAGTCGGACATGACTGAGCGACTGAACTGAACTGAACTGAAAACTCAGGATTGACAAAGGTTATAAGGCAGAGTTGGGATTTGATCTTCACTTGTCTTCCAAACTCTTCAGCATTATATCACATAGTCAATTTGAAGAGATATGATCAACACAAAGGAAATAATTAGCCAATAGCAAAGTGTATGTTAATTAATTTAACAAGGGTGCCATTAGATTGAGGTTGTTCTAATGTCTTAAATAGCCTAGGTGTGTGTGTCAGTTGCTTAGTTGTGTCCAACTCTTTGAGACCCCAGGGACTGTAGCCCACCAGGCTCCTCTGTCCGTGGGATTCTCCAGGCAAGAATACTGGAGTAGGTTGTCATTTCCATCTTCAGGGGATCTTCCCAATCTAGGGATCGAACCCAGGTCTCCTGCATGGTAGGTGGATGATTTACCATCTGATCAACTAGGGTAGCTCCTAAGTAGCCTAGGAAGCAAAATCAAAGCTAAACCTATATTGCCTCAAGATTAAGAAATCCAAACTCAAAGATAACCAAATGTAAATAGCCAACTAGACTCTCCCGAATGAGGCAAATAAATTATAACCAATCAAATAATTTTCTTGCTTTGCTTCTTTGTCTTCTCTATTAAAGTCTTGACCCTGGCTCCTGTCATTCTGATGACTTCTGATTTGGTACTATCTGATGGGAATCAGGTTTTGCTCAAACAAATGCTACAAGATTGTCATATGCCTCAGTTTATCCTTTAACAAGTGGTATATGTCTTTTGATTGATTCATTAAGCATCTATTAAGTTTCAATAATATGCCAAGTTTCGTGAGATGAGTAAGACAAGATACAAGATTCCTGTCCTCAAGGAACTCATGTTTCTTTAAAAGGCTGATCTTTGTGATCATGACAGTGGGTAGGGAAGGAATTCAGTGTGGATGGGGGAGGCCTAGGAGGCTTCTGGGATGGGATTAGATCTGGCCTTAATCTGGCTGATTAAGAACTTCTCTGGGAAGAGGCATTCCAGGCAGGGGATGACCCGAACAAAGACCCAGAGGCAGGAACCAGCCTGGCAGAGGAGGTGGCAGTGTCCATTTGTCTCAAATCATTCATCTTCCATAGGCTTCTTGACTGCAAGAAGAGTGGGAGTCCATGATTGAGCATGCTGTGAAAATGACTCTCAAATGGCAAAAGAACTTTCAAGTTCTACATTATAGGGCAGGCCAAGGATTATGGGGAAATTCCCCCTCCCCCAAACTCTTCGTCTTTTTTTTTTTTTGTATTTTTTTATTAAACCATTTCCATGCAGAATGAGAACAGTGGCCTATTTGCATTGGAACTGGGGTGGTGTGTGTGCTTGTGGTATCTGAGTTCTCAGAGAGTAGATACTACATCTGTGTAGTCTGGCCTCTATATCTTCAGTGATCACTACATGGATAGGCTCTTAATAATTTTTTTTTTTTTTTACTTTATCACACTGAATTCATAACTTCCCTGCCCAGGGATTGAACCCATGCCCCAGGTATTAGAAGCATGGAGTCTTAACCACTGGACTGCCAGGGACATCCAGCTCTTAAATCTCTTTTAAAAACTGAAATAAGTTTCCTTCCAAAACATTTATACCCTTTGATGAGATGATTCCACCATGTGTCACTGAGAATTTACTGCAAAGAAATCATCAGGAATGTGGATGCAGCCTTCTGCCACAGATGTTCATCATGAAAGTATTCATATCAATAAAGCATGAGAACCAGCCTAAGGTGAATGTTTAATCACACACATTCTGTGCTATTCTAGGTATGATTGCCTTTAAGCCTGATGTAGATGTTAAACACCATGGTTGTGGGGAGTTCTGAATCACATGAGAATATGCTTAGGATATAAAAATATGTGGGCTATGAAATTATAAGCACAAAATGACCCTAGCTGTATGTAAATGCACAGGGAGAAGCCTGGCAAGAAATATACTCAGGCTGTCAGCCAGAGCTCCTCTCTGGGATGGTTGTTGTCTTCTTTGGTTTTTCTCTACTTTGTAAAATGGGTGAGCCTTACTTTTATGACACAAAACAAACGTTATATGAAGGATAGTCATGGTTCTACTTTATCTACTGACTCAACATTTTAACAAGTGAAAAGTTGAGTGTTATATTTTGTTACTTAAAACAGAACCAGAAAGTCAGGAGGGGTAATGGATGTGTTTGGGAAGAGTGGGTGGGTTGGGTGGGGGTGTCCAGCTGAACAGTTCAGGAAAAGGGGTGAGGTCACCAGGGAAGATGATGTCCTGGGGGGCGTCCCCTCCTTGGTGGCTCCTACCCCTGATCTCCGGCTACCTGAAGAGGTAGCCAGGCCAACGCCGGTGGAAACTCCAATTTTACAGTCATTAGGGGCACAGTGGGCTGGGCCATCGGCGGAGGCTTTGATCTGGTTAACCTCGCTGGGGGTCAGGCGGCTCTGACCCCGGCAGTGTTCTCACTCTAAAGCCGCAGCCGGGTCACCGCTCCTATTGTCCCGCCGGCCGACATTAACTCCCGGGCCAGAGAACAGGGCCCGCTCCCCACCACCAGCCTCCCACCCAAGTGGGCCTGCATTGTTCCCTCCCCATCGGCTCCCATTGTGCCCACTGAGGGGGAAAAAGCCAGCGTTCATTTCCTCACTCTAATGGCTCCATCCTCTTCCAGCCCATAAGCATTTTGTCACTGTGACCCCGGAGGTTATCCAGGCCTTTTGATCTTGCCCACCTAGAGCCCGGCTCCCCAGATGCCATCAGGGGCCTGACCCCCCACCCGGAGGGTGTGCCCATTGAGTGACTGGGCCCCAGGCGTGGAGGCCCTTAGCTAACTGGTTGGGGGGCTGGGATTTGGAGACAAGTGTGGAGTGGCTTCCCTGATAGCTCGGTTGATAAAGAATCTGCCTGCAATGCAGGAGACCTCAGCTCAACTCCTGGGTCAGGAAGGTCCTCTGGAGAAGGGATAGGCTACCCACTTCAGTATTCTTAGGCCTTTCTTGTGGCTCAGCTGGTAAAGAATTCGCCTGCAATGAGGGAGGCCTGGATTTGATCCCTGGGTTGAGAGATCCCCTGGAGAAGGGAATAGCTACCCACTCCAGTATTCTGGCCTGGAGAATTCCATGGACTGTATAGTCCCTGGGGTCGCAAAGAGCCGACATGACTGAGCAACTTTCAGTTTGTAGAGTGGGTTCTCGTGGGAGATACTTTCTTTTCACCACAGCCCTCTCTTCTCAGAAATGAAAAGCCTGAGGGGGTGGAGTCTTCTTCCAGGGAAAAGTGACGGGGGCTTTATCTAAAGCTTCTCAGTTCAGTTCAGTTCAGTCACTCAGTCGTGTCTGACTCTGCGACCCCATAGACTGCAGCATGCCAGGCTTCCCTGTCCATCACCAACTCCCAGAGTTTACTCAGACTCATGTCCATTAAGTCGGTGATGCCATCCAACCATCTCATCCTTTGTTGTCCCCTTCTCCTCCTACCTTCAATCTTCCCCAGCACGAGGGTCTTTTCCAATGAGTCAGTTCCTGACATCAGGTGGCCAAAGTTTTGGAGCTTCAGCTTTAGCATCGGTCCTTTCAATGAATATTCAGGACTGATTTCCTTTAGGATGGACTGGTTGGATCTCCTTGCAGTCTGAGGGACTCTCAAGAGTCTTCTCCAACACTACAGTTCAAAAGCATCAATTCTTTGGTGTTCAGCTTTCTTTATAGTCCAACTCTCACATCCATACATAACTACTGGAAAAACCATAGCTTTGACCAGACGGACCTTTGTTGGCAATGTTTCTGCTTTTTAATATGCTGTCTAGGTCGGTCATAGCTTTTCTTCCAAGGAGCAAGCGTCTTTTATTTTCAGGGCTGCAGTCACCATCTACAGTGATTTTGGAGCCTCCCAAAATTAAGTCTCTTACTGTTTCCATTGTTTCCCTATCTATTTGCTGTGAACTGATGGAACTGGATGCCAAGATCTTAGTTCTCTGAATGTTGTCTGAATCTAAAGCCGCTAGTCCTCTACAGTCCCACCCCTGCTGACTGGCCGACTGATCTCCTACCCTTGTTCTCAGGTCACTCCCAGAATTCTCTGTTTGCTTGCTGTCCCCTGAATGTCCTGGCCTCTCAGATCCTCCACAAGTTCTCTGCAATCTCTGCACTAATGGAACCTTTGGACAGCAAGGAGATCAAACCAGTCAATCCTAAAGGAAATCAACCCTGGACATTCATTGGAAGTACTGAAACTGAAGCTCCAGTACTTTGGCCACCTGATGTGAAGAGCTGACTCATTGGAAAAGACCCTGATACTGGGAAAGATTGAGGGCAGGGGGAGCAGGGGGTGACAGAGGATGAGATGGTTGAATGGCATCACCAACTCAATGGACATGAGTTTGAGCAAACTCCGGGAGAGAGTGAAGGACACGGAAGTCTGGCATGCTGTAGGCCGTGGGTTCACAAAGAGTCAGATATGACAGCGAGACTGAACAACAACCCCAAATGTCCTGGCCACTGGGATCTTCCACAAGTTCTCTGTAGCCTCTGCACTGATGGAGCTCTTCACACCCCTGGAGCACAAGCAGGGGCAGCCCCTTCCCCTCACACTAGGTCCTCCATGACTAAGCTCCTTGGATGGGGGCACCATGTTTTCTTCCCTGATAGATCCCTTCTTCCACCACATGCCTCCAGCAGGGGCCTGGAACAATGACCTTGTAATGTTTACGGACTTCAACACAGGTGTGGGATGAGTTCCAGTCTTTTTTGAAGCAGTTTTATACAATAGAGAGTTTGGCTTAGGGACCAAACTCTTCTGAATCAGATTATATGGTTGAGAGGTGGTCAAGGTATTTCAGAAGGGTTTTGGTGAGTTTTTAAAAACAACAGAAGGATCAAATCATATGCTCCTTTAATTCCTGCAAACAGGAATCAAGTACCTTCTCTGGGTAAATATTAAGCGGCCCTTAGCCCTGAGAATGCAGAAAGGAAAACAGTCTTAGCTCCAGTCTTCAATGGGCTCCCAGTCTGGCGGTGGTGACAGGTACACAAGGGGACAGCATGACCCATCACAGGTGTGATGACAGGTAGACTTGTAGTCATGTTGAATTCTACAGGGAGACAGGAGGAGCTGACTGTTTAAGAGAAGGTAAAAGCACTTGAGAGAGATGTAAAATGTTCACAATAATAAATTTAGTAGGCAATATTGGACAGCCTGGAAGAATTCATCTATTTCCTCCAAAGTGAATAATCTCAATTTAAATTCCAGTTAATGGCTTTGAGGAAACTACATTGAAGCATCAAAAAGCAAGTTAAATACAGCCTTTTCTGTCTGCCCACCTCTAGACAGCCAGGTGCCCTTTGTTGACATTTGTGTCTGTGCCTCTGCAGGAAATCTGGGCTTGCCCATAGGCAGTCTGCCACAACTGCCTCTCCTCTGTGCCAGCTCCTTAGGAATCTACCTGCAGTCCCTTCCATGGCCAGGCAGAGTCTGTGCTTAGTCATTAACCAGTCCTTTTCAGCCCAGATTTGATACTGTTCAGAAGGCAAACTTAGGTTCTTTCATTAATACTCCCATTTATTCATTCATTGCTATCCAGTCAAGAATCTATTCTGTGTCAGTCAAGTCATTTTCATTTATTCATTCCTCAGATGCTTTACTATGTGCCTTATAGCTTCAGGAGATGCAAAATGAATGCACGGTGATGTCTGCCTTCAAGAACACTATTTTAGTGAGTGTCTCTTACAATGTCACCAAGGAAGTGCTGTGATGAAGGAAACACCATGTATTAGGGGACCTCTATCTGGGAGTATTCAAGGCAGGCAAAGCTTTGCTAGACAAGATTGCCTGCAGGCTCAATTGCTTCAGTTGTGTCCAACTCTTGACGACTCTATGGTCTGTAGCCTGCCGGGCTCCTCTGTCCAAGGGATTCTGCAGGCAAGAATCGTGGAATGGGTTGCCATTTCCTCCTCCAGGGAATCTTCTTGACCCAGGGATCAAACCCATGTCTCCTGCGTCTCCTGCATTGCAGGCAGATTTTTTTTTTTTTTTTTTTACCACTGAACCACCAGGGAAGCACAAGATCCCACTTGAACTGTTCTTGACTGCTAAGGAATTAGCCAGGAGAGGAGAAGGTTGGGGGGTGGAGAATGCTGTTTGAGGTCAGAAGAGTGAGTGAATGAGTGAATGAGTGTGTGCTCATTTGTGTTTGAGTCTGCAACCCCATGGACTGCAGCCTGCCAGGCCCCTCTGTCCATAGGATTCTCCAGGCAAGATTACTGAAGTGGGTTGCCATTTGCTACCTCAAGGGATCTTCACACCCAGGAATCGAATCCACATCTCTCCAGTCTCCTGCATTGGCAAGTGGATTCTTTACCACTGCGCTACTGGGAAGCCCTGAGGTCAGAAGGAAGCTGGATTAATGAGGAAGACCCTAGAAACAGTGAGGGTGTTGGAACAGGAACCCAGGGGAGCTTGGACTGGGCTCTGGCCCTTGTTTCTGAAGTGCCCCAAGGGCACAAGGACCAGTCAGTGTGGTCCCTCTGCTGGAACCTCTCACTGTGTCCCGGGAATGGATCCAACTCTGACCATGACCTCCTGACAAGTTGCCTGCTGTGCTCTGGGTACCACCTCATGCATGCCACTTTCACACAGGACTTACCTCTGTCATTTGTAAAACATCTTAGCAATGTGCAAAAGCCTCAGCATCCTCCAAATTGTTGCATTGTCTGTGCAGATAATTTCTGAGAACATTTATTGGCTTCAAACAATTCTGTATTCTGTTGGGTGGCATCCTCCTCCAAACCCGCCCCCACCGGATATGCGGATAGATGCCTCTGAACACGCTGTCTGGATCTGAGGAAGAAAGATAATTATTTGTCTTTCTCATAAGGAAAAGCTAATTACTAGAAGGAATCCCAGCATAATTACACAGTTAGGCTTCGTGTCTCTGTACACATCGCTTCCTGACAGAAACGTCCTGGTTAGCCTGTAGCCATTTGGAGGAGGGAACAATCATTTCTGGTTCTTTCTGTCTTCCCCACACTGTAGCCTGCCTCTGACGGATGACCCTTTAAGGCAAGTGAATGGAGTTAGGTGCTTGAGTGATAGGAAGCGGAAGGTGTTGCCTTCCAGGTGTTTTGGTCCTCACAGTAACCTGCTAAGCGAGTTATAGAGGGTTCGGCAGGCAAGTTGTGGCGCTCAGGGAGGCCTGTCACTTGCTCGGGGTCTCTGCCTGTAAGAGTTAAGAATTGAAGGACACCTCTGGTGGTCTGGTGGTTAGGACTCAGAGCTCCCAATGCAGGGGGCCAGGGTTTGATTCCTGGTCAGGGAACTAGAATCCTCATGCTGCAGCTAAGACCCAGCACAGCCAAATAAATTAAAAAAAGGAAAAAAAAAAAAAAAAAAAGAAAGTTAAGAGTTGAGATTCGAAGCCACGCCTCTGATTGGAAAGCTTGCTTTTTCCCCCAGGACGGCCTCACTGTTGGGTGTTGACTTCATGCTGGGGGCCCCAGGCAGGGTGGCCAGGAAGGGGAGGAGGACCCTGTATCTCAATGTGGCCTGGCCAGGCTAACTGTGAGCTGGAGTTGAGGGCTGGCCTGGGGCTGGGCCAGGGAAGGAGGGAAATGCTCAGTGTGACTAACACTTGCTGTGTGTTCATGGATAGGGGCAGTCAGGGAGGGTGAGGTCCTGGGTGTGGTCCTCAGAGTGAGAGGTCTCAACAGTGGGCCTTCCTTCCCCTGTAGGCCCATCCACTCCCAGGAAACGATGACCCACTGACAGGGAGGGAAAGCTCCACAGGCCTTGAAGTCTGCATGGTTTTCTCCACAAGGAGGAACAGGCCAGGAGACAAAGTGAGGATCTTCCAAGGAGGAGAAGAGTTGAGCAAAGGCCAATGTACACGTCGCCAGAAGTGAGAAGAATAGAGGGTAGGCACCATCTTGTTGAGTGAGTGATGACTGCTGACCATGATCTTGTAGACCTATGGCCATCTCTCATATGGGAAAGGAAGGGGTTGAATCGGGTGATTTTAAATCTTCCTTCCTATTTTGACTGTGCATCAATGTTTAAAATATGTTTAAATATTTATAGCACTGTTGGGACACATCTACTGAGGATCTTGACCCCTTTGTACCCTTTGATCAAGTGATTCCACTTCATTACATCTTTCTAAAGGCAATCTACAAACAAGTATGTTTATTACAGTGTTGTTTATAACAGAGACAAATTGGGAATAACCTAGAGATCCAACAGGAGGGGATTCACTATGAACACAGTTCTTTTATACTTTTTCTAGTTTTATATTGTTTTTATGATAAAAACAATAGATTTTTACACAGTTATTAAAGGCATGCTTATGAAGATTCTATAAAAACAGAGGGAAGTGGTCATAGTGTAACACTGAGGGATATATTATTGTGCATTTAGCCATGATTATGAAAAAACACCATCTCATAGGGCAGCAGACACCCAATTACACATAGAAAAAAATTTAGAAAGAAGCATTCATGGTGGTCTTCTTTGACTGATGGAACTCTAGGGGCTTAAAAAATTAATGTGACTTTTCTAATAGGAGTGATAAATATTATTAATATGTTTTAAAAATGAAAACGTAAACAATGGCAACAAAAAGAACAACAAAACCTCCAGTGCCAGGGCCAGATGGTCCCGATTCCTTTTCTGGCTCTTGGTGGTTACACTTGGCCCCGTGACCTGGAAGATGGCAGCTCCAGGTGTCAGAAGCGTGCTTGCCCCACAGCAACTGTGCTAGGAAGCAGCTGAGACAGCGGTGGTTGGTGGGCGTTGGATCCCAGCCGAAAGGGCAGGTTTCTTGGTGAAATCAACTCCTCAGAGGCTCTGCAGGAGGAACCCGGGGGTAACATTGAGCCCCGGGCATCTGTTAGGACCTGCAAGTACCCAATTCTGATTCAAAGAAAGTTGTGAAATTCTGTCTCCCCAGGGTTTTGTGAAATGTTAGCATGGGCTGACGTCCTTTCCTTCAACTTCCTCGGAAATAGTGGAGGCTGAGTTTTCACAGCAGAGCCTAGACTAGGGGTCAGCAAGCTCAAATCCTACTTCTGCTTCTAATTCCTTTTGCAATCTCGGCTTTTGTCCATCAGAAAGGGAATTACAACACAGACATAGGCACAGAGATTTCTGTGAGGAACTGTCAGCAAAGTGCCCGACTCCGAGAAGGGTGTAGCTTCTCGATTAGAGAAGGTAGCTCATATTTGGAGGTTTCTTCTTAACTGACTGGCGCTGCTCCCTGCTTTGTTGGTGAGAAATGTGTGTCTGGTGGTGAGCTCTTGCTGTGACCATCCCAGTTTTAAATTGGCCAGTTTGGTTAATGACATGGCCTAGCAGGCAGGCTTCATTGTGCGAGCAAGCACTAAATTAGTCCCGCACAGGAGAGCGCTCTGCTGACATCCAGCCCCGACACCCATGAGAAGGTCCCCCTCCCCGCAAGGCAAAGCCAACGGCCAATCGCTGCATTCAACCAGTGGATGGTTTCACAAAATCTTCGATCTGGAGGCAAAATCAGGTTTTCCTGTGACTTGCACAGTTCCTGGGAGGGTGAGCTTCTATGCCCTTCTGCTCAGGGCATCACTGGCATCGCTCAGGGCATAGTTTTAGATTCCTTGGACAGAAGCGGAGTCTCCCTATTGTTGCCGAAGGGAGATTTCACAAAGGCCGATGATACATATTTTCTGACCAGATGGCTCCGAGAGGCTCTGGGAGCCCCAAGATGACCCAATAATCTGGAGGCTTAGATGGCGAGGATTTGTGAGGTTACGAGGGAGGCTGCGTGTCTAGAAAGACCAACCTAATTAATACCTGCCATTCCATCACGACAGCTCCAACTGCATGGAGCCTAGAAGGGGCTTTGTCTTTACGCTTCCCTTTCTTGAAGGTAGACTGTCTTGGGAACGTCAGATGGTGTGCCAATATTAGTCACTGCTGATAGGTTAGGTTAAGAGGGACATGTCAGGAAAGGGTGCTGGCTAGGTTCTGAGAAGTAGGGCAGAATAGTAGGGGAGGCACTGCAGACCAGCCTCCTCTGACCCCCTGGGGTTTTAGGTTTCACCCACTTTTAAACAGAATGTAAGTTAAGACCTAAAGCAAGATTATGATTAAGGTGGGAGAAAGCTGAGGAAGTCATCTGGAATAGAGATGGGAGGTATGGAGTGGGGTCAGGGAGCTGGGAGGCATGAAGGCATGATGCATAGGAAATGGGGTGTGTGTGTGTGTGTGTGTGTGTGTGTGTGTGTGTGTGGCTGAGCTGATATCCAGAGCCATTTTCAGCCCCAAATAGTTTGCCTTCTTAGAATTCAACTCCTGGGAAGCAGTCCAGGGATGGCAGGAGAGTGAAACTGTGGTCCAGGACCCGATCCTTCACCCTGTCTATCAGCAAAGGCGGGCTTCGCCCTCTGCCATGGAGAGGCTGCTTCTGATATCTCAATGCCAAAGTCTAGGCTGTCACAGAGTCAGGAAGGACTGAGGAAAGAGAATGGAGGACTGCTGCAGAGTCGAATTAATTACCCCACGACTGTTCAGACACTCACATGCGATGCTGTGATCTGAAGACTCCTCATCTGTCCAGGCACCACCCTCCCCCCACGCCGCATGTCCAAGTCACAATTCTAAGGTGGAGAAACTAAGGCTCAGAGGGGAAAGTGCCTTGTCCACCACTAGCCGCAGAAAAAAAATCAGGCTGAGTCCCTCAGTCTTTGTTTCCTTGACTCCCAGACCCACGTTCCCCTCTGTGTCACCCAGCCTCAGATCACACCCCGGGACAGAGCTCCGTGGCGTTTCCTGCCTCATGTGGACAATTGTGAGGATTTATTGTAGCTGGGATTTTGTTTCAAGCCTTTAATATGATTAGCAAACATCAAATATCAAAAGCTTATCTAGTAAACACCTCCCGTCCGTGCCGTGGATGTTATGGTCAGCTTCGGATTGAAGTCGAGTCGCATTTCAAAACAGATGCAATTTCAAGAGGCCAGGGCAAGGCCGCCCACATCTGCGGGCTGTGATCTTTCGTGTGCAGTAAATGGCATTGTTGGAGAGCTCGGCTGTAAAGCATCAGCCCGGTCAGCAGGACCGGCTCACAATGCCTGGAGCTTTCCGGGGGATTTTAAAAATGCAGTTGAGCACTCCGAGTCTGGCGGGCTGTCTGCCGGGGCAAGAACCAGCCGTCCACTGAGGACTGGGATGCTCAAGTCTAGTATTTAGTATCTTTGACCCAAATTCAAGTGAGCTTATTAGGAGCAGCAGGTTTTCCAGGAGTGATGCTGGTGGGAGTAAAGGGAGAACATTTGTAAAATAAGATGACTCTGTCCTCCCCATCTCTCCTTTTCCTTCCGTGCCCTCACCTCGTCTTGTGGCTCAGTCATGCCCAACTCTTTGTGACCCCATGGACTGTAGCATGCCAAACTTCTCTGTCTATGGGATGATTCTCCAGACAAGAATACTGGCGTGCATGTGTGTGTGTGTGTGTGTGTGTGTGTGATAAGTCGCTTCAGTCATGTCCTACTCTTTGTGACCCCATAGACTGTGGCCTGCCCAGCTCCTTTGTCCATAGGGATTCTCCAGGCAAGAATACTGGAGTGGGTTGCCATGCCCTCCTCCAGGGGAATCTTCCGGACCCAGGGATCGAACCCGGGTCTCCTGCATTGTGGGTGGATTCTTTACCATCTCAGCCACCAGAGACGCCTGTCCTTGCCCTAGATGTGACATTTAAGAAAAAAACTTTTTTTTTCTTCCCATTTATGGGTAAAAGTGAGGCATGAACCTACAGCATGCTCAGTGTGTGTTTTCCCTTGGTCCATGGGTATCTTGGCTAACTGCAGAGCTTTTCATGGATATATCTGAACACGAGGTTGGGCTCTGCCTAGGGTCCACTGAGCCCTCCAGCTCGTCTTCAGGGATACTGGCTGTATATATTTGTGTGGATGTGTGTGTGTGTGAAAATTTAAGTTTGTTGAGTGCTCAGTGATTGCAGTCACTGCTACACAGCCACCGACATCACCGGAGTGGCATTCTCTGTCTACTGTTCGCTTGGGAAGAAGGAGACATTCTATCCGGGGGACTCATGTTTCTCCGGGCGCCCCAGCCCATGGATTTGAATGACCCATTCCAGCTGTTCCGGCAGCAGCTCGGAAGTTTTCTGTAGCCCAGCGGGTTTGCACCGTGGAGAATGTGTTCCTAATGGGGCAGCAGCTGCCACTGGCCAGCGCTGGAGGAGCTGGTGTCATGAGAGGAATTGTCCTCTGCTGTTGGGTCGGGCCGATTTCACCCACGAATGAAGATTTGCTGCTCCCAACAGGGGGGACATTTATTTGTTTGGATTCCTGGAAGCTGATGAGGAGGTGGGACTGATCCAATGAGAAAGTTAACAAGGACTCTCCATGTTTCTCCATGGAGAAACACTGAAAGGGCATGTTCTGGGCTTGAGTTAGGTCTGAACTGGGCGGATCCGGGTCTCATCTGTGGTCCGCAGTGTCGCCAAAGACGCAGGTTACCTGGGCCTCTCAGAAGGAACCCCACTGTAGGTGCTGTGAAATCTTGGAGGGGAGAGTAAACAGAGGCAGGGAGTGGGCTCACTGGGATGGGAAGACAGAGGGGTGGGGCAGGAAGAGACTGTCAAAGCTGCGGTTTCATCCTCGGAGACTGCCATGGTCAATGGTTCAGATGATTGGCACTACTACACAGGCTGTTACTCGAATCCAGTGAAGACTTCATTTTCTTTAATTCAGTTTTCAAATTCTTATTAAAGTTATACAGGTGTTTGACTTGAGAAATTCCACAAGGTTTCTTAGGAAAAGCAAGTTTCCCCCATCCTCTCCCCCTAAAACCACCCCTTGTTTCCTTTCCCCAGAGGCGATGGTTTTTAACTCTCTTGGTTGACTCATGTCGTTTTCCTCTTCATCTTTCAGTGACATGTTTTTTGCTGTGACAGTTTGAGGAATTCTCTACTGGCTTCACACTAGGGAAGATGAAGATTTAAGCTCCTTTGTGACCATTCCTCTTCTCAACATCTATTGACATTGCCTTCTTCCCTTATGTCACAACTTGGGATCGGAATGAGGAAAAGTGTGGGCTCCCAATGGTAAAGAATCCGCCTGCCAATGCAGGAGGCATAAGAGATATGGGTTTGATCTTTGGGTCGGGAAGATCCCCTGGAGGAGGAAATGGCAACCCACTCCAGTATTCTCGCCTGGAGAATCCCATGGATAGAGGAGCCTGGTGGATTACAGCCCATAGAGTTGCAAAGAGTCAGACTTGATTGAAGCGACTCACCAGGCACGTACACACAAGGGAAAGTGGATAAGAAACCGAATATGGAGCCCACACTCTGAGCCAAGGGAATTGTGGCAAATGTGGAGTTTAGAGCTGAACGTATTCATGTAAAAAATGCCTGGTGCTCATAGACTCCAAAACCTTATGAGGTCTTCCACCAGGCAGAAAATCTCTAGAAAAGCTGTGTGTTAGGAGAGTGTACATTCTCCAGTTTTCTATCCCTGGTGATGCTGTGTGAAAGAGAACCTAGTTGGATTAGAAACACACTTTCCTCCGAGCTTGGGAGACCCGGGAGAGGTATGCAGGGGGCACATAAATAATGAACAAGCTCTGGCAAATGCATTCGAAGTGAGCCATCTGTTCCTGCTGCTGAACAGACCCATGAAAATGTGATTGTGACCACAAGGTCCTAGAAAAGGAAAGGACCTGTTTACATTTGTGACAGGCACCGCACGGAGCATTGTGCTCGACATCAAAGTAGGTGCTCAAACCATATTTGTCTTCAATAAATGAAAGCACTCCTTTGGCAGATGGGTAAACTGAGACTCAGAGAGTTAAAATGACCCTTTCCAGGTCTTACAGCAGATTAATGGCAGGGCTGGTGGAGGGGAGGTATCCACAGTTCATATCTGTCTTTTTCCTTACCTTGTACTGACATATCGAGGACCAGGCCAAGAATTGTGTAAAGGAATAAAAAGATGAAACTCCAGTCCCCAAGTCAGAGAAGCTAAGAGTCTTTTTCTTTTTTTTATAGCTAAAATTTCTGGCAAGAAGTATTTTATTTTGTTTTAATTTTTAAAAATTAAATATAGTTAATTTATAATGTGTTAGTTTCAAATGTATAGCAAAGTGATTCAGTTATACATATATGAAAGAATCTGGAAAAGAATATATATACAGCAGTAAAGAATCTACCTGCAATGCAGGAGCTGCAGGAGATATGACATTGATCCTTGGATCAGGAAGATCCCCTGGAGGAGGGCATGGCAACCCACTGCAGTATTCTTGCCTGAAGAATCCCAGGGACAGAGGAGTGTGGTAGGCTACAGCCCATGGGGTTGCAAAGAGTCAAACATGACTGAAGAGACTTGGCATGCACGCATTCTTGTACATATCATACATATATTTTTTCAGATTTTTTCCATCATAGATTAATAAATACAAGATAGTGAATGTAGATCTCTGTGCTATACAGGGCTAAGAGTCTTTTTGGGAGACTGTGCTGGAGGCAAAGTTATGTAAGATAAGTTGGGATGAGAAAGGAGGCGAGGTGATCTCTGATAGGAAGTCTTCCCAGGGGAAGTGGTAATTGAGTTTGACTATAAAGGAAGAATACATTTCAGCTAAGAAGAATATGGACAGCCCTTCATCATGTGAGCATGTGACAGAACATGCAGGGTCCGCAGGACAGGAAGAGTCTGGTGGCAAGAGGCCAGGGGAAGACTTACACACCTATGCAGGTGAGAGATGACCTAGGCTTCAATGAGCAGGACAGTAGCCAGGGAATAAGAGAAGGAAGATGTGAGAAACACTTTGGCACAAGAACTGATGTGACTCGGGGAGAGGCTGAAGGCAGGTGGAAAAGGGAGGATTTAGACTGACTTCCAGATTCGTGACTCAGCCCTCCTGGTTGGCAGTGCCATTCACAAGCAGAGAGACCACAGGAGATGAGGGAGGTCTGGGAGGAAAGAGGATGAGTTCAGGTTTGAATATGTCAATTCGACAGATAAGCCATCTATGTGGAAATGTTCAGTGGGCAGATGCATGTGAAGGGAAGTGCTGAAGAGAGGTCAGAGGCAAGGCTGATTGTTAAAGCCACAGAAAGAAATGTCAGCGAGGGGTACATGCTCTGAGAGAAGAAGAGCAGTGAAGACAGAGCCCTGAGGAGCATCAACATGGAAGGGATGGGGAGAAGGGGGAACACATGAAGGTGAAAGTGAAAGTCGCTCAGTCGTGTGCAACTCTTTGTGACCCCATGGCCTATACAGTTCATGGAATTCTTCAGGCCAGAATACTGGAGTGGGTAGCTTTCCCCTTCTCCAGGGGATCTTCATCCAGAGATATAGGAGGAATGTCTCTCAATGACAGAAAATAGATTTCAGGAAGGAGATGACGATCAGAGTGTCTAACACAGCAGAAAAGTCTGGAAAGGAAAAGACTGATAAAGCCATTGGGTTAGGCAATATGGTGGTAGGCAAGCTTGATGAAGGCAGTGTCAATGAGCTGGTGGACAGTGGGAGCCAAAATTCAGTAGCACGCTGAGCCCTTGGGCAGCAAACTTCCAAGCCATGTAGAAACTCTGGCTGAGCTTGGGAAGAAGAGGATCGGTATTCCTTGAGGATAGCAGTCTGCAGTCCTAGCTCTTTGAGACCCACGGAAGAGCTGCCCTAGGTGACTTGAGGTTGGTAAATCCTTTCCATGGAATTCCAGCCCAGACTACAGTCAAGGCAATTTGGTGAAAGAATAGGGCCCATTTCTGCTCTCTGGTGACCCTCTGCCCTGGTCACTTTTTTTTTTTTTTTAACTCCGACTGATATATGTATTTGTGAGCACCCAGTGGATAACGTTTGCTGCTGCTTCTAGTGAATTCACCCAGCATAGACACTGAAAAACCAGAATCCGATGATCATGTGAAACAGTTTTTATTTTAACTCAACCCTCTTGTTGATGGGAAGACAAGTTAAACAGCTTCATTCCTATTCTTTAGTAAATCAATGAGAAAAACCTCTTGTATGTATGGTCCCCAATTCTTGGAAGAGAAGCTTGCATTTATTCTTTGGTTGAGAAAAGTAAATAACACAGACCCCAATAGACCTAAGTGGAATTCTATGTAAGAACTTCAGATTGTTTCTTTCATAAGACATTTAGATGCCTGATAAATAGAAGATATCTGTTTTCTACAGATTATTTCCAGAATTTTGCTCTTTTAATAGTTTCCATAGTGTTAGTATTAAGTCACTCAGCTCTGTCTGACTGTTCGCGACACTTTGGACTGTAGCCCGCCAGGCTCCTCTGTCCATGGAATTCTCCAGGCAAGAATACTGGAGTGGGTTGCCATTCTCCACTGCAGGGGATCTTCCCGACTCAGGAACTGAATCCTGCATTGCAGGCAGATTCTTTACCCTTTGAGACACCAGGGAAGCCCATGGTTGGTGGTTTGAAAGTCAGTTCTGACTTAAAGTCACTTAAACATTTTCATTAAAGCTCTGCTTTTCCAAAAATATTGTTGAGAACTTGTAGTATTCATGGCAATGAAACAAAACCATTAACACATGAAAGAGCAATTGAAGATATGACTCTATTATGTAGGGAATATAGAAATATATTACCAGTAATTGGGATAACATAGTAACTGCATGTGAACAATATTTTTAGCTATGAGCATTTTGATCTCAAGGCAAGATGTGTTGGTTGAATTGTATGACTCTCCAAGTCAAAATCACATACAAATATGATCAGTAATGATTCTGGAGATTATGTAGTTGTGGATTTAGATGAAAGGGTAGAGTTCATTTGGAGGATCTGAAGCCCCCAGGTATTGGTGCCAGGTTTCGTGAAGAGATGTACATCACTTTTCTGATTCAGCTGCTTTATTTCACATATGGGAAAACCGAGGCCAAAGAGATGAATACATCATCAGTTGTCATCCAGTTGATTGGTTGGTGAACCAGGACTAACTTCTGGATTTTCCACCTGCTTTTCTATCTACAGTGATTTCATGATTTTTAAAAATTTCAAAAAGGCTTTTCAGTTTCATAAAATTCACTAAAAATTGGTCAATTTCAAAGAAGGGAATGGCAACCCACTCCAGCATTCTTGCCTAGAGAATTCCATGGACAGAGGAGCCTAGAGTGCTACAGACCATGGGGTCGCAAAGAATCAGACATGACTGATTGATTACCATTTTCACTATCCAGAGATAGGTACTGTTGGCATACAATACACTCACATACATATATACATATACAGTTTATAGATTATAAGTCAATTTCTACTTTTTTATCTTAAAAATACATAAGTATTTTAACATTAGGTTATAAATATTTTGCCATGACATTAGGAAATTCCTGTGTGTTTTTTAACATTTGCATAAACTATCATATGGATATATCACATAATGAACCTACCTGAAAGATTGGCTTTTTTTTTTTTTTTCTTTTCCAGGTAAAATCTCTTTAAAAACATGTGTGTCAGCCTAACCATTTGAGGGCAGGCAAAACTACCTCAGAGAAATTTCTAGCTTGAAGAGCTTGGCTATCCTCCCCACAGGTGATATGTGGGCACGATGGACCCTGAGTTTCACATTCCCCAGAGTGGCTTCCATTAATTTGATGCTTTCTGCCTCTGAGGACGGAGGACATCTCATCTCAGCTTCATTTCTGCATCTTGATTTGCACGACTTGGCTCTCTGACTGTACCAGAAGCCCTCTGCTTTTCTTCCCAGTCTGCTGAGGAGCAAAGGGAAGGCCACGGACTTTTGCAGCGTGGTGAGTAAAGCCCCTGAAGGGGGTTCACATTTACCAAAGAGACAGATTCTTTGAGATTTTACAATGGCAACATGAAATCAATTTCTACAAGACTAACAAATTAGGGAAGAATGAGGAAGGATGCTCAGAGAAATGACCTCAGGTCATTGCCAGGTCCTTAAAATGCCTTCTGAATCATCAAAGAAAAGATTGCATTACCGCCAGGATGGTTATAATGTCAGGTTCAATTTATTATGTCTGGATGCCTTTAAAATTGATCATTTAAATATAAGAATTTTATTGTTTATTTATGATCTATACCCTTCTTACTTCAAACATGAATCAGAAATAGCATGCTATATACATATACATATGTATATATTATTTATTTATTTTTTTGTATTTTTGTTAACATAAAATGTCCATTGTTTGGGCAGTAACGGCAACAATCTCCTCCTCTACCGCATTCACCTTCTGAATTTTTGCTCTTTAAAGGCAACCAGTTTCAGCACTTTAAGGTGGTTTTTATAAGATTTATTGTCATTTTCTGTGTGCTTGTATTAGTATTTTTAAATTTATTATTTCTGGGCATTATCCATATCGACTGCTGGCGCACCTCTAGTTGATTACCATGTTTTACTGATTCTTGGAGGAGGAAATGGCACTCCAGTCCTGTATCCTTGCCTGGATAATCCCACAGACAGAGGAGCCTGGCAGGCTATAGTTCCATGGGACGGCAAAGAGTTGGACACAACTGAACACGCACACATGCACTGATTCTAGATGGAGCATAAGATATTACACAAGTAGAAATCAAGAAAAAAATATCCTTAACCTTCAGGTTATGTAACTTTAGTCATCTTACTTTATTTTTGTCACCTTGAAGATTTTAATCTCTTGTAACTACATCCTTCACGTCTTCTCTTCCTATCCTCCCAATTTAATTACTTCACAATTTGTAGTTAAATCGATGGTTAGTGTTTACAGTTTTACTGTGAAAACATTGTTCACTTACAAGACAAGTACTGTATTAAGAAAGCTTTCCTTTTATAATATAATATTTAGATTTCTTCTAGAGTTCATAATTCTTTATGTAGGACTTTGTATATATTCTCAACTTTTTTAATCTTGAAGTTATATCAAGAGTTTATTATTTTTTTTGCAAGGGCTTACGTCATCAATCGCATTTTCCCACCTGTAGATCTCCGTCCCAAAGCTCTCTCTTCTGCTTCAGCCTGGGTTGCTTTTTAAGCCTGAGACACAGAGTGATCCTGGGATATAGTCGACTATGTGTTAAAACATATTCACTATCCTTTCCTGGATGAGGATTCAATTTTTGACTCCTGTTGATATCAGGCTTGGTCCTGTAACTTGCCAAGGAAACATGAGTAGAAGTGGCATGTGTATGTATTACTTCTGAAAAGAAATTTTAGAGCCAGAGTATGGTTTGCCATGATTTCTTTTATCTTCTGCCATGATGGCTGTCAACATTTAAGATAAAAGATGCTCTATTGAGTTAAATCTGGAGTAAGGACAACATGGAACAGAGCCATAGCCAACCCACAGTAGGTGTGTGGCAAGAAATAAACCTTTGTAAGTCCCAGCGTGTAACCTAGCTTATTTTGTCTGAGGCATGTGACTTATCGATACTGCCTTTCTCTGCTGTTAAAAAGTCTACAAACAATAAATGCTGGAGAGGGTGTGGAGAAAAGGGAACCCTCTTACACTGTTGGTGGGAATGCAAACTAGTACAGCTACTATGGAGAACGGTATGGAGATTTCTTAAAAAACTGGAAATAGAACTCCCATATGACCCAGCAATCCCACTGCTGAGCACACACACCAAGGAAACCAGAACTGAAAGAGACACATGTACCCCAATGTTCACTGCAGTACTGTTTACAATAGCTAGGACATGGAAGCAATCAAGATGTCCATTGGCAGACAAATGGATAAGAAAGCTGTGGTATTTATACACAATGAAATATTACTCAGCGGTTAAAAAGAATGCATTTGAATCAGTTCTAATGAGGTGGATGAAACTGGAGCCTATCATACAGAGTTAAGTAAGTCAGAAAGGAAAACACCAATACAGTATATTAATGCATATATATGGTATTTAGAAAGATGGTAACTATGACCCTATATGTGAGACAGCAAAAGAGACACAGTTGTAAAGAACAGACTTTTGGACTCTGTGGGATAAGGTGAGGGTGGGATGATTTGAGAGAATAGCATTGAAACATGTATTTAACTGTATGTGAAATAGATCGCCAGTCCAGGCTCGATGCATGAGACAGGGTGCTCAGGGCTGGTGCACTGGGATGACCCTGAGGGATGGGATGGGGAGGGAGGTGTGAGGGGGGTTCAGGATGGAGAACACATGTACACCCATGGCTGATTCATGTGAATGTATGGCAAAAACCACTCAATATCGTAAAGTAATTAGCCTCCAATTAAAATAAATTAATTTAAAAAATACTGCCTTTCTGTTGTTCTTAATTTGCTTATTCCTTTGATCTACCTATTCTCCTACCCACCCACTTTATCTATCTATCTATCTCTAATCATTTAATCTCTCATTTTGATGGCAGGTAATGCATGCTAGCTTCTTAAAAATGGGTATGAGATGTAAAATTTTTGTGTTCTTGCATAATTTTTTATTCTTTATTCTATTTCTACATCATTTAGCTACTTTGGCTGGGTATAAAGATTTATATGGACAGTCACCTTCTTTCTGAAATTGAAAGCACTGTCTCTTTTTTTCCCTAATATTCTGTGTTACAATTGAAAAGTCTGATGACATTCCTTTGGATAGAATTTAAATTTTCTTCCTTGGAAGCTTTTAAATCTTTTCTTCTCTCAGTGTTTTGGAACTTTACCCTGATGGAACTTACTATGGATTTATTTTCATTCTTTTTTTTCTTTTTTGAATCCTGAAACTCATGTCCTTTCCTCTTAGGATTTTTTTTTTTAAGGAAATATTTTTAAAATCCCTTTAATAATTTTCTTCCCTCTCTTTTCTCTTTCTGCAAATAATATTAGTTAGATGTTAAATATTCTGGGTTGAGCCTGGTATTTCACCTTTTCTATTCAATTTTCAAACTCTTTCCTATTAAGGAAAATTTAGAAGATTATTTGTATTTTCTAATATTTTTATTGAGTTTTCTGTTTTTGCTAATTTAAAATTATTCAAAGGAATATTTTATGGGAGAATATAGAGAAGATGAATTTGGGGATCTAAATCTACAATATTTTTTCCTTCTATTTATAGTGTTGTGTTAGTTTCTGATGTATAACAAAGTTATTTATATATATATATTTCAGATTCTTTTCATTATAGCTTATTATAAGATTTGGAATATAGCCTTCTGTGCTATATAGTGGGACCTCATTTATCTGTTTTATATATAGTAGTGTGTATCTGTTAATCTCTTGCTCCTAATTTATCTTTCCCTCCAAACCCACTCTAATTAGCTTTCAAATTTGTATGAATCCTGAAGTCACTGAGTTTAGTGTCTTCTATCACCAGTCCCACCTCCAGTTCAACAGAGGAAGATGATGATTCCCAGAAAGGAAAAGAACTTTTCCAAGGTAATGAAGCAGCATCACTTCTTACTTCCAGTCAGCAGTTTTTTCATCACCATATTCTGCCTCTTCCTTTGATCATGACTAAAAGCTTGTCTCAATTCTAACTTAAACTAAAGTATATTTTAAATTAGTTTCTGAATGGAAGTGAGCACTGAAGTTGGGCTGGGGCAGCATTAAAGACTGGGGATTTAATGTAATGGTAAATAACCATCACTCAGGGACATGTAAGTTAAGTTTCTCTCCTGGCTCTGACTTACACTCTGATTTTGGCAAGTCATTTTAACTCTCTAGACTTTGAAGTCTTCATCTATATACTGAAGACCTTGGGGTCATTTATTACTTTTCAAATTATATTCTTCTGGGCCCCAGGAGTTCTATAGGGTCTTGGGCCTCCGTGGCTTGGGGAGGGGGCTGAAACAGGGAAGGGGAAGCAGGATTCTGAGCCTTCCCTTTACTTTTTTATTTTCAATCTTTTGGCTGTGCTGAGCAGCATGTGAGATCTTAGTTCCCTGACCAGGGATTGAACCTGTACCCTCGACATTGGAAGTGTGGAGTCTTAACCTCTGGACTGCCAGGGAAATCCTTCTTCACTCTACTTCAGCCTGAGCAGTTGGACTTGGGTTTGTTTTCTGCATTTGCTTTCACGTAAGCTTTTACTGCAAAAACGAGATTCTGTGGCTAAATATTTGAGAACCACTGGGCCAGACTTCCCCGGGTTTTCTTGTGGCTTTTCTGTTTCTCTGATTAGAGACGTTCTCTCAGGGACTCCCTTAGACAGGCTCAAATTTATATGCTGTCAAGCTCACCGGAGTTCCTATAAATTAGGATACACATTGAGATAATTACCATTCTGGAATTCTAAGCACTTAAATACAAGTCAATCCTTATAACCCCCTTTTAAACCAATTGCCTCACTGCAGACATGGTCACTCAATATATATTATCGAATGCCAATAAAACAGGAAACTTGATCCTGCTATTTCCCCGATTAGATAGTACAGATGGGTTAAAGCCAGAATCACTTAGCCGTCATTCTGTGATGGCAGGGTCTGGCTTCTTTTTGCGGAGTTGAACTCTGGTTGTCGGGCTGAGAACAGAGGCGCCCAACTCCATCCACCCCCTCGGCTCTGGAGGGTCACAAACTAGACCAGCTTTCAGTCCCTTTTGGGAAGGAATCATTTTCTGTTTTCTTCAACCATATTCATTCATCATGAAAGCAAACATTAGATTTAGGCCAAACACTACTGTTAAATGGCGGAGCTGGGAGTGAACAGATCGGAGCCTGGGCTTAAGGAAGTCAAGGTCAGTGGTGTATCCCAGAGGGACAGAGAGATGGCTTCTCCAGGGCACACCTGCTCTGTAAAAGAGCCTGTTGACTTGGGGGACCAAGCCAGAGAATGGATTTAGGACTCTGGGAAATCAGGATGATCTTTCTAGAAAGCCTGTCAAGATTATGTGCTGGGGGACTTCCCTGGCAGTCCAGTGGTTAAGACTTCACCTTCCTGTGCAGGGGGAGCAGGTTTGATCCCTGGGTGGGGAGCTAAGATCCCACATGCCTTGTGGCCGAAAAACCAAAACATAAAGCAGCAGCTATATTGTAATAAATTCAACAAAGACTTTAAAGATGGTCCACATGGAAAAAATGTGATGGAAACTTCTCATTGGATACAAGGCAAAATTAGAGCCCAGAGAAGGGGCACCCTTTGTCCAGGGTCACCCACAAATCAGTACTTCATCTCTCCCCGTCTGCGTGCGTGAGTCCTTGGGCATCTCTGAACAGTGATGAGGCACTTCATTCAGGTAACAGACAAGGAATGTGTTCTGGAGGGGTGACCTTGAGGAAGAATGGTGAAAGGGATGGGAATTTTCAAATGTGGGTCTTTGCTCAACCCACAGAAGCCAGCGTCCCAAACCCAGACTAAGGAAGCCAAACCCAGACTAAGTTCATCACCATGTGAAGCACTGGACCCTACCTAGGAAGGCCCAGGAGCTTCATAGAGTATGCAATATATGTGGGATTTCTTCCTTTCTCTCCTGGGTCTTCGGAGAAGGCAATGGCACCCCACTCCAGTACTCTTGCCTGGAAAATCCCATTGATGGAGGAGCCTGGTAGGCTGCAGTCCACGGGGTTGCTAAGAATCGGACTCGACTCAGCGACTTCACTTTCACTTTTCACTTTCATGCATTGGAGAAGGAAATGGCAACCCACTCCAGTGCTTCTGCCTGGTGAATCCCAGGGACGGGGGAGCCTGGTGGGCTGCCGTCTACGGGGTCGCACAGAGTCGGACATGACTGAAGCGACTTAGCAGCAGCAGCAGCCCCTGGCTCTTAGCCTACCGCAGTCTGTCCCTGTTGCTGTTTATCTTGAGTTAAAAATACCATCACACCCCAAACACTTTGTCCTTGGGCCACCTCTGTTATGTTTATTTCTGATAGAGAGGGCATCCTGTTCTTTTTTGAGCCTGACTGTAGCACTTCTAATAAGGACAGGGAGCTCACATGTATCACTGTCTTCTGTAAATAGCCATTCAATTAACGATCATCCACTGAGAGAAGAAGGCTCATTTCCAGCCTCTGGCCATGGGCTTTCAGTTTCAGGAAGATGCAGATGAAATAGAGCCATCACCAGCCCCTAGGACAGTCTCAAGATGGGTGGCTGTCCTCTACAATTGCTGCTGGGGAGCAGTTTGCCCTGGAATCCAACATACCATTCCTAAATTGACAATTTCATTTCCCTCCCAGCCCACACCCCTGCCTCAAAGATCTGCTGAAACCATGAGTTCCATCCGAGAAGGCGGCAGGATAATAGGTGAGTTCCATCCATCAGTCAGCAATAATAGTCACAGACACTCGCTTCGCCTTTTGTCTGCTGGTTTCCCTGAGGATGCAGGCTGGGGACCTGGGGTATTTACACTGCCTTTGTGTGTGTGCTTTTAAAAATCAACCCTCTTGTTTACTTTCCGACCTTCACCCAGGCTGTTTACTACCTTTGGAGGGGCCCAGCAACTAAGTCAACATGCATGAAGACCCAACATCAAAATGTCATAATACGAATGAGCAGGATTCAGAAAGGCCAGGGACACTGGCTGCTCTTTGGGTCCTGTTTAGTCTGAGGGTAATGAAGAGCTCACAGATGACCTGATTTCATTAAACTAGGTCAGATTCCGCTGAAAAGCGGCTATGATTCTCACCCAGTTATCCAGCGAGCCCTCCCCTCCCTCTACCACCGCCCCCACCTCTGGGCTCCAATGCTTTCTGGGAATTAACGCTGAGTTTTGTCAATACAGTAGCTAAATCTCCATGGAATAATTGGACCTTTCCCTTTGGCTTCTGTTTGTGCAGTGGTGAGGCCGGGCCTGGGGGGCGGGGGAGGGGTATGGAGGTCTGGAGGAGCTTTAATGTTGCCTTTTGGAGCTTGTTCCCTGCGGGATCCTGGATGTATGATTCAGCTGTAGCAGATTGCTCTCGAGCCAAATATTCTGAGTTCCAGCATCTTATCTGAGGGCTGTATTGACGGAAGCAGCTGAACCGACTCAAAGAGGAGTTAACCGTGGACACAAAGCTTTCAATGTGTGCAGTCTCCCCAGGAACAGCCTCAGAAATCTCACCGTGGGGAGCAGGAAGGGGACTTGTCCGAGGGTGGAGGCGGGTAGCAGGGGTGTCTGCAGCCCCGTCCTCCTCCTCTGGACTCCGGAGGGAAACACTGGGTCAGCGGTGGGCAACCTGGGCTGGCAGAATTCAGCTCATCTGCAGAGAAGAAGGCATTTCTAGGGAGCAGAACGGAGCAGAGATGGACAGGCTGGCAGATGCGATCACTTCTTAGACTCCATTAAGCACCCACTCTGTTTCAGGTCTCTGTCGGGCCCTTCATCTACTGTTTCTCTGAGCTCCACAGCATCTCAGCGGATGAGGAGAGAAAAGAAAGTCGAGTGTTAGACATCGTATGAGACTTGTTTGGGGAACCAAAGTGAATCTGTGGCAGAATCAGGATTTGAACCCAGATCATTTTGTGCTCACGTGCTTTCCACAGCCCTCACTGCCCCCGCTTCCCTCCACTACCTCCTCACCCCACACTCCTTGCCCCTTGAGCATTGCTGGCATCCTCCGGAGGGAATTCCTTTATGGAGGGTGAATCATGCATCCATGGAGGCTGGACTAGATGCTTCCTCCAGCGAACTTTCTCCAGGAGAATCGTGAGACTTGAAAAGTTCAGATAACTTCCCAAAGAATCTGAGGGAAAGATTCTTGGAGATAATTTCGGAATTTCAGAGCACCCTCTTTCACCTCCTGCTTGTCCAAGTCTCATCCTTTAGGCTCCCTCACTTTCGGGCAGTTTTTCCTGCCATCTCAGGCCTGCAGGGTCTCTTGTCAGGAGCATCCACCACTCGGACCTGGCAAGTTTCTCCCTGGAGGACCGAGCTTACTGGGGCAGGGCACTCTGTTTCCTTGGCCGTGAGTCTGGTCTCCCTGAGGACTGGCTTGGATCCTGGACATCTAAGTCCTACCCAGCAACAGGCTAACTGTGAATGCTCAGTTGGTTTCTGAGGACAAACTGGGTATCACTGCTCACTTCCATAGAGCAGGAGGAAGAAATGTCTCCCGAACGGACCTTGGCATTTGGAGACACGGGATGGTTTAATCTCTGCTTCTGTGAATCCTTGACGGTGTCACTTTCCCGGACCTCCGTATTTTCTTCTTTATAAAGGAGGTGATAACATACATCTTACAGAGTTATGGTCAGGCTCATATGAGATCACGCATGTAAACAGGCTCAGTGGACTGTAAAGTGCTGGGTAGATGTGAACAATTCCCCTAGGGCTGCAGAAACCAATTTGAGCTAACTTAAGCAAAATGGGGAAATTATTTTAAAGAGAGGGCTCAGGGATTACTCTGGTGGTCCAGCGGTTAAAACTTCACCATCCTATGTAGGGGATGTGGTTGGGGAACTGAGATTCCACATACCTTGTGGCCAAAAAACCAAAACATACAACAGAAGCAATATTGTGGCAATTCAATAGCAACTTTAAAAATGGTCCACATCAAACAAATATTCAAAGAAAAAAAAAAAAGAAGAGCGAGAAAGGGCAGGGTGTGGGTGGTGGGTGGCCTCAGGAAGAACTGGAATCCAGGACCGCAAGACCTTGTGAAATCCAGGCAGGCTTCTCGGTCCTTTGTATTTGCTCTTCCCTGTGTATCTGCTTCTTTCTCTTTCTCGGTTTGCCAATCTCCACAGCATAGAAGTCCCAAATCTGAATTTACATGTCAAAAGATCCAGTCACAGCAGGAGAGTCCATCTTTCTTTGTTTTTCTCTCTCAATTCCAAATTCCTGAGTTAGGATATTTGTGCATGCGAGTGTGTATGTGCTTAGTCACTCAGACGTGTCAGACTCTTTGCGACCCTTTGAACTGAAGCCCGCCAGGTTCCTCTGTCCATGGGATTTCCCTGGCAAGAATACTGAAGTGGGCTGCCATTTCCTTCTCCAGGGCATCTTCCCAACCCAGGGATCCATCCTGCGTCTTTTGAATCTTCTGCATTGGCAACTGGATTCTTGATCACTGCCTACCTGGGAAACCCATGAGATGGGACAAGGATTGGCCCAATCTGGTCAGGTTATTAGTCCTATTACTATTTATGGCCCAAGGGCCATAAAGTTACCTTGTATAAGGATGATATGGGGGTGGGGTGGTGGAGTTTGTCCTATGGTTATGCAGAGGGAGTTCTAGAAAAGAGGTAAGGAAGTTGGTAGTTCCTGGACTGGGTAGGCATTTCATAAGTATCCATTGTACTTGTTCTGATTGTCTAAAGCTGCATAAAAAAATGCCCCATAACTCAGAGGTTTATAACAATCATTTATTATGCTCTCTGATTCTCTAGGTAAAGAATTCTAGCAGAGCACAGAGGGGATAACTTGTTTTTGCTCTGCTATGTCTGGGGCCTTGGCTGCCTGACTCAAAGACTGGGGCTGGAATCATCTTGAAGGCTTGTTTGGTCATGTAATGGGAAGTTGATGCTGGCTGTTGGCTGAAGGAGGGGGGCTCAGTTTCTCTTCACATGGGTGTCCCGATATGGACTCTCCTTGTGGGCTGCTTGGGCTCCCTCACAGCATGGTGGCTAAGCTGCCAGGGTGAGCATTCAAGAGTCAGCCTGAAGTTGCATCATCTTTTTGGCTTGGTCTTGAGAATCACACAGCACCACCACTCGTACATTTTGTGTTTCATAGCGTTAGTTAGAAATGAGTCACTGAGCCCAATTTGTGGTCAGAGAAGGGAAATTAAACTCAACATTTTGACAAGAGTAGAGGTAAGACTCTAGAAAAAACACATGGGGGGCAGAAAAACTGCTGTGTTCTTTAGGGGGCAGGAAATGTAATCTGCACATTCATAATCATTACCATCATGTTCTAATATAACTTTACAATGAAGAAGCTAGGAGACCACCTGATAGGCTTGTAGAATTAAACCAGAGGTCTCCCAGACCAATCTGGTTCATGGTGCTTCTAGGCCAAAAGAAATGCCTCAGTTCTGTTTATTAAGTGGTTATATCCAACAACTTAACAATTATTTATCTCCCCACAATTTAGTTGCCTTTTGAATAATCCCCATTAAATGAAAGACAAGTTTTGTTTTAATTTCATTCTTATCTAATGGCAACAAGCGGGATGTGCGGGGTACCACACAACTTCTCAGGTCTTGGACTCTGATTGGACACAAGCACCCTTACTTTCTGTTCCGTGTTGATTTTCTCACTGTTTATTATCACTGAAGTGAAGAAGTGAAGTGAAAGTTGCTCAGTCGTGTCCGACTCTTTGAGACTCCATGGACTGTATGGAATTCTCTAGGTCAGAATACTGGAGTGGGTAGCCTTTGTCTTCTCTTGGGGATCTTCCCAACCCAGAGAGTGAACCCAGGTCTTCTGCATTGCAGGCAGATTCTTTACCAGCTGAACCACAAGGGGTTGTTATCACTGAAACCACCCCAAACCCAGCTTTGCAAGGATCTAGTGTCTTTTAAAGGAAGGGAGAACAGTATACTGCTGAAGCACTGAACAACCTTAAGCCCATGTTTTGTGTGTTGACAAACAGATGTCAGGAACTGCTCTGAAATGTAAAATGCTTTTCCGTGCTCCTAAGAATTTGTTGTGGGCCTCTGGGTACCCCGGTCCATGGTTTGGGAATCATGAGCTTCAACATTGTAGATCCAGAATTAGAGCCTGATTAACACGCCAAAGGTATAGTTTCTTAGCAGATATTCAGCTTCTTGCAAGGGCATTCAGATTTTAAATTTTGGGGATATACTGATTCTGTGTAATTCTGGTTTAGTTGATTTGTCCAAACTGATGAATTTTAGGAAACCTCTTTGGCTTGCTTTCATACGTAACAGGTGAGAAATAGTTTCTTTCCCTTCTCTTAGGGGTGGTGAGCTACGAGTTGCATATTGCTTTTATGACATTGACAATTGCCCTGGAAAATATCATATATAGAGATTGAGGGGATGGCATAGAACAGGGGGTGGGTGTATATCTATCTGATGAGACTCACCCAAGTGAGGCTGTGCTGGTGGAGAAGGCTCAGCATCACTTCGTTCCAAGCTCAAAGTAGTGTTCCTTCTACCATACTGTAGGATTGTCCAGCATAAGGTGAAATCTTACATGAACAGCAAAAAAATTAAGGTGAACTCACCCCATTTCTCAACCAAAAGAGTTTCTGAGGCTCCTGAGGTCAAATGAACCTAAGACATTAACATATTCTCCAAGGCCACTTCTTATTTAGTTCAGAACTTTCTATATGACCCCAGTAAGGTTATTTTATAGCTCTTCATTTCTCCTTAGCAATGAGGTGGTAAGAAGTCATTTTTCTCTAAACTTACTTAATCAATTTCAAATGAAAGAGAAAATAGGCATGCATTAAAAGGGTCTACCTTCCTGATCTAGAATTACGGCCCAGTTTCTCCTTCTCTCTCTTTCTTTGCCTCTTGCTCTCTCTCAGCTTCTTATAATTCTCAGCCAAGACAATAGGAGTCATGTGATGTGACAGAGAAATTGGGCCAGTTAAAAATAGAAGGCGCACTCCACCAAGTTCATTATAAACTTGAAGTTTCATTGTTGATCGCTGTTAATTTATCTCTGCCTGCTGCATGAATTGGGGAGCAGGGCAACAGGCAATTGCCAATTCTGTGATTCAAAGCCCCCAGCCCCCTCCATGGTCCTCTGGTTCTATTTCCTCCTCTGGCTGAGCATCATTGCTGACACCTGCTTACCTGGGCTCTGATAACCTGCCCTCCCGGTCCCCGGAAACTCTCTCCTCTGGGAGCAGTTGTAGCTGTGAAGAAGCTGGGTTGACTTCTCTGTTCCCTTCACATAAGCTCTTCTAAATGGAAAATAGGGGTCCCCTGTCTCATAGGTTTAATATTTCACTTGTACCCTGGGACCTGCTGAATTCTAAACACATCTTGGCCAGCCTTGTCAAGCAGATAAATATTACAGGTCACAGTGAGACCCACTGGTTCATTATGGAATCAAGTCTTCTCTGCACTTGGCCCTCAACAAATGCACGAGCCCCCATTGTCTGTCCGGCAACGTACCTGCCCCAGCCTCCAGGGTTCACAATGGAGGGTCTAAGGAAGACCTGGCCAGGCCCAGTGCTCTCAGACCTAGCCCCTCCAAGGGTGGGAAACATTCTTCATGATACAATTTGCAAGTTGTTTCATCAGATAAGCGATTTTCACCCTTGTTTTCTTGGATGAGCAGACTGAAGCACTGACAGGGGAAGTTGTAAGGCTAAAGCTGGAACCATCTCTTTTTAGGTCCAATGATTGTCTGTTGTCTGGGTCCCCTCTCCTGAAGTAGGAGCAGGGTGTGCATTCTAAGCCAGGGCTCTCCTCGGTGGAGAGAGTGCTAGAGTTTGGGGTGTGGGTGGGTAAATTTAGGCCTGGCCATTCTTTTCAATGGGCTTCCCAGTTGGCACAGTGGTAAAGAATCCACCTACCAATGCAGGAAATGCAGATTCGATCTCTGGGTTGGGAAGATCCGCTGGAGAAGGAAATGGCAACCCACTCCAGTATTCCTGCCTGGAAAATTCCATGGACAGAGGAGCGTGGCAGGCTACAGTCCATGGGGTTACGAAGAGTCAGACACGATTGAGTGCACATGCACACATTGTTCCCGGTGCTGAAATAGAAGCAGTGACGTCGAGGGGTGCTGTCTGTACACCTGCGTTTCTCTGAGTTGGGGTTGATTGGGAAGCAGACACAGCGAGGACTGACGGAGTTTCAAACCCTGGCCTTCCTACTGATGAAGTCGGTTTGTGGAGCTCAGCCTGGCTGTAGTCTGGCCTCCTCACACCCCCGCCCTGAGCTTACACCTCAGGACCCCGCTGACGATGAGGCAGGCCGCTGAGTTGGGACATTTTGCCCTGTGTTGCCTCATCCCATCAAACCCACAGAAGAGCTGGAGCTCCAGGTCTGGGTGTGGCAGGCCAGTCGGCCTGAGCTTTCAAGGTCACCCTCGGGAAGATGGCAGATCACACCAGCTGGGCCGGCTGGCCCCGAGAGGGGCTGAAAGGAAATTGTCCTCCTTCTTCAGGGAGGTGAGGGCCCCAGAGTCTTCCCTGCTCATCCGTTCCTGTCGGGGAGGGTTCACGGCTTCCCTTTTTGGACTGCAAGGAGTGGCAGCCTCTTTAGCTTCAGTTTGCCTGAAGCTGTGGGGCTGAAAGTCACGTGGCTCTTGGCCCTGGTTGCCCTGGGCCAGGGGCACACGGGGTATCCTAACAACTGTGTAGAACCCAGCAGGGGGGCTGATGTGAGCTATGTGGGCAACCCCAACCATGAGTAACTCTGAGAAGATTCTCCTGATGGCATTGAGACTTCAGAAGCCTGGGTTTTGGGCCCTAAGCCAGGTGAGGTGGTTGTCAGGGGGCAGCCGGCCCCACCTGCTTTCCCAGTGAGTTTCAAGCTTCAACTAACCACACAGCTGAGTGTCAAGGGGACCCACTCATTTCCCCAACTCCCTCCACCAGAGTTCTTTGAACAACTTCTCTGAGGGCAGCTGGGAAAGAGTGTTGAGTGGGAAGGCTGGGAGGTAGGTACCATCATCTCTTACTTGCGAAATTTTGAGATACTGATGTCCACCACCACCCCCCTCCTCTGTCCGAAAGTTGAGTGAAAGCCCTCACTGCTACAGTGTCTGGGAAGGAGTGTTCTGAATTGCATGTTTTGCCCTCTGGAGTTGAGAGCAGGATGTAAAGGGCTGTCGCTGAGGAGAGGTTCTTAGAGCTCTTCTCTGGTCTCCAGAGAGAAAAGAGATTTCATGGACATTCTTGGTGTTTATCAATAGGTCCCAAACGAATTTGTTGAAATAGCATTTCTTCCTCTCTTTTCTTTTTAATATTTATTTATTTGGCTGTGCCAGGTCTTAGTTGTAGCACACGAGATCGAATTCTCTGAACAGGGATCGAACCTAGGTGCCCTGCATTGGGAGCACATAGTCTTAGCCACTGGACCACCAGGGAAGTCCCAGAAATGGCATTAGCTATATGGTGAGAAAAAGAACTTTCTGAGCCATGTTCTCCACACGTATAAGGTGGTACCCTCAGTGTGGTTCAGCCAAGTTATGGTATCTGTGGCACTTACTCTATGGAGGTGGTGGGATGGTGTTTCACCTGTCAGATGGGGACCTTTGCTTGCGTATGTCACAGGATGGTCCCCAGGGGTGGGTAATCTATGTCCACTGGGCATCCTAAGTGTCAGCTCTCATTCCTACTGGGCAGCAGGGTGTGTAGTCAGGATGTGGGTTCTGGAGCAGGATTTCCTGGGTTCTGACCCCAGCTCTGCCATTGACTAACTTGTGTGACCTTGAGCAAGTTATTTCACCTCTCTGGGCCTCAAATATCCTGTCCATAAAATGAAGAAAATAATTGTGCCATTTTATTGGGTTGATGTGAAGATAAAATGAGGCATTTAAGTGCTCAGTAAACACTGGCTGCTCCAATGGACATTGCTATTGACAAACCATGATTGCTGCTGTTATTCCATTTTCTGGAATCTCAGGGCCCTCGGTAGGAAGGCAGATGAGGAAGGCAGAGTCTATAGAAGGTTAGGGTGATTTCCACCAGCTTACCATCAGTGGGGATATCTGCAGAGATGTATTTCAGGTGCTAAGTCATGTCCCACTCTCTGCGACCCCATGGACTGGAGCATACCAGGCTTCTCTGTCCTTCATTACCTCCCGGAGTTTGCTCAAACTCATGTCCATTGAGTTGGTGATGTCATCCATCCATCTCATCCTCTGTCACCCCCTTCTTCTCCCACCTTCAATCTTTCCCTGCATCAGGGACTTTTCCAGTGAGTCAGCTTTTCTCATCAGATGGTCACAGTATTGGAGCTTCAGCTTCAGCATCAATCAGTCCTTCCAGTGAATATTCAGGTCAACTTCCTTTAGGATTGACTGGTATGGTCTTGCTGTTCAAGGGACTCTCAAGAGTCTACTCCAGCACTACAATTCAAAAGCATCAATTCTTTCATGCTCAGCTTTCTTTATAGTCCAACTCTCATATCCTAATATACAGACTACTGGAAAAAAAGCATAGCTTATAGTCGATTTACATGTGTTAGTTTCTGGTGTATAGAAGAATGATTTAGACACACACACATGTGTATATATATATATAATTTTTTTCATTATGATTGATTACAGAAGTTTTCCCCCATTTTTGAAATGCAGATCGAATGTAGCAAACTTCATTTCCATCTTTGCCTCATTTTTCATTAATGTCAAGAAAAGGCCCAGTATCCCCCTTACCATTACCCCTAAGTAAAAAGAGATCAAGACCCTCACCTTGAAAAGCTCTGGAGCCCCATAGCCTCTGCCCTACTTGCATCATCGTGTCCATTTCCACAACACAGTCGAGTCAGCTGTGGGTTTCAGCTTACCTGGGATCAGGTGGGAGGCTGAGTGCCCACCAATCGTCTCTATAAAGGAAGGACTGGGGTGAGAGGGTGGAAGCAGCCAGCATGTCAGGCTTGTGTGATGACAGGTGAAACGGAGTTCAGGAGGGAGCACTGTTGGAAGGGGTGGACAAAGCGGAGCCTGAGGGATCACGTGACCTGTGAGTCCTGCCGGATGCCGGAGGCCGACGGATCCTGCTGGCCCTGATCCAGTGACGGCAGGGGCTGTGCCTGCGGGGTAGAAAGAGCAGGGTGTTGGCTGTCTCTGAGACCTGGGCTGAAGCAAGGTGGTGGCTCAATGGGCTTTGAGCCACCATATCACTTTTTAAGTCTCAACTTCTTTACTAGTGAAATGAGGTTAATAGAAGGTACCTGTTAGAAGGTACCTCTGAAGGTAATGCAGATTTAACAATTCAGTGAAAATAAGATGCTGGTCTAGGGTTGGCTACATAGCACACAGCAAGTGGTTAGCAGATTTTTTTTTCTTTTAAAATTGGAGTATAGTTGATTTACAATGTTGTGTTCCTTTCTGGTGAACATCAAAGTGATTCAGTTATACATACACATACTATGTACGCAATAACATAGGTTTTTACAAGATACTGAATTTAGTTCCCTGTGCTAGACAGTATGTCCTGTTGCTTATCTATTTCATATATAGTAGTTTATTTCTGTTAATCCCAAACTCCTAATTTATTCCTTCCCTACATTTTCCATTTGGTAACTATAAGATTTTCTCTTCTGTCTGAATCTGTTTCTGTTTTGTAAATAAGTTCATTTGTATCATTTTTAAAAAATTCCACATATGAGTGAAATGATATTTGTCTGACTTACTTTGCTTAGTATGATGATCTCTAGGTCCAACCATGTTGCTGTAAACAACATTTGCAGCAATTTCTTTTTAAGGTTGAATAATATTCCACTCCACATTCCATCCCACACTATATATATATATATATATATATATATGCATACATATATCAGATCTTATTTATCCATTCATCTGTTGATGGACATTTAGGTTGCTTGGCTCTTGTAATAGTGCCACTATGGACATGGAAGTGCGTGTATCTTTTTGAATTATAGCTTTTGTCTTTTCTGGATATATGCCCAGGAATGGGATTGCTAGATCATATGGTAACCCTATTTTTAGTTTTTTAAGGAAATTTCATCTTACTCTCCATAGTGGTTGCACTAATTTACACTTACACTAACAGCATAGGAGAATTAGTAGATGTTAATATGCCAAACAACAGGCATTTATTGAGCATCTGCTAAGCAACTTCCATGATGGACTGATGTGCCTGACTATCGTTTAGTCATTAGTTCACTCAACAAACATTCACTTGAGAACAGTATATGTCATGCTGTGAGATCGTCCCTAGAATACAGAGAACATGGCAAGTGTCCTCAGGGAGCTCACATGCCATACACTCTCTGCGACTTTGTCTATAAGGTTTAAATATTAATATTGGAAAAAATGGGAAGGCCCAACAATAAGGGAGTGGTTAAGAGGATGGTGGCTTGTCCACACAAAGGAGAGTTATTAATATAGTTATATTGACAAGTGTTTATGAAGTCACAAAGAAGCAGAAAATAAATCGTTAAGTATAGCTGATTTTCAGTATAGGCAGTTGTTAGGTTCATCATTAAGTCACGGTGCACATTGAATTAGTGAACAGCAACCATGGCTCCTAAGAGAAATACAGAGGTTCCTGGGAGCCTCTGGGTACAATGTTTTCATCAGCTGATCAATTCATAACCTTGTTCTATTTGTGCTTCTGTTTAAAGATGTTTTATTTATATATATTGTTGGTTCTTTAATATGGAACTCATGGCAATAGTGCTAGAGCCCATGCCCAAAGAGAGCTTTTCTAACACATACTTTTTTCTGTAAAGGATGTCACAGCCTTTTCACGTGTAGGAACACTAGGCAGTGCTACAGCTGGGGACCATTTTAAACAGTGAAATCATCAACGGAGAGCATCAAATGTGAAAACCATGGCACTAAATAGATAGGGTGTGTACAGTATGATAGCTGAAACAAGAAGGCAGGGCGTCATCACATTCACCCCGGGCTGGGGAGGTGAATGTGGGCAACATAATGTTTCCACTACTTTGTGCAAGTACAGTGCCATGAGCATTCATTTAAGGGCTTCAAGTATATTTCAGTGAGGGCACCCAGTATTGCAAAAAAGAAATCCACAGATAATGCATATGTACGTGTGGATAAAGACTGAAGATGATGGAGAAGAAAATAAAAACAGTGGTAGTAGAATTACGATCAGCAATTTCCCATTTTAAAAGTTTCATCCATGTCATCAAGGTTTTTTTCTTCTTTTTCTTCTTCATCTTATAGTAATTACACCTCCAGGAAAACAATATGAGCTTGTGTGTGGTCTTCTACACATCCCTTCCTTCCTAACTTGCTCCCATGACTTGATCAGTGGGCTCAGAGGTGGTGGGAGTGATGCTTAGGGCTCAGTGGCTTCCTAACCTGGGCTCCTCCATGACTACCAAGGTTTCTGATATGGCATTAACAGGAGCCAGGAAGACTTAAAACTCTTTCTCAATGTGGAGGCAGTCCCATCCTGACTCGGGACCCCTCCCTGGAGCACACAGCAGCAACCAGTTTTTCTCTGGTTGTCATTGTGTTCATTCTGTGTGGTAGTTTCCCAGACCTCAGTCCCGTCAGAAGCTCCAACATCAATTTTCCTGTGTTTTCATGACTGGGATAAATGAATTCATTAAAATAGTGAAGCCTTTCTTTTTTTTTTTTTTTAAAGAAAAAAATCTTCCCCAAATTTGAGTTCTTTGGAGGAAAGGTTGAAAAAAAAAAAAAGATATATCTGTAATGGAAGCATGTAAAGTTTTTGCTTAAAATCATGTAAAAGGCACCCTTTAGTTTCCTTTGAAAAAGAATTTGGTAAGAAGCCAGCTCACCCATTGGTAGAACCTAGGATGTGTCTTTGGATGATTCTAGGGGGCTATTTGAAGATCCAGAAACTTCTTCATCCACTCTGGCAGAGGCTAGGACAGTATTATTCTAATTCCAGCCTATGGAGACAGGAAATTCCAAGCCACAAAGGTTGCTAACATTTTTACCTGATTTGCCTCTGGATTTGGAGTTATGTGAATGGCTTGTTTGTCTAACTCAGCTCTGCTCAAATCAATCTTTCATGGATTCCCCTCAAGTAAAGATCACCTTGGGTCAAAGGTCACAGGTCATCATGGTTCTCAAATGTCTACCGACTTTGTGAGAGTTCCAAAGTAGACAATTACCCAGAAATTAGTGAGGAACAAATGCAAGTATTTCAAAAGACTAATTGGGAAAAAATGAGTACCACATGAGACATGATGTGTCAAAAATTGTCTTCGTGGCTGTTCCAGTTAATTCCCAGTTTTTCTCCAACCTGACTTATAATACCACAGAATGTGATCGAAAGCCCCTGCTATTGACACAGAATTCCTTTGTGTTATATCTGCTGCACAATGTCCTGACCGTTTCAATATTCATCTCTTCTGGTCCTGTACTGCTCTTGTACACATGATACAGTCTTAAACATATGTGAGTCCAGACATAGACATGCATGTCCTAACAAAAAGATTTCCCTCAAGCAATTAATCTGGGAAAAATCTTAGAAGGACTTTCCAAAGGTATAGTTTTGCAGCTCATTCCTGAATTCTTAGGGTGTAAAGCTATTAATTTTGGTTTCATAAAAAGTCAAGAGTGTTCACAGAAGCAAGCCAGGAATAAATAGGGGCATTCAAATTATATGGAGAGGAAGAAGCTGAGAGGTGAACTAGGAATTGTTGGAATGACAGATTAAAGCAGTGTGGGCAATGTGAAAGGACCAGGCTAGTTAAATGCATGCGTTTTTAAAGGGTAAGTGGTCATGCATACAACAACGCACGGCCTTGGCCTTCTGGAGAGTCAGGGGGTCACTTCTAGATGAAAAGAAATTATTATTATTATTTTTTTACACGGGAAATGAGAGGACCACTGCTTCTTCCAAGTGTGACCTCCGAATATTAACATCAAGATGCCTTACATTTGGCTTCAAGTCATGCTTTAAAATCAATTTTTGGCAATTTTTAACATTTCTATTGTGAATTTGGGGGAAAAAGATTAAAAAGAAGTCCATCTGTTGATATTTATTTTTCTTGTCCTTTGTTAACCAAAGATTCTATGGAATGTATATTCATACTCAGTCACTCAGTTGTGTCTGACTCTTTTGTAACCCCATGAATTGTGGCCTGCCAGGCTCCACTGGTCCATGGAATTTTCCAGGCAAGAATACTGGAGCAGGTTGCCATTTCCTACTCCAGGGGATCTTCCTGACACAGGGATCGAACCCATGTCTCCTGCATCTCCTACATTGACAGGTGGATTCCTTACCACTATGCCACCTGGGAAGCCCTCTATGGAACGTTCCAATTTAAACGAACAACTTCTATCCATCTTGGTGCAACTGCCGCATTTTGGCCCTTCTTCTAGAGGAAAGGACATTTTAGAAGGGGCAAAACTTGGAAATCCCGGCCCAGTGACCTGTCCCATCTCAAGTCAGCAGAGTGAGATGCTGAGCGGTATAGGCCTGGCTCCAAGATCCTAAATAGATTCACTCTGACTGGCTATTTATCCCCTTTGTGTTGAAAATGGAAGGAGTAGCTTCTGGAGCAGCCACTGTGTGAGCTGGATGCCTTGGATGCCTTGTCAATTTCCTATCATCTTTATAATCACATTGCAGAGTGGACAGTATAAACTTCCCTGTTAAGATGCGGCTGCATAGAAAGGTTAAGTAACTTACCTGAAATCACCCAGCTAAATGGCTGAGTGGCGATTCAAGCCAGATGTGTCTATCTTTGTGACTTCTACATGGTCACACTTCCCAGAAGCTCTGAAATCACTCTCTAGGAGAGATGGCGCCCCTGTAGCCCACCAGAGGGGGTGGGGGATTTCAGCTCATTTGGCCAGGATGGGGAGGAGGTGGGATGGAGGAGCCAGCCAGATGCCACAGCCATCTCAGGTCAGATGAAGCCTGATCCTTTCTCAGCTTGATTTGACCTAGAACTGGGAAACAGATGGGTCCAAGCTGCCCGAGGGTCTGAGAGAGACTGAACAGACAAATGGGGCCAGGCTGTGATCACTCCTGTTCTGAAGGCCTGGTGCTGGGGGCTGTGTTGGGAACACCAAAGCTCTAGTGTGGATCTTTTGACTTATAAAACCTTAGAAAAGAATTCAACTCTTGGGGCTAGAGGGCTCATCCTTTTGGAGGTCAGCAGACCCGGGGAGACCAGGGGCAAATCCGGGGAGATAAGCCAGATGTCAACAGATGCATTATAAACAATGTGGCTTCTTGCTGGGATAGCCGGGGAAGATAAACAAGGGCCAAGGAAAGGTGCCTAATGGACTTAAGGCTCATTCAGCAGCAAAGATTCATCCCTTTGCAGTGTTGAGCAATGGGGTTGTTTGAAAGAGATGCTGGATGTTTGCTAGATGTTTGCTAGAAATGTCCTGCAAAGGGATGAGCATGGGGCCAGGCTCATAGAGTCTTAGAATACATGTGTTGAATGAATGAATGAATGAATAGTGACTTGGGCGTTTATTCACTACACTTGTTACTATATTTGTTACTACACTAACAAGGGGACAAGTAGTCCTGGTTGGCCCAGGACTGGGCTGTTTCCTGGGATGTGGGACTTCCGGGGCTGTCTTGGGCACATCAGGGCTAGCTGGTCCCCTACTTCCTGAGAACCATGATGGACCAGGCCCTGGGACCCCACTCCACATAGCAGATGAAGTCAGATTCAAGCCCTGCTCGCAAGGACTCCACATGTGGTTGGGACAGCTACTATAACGTTATGGTAAATGTCACTACGATAGGGCCATGGACAAGAGCAAGATCATGGGGTCAGAAGCATCATGATGGCACTTAGGAGGAGGGGCAAACCCTGGACATGAGTCTGAAGGGAAGGAGCTCTCCAAATCTGTATAGGAAGCTGGGGCAAGATCTTGGGACTGGAGGGACCAAGGCCTGGAGGCTCTTACAGTGCATTCTGGTTCAGGAAACAGTAGTAGCCTCTGTGTGTGTGTGTGTGTGTGTGTGGGTGGGTGGGTGTGTGGGTGGGTGGGTGTGTGGGTGGATGGGTGTGTTGGTGGGGCATGTGGAGGAGAAAAGAGTGAACTGTGAGATTGGAGAGGTATTTGAGGGGGCCAAGTGACAAGATGCAGGCAATGATAAAAAAAAGTTAAATTTATACTAGAGGCAATGGGGAGCTATTGAAGGTTTTTCAAGCAGAGAGAGAGAATCCAATATTAAGAAGCCTTTCATTCATTCCATAACTGGTCCCTAAGCACCTACTGTGTGTCAGGCATGGTTGCTAGTGGAATGAATGAATGAATGCATGATTCACTCTCTGCCCCCAAGTGTCTCTCATTTTCCAGCGGCAGCGAGGGGCCTTGGAATCCAGGGACCAGCTGACATGACGGTGAAGCCCGTGGCCTGTGTCAGAAAAGCCGTCCCGCAGTGAACAAATCTAACGAGCAGGCTGCCAGCGCTGACTCCGGCCTCCGCCCCCCTTATCTGTTTTTCTTTTTCCAAAGGACCTTGAGGTCTACAGGTGATTCCACTACAAAACGGTTACACAATTTCCACCCCCCCCAGAGAAAGCGAGTGTCCACCTTAGGGAGATGAATAAGCCTTTTCTTTTCTGGAGAGCTGACCAATGGAGGCCCAGGCTGGGTACTGCAGGCGGGGCGGGGCGGGAGCTGCCAGCAGCAGTCTGATTTGGGGGTGACTGTTTGTTTTCTCATTAAACAAAGCCTGCAGGGCAGGGACTGTGGCTGCAGGAGCCTCCGGAAAGCCCATTTGCAGGTAACAGGACTCAGCCCGCAGCAGCGGCCGACAGGCTGAGGACCCTCTGATTCCACCTCTGCCCAAGGCATACAGTTTTCCTGGGGCTGCACGTCCTCTAAATGGTGCCTTTGAGCAGGCTGCGCTGGTGACAGCAGGACCCTCCCTGCAGCACCCACTCAGCCGCTGGATTCTGAAAGCTGATTGTCCCTTCTCAAGTCCTGCCCTCCTGCGACATTCCTCACGCTGACCATTGTCTGCAGAAAGAGGCTATTGTCTGAGGCTGACATATTTGCTGACGGAGGCACAGGAGACAAGCCGAGCTTTGGGGAGAAAGAAATCCACCGCAAACAACAGCAAACCGGAGCCTCGCCGGAGGGCAGGGCTTAGCCTGGGCTTGTTGAATTGCCCGACGGGCTGGTGTTCTTCCCAAGAGGAAATGCCCCCCATTATGGGAGGATCAGAGTTTTATCTCTGGGCTGGAATGACACCATTTGTGCCTTTGTGTCAACAGCACTGAGAGGCCTTGTCTAGGGTTATGTGGCCAGCGCTGGGAAGGGCTTGTTTGAAGAGAAAAAAAAAAAAAAAGAAAAAAACGCGGAACAATGTTTACCCAGAAGGCAGCCCCTGCCAAGACAGCGGCCGCCACCCTCCGCGCTGGGCTGTCAGCTGGCTCGCCAGGGCCCTTTGGCTGCCCCTTGGCCTTGAGTGCAGCTGGGTGGACAGGCAGCTGGCGGGGACAGGTATGCTGTGCCAGCTCTTAAAAACGTGGGTAAATAGTGAAGTTCCCCTCCTCTCCTCCCCCGCCCCCCAGCCCCAGGCCTTGACTGCCCAGCCCTGCCCCCAGCATCCTCTCAATCCAGAGGTTAGTGCCTGGGCGAGCAGAGTCATCACCCTCAGATGCACGCGTGATGCTGAGACTTATTGAATTGATTTGGGCATTCAGCCTCAGAGATGCTTGCTGCTCAAAGTGTGGTCCCCGGACCAACAGACTGGAATCACCAGGAACTCATTAGAAATGCAGACTCTAAGTTCTTGCCCCAGACCTGCTGCATCTGAAGCTGCGTTTCAACAGGATCTCTTGGGTGGATTGACACGTGGAGTTTGCGAAGCGTTGTTCTAAATCAGAGGTTCTCAAACATAGCTGTGTGTTGGCATCACCTGGGGAGGATATAAAGATTCCAATGACTAGACAGCATTCCAGGCCAAGAACATCAGGATCTCTGGAGGGTGGGACAGAAGCTTTGGTCTTTTTCAAGACCTCCCAAGGGATTCCAACTGATTTACAGGTTTGAGGCAGAGGACCAAGAATGACTCCGTTTCCCCTCTCCCTAGAGAACTGACTCTGTATCTTTTTTTTTTTTTTCCTGACTCTGTATCTTATATGATGTGATTGTTTCTGAGCATCTTCTCCATCCAGGCATCACCACTGTCCCTGAGACTTCATCAGTGAGGATGGAACATGTTCACAACTGACATGCTTTTCTTCCCCAAAGAATTGCTATTCATCCTAGCTGATTACTCAGTGCTATCACTATACGCCTAAAGACTAAGATACAGCCTCAGCATAAAGTAGGTGCTCAGTAAATGTTGTTGACTGAATAATACATGGGTGAATGCCTGAGTAACTACAAGGATAAGTGAAGATACATTGTCCTGTGCTATGCTAGGTCACTTCTGTCATGTCTGACTCTTTGTGACCCTATGGACCATATTCTGCCAGGCTCCTCTGTCCATGTGGGGTTCTCCAGGCAAGAATATTGGAATGAGTTACCACGCCTTCCTTCAGGGTATCTTCCTGACCCAGGAATCAAACCGTGTCTCTTACATCTCCTGCATTGGCGGCAGGTGCTTTACCACTAGAGCCACCTGGGAAGCAAAGATACATTCCCTAATGCTCACTCCTCTCTGCTCGACTGTCCGGCTCCAAAACTCAAGCCTGGAGAGGGGAGGAAGGAGTCTAAGGAGGCTCGGGACTTCTGGGCAGGTGGTACTGTCATACTGGCTGCCGTGGGTCTGTGGCAGCTTGGGCTGTGGGCTGGCTGGTCACAGCTAAAGTTAGGGCCTTGGTTAGCTGAAGATCTTCCTGGTCAGAGGCAAAACAGGCTGCCCAGTCTGCACAGACTGAGGATTTATGAAGTCAAGAGTCTTGGACGGTGGGCAGAGGCCAATTCATCAGCTAAATGGGTACAAAAGAGGCCCAGACAGGTGGTGGGAGCTGGTGTGCAGAGGCCAAGATGAGAGGACCCGGAGTCTGAATCCAGGGGCAGCAGGCAGAAATATGCAGTATGGAGGGGGGGGTTCTGAGATGATGCCTAGGAGAGGGGCCTAACTATTGTGGCTGATTACTCAGCTCTCTTAAAAACCACGGCGGCATCATAAGGAAGAGAGGGGCTCAGAGATGGGAGTCTTCTCACAAATGTCTGGGCAGAAGGGAGGAGAAGCAAAATTGCTGACTGGCAGTTTGGCTGGACTCTCCCCAGGACCATCCTCGGGAGTTCTCTCTGGGAACCCAGTGAAGGTGCAATTCTAGGATCTCACCTGCAAACACTTTGGGATCCTGGGACATTTGGGAGAGAAGTTTCCATCTTCCAGTCTTTTCTCATTTTCTCTTGAAGGCTTGAAGTTCATTATCTGTGTCAAGGAAATCAGTTCTCTTCTTTATCAATGTACCTCGCTATTCCCTGGGTATCGTGCACAGACACCTCCCATGTTGGGAAGTCAAGGAGATTTGCTCAAGTGAAAATCACCCAAAAGTCATCGGTTCTTACAAACACGATCCCCAAAGGTTCCTTTGAGATGATAGCCACAAGAACTGAGAAAAACAAAATAATAAACATTGGGCAAAGGGACCATCAACTTCTGAGAGAGGCAGGAAGCCCAGGGGGGTCTGGGGGCACGTCCTAGTCTTCAGTTCTGTCCTTTCCAATCTCTCCATGGCTGGGGCCAGCTCCCAGGCCTGAGAAGGAAGTCAGTGAATTCCAGTGGGGATCCTGTATGGTCCTGAGGGTCAGATTTGAGGGGCCTGGTTCAGAGAGGTCTAGGGGCTGGAAAAGGGACAGAGCTGTTGTGGAGAAATTCTGTACAGACCTGGTAGAGCTGAGAAAGGGAGTCAAGGCTGAATCAGAAACAGGGCTGGGGAGAAGGCCTCCTTCAATAGGCAGAGGAGGCTCAAGATACCTTCTTATTGGCTCCCAGGTGGGAAGTGTGGGAACGTGGGCCTCAGCTCAGGAACATGGCAGGTACACACTCTGCTCCAAGGAGGCTCCCTGATAACCCAGAAGGAAATGACCACCTTGAGGATTTACTCTGCATATTTCCTTCCCCATGGTTACAGACAAGTCTCCAAGCTCCCTCATCCTCAGGCACAGCAACTTCTGCAGCTCTGGTCCACTCCTGTCTTCTGGGTGCCCAGTTCAGGACTTGGTCTGGCCTCATGTGGGATTGGTGTTTCCTGAATGGAGTGTCTGGCTTCTTGGCAAGGATGCACTGTGCCAAGGTTTGGGGTGAAAGGCAGGAGAGAAGCCCAGAATGCTGTCCAAAGTAGTGGGCTTCTTCCATTTCCCACCTCGGCATGGGCAGAAGAATCCCCTTCCTGCCTGCCCCTCTACAGGGCACTGCAAGGAGCCATGAGAACCTGGAGGTCAACTGTGAAATTCCAACACCAGTACGAGGGAGAGGAGTGTAGAGTAATGGTCAGGGCCTCAGCTCCGTCACCAGCCTGCCAGGAAGTGAGTCTGGCTCTGCTGCTCAGAGATGGATGACCCAGGGCTGAGCACTTGATTTCTCTGGGCCTCACCTTCTTTACCAACTGAACTATCAGGGAAGCCTAAAGTGAAAGTGAAAGTCGCCCAGTCATGTCTGACTCTGTATAGTTCATGGAATTCTCCAGGTCAGAATAAGTGGGAAGCCTTTCCCTTCTTCAGGGGATCTTCCCAACCCAGGGATTGAACGCAGATCTCCCACATTGCAGGCAGGTTGTTTACCAGCTGAGCCACAAGAGAAGCCTAAGAATACTGGAGTGGCTAGCCTATCCCTTCTCCAGCGGATCTTCTTGACCCAGGAATCGAACCAGGGTCTCCTGCATTGCAAGTGGATGCTTTTTGTGGGAAACCTGGGTTTAATCCCTGGGTTGGGAAGATTCCCTGGAGAACAGAAACACTACCCACTCCAGTATTCTGGCCTGGAGAATTCATGGGCTGTATAGTCCATGGAGTTGCAAAGAGTTGGACACGACTGAGCCATTTCCGCTTTTCACTCACGTTCTACATCCATAAAATGGGCTGTTGTGAGGATCCCACAGATGGATTTACATAAAGCCCCCGGAACAGTGCCTAGAGGCTGAGGATGGGTGGAGGAAGTGGCAAATTGTGCTCAGTCACTCGGTCGTGTCCAACTTTTTATGACTGGATGGACTATAGCTTGCCAGGCTACTCTGTCCATGGGATTTTTCAGGCAAGAATATTCCATCTGTGCTCAATAGTTGGGGGGGGGGGGTGCCTTTCCTGATTTCAAATTTCCCACATTACAGTAAGACTGACTTCCGTATGTAGTCCTGGTTCCCTGGGGATCAAAGATGGGAACGGGGCTACATAGCCTCCAGAAGGAAGTTGAGTTTGTCTGGATCAGGCTACCAGTAGATCTGAGGACCAATTGCCCCCTAAGCCTTGATCATTACTAACCGTCTATCAAAGTAAGCTTAGTTTCATTGCAGGAATCATTGCAGCCCGCTTAAGTGCACACTCCCCAGAGCAGAGAGTGCCAGAAGGTGACTCAGAGGGGATGGAGATTCTATCATTAAAAAAAAAAAAAAAAAAGATAAAGTAACCCATCAGTCGTGTCCAGCTCTTTGCGACCCTATGGACCTGTAGCCTGCCAGGCTCCTCTGTCTATGTGATTCTCCAGGCAAGAATACTGGAGTGGGTTGCCGTGCCCTTCTCCAGGGGATCTTCCTGACCCGGAATCCAACACAGGTCTCCTTCATCACAGGCAAATTCTTTACCCTGTGAGCCACCAGAGAAGCCTAGACATCTATCACAGGAGCCCTGCTGTTTTTCTTAAATTTATGGAACATCTGTTACTGTGTCCCGAGCACTTGAAAAACTGCTTTTAATTTTCACAGCAATCCTGCAATAGAGACCCTATCAACCCCATGCTATAGATAAAAGCCCTCTAGGGATGCCGAGTCACTGTCTGGAGCACCTGGAGATGGGCAGTGATGCTGACTTCAAGCTTGGGTTTGTGATTTGAAACCAAAGCCTATCTCATCCCACTGGGCCCTGGCTGAGTGTTACTCATTCATTCATTCATCCACTCATCGAATCTGCCTTGGTGCCAGGGTATATTCTAGGTGTGGGGGAATCTAGAATAAGACACTTTCTTTTCTTAAAGAAATCATTTTATTTATTTATTTATTTTTGTCTGTGCTGGGTCTTCCCTGCTGCAGGGGCTTTTCTCTAGTTGTGCCGAGTGGGGTCTACTCTTTAGTTGTGGGGGTGGGCTACTCATTGTGGTGCCTCTTTTTATTGCAGAGCACAGACTTTAGGTGTGCTGGCTTCAGTAGTTGTGGTTCCCAGGCTCTAGAGCACAGGCCTAATAACTATGGCACGTGGGCTTATTTGTTATGTGGCAAGTGGGATCTTCCTGAATCAGGGATCAAACCACCGTCTCCTTCATTGGCAGAGAGATTCTTTACCACTGAACCACCAGGGAAATCCCAAGACATTTTCTTTTGTTTTCAAGAAACTCAGAGACTCAGAGCAATAATGATGGTACAACAGTCCTGGACAAGATAAACCCAGAAGTGTAAGAAATTGCTCTCCCTGGAATAGGTATATGGGATGGGTGATTAAAGTAGGAAAGTGCGTGTCAGAGCTCCTGGCTCTGTGCAATGAAGAGGCTCTGAGCAGGTGGAGTGGGGGTCCTAGAGGGTACAAGGATGTGGCAGGGGAAGGAAAAGCACTTGCAAAGGCTAGCTGGTCACTGGGGGGTAGGTTGGGGGTACAGAGCATGTGTCTGTGGCTGAGAAGGTTTCTGGAAGTAGGAAAAGTCTAGAGGGATGAGGCAGGAAATGCAGGTAAGAGCTTGGAAGTTGAGGCTGAGTGACTTGGACTCAGACTGCATCCAGGGATTTTGTTCGGATTTTTTTGTTCGGATTTTGTTTGTAGGATGAGGGTGAGGAGAGTGAGGTGTTCACCTTGGATGCAAAGTTTAAAGGAAAGCTGAAAAACTCAGTCACCACAATCCTTTACCAGTTGCTGTTCAGTCACTCAGTTGTGTTCGACTCTTGGCAACCCCACGGAGCGTGGCATACCAGGCTTCCCTGTCCTTCATTATCTCCTGGAGTTTGCTCAAACTCATGTCCATGGATGTGATGATGCATGCCATCCAACCATTTCATCCTCTGTTGTCCCCTTCTCCCGTCTTCAATTTTTCCCAGCATCAGGGTCTTTTCCAATGAGTCAGCTCTTCGCATCAGGTGGCTAAAGTATTGGAGCTTCAGTTTCAACATCAGTCCTTCCAATGAATATTCAGGACTGATTTCCTTTGGGATCATACCAGAGATCATGGCAAAAATATCTGTGCTGAGCAACACAGCCAACTTGAAATGAAAATGATGCATCTCATTCACTTCATCCTAATTTCAGCCTTGCTTTTGTTAAAAACCCAGATTTCTGGTGTCCACCCTCCAGATCTATTGACTCCGTCTTTCTAGAGAAGGAGCTCTGTTATTTCCCAGTGTCCTGGGTGATTGTTATGGTTGTGCTTCTTTTCAGACTTGTCTATGATAATGAAGGCATCTAGTAAAAATCTAGATTCTCACAGCCCTTCCAGACCTTCTGCACCTGAATGGACAGGAGAGGAGCCTGTCCAACCTCCAACAGACAGGTTGGAGGCTGATCAAGGACCTCGGAACTTCAGGCCACTGAAGAAACAGCATACAGCAATGAATGGTAGGGTGAGTTTCATTTTAATTTAAATTTTTTAAATAGCACATTTTGTTTTCTTTACTTTAAAAAACTGAAGCATCCATAACAACAAAGTAACCTGATGGATCCAGTAGCTCATTATTTCAATTAGGTTTATTTATTTTTTTCTTTTCCCCAAGGAAACAGAATATTTTGCGCTTCAAAAAAGCCAGTTCACAGCTAATTGTTGCCATTTCACCCCTAGTTTTAGTTGACATTGTCAGAGAGATTATTTAAAAGTACTGAAATTCCAGAAGCAGGGTGTTTTGTCTGCCTATGGATTTTGGATTTGGGGAGACAATTCCAACAATCCCAGGCCACAGGCCCTGTTTACGCTGAGATTTTCCCTTCTACTGTTCTGTCTCCAAATGGGAAACTGTCCCAGTTGTTAAAAGCTGCATGCATATTACATCCCTAGGAGACTCCGGAAAAAAGTCTGAACTCCTACCCAGACATCAAAGCCCTACACGACTGCCCCCTTGCACTCTCTCCAAGCTCTTCCCCCATTCAGGGCTCCTGCTCTGCTAGTATCTGTGGACCAGCCTTGCCACTGTCTCTGAGCAGACTAAACACTCTGAGCTTCTCCAACAGGTTCTTCTGCTGAAACACCTTTCCTGTCTCCTGCTACCTGTCTCTTTTTGCTGCTCCATCCTTAAAACTCTGATGAGGCCTTTCCTCTCCAAGGAAGCCCCCATGCCCCTGAAATGCTGCAGCCGCTCCGCCTCCACCCTGTGAAGTCTACCACTCCCTCTGGCGCTTGTATTTTTATTTTTTCTTAGTGTTTATCAAACCTTGGAGGCCTCCTCCTTCCGTCTCCTCGCTGGGAGTGTTCTTCCTAAAGCTAACAGATTGCTTCAAAAATGTGCCAGTCTGAAAGCTTGGCTCTGGGTCTCAACTCCATCTCTTCTGAGCTTGGTTGACCTTGGACGAGTCTTTTGCCCTTTGATGTCTTGGGACAAAATATAGTTATCTTGGTAGGGGTTGTGAAGGGCAGAGGAGATGGTATAAATTATGGGGGCAGGGCATCGCAAGAGCAAGGTTGTTATTATTCATAATACAACACAGGGAGCATTCATTGAGGGCTGGTGGGCATCTCCTCAGGCTTCCTGTGGACCTCAGTCTCCAGTGAGCCCCAAGCGACTGCCTGGCAGTGGACTTGCCTCTTCGTCCAGCACCCCTGCTTCTTCAGCAGCTGGCTGTGGTCATGATCCTGGCCATGTGCTGCTTCCAGGAGGAGGGGAAACCTAGGGTAGAAGGGGCTCCTTTTGTCACCTACTTTATTCTTATTCTTATTAAATTAAAAAAACTTTATTCTAACATTAGAATTTCGTAACTGAAGATGAACTGGGGAAAGTTTCTTTTAAATTCTCTTACCTTCTGTCTTTAGCATTTAAAGGAAGGGTGGGAAACGTGAATTTTGCAGAAGGGTGTGCGAGGGGCTGCGTTTTCTAAGCTGCTGCTCGGGTTGAACAAATTTCGGGGAACCTGGTCCTCCCCCCACAGTGCTGTGTTAAGAGGGACCGACAGCTCTTGTAGCCACACGGCCCGTAGGGACGTGGGAGGCGCTGGGAGGCCCTGGATGGAGGATGGACGGGGGGGAGCCAGACTCCTAGATACGATGCGAGACACTCGTGTGTGTTCTGGTGCTGGCTGCAGGCGTGAGCTGAACAGATTCGGCTCGTGGTTTCATCTGGGCAAAGACAGAGTCAGGAGGGGCTTGTTTCTTTGTGTTCAGAGCCTGCTGGTGAGCACGGATGGAAAACTCAATTATCAGTGAGGTTAGGGGCAGGGCGGGAGGTCAGGGCCTCCCTGCCCGCTCTTCCTCTGGGCGCTGAGAGAGTAGCTCTCCTTTCTGCGGCTCTGGGAGGAGGATGCATTGATCAGGGTCAGAGGTCATGTGTCATCAAAGGCGGGCCAGGAATAAAGGGAGCCCTTCCCCAGGATTCTAGAGTGGCCCCCCAAAACCCTAGACCATTCACTCTCTTGGTAAGCTCAGACTGCCTTATACGCAAGAGGACCAGAATTCTGATTATAAAATTGACAAGAAAACATTTCTTTATCCGGGGATGGCTTTCAAAGACTTAGGATTTGCAGGGGGAGGAGTTGGAAGCATTCTTTTTCTAGCCTCCTCAGCCAAGAATTCAGAACCCTCTGGGGGAGACACTACACATGTCTTCCTTTTTTGAGGAAAAAACAATTCATTAAAAAGTTCTTTGTATGAGTCTGGACACCTCAAAGATAGGACCTTAGCCACCCTTGTTTCACACTTATCTTTTCCCATGGGAATATTTCCTTTCTAGACAGAGAGGGAGAAAGAAAAAGCAATCCACACACAATAATTTGAAAGTTGGAAGTTAAATTTGAACAATCACATGGCCTACAGAATATACAGAAAAACAGTAAAGGTAGAAAGAAAAAAAGAAAGTCCACCAAAGAGACAGACAGAAATGTGAAAAATATTCACAGAGAGAGTTCATGCCTGAAATCAGAGGAAGAAAAGAATTCCATATAGACAGAACAGCTCTAGCAGATCACGGACAGCTGATTTAAAATATAACAAACATCCCCGAATGCAAGATTTGGGACTGGAGGAGACAAGAGAGTTTCCCAGCAGCTATACCTATATATTTTCAGCAACAATTTCTTCTTTACAGTGAAGCATGGAAAATGAAAGAAGGGCCCAACTGTGATCAGCCTATTTTTCCAGTTGTCAAAGCAAACTGGATGCAAAGAGGACAGTTGACAACATATGAGAGCAGGTTTGCATTTTAAGAGCAGATCTGATGCCCAGCTGAAGCATTATTTTAAAAAAGCAGTTGCGTTCCCCTTGCATAGATGCTGTTGTGTATATTGTATACATACATTATACAAATGTGGCCCAGTGGTAAAGAATCCACCTGCCAACGCAGGAGATCCAAGTTCGATCCCTGGGTAGGGAAGATACCCGGGAGGAGGAAATGGCAACCCACTTCAGTATTCTTGCCTGGAAAATCCCATGGATAGAGGAACCTGGCGGGCTACAGTCCATGGGGTCAAAGAGTTGGACATGACTTAGGGACTAAACAACAGCAATCAAGGTGTTAACAGGAATCTAGCCGAGAGAGTTGGCCCATATTCCATAAATGAGCCCAAAATATACTTCAAGTTTTCCGAAAAACTGAGCACCAGGATAATGTGCATAAGTCACCAGGTTCCTGGACCTCTCTCGATTTCACTTAATGTCGGTTAACTTGAAGAACCTGGTGCAAATGCCGCCTCCTCTAGAAAGCTGTTTCCATTTGCCCTGTCCCGCCACGGCTCCTCTGCAGACTGCTCTCTCTAGGACTGCTCAGTACCCGGCCCTCCTCGCCGGGTCTGGTCACTTCTTGACGAGTCCCTTGCTCTTGTGTCATCACCCCATCAAGTTTGGAAGTTTCTGGCCAGAGATCACAGTGCAAATCTGGGGACTTGGGGCTTTGCTGGGTTATATCAATAGTAGGTCCTCTGTGAAGGACCTCTGTTGACTGATTAGAAGTGATGGTGGCCCCATCTGGAGATCAATAATTCTGAATGGAGTCCATTTCCTATTCCTGTTTATCTTGCAAGTCAGATAAAGAAGCCATTGGAATCATAGCATTTATTCAGGGAAGGTCTAACACAATCAGTGCTGCTACTCACTTAGTGTATTGTTTAGTTTAACTGGTTCCTGTCCACCACACCCCGCCTGCACCCCCCGCCCCAGCATATTAAGACTTTCTCAGTGAAAAAAGCAGGATATTGATGGATAACCACATGCAAGCTCCTTAGCCCCTGATAGACTGGTAACTACTGTTTTTTTTTAAAATGGAGTTTATTTTTTAAATATTTTATTTACTTTTATTTTTGGCTGCGATGGGTCTTCATTTGGGGCTTTCTCTAGTTGCCGCAAGCCAGGGCTACTCTCTAGTTGTGGTGTGCTGGCTTCTCATTGCGGTAGCTTCCCTTGTTGTGGAGCACGGGCTCTAGGGTTTTCCGGCTTCAGTAATTGCTGCGTGTGGCCTCTATAGTTGCGACTTGTGGGCTCCAGAGCTCAGGCTCAGTAACTGTGGCGGGCTTAGTTGCCCCAAGGCATGTGGGATCTTCCTGAATCGGTGTCCCTTGCATTGCAAGGCGGATTCTTAACCACTGAATCACCAGGGAACCCCTGGTAAGTACAATTTAAGGCACACTGGCAAAGAACATCTAGTCTTCACCTTCTTGGTTTGACAGATGCATACTTTGAGGTTGAGAGAGAAGCAACTTGCCCAAGATTTCACAGCAAGAAATTGAGCTACAATTGATAGACCTGGCCTCCAGGTCTGAGATAATAATAAAACAAGAGCAGTGGTGTTGCCCATAACTTCCACACACATTATCACACTGCATCCTGGGCTGGCCTGTGTGGAGCAGAAGAGGTAACTGGAACTGGGTCCAAACCTTGACTAGTTGCTTCCTACCTGAGGCTGTATCCTTGTCTCTGAGATGAGATTCAGGAGAACATGCAAACTCTTATGGTCATGCGAAGACTCTGGGAGATGAGGAATAAAGCATCTGGCATCTCAGCTCTCAAGGTTCCACTCTCAATTCTAGTGTCTTCCTCTACTTTGTTTTCAGTTATTATTATTATTATTGTTTATTTTTGGTGGCACTGGGTCTTTGTTGTTGCACATGGGCTTTCTCTAGTTATAGGCTTCTTATTGTGATGGCTTCTTTTGTTGCAGAGCATAGGCTTTAGATGTGCAGGCTCAGCAGTTGCCCAGACTTAGTTGATCCATGGCATTGGAATCTTCCTGGACCAGGGATTGAACTGGTGTCCCCTGCACTGGCAGGGTTTCTATCCACTGAACCATCAGGGAAGTCTGAGTTATTATTTTTTAATTGAGATATAAACTTCCTTCCCCCTTTTATTCCCTTTTCTACCCTTTTCCTCTCCCCTTAATTTGTTGACAGCATACTCAGAGGTCAGCACTAGTGGAGACACTGGTGTTGGAATTTATGGGGTTCCAGTCCTCCAGGGCTCACACCAGCTGGGGCATGCAGACAAGAGAATTAATGATGGGAAAGTGTACCTCTGGTGGTTTGCACTGTCCCTTCACATCTAGGCGACAGCTTCTCCAGCATCAGGCCTCTCTGCTGCTTTATTTAGACCACTGCTCTTCTTGCAAAAGAGTGTCCTTCAGCTGTTTGAGGGAGAGGTGTAAACACAGAGAAGAGAGAGGTACTCTGTACCCTGACCTCCCCGGGGCTCATAGTCTCCGAGAAGAACCAGAACAGGATGCAGACAACAGCCCCGGGTCTGCTCCTGGACAAGGATGCGCTGTCCAGAGAGAAGGATGAGGGGTGATGGCATCTAGCTCCCTGCAGGGAGGAGAGGCAGACAGAAGGGTTGCTACTCTGTGTGAGTCTCTTCACTGTCAAGTTGTCAGAAGGCAACAGGATTCAGCTGAGTTTGTCTGGAGGAAGAGGGTTCCGAAGGGCCGTCTGAAGCCTCAAGTTCCCCATGGATCCTCAGAAGGCTGTTTGATATTGGGCAGGCAGGGGTCCTCAATGGTGGGATAGTGGCTAAGAATCAGAGGCCCTCTGTCTACCCAACTTGTGGAAACTTTGAGGGCTGGAGTGTGAGCCTGGCAACCCACCCCCGCCCCACAGTAGATATAACTTATCATGTGTCCCCAGCCCCCCACCTCTCCCCTGAGCACAAAAGCCTGTTGTTTGGGAGCTCAGAGAATGGACACAGACCATCCTGTCTTCTCTGTGTCATTAACGTAATCTATTTGATCTTGAGGGTGGTTTTGTTTCAGTCTCTCAAGGCGTGTGGGGGAAGGGAGGGGGTATTTCTTCTGACTTTGAAGAGTAGAGTGAAAGGGTTAAATGTGAAAATTCAGCCCAGGAGGAAATCCATCTTGGGTCCTCTTCTCATTGTTGGAAAAGAGCTGATGCTTATTTTATAACTATGGGAGTTCCCCTACTCTTTGGCATGAAAGTGTTTTGCTATCATCACTGTTGACAATATCATACTTGTTTACTTTTATACATGGGGTTTCCCAGGTGGCTCAGTGATAAAGAATCAACCTGCCAATGCAGGAGCCCCTGGAGACTTGGGTTCTGTCCTTGGGTCAGGAAGATCCACTGGAGGAGGAAACTGCAACCCATTCCAGTATTCGTGCCTGGGAAGTCCCATGGACAGAAGAGCCTGGTGGGCTGCAGTCCACAGGGTTGCAAAGAGTTGGACACGGCTAAGCACACAGGCATGCACACATGCTTTTATATCTATATACCTTGCTTCATATTCAGACGGATTTTGGCATACCAGTAAAACAGGTTTGCGGCCAATAAAAGAATCAATGGCTAAGACTAAATAAAGATAGAAGGAATAAGATGGTAATAGAGAAAACGTTAGAAGACAGAATTTGCCCTTGGAGAGCCTGAGCAGAAGCCGGATGTGGGCCAGGACTCAATTCTGAGCTTCCTAGTAGCCATAATAACAAGGGAAAGACTCACAAACATGGTTCCCTGCATCAGCAAGAAACAAAGCTGCCTCGGGACTGCCTTTGATCCAGAGGCTAAGACTCCACATTCTGAATGCAGGGAGCCTGGGTTCAATCCCTAGGCACGGAACTAGATACCATATGCCACAAAAACAAGAACCTGCATGCTGCAATGATGATTGAAGATGTTGAGAGCTGCAAATTGGACCTGGTACAGTCAAATAAATAAATAAATACCAAAAAAAAAAAAAAAAAAAAAAAGAGAGAGAGAGAAAGAGAGAGAGAAAGAAACAAAGCTGCCATTGACAAAGAAGGCTTTGTATGATGTATTGAAAAATACCAATAAAATCTTCCCAAAGAGTGAGATATATATTGATATCTGGCCCTTTTGGAACTCAAATTCATAAATACTTTTAGGGTAGTATTTGCCAAATTGTGTTCTATGAAACAGTGATGGTGGGAGGCTTTAAGATATTAACAGGTGTTCCTCAAAAACCGTCACAGTGGCTGAAGAAGCATGGTTAATATTCACACTCATTCCAATCTTCAAAATTTGCAAAGTACCCACCTCCTGAGAGCTCAGAGGAGTGTGCAGAAAAGAAAGCTGGCCAATTTGGCACAGACGATCATTTCCCAAGGGCTCTGCTTAGTGAGACCACCCAGAGGTTCTGACCCGGTTTCAGTCTTCCCCAGGAGAGATCGTACTGGGCCTTCGGAGCTTAGTATTTGAGAGAGACAAACGTCTGTGGCCAGCATGGACTGCTCGTTCAGGATAACATCTCTGCCAGCAACCTTGGTCTCTGTTTTACCAAAGACTCCCCCGTGCACCTGGGTGAGTGGACGTGGATGGAAGTGGGAGGAGCAGCAATGCCGTTGACCACCCAGGTCCCAGCACTCACAATAGAGTGTGACAGATACGTGATGCGTGTCTGTGGGGTCTCTGCAGGGACACAAGGCTGGCAGTTCGGGATAGGCTTCTCGGAGGAAGTGACACTTCAACAGAGATGTAAAGAATTGGCAGAAGTTACATGAAGGGAAAGGTCTGAGGTCCCATTTGGGGCCTGGCTGGCTGGAGCAAATGGTCCGAATTGGTTTTGGGTGGAACAAATGGCGGGGAGAGAGGCAGCTGGTGAGGAAGAAGCAGGAGATAGCCGGCCCGGCTGGCCAGTTTGGGTTTTTTTTTTTTTTGTCTAGGGACCCTCGGGGGGATGGCAGGACTTTCCAGATAGAAAAAGCCTCCAATGATGATGTCTTGCGACATGGGGGTGGGGGTGGGGGACACATATGGGCTGGAGACTAGAGCCAGGATTCTGAGCAACTCACTCAAGGCAGTCGCTGCAAGAAAAGGGCAGCGCGCTGGCCCTCGACCCTCAGTTCCAATGAAGACTGGGGGGACATGACAGGCTCTCCCGGCTTCCCGGAGGACTGGTGCTCCCCTGGGCTGGACGTCAGAACAAATTAAGGGCACTGGTCTCACAAGCCCCACCTGGCCAGCAGCGCGGTCAAGCCAGGCTGGCAGGAGGGACATGTCCCCAGCAGCACACTGGACCCTGGCCACTGGCCTTGGAGCAAGAAAGGGTCTCTTGGCCTGACTTTTCGTGAGTAGTACACAACAGTACAAGAGACGACGGCAAACAAAGACTCAGGTCAGGGTCATGGTTCGAGGTTTTCTGTGCTCACCAACATGGAAAACAGAAGCTTCACGCTCAGTCAGAATCACGGCTGTTTTACAGAAACAGCCAGAGGCAGTGGGGGTGGGGACGGCCCACCACATCTTGCGTTTCTGTTTTGCTAAGTGTGCTCGCAAGGATGATCTCATTTGCTTTCTTAGCCCGCTTCAGCTGCTATAATAAAAAGAGACGTGGAGAAGTTGAACAGCACACATTTACTTTTCCCAGGTCTGGAGAAAAGGATGTAAGGATGGCAGATTTGTTCTCTGGAGAGAGCTTGGTTCCTTGTTCACAGACAGCTAGGCCAGTTGTCTTTTTGCTGTGTCCCTACATGACAAGAAAAAGGAAGGGAGCTCTCTGGGGTGTCTTTTGCAAGGGCACTAATTCCATTCATGAGGGCTCCACCCTCATGACTTCATCACCCCAAAGGCACTATACCATCACACTGGGTGGGAGTGGGGGTGTTAGAATTTCTACATAAGGCTATTGGGAGGACATAAATATTTGACCTATGTCAAACCTCACAATACCATGTGACACTGGGATTGCTTATTGTTCCATTATTATATGCCATTATTTGGTCTGACTCTTTGCAACCCCATGGACTATAGCCCACCAAGCTCCTCAGTCCATGGAATTCTCCAGGCAAGAAGAGTGGAGTGGGTAGCCATTCCTTTCTCCAAGGGATCTTACTGACCCAGGGATCAAACCCAGGTCTCCTGCATGCATTGCAGGTAGATTCTTTACCATTTGAGCCCCCAGGGAAGCCCTTTTATCTGAGCAACCTTCTTGAATCTCTATATCTGGGCCAGGTGTGCCCTCTGTTTTTGTTTCCAGGGCATCCCCTCTCACAGCACTTATGCCACATTCAGATCATTTGCTTCATCTGTATTTTTCACTGAAGACAAAAACCTTGCATCAACTCACACATGGATGTCTAGCACCCAAACCTGTGCTGGGCATACCACATAGCAGGGCTTAATTAATATTTGATGAATGCATGAGTAAAAAGTTTTAGTTTCCCATAGTAAAACAAACAACAACAGCAACAACAACAAACAGATGCTCTGGCCTCAGGAAAGCTTGCTCCACCTCTGGGGCAGCTGGGCTGGTGGATCTAACTGTGGTAAACACACACATTGGAAACACTCATCTAGACTGACATGCATGGGGATTTCTGGCACCTGGCCACCAGTCAAAACTTGTTGGGATCCTGGAGCAAGCAGTTATTATGTTGAATTATGCGAAGAGTCAGTGGCTGGAATTCAGTGTAGATATTAGCCACAGCCTGATGATGCTTTGAGAAGGTGGGGGCATGAATGGAATTTTTAAAAAACTAACTTATTTTGAAAAAAACAATATATGTTTGCTACTGAAATGTTGGAAACTCATTGGAAAAGACTCTGATGCTGGGAAAGATTTAGGACAGGAGGAGAAGGGAGCGACAGAGGATGAGATGGTTGGATAGCATCACTGAGTCAATGGACATGTCTTGGAGCATACTCCGGGAGATAGTGAAGGACAAGGGAAGCCTGGCGTGCTGCAGTCCATGGGTCAAATTGGACATGACTTAGTGACAGAACAACAACAACAGAAATATTATAAACACAGATAAGCAAAACGGATAAAATAAATGAGTCAAATGATTTTTCTGTTACTTAGAGGTATTGAGCACTAGTGTCTGAGGCTCACTGGGTATCTTCTCTGTCTCCTCCCAGAACTGTGACTTCAGGGCCGGCTGGCTGCTTACATGGCAGCTCAGGATTCCAAAGTTCCAAGTCCCAAGAGACAGTCAGGTGGAAACTTTATTATCTCTTCTGAGCTTGCCTTGAAAGTCAGTTGGCCTCATTTCCTCCAGATTCCACTGCTGGGGGCAGTTGCAAAACTCCACCTGGGTTTGATTGTGGATAACATGGTCTCCACTGCTCCATGGAGGAAGGTTATCATCCCGGGGTAGAAGGAGTACATGGGATGGAGATGCACTCACATGACCATCTTTAAAAAGGATCTCAGTGTCTATTGTTAAATGAGGCGACAGTTATTTCCATCAGAAGTCCTTATCATCACACTAAAGTAAAAAAAAAATTCTTGACCAAATGATACATAACCATGTCATATAAGACAATGTGTCTCAGGTTTCTGAAATCTGAGCAGAAACCCATTTCACTGGTTGCTCACAATATTCTCTTGGAGGTCATCACCCTCATGAAAACTGAAGTCTATAAGGGAATAAAAAAAGCATTTCTGCAGTGTCAGCCCCTGATGGATCTGGAATATCTAGATGGACCTAAGTATCCTTCTTCTGTCCTGGAGGTCTGGCTTCTCCTCCAGATAACACCAATTGTGATCAAAGTCCTCTCCCAGAAAATTGTAAGACTGACCCAGGAGGTAAGACTTCCTTTTTAATGTTTTAACTTTAGTGTGGCCTTCAGTCTTTAGAATGGTTTATACTGAGTAAATATTAACCCAGTGCTGGATGACCAGGGTTTTATTAGCTGGAGGAATGCTTGGCAGAAGGGGCTAGAGGAAAGGGTGAGCTGTCCAGTCCAGCATTTGAAGATGGCACCCAATTTTTGGCTGAGCAAATATCTGATAGCTCTTGAAACTTGCTGGGCAGTCTGGGGGGTGAAGGGGGTGGTGCCTACCTCTTGGTGAAAATATTGGAACCAGTCAATGATGTGGACTCTTGAAGGACCACTGAAGGCCCTTATACCCTCATATTTGGAGACTCTGCCCTATATGTTACATCTACATTTCATGTCACAGAGTTTTTGTTTAGTCTTCTGCTATAAAAATTCACATGAAATCCCACAATTTTGTCTTTGAAATTATTTAACTATGGGTAGCATCGTTAATTTATAGTAAGTTCAATTTTTTCTTAGCCTGTGTGGAAACTCATGCAAAGCCAGAAACTGTAAACTATGCATTGTTTTCTAACGTAATGAAAATTTCATGAGTGGTAAATTTAACGATTAAAGAAGTGGCAGATGACATAATGCTACATTTTTTAAGATATTTAATTAAACATCCACTTTGATTTTGCAGTTTTTGAATTGTGTTTGAGAGTATAAAATTGTTTTTTTAAACACTTTCAGATATTTGGTAGGACCCTGAAAAACTTAGAAGCCAGATCCTGCAGCTATGGGCCCTGACAGAGGAGATGATTCTGGTTGTGATGAGGCTGGTTCTTTCCCAATGAAAAGAGCCCCCAGAGTCCCTATGGTTGCGTATTTCAAGTTGAAGCTAGCAAGAGAAATCATTCCTCACCACGAGTTCTCCTTGGGATCAAATGTGTGCACTCATGCTGCTCTAGCGGATCAAGCTAAGCCAGGAAGCTATACAAAGAATTCTGGAGAATCTGAATTCTCCATCGTCAGTTCAGGTGGATCAGTTTTGACGATCAGTTCACATGGATCTGGAATGACAGTGGGAAAGAGAATCTGAGGATAGAAAAACTCTTGCAGCAAGAAAATTGACCATTGGAGGGATTTGCCTAAGTTCTATCATGGAATGGAGTGGAGGTAAAGAACAAAACTTATTTTGCTAAAAAGCCAAGCCGCAGTGTGGTAGAATCTCTGTTTCATTTCATGTGATCCTCCGACATCTTTTCAAGATATTCTTCCCATTTTACCGATTGGACCAATGGGGCTCCAAAAGGCCAATGTTCGCTCAAAGTGATGCAGGGACAGGAGCCTGGGGTCTGCCTAAATCCCAGGCTCTTCTTTGTCTTCCTGCCATGGTGATGGATAGAAGTGTTTGCAATTTTTGGAGGAAATGAGCAGCATGTTTTGAGGTTTGTGCTTGGAATACCAGCGGGATTAAGGGAATTATAAGAGCAGTAGCTTTTTGGATTTTTCCGTTTGCAGAAACCACAATCCTCTAACAAACACTCAGCATGAAAGACCTGAAGAGAAGTAAATCAAGGGCTTAGAAAGAGGCAATCCAGCCTTTGTCTAGAGTCATGGAGGCAAGAACCCAGTTGGTCAAGTCAACAGTACTCATGGAATACCAACCCCATACAGGAGGTCCCTGTATGTCCCTAATGTCTTGGTCTTGGGTCCTCTGTCACAGGTAGATACAGAAGGGGTGGGAAAGAGCTCTGGCCTGGGAGTCAGAAGAGTAGAATCTGCAAACTCCTCTTCCATTCTCTGGTTGCGAGGCCTTAGACAAATGAGTGCACCTCTCTGAGCCTCTGTTTTGTAAGATGGAAGTGATGATTCTTGCTCAGCCCATCTCCCCGGCCTGTGATGTTTCCAAAGATTCTTGTGTGGGGACTCATCCCTATGACTTCTAGAGTGGACCCCGGTTGAGGGCAAGAGTGGGGTCTTATTTCTCCATGTTCAGCATAAGGCCTGACACAGAGCAGGCAGGCACTTTGTGAGTGTGGGATGAATAAGGCCAGAGATTTCTTAAATTCTAGCTGAAACACAATCCTTTTAAAAAAATTTTTTTTTTTTTTAAATTTTTGACTGTGCTGGGTTTTTGTTGCTGCGTAGGCTTTTCTCTAGTTGTGGCAAGTGGCAGCTACTTTCCCGTTGCTGTGCGCCTCTCCTTGTGGGGGCTTCTCTTGTTTCTTAAGTGGCGCTCGGGCCCAGTTGCTCCTTGGCTTTTGGGAATCTTCCCGCATCAGGGATTGAACCCCGTGTCTCCTGTGGGTCCTACATTGGCAGATGAGTATTTTTTAAAATTTATTTATTTTTGATTGAAGAATAATCGCTTTACATTGTTGCGTTGGTGTCTGCCATACATCAGCATGAATCAGCCATAGGTATACACATATCCCTTCCCTTTTGAACCTCCTTCCCACCTCCCACCCCATCCTACTCCTCTAGGTCATCACAGAGCTCCAGGCTGAGCTATAGCAGGTGGATTCTTTATCCCTGAGCCACCAGGGAAGCCCTACATCATCCTTTTTAATGCTTGTGAACCTTCACTGGGATCTTCCAGCTTGTTGCCACTTTCACCAATAAAGGTGGTTTCTTTTCAAAGATTCAAACTCTTCTACACTGACCAGGAGTCCCTTCTTTGAGGTACAAGATACTTCATTAAGATCAACTTGGTTTGCAAAACAACTTTATAACTCTTTAAGTGAAAGCTTAATGGACCCTGCTGCCAGCTTCCTGAAAAGAAAGTCTCCCTTTTTTCATTAGAGCTGAGTTTTCACAAATAAATATTCTCTTTTAATCCATACCACCAACTAGGCCAGGATCCTTTGTAATTCCCAGAACCACAGTGCCCTAGGCTGTCAGCTTTGGAAGGGCCCTTGGGGGCTATAAATTCTTACTCTCCTTTTCTAGAGAAGAGTTTGCTACCTAGTAAGAAGGAACTTGTTTGAGGGCATAAAATAGAGCCAGTTTTGGAGTTCTGTCTAGTTCTTTCAACTCAGTGGAAATGACTTTTCTTCCAGCATATCTCTGGAGAAAGCCCGCGGCCCTTTCTGAATCCACTGGGCCTCTATGCTGGGACCTGAAGAAGCATCCTTGTCTGATGGTTCCTAGCTCTGCCAGAATTAAGGGCGTATCCTGGTGCACACTTGCCTGGGCCCTCCAGAAGGGACACACACATGGATGTATTCACAGTCCAGCTGCTGGTGAGAGCGGCCAGTGTCTGGCCTGGCCCTGGTGCTCCACAATGTGCTTGGAGGGACTTCCCTCCCTCCCCAACCATGTCCTCTCCAGGCTCCAGGAGAGGACGGGTGCCCCGGAGGTCGCGCCTGAGAACAGTGGCTGATTGATGGCCACGGGGGCGGTCCTGACTGGCCTGAGCAGGACCTTGATCTGGAACACGCGGGGGTTATTGGCTGCAATCACAGATTAGTCAAATTCCCAGCTGGCGTCTCTGAGCGGGGAGTTACCCGCGAAAAGGCCTGTGACTTCCTTCCTCCTTCGCTAAAACAGGCCTGGAGGATGAGGCCCTTGTACTGTAATTACACGGAGACAGGAAGCAAATAACTAAGACCTGTCTCTGAGTGAGGAAGGAAGGAAAACATCCAGGGCTCTGGGCGCCTTCATCTTCTGTTCTGGAGGCCCTGGAATAATAAGACGTGCCGTCTACTCTGGGACCTTTAAGCCCAGCGCATAGGTGTTATCAGGCTTAGTCTACAGATAAAGGGATGGCGCAGCAGTAAGCTGGGTCACCATAGTGGGACTGATGGATGCCTCCGCCTGGCTGCAGCCTCCTCGGGCCTCTCTACTTCTCTCACTAATTCAAGGTGCCCAAGGATGCCCAAGCAAGGAGGCTGCGGTCCAGCATGCTTTCCTCAATGGTCTGTGCACCCGGGGACGGGGAACCTCCTCCTCTGCCCAGAGGGAGGGGCTTCCTCTCCTTTGCACAAAGGCATGGATGCTGAGGTTCCGAAGACTGCATCTGCCCCTGCAGGGAAGCCATCTCTACTTCCCCAGATAGACCAGCGCTGACCTGACGTTAGCTGTTATTGCCGTCACATTTCTGGGCCTCGGTTTTTATCTTCAGAAGCGGGACTCCCGCTGTCGCCATCCCTGGAAGCTCCCTGAGAGCAGGGTGGTCTCCACGCGGCTGTGTGCAGAGGCACAGTTGGTGACCCGCGCCCTAGACTCTTCCCTCCCTGGGTCCCTGGTGCTTCCTCCTGGTCATTCCAGTACCGAGGCTGGTGTCAGTGAGGGCAGGTTGCCCTGCCTGGACCGTGTGGGGAAGGGCACGGGGGGCCGGATCTTCCCCACTTGGCTTCCAGAAAGAGCTCCATGCGCAGTGTCTCTGGTTTCAGCACAGGCCAGGAGGCAGCGATGCAGCAGCCCGTGGCCCCTTTCCCCCTCAGAGTATGAGGTTGTCAAGAGAGGGTCTGCCCTGGCCCTGCCTTTGGCCTCCGCTCTCACCTGCATGACTGGCAGCCCCTGGAGGCACCCTGCCTTTCCTACAGGGTCTTCCCTCTTACAACTGTCTTCACTCCCTTTCTCAGCCCTGTGTGTGGATGTGGTCGCTCAGTCGTGTCCAACTCTTTGTGACCCTATGGACTGCAGCCCGTGAGGCTCCTCTGTCCATGAGATTTTCCTGGCAAGAACACTGGAGTGGGTTGCCATTTTTTTTCTCCTCCAGGGGATCTCCCTGACTCAGGGATCAAACCTGCTTCTCCCATGTCTCCTGCATTGCAGGCGGATTCTTTACCACTGAGCTACCAAGGAAGCCCTTTCTCAGCCCTGCAGACTCCTATTTGTTCTTCAGGACTCGCCTCGCTTGAGTGCACGCATCCAGACCCCCGAGGGTGAGCAACGCTCCCCTGAACTGAGCCCACAGCACCTAGCACAGGCCTGCGCCGAAGGCTCTCTGCTTCTGTGTTTTGAACAATCGGGTAAGCACCTGCCTGAGGGGTTCTCACAGGTTCTTTGTGACCTTGGCCTGCTCCCCTTTCCTGTGGGGCTGCAGCTTGCAGGGCCTGGCCGGGGAAGCCCTCCTTCCCTTCCCCACGGGCACAGGCCCATTAAGCCGCCACCTTCTCTCACCTCATTATCACCTTGGCCTGGGGTACCCAGGGAGGCCAGAGCCCCTGGGGGTCCAGAGTTGTCCCCTCTGCCTTCCTACCAGAAGTGTTGTTCCGGGAAGGTCAGATAGAGGAATATCCCAGCGCCTAGGGGGGACTGTCTTCCCTGTCAGTTTGAAAAAGGCCATCTTTCCTCAAACTCATTATGCTCACCCCAGGGAGCAGCGGGAGTCCTGGGCCAAGGCACCTTCGGGTGGGCGGCTTTTCAGAGCCCCTGTGGCCTTTATCTCCAGGGCTGGGAGATAAGACCCCAGGGCTTGGCTCTCGTGCTGAGCGATGGATGGGGGAGCAGGGGCCATAAAGCGGGGCGGGACTGACAGTTTAGGACGGGATCCTGGGAAGCCTAAGCTTTGAACTCTGCCCTGGGAGGGGAGGGGGCCTTTATGACCGGGCTGCTCCAGGGCTGGTGAGAGAGGAGGGCTCTTAGGTCAGGAATGAGACCCCAGTCTGCAGGGTGAGACCCCAGAGCCCAGGGAGGTGGGACCAGTGGCGGAAACGGCTCCATCCCGATTTATAGACTTGTAAACGACACCATTAAGAGGAAGCCCTCACCTTGGCTGGAAACAGCTGTGTGAGCCCGCAGGGAAGTGGCAGCCGGCCAACCACGCCTGGCGTGCCCCGGTGGGGGTGGGCGGTGGGGGTGGGGGACAAGGCGGTGCCAGGGACCCCATGACCCCCGCCTCCCAGCTGTACTGCGGGACTTGGGTCGTGACCATTTGTGAGATGGGGGCTGATTATGGACATAATGACTAAATGTTCTCTCCCAACTCCCCAAAAAGAGAAAAAAAAATTGCAGAAATCTTTTAGTCATCACGTGCAAAGTCAGCCCCGAGAAATGGACACCAAGAGGAAGCGCAGGTCCCCCCAAAAAAGTGGTGGGGTGCTTAAAAGAGTTGACTGCTTATGGGGCCAAGAGAAGAGCCCCAGAGCCACTCAGGTGTCAGATCTGCTTTTATATAAAGGTAGGCATAGTGATGCCCTCCTAAGGGTGGCCGCAGTGATTCAGCGAGAGAAAGGAGAATGACTTGACTTTTGACGTGCTCAAAAAGTGAGAGATCTTGGGCTTCCCTGGTGGTCCAGTGGCTAAGACTCTGAGCTCCCAATGCAGGGGGCCAGGGTCCAATCCTTGGTCAGAGATCTAGATCTCGCACGCCGCAACTCAAAGAGCCTCTGTGCCACAACAAAGATCGAAGATCCCACGTGCCTCAGTGAAGACCCAGTGGAGCCAAATAAATAAATAAAAATATTTTTTAAAAAAAGAAAGGAAGTGAGCAGTCGTTTTCTCTTCAAATGATAGCAAAACAAAATGGAAATGTGGGACCTGGGCTCTTTTTGTGTGTATGTTCCCGTGGAATTAGCTAACACGGCAAAATCAAGACAAGACTCCCAGGTGCCTGAGAGCAGGGACAGCCCTGTCTGGCTCAGTTTTATTTGCTCAGTTGCTAATAAAAAAATCTGGTCTGGAACATGGAGAATGCTTTCAGTAAGGGTTTGGTGAATGAATAAAATAGGGAGTGAAGGGAACAAGGAAAGGTGGGAGGGAAATAAAGTTATTTTTCCACTGGACTCAGGTTAGGAGTGGGAACCCAGAGGAAAGAAGGGACATTTACTGATCCCACTTTGATCCAATACATCATAAGGCTGGCTTCTCACAACAACCAGTAGGGCCCTAGGATAACTGCCCAAGTGCTGTCTTGTTAAAGAACAGGTAGATTTGCACGTTTCATGGGCATGTTATTTACTCTGTTGCAAATAACTTCTGTGTCCCGTTTTCTCCTCTCAAATGATGAGACTTAAATGAGATAATGTGAGTAAAGCTATGAACACAGTTATTGGGAAACAGTAAGTGTTCGATATATGTTGAATATTATTAGACATCAGGATGGAGGACCTGGCTTAGCGTCATTAAATAACTTGGCCAATTCACAAAGCTACCAAGTGGCACAGCCTGGATTCACTTGGCTGTTAAAGGATCCCAGACTGCCCTGGATTCTGCCAGGTTCGGGAGCTGATGAGGTGATCACCAGAAGGGGTGATGCATGAACTACCTCCTCCACCTCAACTAGGTGGTCTAGGAATTTATCATCAGATATAACTACCAAAGAATTCTTTTGCCACATAATTAACACTGTGGCCATGAGAATCCTTATCTTGTCAGGAGGAATACCTTCATTCATTATGCAGCTACCAAGCAGGTAAATAAACAAACACAAACCAAAAGGAGACAAGATATCAGGCAAACATTTCCAGAGCCCTTGCTGGGTGGGCCTGAGCCAGGAGATCTGGAGATCCCCACGGTCCCCGACTCCGCCACAGGGCCCTTCACCTCCCACCTCCCTGGGGTCAGTGTTTGCTATTCACTGACTGTGGGAAGTGGACAGTCCTCAGTGTTGTGTGTTGCAAAACATTAGTTTCATAAGATGCATGACTCTGAGGGACTTTGAGTTCAGATAAATTTGGAACAAATTGTGTTACTCACACAATGACTTCGTTCCTTCAGGATTTTCCCTGAGCTCTCTGAACTGGAGACTCCAATGGGGCTGAGCCAGCCTCTGCAGTGCCCCAAGTGCAGATGACTAGGAAAGCCTTCTATTCTATGTTTTCAGGAACTACCTATTAATGTGCATTAATCCTGGGCAGAAGTCTGGGGAGTCTCCTTAGCAGGGAAAAGATGGGGACACAAGCTTCCTAGGAGGCCTTCCCTGTCCTCCCGCAAGCAGTGGCCCCAGCATCCCTTTGGCATTGCCTGGAAGATGGTAAATCTCTTTCCCAAAACCCTTGGGGCTGCCTGGGATGCCATACTGCCTTCCATCTCTGGGCATCAGTTTCTCATCTGTGTAACAGGGAAACAGGATGACATGCGACATTGCCCATCATCTGTAATTCTTTAATGATCCCCAGTGAAAGGGATTCCTCAACCCAGGAATTACCAGGGTGCCTCTGCGTCTGAGAGTCTAGTCTGATTTTTGCTGTGGCTTCAGTATTTTAAAATGCTCTGGGGGTTTATCACATGCCTATGTAGCTCTTACCACGTGTCATGTTTACAAATGTTGACTCATTTGATCCTCACCCCAATGCCAGTATAGGAAGTCACCTATATATATTCATGCCCTTTTTTACATACTGAAGCCCAGAAAGAACTGGAATCTGCACAGCCTGTTTCTAGCATCGGTCCACGCTTTGCTGTCTCCTCTGAAAAACTGACCCAAGTGAAATGGGTTTCAAGTTCCCAAATGGCTCTCCATCTTCCCAGCAGGGATGGAATAAAGGTGGTAGAGAGGAAAGAAGGTTAATGTGCAGAAAAAGGAGAAATGTTGGAGGGAAATAGGGCAGGAGGATTTTGCGATCTTGGCTCTCTTTCTATTTGGGCAAAAAAAATAAAATAAAAGAGGGTGTTTGGGCACTTTTGCTAGAATTGGCCCAGTCCCTGATTCACCTAAGATTCTGGTTTCTCTCTGCCTGGGGCGCCACCACTGCTCGTGACTTCCTGGCGATGCATCTAACAATTCCACACACTTTTCATTCCATCTTGGGAAGTACCTGGCAGATGCTCACAGCCTGGACCTGCGAGTCCTGTTCTGGGTCCCAGATCAGCAGAGAAAACTCTGGAGAGACAGCTCACCTGTGCTCTGGCCATACCTGCCACATTCCATTCTTCAGGTCTTAAAGCCTCCTTTTCTTTTACAAATCACTGGTTCAGGCCTAAATTATCCAGATAATGGAGCCACCTGGCCTGTCATTTTGTTGGCATAGACACCGTTTCTGTGTAATCTGAGAATATTCTATCTGCCGTGGAGTTTCTTCCAAAGGCATTATTTCTAACCTTCTTTAAGAAACAAATTTCCTGTTACCATGGAGATCATTTTTTCAGCTAATTTTCTCAGGCTCAGAAGCCAGGGCTGGATGCCCGTCTCTCCTGTTCCCTGATCGTCTACCCTGGAGAGTCCTGGGTTTTCTTCCTCCCAGAGGCTCCTAGACCCTAGCATCCTCTGAATGAGACAATTCAGGTGATGGTCACATTTGGTTGCAAATTTTAAAATCCTTGACATCCTGTATACAGACACTGTTGTTTTGTCTTAATGCAGAAACAAATAAAATAAAGATCCAGGGTGGCTAAGTTTTGTAAATACATGCCTTCTGGAATCTGTTTGTGAAGGATTAAAATGAGAGATTTCAGAGCTAGAAAAGACTAGAACATTCAGACAGCAGAAAAGTTGCTTCTTGGGCATAAACCTGGCCCCCGCTGAGGTGGACCAGGGGAGGCAGAAGAACAGAACACACACTTTGCCTCCAGGGAGGTTGCAATCTGGTGAGAATTAAATTGCTTCAGAGCTCAGAGGGATCTCAGCCAGCATCTCCTGTAATACTCTAATTTTACAAATTGGGAAATTAATCTAAATTCTCAGAGCTGGTCCTCAGGAGATTTTTTAAAAACCGAAGTCTTAACTCGCCGTCACCTGGGACAAAGCCTTCTTAGAGCCGGACCCCACATTCCCCACTCCTCCTGTCCCACTGATATACTCTGCTCTCTGCAAATGCTACATCCAGTTTCTCACCTCCGTGTCCTTGCATGCTGAGGTCCCACACCCTGGATGCACTTTCATCCCACTGGACGTTTTTTGCTATTGTTCAAGACTCTCCACAGGTGATGCCTTTTCTGGAATTCTCTAGGCTGGGTCAGGCATCTTCTAGAGCCTGTCACACTGCTGCAATTGCTTGTGTATTTGACCTTCTTGTCTGGTGGACAGTGAGCCCCTTGGGGATGGTGATCAATTCCCCTCTGTGTTAGAGTGCCTCTGGAAAGACCCGGCACAGAAAAAATGCTAATGAATGACTGAAGACATCAAGGATCCCAACAGCAACATGTGAGAGCCTCCAATGCACCGGGCGCTATGTCCAGGTATTAGCTGTGTCTTCGTCCATCCTCGTGGCTATAATAACTGCCACAGACCGGGTGGCTTATAAACAGCAGAAATGAATCACTCACAGTTCTGGAGATTGAAAGTTGGAAATCAGGGTGCCAGTATGGTCAGGTGAGGTCTCTTTTCCAGGTTGCAGACAGTTGATTTCTGACTGTGTCCTTACGTGGTTAAAGGGGTAAGGGAACTCTGGGGGAGGGGTGGGGCATCTCTTTTAAAAGGGCACAGATCCCCTTCATGAAGGCTCCATCCGCCCTGTTTGGCTTAAGCACCTCCCAAAGGCCCCAGCTACAAATACCATTGACTTTGGGGGTTAGGATTTCAACATGTGAATGTTGGGGGGACACAGACATTCAGACCCTGGCAGATTCACTTAATACTCTCCCTGATCCTAGGAGGTGGTACGATTATTACTCTGTTTTCTGTGAAGGTGACTGAAACACTGTGAAATGACTTGCTTAAGCCGCCCAGCTGGAGAGAGCTGAAGTGTGGATCCAAATCCTGGTAACATGCCTTCAGATCTTCCACTTTTAGCAGCTACTCTGGATGCCTTTCTGATCAACACACAGCCCTCTGCTCTAGGTATAAATCTCATTTTGCGGTTGAGGAAATGGGCACTTAATGATTGATAAAAGGACTAGTCCAAGGTCACACAAGCTGGGATGTCTGGCTTGGAAGCAGATGGTATTGTTGCTTCATTAAACTACATCTAAATTGATGTGTGAAACAACACGGCAGTGACTATAAATGTTTTAGGGACAAATTTAGAAAATTTTCTTATTTTCCTTTACAATCTCTGCTGTAAGTAAATACTTCAGCTCAGAGCTAGTTCCCACTCTATAGTACAGAAAACCCCAAGGCTTTTCTATCCTTTGTGTGTCTGAGACATGGAACCAGAGTGAGTTGGGGTGGCGGGGCGGGGGGGAGGTCAGCCCTTTCCATCAGATGGGACCATCCCTGAGATCAAGAACACATGGATTTTATTTTGATTCTGTTCAGTCAGTTCAGCTCAGTCACTAAGTAGTGTCTGACTTTTTGCGACCTGAAGTGTGACTGAAGCACGTCAGGCTTCCCTGTCCATTGCTATCTCCTGGAGTTTGCTCAAACTCATGTCCATTGAGTCAATGATGCTATCCAACCATCTCATCCTTTGTCTCTTCCATCTCCTGCCTTCAATCTTTCCCAGTGTCAGGGTCTTTTCCAATGAGTCAGTTCTTCGCATCAGGTGGCCAAAGAATTGACGTTTCAGTTTCAGCATCAGTTCTTCCAATGATTATTCAGGACTGATTTCCTTTAGGATTGACTGGTTGGATCTCCTTGCAGTCCAAGGGACTCTCAAGAGTCTTTTCTAACACTGCAGTTCAAAAGCATCAGTTCTTTAGAGCTCAGCTTTGTTTATACTCCAACTCTCACATCCATACCATCATTTTGACTAGATGGACCTTTGTTGGCAAAGTAATGTCTCTGCTTTTTAATATGCTGCTGGGTTGGTCATAGCTTTTCTTCCAAGGAGCAAGCATCTTTTAAGTTCATGGCTGCAGTCACCATCTGCAGTGATTTTGGAGCCCAAAAAAATACTGTTTCTGTTGGTTCTGTTACTACTACACAAATAATGCCTGAATGAGGTCCTATCACTTGGACTTTTCAATCAATAGAATAAATAGAAAAGAATTAATCCTCTCCACTTGAGAGATGAAGATGCTGGCACCTGTCTATATCAGGGTCCCTAGGAAGACCCAGGTGGTGCTAGTGTTAAAGAATCTGCTTGCCAATGCAGTAGATATAAGAGATGTGGATTTGTTCCCTGGGTCAGGAAGATTCCTTGGAGTAGGAAATGGCAACCCATTTTTATGGAGATATGGCAACCCATATCTCCAGTATTCTTGCCTGGAGAATCCCATGGACTGAAGAGCCTGGTGGGCTACAGTCCATGGGGCTCACAAAGAACTGGACACAACTGAGCATACATAGCATAGCATCCATAGGGAGACCCGGCTACCTGCAATGTGTCCCTGGTACGTGATGTTCATTTTAATTGCTAGGGGATTGGGAAATCTTTCTAGCTTAGAAGAGGGGTGCTGGCTGGAGGAACTGTTAGGGTGATTTTGGCTGCAGGTGCCACCTTCTCCTGGGGGTTCTGTTTGTCCAGGTCAGTCTGGTCATCGTGTGTTGCAATAATGGCTTTAGAAGAGAGCTGGCCTGATCAGGCACCTCCCACTTTGTGTACAGTGGAAACACGAGGGAAATATCAACATGCTGATGACCTTGGTGCTGCGCTGACCAGCCAGTCTTCCTGGTCAGCCCTTGTTTTGCCCTAACGGTCACGTTGGGTCCTGTTTGTTTCAGCCTTCAGCTTTCAATACCCTCCTCACTGGGCTCCTGGAGACCCATCACTGTATGGCTTTGAATCATCACATAACCACTGGCACTGCCTGCAGTGGGCTACAGAGGGACCCTAGCTGATACCCACAAGTATTACTGGCAAAGCGGTGCCAGCCCACACTGTGGCATCATACCCAGCAGGTGGGTTTGCTGGTGCTGGTCTAGGCCCAGCCAAATCAGGAGACCCCAAATGGTCAGGATGATAGGTTATCAGAGCATTGCTGCAGACCACACAGACAGCTGCCCAGAATCTCGCTGCTGTCCGCCTTGCTACCTAATCAGTCACCGTGACCTCCCCCAGCTGTTCTGACGTTCCGTTCTCAAGGTCTGAGGACTGCTCCGTGGTCAGACTAGACGTTACATTGTCCGTCCAGCAGACTCCTAGTGAGGGAGATGGAGACACACGCATGGCGTGGTGGCCTCCATTTCAAGGATGAACAGAGCGGAGTCACGTTTGCAGTGAGACTCCATGTTTGCAAAGGAGGCAGGCAGGGGGCCATGTGAGAGGAGGGCGTTGCATTGTTTAGTCACCAAATTGTGTCCGACTCTTTGTGATCCCATGGGCTGCAGCATACCAGGCTTCCCTGTCCTTCACAATCTCCCAGAGTCTGCTCAAACTCATGTCCATTGAGTCGGTGATGCCATCCAACTATCTCATCTTCTGTGGGCCCCTTCTCCTCTTGCCTTCAATCTTTCCCAGTGTCAAGGTCTTTTCCAATGAGTCAGCTCTTCACATCAGGTGGCCAAAGTATTGGAGCTTCAGTTTCAGCATCAGTCCTTCAGGGTTGATTTAGGATGCAGCATTACAAAGCCAAAGAACCAAGAAAGCCACTGTCTAGAGGTAGCTGCTTGGGGTCAAGAACCTTGGAAGAGAGCCTTCTTTCATCCCTTCAGGTAGGCATCCTTATTCCCAATTAACAGATAAAGAAACTGAGGGCCAGGGAGATTGCTACCTTGCGATGAATGACAGAATGAGCTAAGTCTGATTCCCACACCAGGCTTTTTTCCACTCTGCAGTCTCATCAGAATCAGCCCCTAAACAAGGTTCATGTTCTGCGTCGTTCATTATACATGGAAAGAGCTTCTGAGGCCTGTTGAGGTTGATTTGCATAATTCATTTTTAGAACATTAATTAGCCGGGATGTGTAATAGTTCTTGTGCCAATTTGTGTTTCAATTTCAAATGCAAATACGAATTAACAAATGTTATTCCTGTGGCACCTTAAGGATGAAACATTTGCTGCTCATCGTGAGTATTAATCTTTACATTTCTGAAACTATGGCTGATAGAAGCAATAATAGCTTCTAATTTGCAGGATTGGGAAAGAAAATCTAGTCTGGCGGGAGGATGGGGTGGGTAAGAAGTAATTCTTTTTCAGTAAAAGGAAACTATAGTTAGGCAGCCATCCATCCATCCATGTATCCACCCATGCATTTAATAGTATTGAGTACTAGCTAAGTGTCAGACTTTGTGGAAGGAGACAGAGATTATACAAGCGTGCACACACCTTGTGGGAGAGAGATTGAGGTAAATAAACAAGTACACTATATTGTGGTAGGGTTTAGAATGTGTGCAGGTGTGCAAGCTCAGTCATGTCTGACTCTTTGCAACTCCATGGACTGTAGCCCACCATCTTCCTCCATCCATGGAATGATCCAGGCAAGAACACTGGAGTGGGTTGCCATTTCCTTCTCCAGACGTTTAGATTAGACCTAAGCTTTTCAGAACAAGAAAGACTAGAAGGTGTCAGAAATGATTCTGAGGAATTGGGACACTGAGCAAGCTGAGTCTTGATGTGGAAATTGGAGAAAGCCAGGTATAGGTGGATTCGTGGGGGCCAGAGTGAGGGTAGCAGTGAGAAAATGGTGTGAGGAGAAGTTTATGTGCGACCTGGTAGATTCAGGGAATGCCAAGCCATTTGGCCCCGCTGGAACTTAGGGGTATTTGGGGTGTGGTATCAGGAGTAAAGTGAGCAGACTTGTCTGTAGGCTACATTGCTTGGAACTCACCCTGTAGAACTTTGACAGCCACTGTCTCAAGGAGCTAGTCAGACTGACACTTGGGAAAACTACTCTAGAGCCTGCCGGAGGGTGTTTGTAGGAAGAAGGCTTTAGACTCAGAGTTAAGAGATGGTACGAATAACCCTTCAGGAGGGAAGTGATGCTGATTGGAGTCACAGAGGAATTAGAGAGGAGGAGACATCATAAAGAGGTATTTTTAGGAATCTATTTATTGGAGAGTTACTAATACTTCCTTCTGGGCTGTTCCACTCTCTGAAAAAGGAAAGGGTTGATGAGATTAATTTCATTCCATTACCAACTTACTCAGCATACATTTATTTCATACTTACTTTTGGTCAGTTCCTATGCCATGTGCTGGAATCTAAAGATGTTAAAAGACATAATCCCTGTTTCTAGGAAGTGTACAGTAGAATAGAAGGGTCGGAGATCACACTTGTTATCGTGTGTGAAGAACTAACCCCCCATTTAGCATTTTCCCAGGGGGCGCTAGTGGTAAAGAACTTGGGTTGGGAAGATCCCCTGGAGGAGGGCATGGCAACCCACTCTTGCCTGGAGAATCCCATGGGCAGAGGAGTCTGGAGGGTTACAGTCCACGGGGTCGCAAAGAGTCAGATACAACTGAGGCAACTAAGGATGTGCATAATCTCTTCTGATGCTATGGGCAGCTCTGTATGAATTGGGTCGGTCTTTTGCTGACCGCTTTGGGTCTCTCAGGACTTACCTGGTGGCTCAGATGGTAAAGCGTCTGCCTACAATGTGGGAGACGCAGGTTTGATCCCTGGGTTGGGAAGATCCTCTGGGGAAGGAAATGGCAACCCACTCCAGTACTCCTGCCTGGAAAATCCCGTGGATGGAGGAGCCTGGTGGGCTACAGTCCATGGGGTCACAAAGAGTCGGACATGACTGAGCGACTAAACTTTCACTTTCACTTTGGGTCTCTCATGAGGCCGTAATAAGATTGTATCCAACAGTAGGATCTGCTGGGAACTTTACTGGAATGAAGTATCCATGATGGCTTCTTTCTCCTGCACACCTTAGTGGTCTATCCTCATGTCGCCTCTCTCTCCATGTAGCATCTCATCCTCAAGAACCTCTCAACATGGCCGTTTTCTTCAGGAGAGCAATTAGGCTTCTTAAGACTTCCAAGAGCATAAAAGCAGAATCTTGCAGGGTCATTCTGGAATATTCTGTAACCTAAAGTAATCCACAGAGTCAATCTGCATTCTTTGTGGCCAGGCCTATAAAGTGTTCTAATGTAGGAGAGAGTGGTCCATTAGGGCCATGTCCTTCATTTTTGGAGATAAGCTGTGACAGACATACATTGACAGTCTTTGCAAAATAAAATAATACTTTAAAAAAAAAGTCTTTATTGGAATAGAGTTGCTTTATAATGTGTTATTTTCTGCTCTACAGCAGAGTGAATCAGCCATATGTTTACATACATGCCCTCTCTTTTGGATTTCCTTCTCATTCAGGTTATCACAGAGCATTGAGTAGAGCTCCCTGGGCTATACAGTAGCTTCTTACTAGCTATCTATTTTATATATAGTAGTGGTTATGTCACTTCTGACCATTTGTGTAGTTGTTAAAGCGGCAGCCTTCTAGTAGGTTCTTATCTACACTATTTCTTCTTCACCACAGCCCTTCAAGCAGACATTACCATCCTTCCAAGGAAACAGATTCTATAAGTAGATTATAGCCACAGGGTTAACAAATGGTCTAAACCAGATCTGAATATCGATCCTTTGACCATAAAACTCATATTTTCTTCACTCAGAAGGTAAATTTCACAATGCTGTAAAAGACCCTCAGAAGCCCAGGGGATAGTACCTAGCCCTGTTTAGTGGCAAGTGGGTGTATTTCATGGCTGTGGCGATACTTCATTTCTAAGCTTCCTCCCAGACCTAACATAGACTTAATACTTCAAGTAAGCCACTGACAGCCTAGGGTAAATGAAATTCCACTGGGTGTTAATTTTCCAAAGGATAAGGCAAAAATATCTTGGTACTCTGGGACTCAGGCTAGAGCAACAGGCTTTTAAGACTGGCCGCAAGTTGTCTTCATACTTAAATAGTGTGAATCTGAAAACTGTTACACAATACACCACACATGGAATGTGGCTCTACGAACCTCCAAGCTTCGATATGGAGGTATGAAATGCCAGCAGCCTCTTGGTACAGGAAGATTGTTAGTTAAGTGAGTGGTGTCAAGTTCAGCACTGGCTAAGATTACTACCTCATATTGCCATGGATAATATCCAGAGTCTGAGAAAATAAAAACAAAAAGTGAACATTTAGCATCATGTGGAGGATGGCGTGCCAGGGAGATAGTTGAGAAAATATATGCTTTTACCCAGATAACAGTTCCTGAAGCATCTGCATGGTCAAGGCCAACTTTCCCTGTGAAAGTTTAATTTGAGTGAGGTAATTCTCCACAGAGAGCGATTATCCACCCTCTAAGGGCATATATCAGAATTTAGCTTCCTTTTTTTGTTGTGCCATGTGGCATGTAGGATCTTAGTTCCCTAACCAGAGTTAGATCCAGTGCCCCCTGTGCAGTGGAGGCATGGAGTACTAACCACTGGACAACCAGGGAATTCTATCAGAATTTGTAACCTTTGAATAATCTTTAGAAATCCAGATAGGAATATATGTTAATAGATTGTAGCAGTTACAATCTACAGCTTGACTTTTGACAAGCTAAGGTCATATTCCTAAGGAATATTTGTTAGGTGGGAACTCTACCAAATGAACATCAGAGTACCTTTCTTGAGGGGACCCAGTAAACTTCAACTTGAACCGGCAAATACTCAGCTTCCCTTCATTTGGAGAATATGATGGGAAGAGGTCAGAATTCTAATCACAGCTTCTCTGCGACTCAGTTTACATAACTGTAACTAAGGAGGTTAGATTGTTCAGTCGCTCAGTCGTGTCCAAATCTTTGCAACCCCATGGACTACATCACGCCAGGCTTCCCTATCCTTCACCATCTCCCAGAGTTTGCTCAAACTCTTGTCCACTGAGTCGATGAGGTCATCCAACCATCTCATCCTTTGTCGCCCCCTTCTCCTCCTACCTTCAATCTTTCCCAGCATCAGGGTCTTTTCTAATGAGTCAGTTCTTCACATCAGGTGGCCAAAGTATTGGAGCTTAAGCAGATTCAATGACTTATTTATGGCTGTCTGCCCTTTGCACAATTTCTTGGAGTCTTTTCTTGTGAAGATCTGAATCTATCACTTTATAATTATTTTGTGTATTATCTCTTGATAGTTATTTTGTATTATAAGGTTTGCTCACAGATGGAAGGACAGGGTGCTTATATATTTAAAAAAAAAGTCCCAAGAGTATTCACTGAATATAGATTCTCACATTTATCTAAAGCCATCTAAATTTACTTGTTCTAACATTCAGAATTTCACTCTTTCCCAGTCAATGTCATATACCTGGCAAGGCTTTGAATTCCATTTATATTGTAATTCTGCAAATCGTAGGATTAAATTTTGGATCTGATTTTCATCTGTGTCTTATATCCTTACCCTGAGTATGTATGTAATAAATTGGAGATTCTTTTAGGGCTGACACAGAAGCTTTTTGGTTTTCAGGTTGTGTCTTGAGCTAAGTATTTAAATATGATCTTGTCATTATCACATAAACTCTTGAATAGAGTCAGAAACAGCATTTTCCCACCCATTCAACTTTTCTAATCTTTCTTTTCCTCCTTCCTGCCTTCCATTCTTCCCCTCCCCTCTCTCCTTCCCTTTTTCCCCCCAATTTCACTATTTTTTAATTAAAAATGATTTTTTCAGTTTTATTGTAATATAACTGACACACAGCACTAAGTTGATCATGACTTGCTATACATATGTTGCAAAATGTTATTATCGTTATTTCCAGTGCCTCCAACAGCTTCATCTCTGAGCTCTTTATCACAGATGACTGAGGGAACAACTTAAATAACTGTTTTGTCCCTACACAGCTATTCATCATGTTCTAGGTTACTGATTTTGAGAGTAGAGCCCATGACAATTCACGCTGAACTGCTGGAGTGACCACTGACTCTAAAGCAGAAGCCAGGAGTCTACTGCCTTTGGACCTTGGAGACCACCATCACCTGCTTCTATTCTGAGTCAGAACAGGACTGACTTCTCCAGGGTCAGAACCCTCAGGTGCCATACTGCCGAGACCACTGTCTTGCTGCTGGCCCATCCCCCACCACCTGTAATGACCAATTTGTTGTGCATTTGCTCAGTCGTATCCAGCTCTTTGGGACTCCATGGACCACAGCACACCAGGCTTCCCTGTCCTTCACCGTCTCGCGGAGCTTGCTCAAACTCATGTCGAGTCGGTGATGCCATCCAACCATCTCGTCCGTTGTCCCCTTCTCCTCCCTTCATGGAGCTGTGTTATCTGACCAGAACCCCTGTACCCCTGATGCTTCTCTTGCTGCCACTAGAAGCAAAAGTAAGAAAACCATAATGGTTTTTCTCTCCATCCTGCTTTTCAATCTCTTGGCAGTGTCTACCATTGGCAGGACTAAATCTGTAGCCATCTGGCAAGGGAATCTGGGCTTGCATAGAGTTTCCAGGCTTCCAACCTCCTGTGATTCAGAACAGAGCAAAAAAAAAAAAAAAAAAAAAAACAACAAAAAAAGGGGGGGTTGGAAAATGGTTATTGCACATGTTACACATGAGATAAGTCACTAGGCACAATATAAAATTGAAAAAAAAAAAAAAAAGAAAGAAATCTCTATGGTAACAATGGCCCCAATGATTTCCTCCCTACGTCCAAGTAATGTAACTTCCCAGCTCTTCTCATTAAGAAGTGGGGCCTATTTCCCCAGCTCTTGAATCTAGGCCTGCCTTGTGATTTGCTTTAGCCAATAAAGTATAGCAGAAGTGATAGTATGCCAGTTCTGAGCCCAGGCCTCAAAAGGGCCTGTGTATTTCCGTGTGCTATCTCTGAATCTTACTTCCTCCATGAGCAAATGCCCAGGTTAACCTGTTGGAGATTAAGAGGTGACATGGAGGAGAGACAAGGTGTAACAACTCAGGCCCCTCTAGATCAGTTAATTAACCTGGTGCTAACCATGGATGCATGAGTGAACTCAGCCAAGAACAACTAACTCTAGCATCCCAAGAAATTCATGTATTTGTGATTTTGAGTCACCAAGTTTTAGAGTGGTTTATTATGCAGCTATAGCTAACTGATATAGCTATCTGTTCCCAAGAGTACAAAATCTAGCATAGGGAGGAAGCCTGCATGGAGACACATGGAATGGAGACACAGATGACAGGGCCTCATTGAATTGTGTGGAAGGTCACATCCACAATGTCTGCAAGGAGGATGAAGATTCTGTGGACCGAGTTCTCATGGCATCTTCCAGTAAGAGGTGAAACTTGAGCTGGGCCTTGAAGAATAAGCAATATTTTGGCTGATCCTGATTCAGCAACATTTAGAAAAATGGTGATGCCAATCGATGATTTAATACAAAGAAGTCTGGTATATTGAGTGCAAACTTAAAAGAATAACAACTGGCTTCTCTTCTACCTACATAAATATTCTTTATTTGGCTTCTAACACAGTCCTGTCAGAGAATTTAAACATATTAACATACACGTATATATGTTAAGTGAGGCTTTCCAGGTGGTGCAGGGGTAAAGAATCCACCTGCCAACGCAGGAGACACAGGAGACACAGGTTGAGAAGATCTCCTGGAGAAGGCAATGACAGCCCACTCCAATATGCTTGCCTGGAAAATTCCATGGACAGAGGAGCCTGGTGAACTACAGTCCATGGAGTCACAAAGAATCAGACATGTCTGAGTGACTGAGCACATTTTTTTAAAAACAAGTTAAATGACTATTTTTTGCTAACTGGAACAATAATCTATAATTATTAATAAAAATTTGGAAATTATAAAACAGAAAAAATTTCATCTAATGTACAATCCAACCCACAAACACAGTCACTGATACTGTTTTAATATATTTCTTTCCAGTCTTTAAAAAACCCATATTTACATAGCTAATATTAAATGGGACATATAATTTTGTGTTGTTCTTTCTACTTTCTCTTTTAACATAAATATTTTCTCACTTATAAACTGTCTCGGACTTCCCTGGTGGAACAATGGATAAGAATCCATCTGCCAATGAGTATCATCGTACTTTTTTGCTATTTCAATAAATACAAGTTAATAACCCATTGCGACTTTAAATCACATTTCCTTGAGTGTGAGATAGAGTGAACATTTTCCATGCACTTACTGGCTCTTTGTTTCTCTTTTGGTGAACATGGATTCAGTCCCTGGTCTGGGAAGATTCCATTTGCTGGGGAGCAATGAAGCCCATATACTGCAACTACTGAAGACCTCACGCGCCCTAGAGCCTGTGTTGTGGAACAAGAAAAGCCATCACAGTGAGACGCCTTTGCGCCGCAATGAAAAGTAGACCCTGCTCACCAGATGCCACAGAGAAAGCCCATGCACAGCAATGAAGACCCAGCACAACCAAAAATAATAACAAAAATTTAAAACCTACTCTTAAAAAAAAGACTGTCTCAAAATATAATTTTTAATGACTTTATATTTCATCTTCTGAAGGTACTATTATTTATTTATTGCTTCCCATGTTGTTGGATATTTATGTTGTTCCCTATTTTGTTCTCTTTTAAGTTACTCTACGAGTACCACCTTTCTATACTATTTCTTTAAGATAACTTGTGAGAGGTGAGATGAAGCTTTACATTTTTGAAGAGTTTAGGTATATGTTGTCAAATTTCCTCTTTTGCCAGAATGAGTGTTCTCAGTTTTTCTCTCTCATAAATGAATGATACAACTTATTCCATTGCTTCATTTTGCACTGAGTATCATCGTACTTTTTTGCTATTTCAATAAATACAAATTAATAACCCATCGCTATTTTAAATCACATTTCCTTGAGTTTGAGATAGATTGGACATTTACCATGCGTTTTTGGCTCTTTGTTTCCCTTTTGGTGAAATGACTGTTCATGGTCTAGAGAATTGATATTGACATCAAAGTCCTCTTGTGGTTGACCAGCTGCTCCTCGCCTCCCATGGGATGCAGGCTGTGTGGTAGGAAAGCTGTCATCTCCTATCAGAATGCCTATAGGATGGGCTGCCGCACACGACCATGGCTGCAGCTGCCCCCTGGGCAGCAATGCCAGGGCTCTGCTGTACGCGGTCCTTCCCTACACGATGACGTGGAATCGCAAAACCGAGGCTCCATTCTATAGAGTCACCTCTAGGGTCCTGTCCTCTTGTGCCCTGGGGGTTGTTTGCTCTAAATAATAGAAGCATTTTCAGCACTTTCAATTTCTTAGTAGTACCAGAACCTGCTGTGACCAAGAGGGAAGAGAGCACCATAAGGCTGTGTTGCTTGGGTGGTTTTCATGGCCACCATAGGCCACTTGGCTTGAACTCTCCCCTTTCATCTCTGGCTCCATGGTGTGAAATGCTGAAGACTCTGATGGAGAGCTTTCAAGCCTCATTACCCATCCGGGGTACCATACGATTCCTCAGTGGGCCACCTGTTATTGTCAAAAGAAAACCCGGGTTTGTGTGTATTTACTGGAGGCAAGACATCTATTTTGGGTGAATGGAGAGCTTGGTAAGGTGAGTGATGAAGATAACTTGGAGATCAGCTTGTTGCTGTTTTCTACCCTGTGGCATTTGGGTCACCATTTATTACAGCATCTATCAACCAATAGGATAATTGCCCATTGACTCAAATGCTCTGCCACCAGAGTTGAAGCTCTGCATAAGGGTGGGGAGTAACTAAATAATTCCTGTATTTCCAGCCCTCACCACCCCCACCCCACCCCCAAGGGGCTGTCACAGAGTAGTTTCTCAGTAAATATTTATTGAATTAAAAGAAGGTCGTCATTTGGATTCTGAAGACAAGAAAAGCCTTATAAAACTTTGCATGAGTAAGATATGTGCCAACAGAGTTCTTAGAAGCAGCTGATGATGAGATAGCTTTGATCCTGTGGTTGCTCTAGACTCTGCCTGCTGTTCTTTCATTCTTTGCACCCCTTAGCTGGAAGGCTGCTGCTACAAACAGGGTACCGTGGCCCCTGGCAGAGTGAAAAGGAGACTGGGTTAACTGCTTCTTGCACAACCCTTAAAATCAACATTCTTCCACCTGGTGTGGTGTTATGGTTTAAATTATTTTGCTCAGAAAGATACAGTTAAGCCCAAACCTCCGCTCCTTTTGAGTAGTGGCTGAATTTGGAAGCAAAGTCCTTGCTGATGTCATTAGCTGAGTCAAGGTCACCCAGGAGTAACTGGGTGCTAAGGTGCTTAGTTGCTCAGACATGTCTGACTCCTCTGCGACCCCATGGGCTGTAGCCCACCACATTCTTCTGTCCATGGAATTCTCCAGGCAAGAATATTGGAGTGGGTAGCCATTCCCTTTTCCAAGGGATCTTCCTGACCCAGGGACTGAAGTTGGGTCTCCTGCATCTCAGGCAGACTCTTTACCATCTGAGCCACCAGGGGAATACGCTCCTCATCCATATGTGATGCCCTTATCAAAAGAGGGAGATTTAAACACTGAGACACAGGGATGATGGCCACGGGAAGAGGAGGGAGTGATTGGAGTTTTGCTGCCATAGATGGAGGAACGCCCTGGGGGCTACCAGAAGCTGGGGCCAGGAAAAGATCTTCAAAATCTTCGGAGTGAGCGATTTCGAATTTCCTGTCTTCAGAACTGTGAGATGAGAAACTTTTGTTTTTTTCAGGCCCCAAGTTTGTGGTCCTTGGCTAAACAGCCTTAGAAACTAATATATAAACTTTGGGATAGCTGAGCCTCCAGAGTCAGTGGACAGGGGCAGCCCACATAAGTGCACACCCCACCATTCTTCTCCAGCACTGATCTAGTTTCTGAGAAATGATCGATGAACCTGTGGCGTGTCTCCGCAGCCTGTGTTGGCCTGCATCCACCATGGAGTTGTGTTTAGCTTCCCTTGTGTGGGTCAGACAGAGAGCTTGCTTTTCAGCCGGAGCATTATTTTTATCATCCAACTAAGGACTGCTGCACTGGTTTTTTGTGGGGCACTGGGAGGAAGTGATATTCTTGGGCTCCTTGGAGACACAGAGGCCCTAGCCACTGCCCCTTTGGGCAGAAACACAACTGGCTGTCTTTCCATATTGGGTGTTTTAGACAGCAGAATGGAGGCCACACCTAGAGTCTGACGTCAGAGGCAGCATCTAAAAAAGAAAGCGAGCTGGAATTTGAAGTCCTGGCTGCTGGATTCCCTTCTCTTTCTTTCCCTGAGATCCTGGGCAGGTTCTCTGTTTCTCCGGAGCTCAGGATCTCCATGGACACAGTTGGTCATAACTCGTGCATTCTTGCGCTTCCTTGGTGGCTCAGATGGTGAAGAGTCTGCCTGTAATGCAGGAGATATGGGTTCAGTACCTGGGTTGGAAAGATCCCCTGGTGAAGGGGATGGCAACTGACTCCAGTAGGCTGGCCGGGAGAATTCCACAGACAGAGGAGCCTCTTGGGCTATAGTTCATGGGGTCAGAGAGCTGGACGCAACTGAAGCGACTTAGCATGCACAAACGTGTGCACTCTTAGTGTTTTAACGACTGGGTCCCAAAGGACTACAGCCCCTCCAGTGGGCCCAGAAAGGGTAGGAGTTCCTGGGCCCAGGCATAGACAGCTGCAAGAAGGTAGAAATGAAGGATCTGGTCTCACCAGGAGCCAACCTGAGGATAATAATAATAATTGAAAAAGAGGAAACAGGCTCTTGGTTTCTTAGTGAAATCCCTCTGCTCAAAGGATGTACTCAAGGACCAGAAGATCGGGGTTGGATGTCATCATGTAGTGAGGCCTTGTAATGAGTCCCTCACCCTCTCTGAGCCTCGTTTTTCTCACCGGGAAAATGCAGGTCGCTGTGAACTGCCTGCAGGAGCTGTGGTGAACTCAGATGAGAAGCGGGTTTGATCGCGCCCGGCAACTCCGGAGCCTTCAGAGGCCGGGGATGGCGGCCCCTTCGTGTTTCCTCCACTCCTGTGTCCCCGTCCCCATCAGCGGGGCCTCTAATGGCACATCTCCGCGGTCCATTTCCTGGAGCGTGTAAATTATTTAGTGGATGAACACATCTGCCGGCAGGAGGAGGGCAGGCCTCGGGGTATGCCCACGGGGGAGGCTGCGAGGTGGCCTGGCCGGGGCAGCTGCCCACTCCCCACTCCCTGGAGGCCGCCCTCAGCCTGTGGAGTCCTCGATGATGGGGACTTCATCTGGGGTTCTGTCCCCAGGCTTCCTCTCCGGGTCTGGCCATCGCGCTCCCTCCCTTGGAAGGAAGTTAGACCTCTAAATGGCCATGAATAATCGATGAGCTCTTAGAGGAGGGTTCTGGTGAGAAAGACTCGGCCCCATTAGTGACCTTGCTCTAACTCCTCGGACACCCCCCTCTTCCCCCCACCCTTGCCCTGCACACAGCCTCTGCCTGAGCCAGGCTTGGTGGGCAGGCTTCGCTGAGCATTGAGGGGAGGGGTAGAAGAACCTGAGAGCAGGACAGTTAGCAGCTCCCCCTATGAGGGAGGGGCTGGAGTGGCCTGTCTACTCACCTGGGGACAGTGAGGGACAGTAACCCAGCCTGGGATGTTTGCAAATATCTGAGGGAATTATTTTTGACCTTAGGGGTGCAGGTAGGTACGTGGTGCATGCAACGAGTCCTTTCAAGTGTCTGGGGGACTCCAAACCTGCACAGCATGGAGAAGTACCATCCATCTTGGTTGGCCCCCAGGGATCCCCTGGACTCCCCACTAGTGGCTCCTGGTACTGGGTAAGCCCAGGTTCTGAATGCAGCTGGTTGCCCATCCGGTGGAAGCACCTCCCTCCTTTCTAGTCCTCTCCCCACCCCCACTCTCATCCTTCATATTCAGCAAATGCCTTCAAATATCCTGAGATGAGCTCAGGTCAAGGCGCTCCCAGACCTTGCTTTTCCTGACATTTGTCACACTGGTTCTTGTGACGTCATTTCCAGTCTTCTCCTTGAGGACAGCAATCACCGTGTTCTCCTCCATGACATCCCACGTGCTCAGCTGGTGCGGTGTGGGTCTCAGCAAATCTTTATCTTGGGTGAGTCACTCAACTTTTCACACCACTATCCATCCCCATGGAAGGACGAACCAGTTTCTACTTCCTAAAATACAGCTGGGTTATACACGAGGTGAGGATTTCCTTTTATCCAGTAATTATTGAGGGTTTTAGATGTCCTGATATTTTTTTCTGGCCTCCTAAGCCTGAGGGCTTATGGACCAGTGGTGACTTCTGTGGTCTTACCTCCGAGGTGGTGATAGTACAAAGGTCCTTGTCAAGTCCCTTACCAGCTGGGTGTTTCTGGCATTTTTAGAGGAGCGGGAAAATAGAGGTTCTAGGCATAGCTTTTACCAGTTGGGGCAGGACTATATCTTGGCTGAAGGAGATTGAAGAAGTTTGTCAGATTGACATAGTTTACCAAGGATTTGGGGGAGCAATTTAAGGATTTAAAGAATCTTGAGGGCAGAGTAGGGGATAGGATTGAGATGGAAGAGAGAAAGAAGTCACCGCTTAATAAACACCTACTCTTGGTAGGTGGGTAGAGTGTGCTTAATAAACATGCTCCAGAGATGGCCTGAGCCCTTGGTTTATTGATTTGTTTCTTATGTGGCCCCAAGTATTGAGTACCTCTAATGTCCGTTTATGGCAATATGAAGCTCATATTGATCATGCTCAGAATGATCGCATCCCTTGCCTGAGTTCATATGGTTCACAAATAAGGCTGGGGTAGGGGTTATATTGTAGCAGGTGATGCATGCTAAGGATGTGTGATCTCCTGAAAGGTCATGGCCACAACCTCCCTGGTGGACAGAGCAGACATCATGGGCCCTTTCACAGAGATGGGGAGAGGGATACTCAAAGAGGTGAAGTAACTTACTCATGATCACTATGTGGGGAACTGGGAGAGACATGGAATGCCTGGATGGCAATGTGGGGCCAGGACTGATGGAATCGCTCCTCTCCCTTGATGTGTCAGACTTGAGGGAAGCTTAGTGGGGGATGAGGGAACCTCTACTAAAAGGCTAATGCTCCAAGGAACCAATTGTTACCAAGGTAATGTCTCTTATGGGAGCAACATTTTCTAATTTCCAAAGCACTTCTGCATCTACTATTTCCTTTAATCTTCCAAACATCCCTCAAGTAAGTACTACCATGCCCATTTTGCAGATGAAGAGACTGAGGCTCGGCCATTTAGTACAACCTATTCAAGATTATGCTATTAAGAGAATGAGGAGCTAAGGTTCCCATCCACCCAGGTTCTGGCCATTTACATTCAAGGCCAGCCCTTGGTCTTCCAAGTCAGAGACCGCCATTGCTCTTTGATAACCAGCTGGTATTGTGCCTACTTTCCTGGGTAGAGGGGCTGCCCTATTATTTTGTAAGCCTGGTTGACAAAAGAGAGCTCTTTCCTGACAAATGCAGAGAATCACCTGGGGTCCTACAAAGGACATGTCGATTCCCTGGGTGGTCACAAGGAGCTCTTGGGACTTGGTCGGCTGCCCTTTGTCTGGATAAGGGCTATCTGGAAATGTCTAGCTAGCTTCCTGCATCATGCCAGGGCAGCCAGCTACAGTGACAAAAACACATTCAAGCCACGGTCCCTCACACAGTCCATAAGCCTCTTCAACCCAGAGTAGATTTGTTTCTAACTTATCTTTGATTTCCTTTCTGCTACAAGATCTAATAGGAGTAAATTCTGAACATGACTAATAGCTTCTTTCATTCTTTTTGAGATTTGCTAGTGAGAATCTGCATTTGGTATGCAACAGAAGGCATGTCATCGAGGACTGGAAACATGAAGACAGAACCCATGAAGCCGTATAGCTGTAGATTCCTGGGCAAAGGTATTCCCTTCCTAGTTTTTCCCATTTGTGAAAAGAAGGAAAGGTACTTGCTGACATGGGCATTGTTCTGAGTGAAATACAGAATTTCATGTATTTATTGATCATTCCTGTTTTAAAAGCTGAAGTATGGTTGCTTTACAACGTTGTGTTAGTTTCTGCTTGTACAGCAAAGTGAACCAGCTATAGGCATCCTCTTTTTTTGGATTCCCATTTGGATCACCACGGAGCTTGGCGCAGAGTTCCCTGCACTATACAATAGGTTCTTTTTGGGTATCTCTTTTATATATAGTAGTGTGTATATGTCAATAAAAAGTGCCATTTAACCTTCGTGACAGCTGACAACTCTTGGGCTCAGAGCTTTTGCCCAAAGTCCCGTGAGTAGCGATGGAGGCAAGTTGGGGAGGAAGCACTGGGGTCCGTCCCATTTTGCAGTCTTGTTCTCATGGGGGCCTCCACCACATTCTCTCTGGTTGATGCTGGGTTTGGGCACCATGCGTGCCTGTATCTTGCCTCTCTGATGCCTCTCCCCTGCCCTGCGTCAGGACTTTGTCAGCTGCCACTTGCAAATTGGTTTCATGTCTCCCCAGCCCACCCACCACCTGACCTCCAGAAGGTGCCTCCCAAGCCACAGTGTGACCGTCCCAACCTTCTCCAGGAGCCCTGATCTGCTTCTAATTGACCAGGAACATGCTTCTGAGTGGGGGGTGCTTGAAGCTTCTCTTGTGGCCCCTGCTGGCCTTTCCATTTTATAACTTATAAGTAACAATTATAGGAAAGGGAGAGAGCAGCTGTTATTTTCTAACTACCTATGAAATGTTGTGCATACACTTTTGCATCTAATTCTCAAGATAAAGTAGAATATAGGGTACACTTTCTATAGATGATTGGCTCAGTGAAGTTAAGTAATCGCTCAAAGGGTTGGCTCAGTGGTAAAGAAACCTCCTTCCAAGCAGTAGCCGTGAGTTCAGTCCCTGGGTTGAGAAGATCCCCTGAAGAATACTCCAGTATTCTTGCTTGGGGAATCCCATGGGGTTTTCTGTAATCCTGTAAGCCTGGCGGGTTACAGTTCCAGGGGGTTGCAGAGTTGGACACAATTTAGTGACTAAACAACAACAATACAGCTAATACTCAGCTAAATAGATGCAAGAGATTGGATTAAATCTTCACATTCCCTCGAGAAGAAGACCCAACGCATGCATTCTTCTGAGATAGGGGGTCTAGTTTATAAGGTGAGGGGAGACAGAAGGATGAGAAAGAATCTGGGGAGCCCTGGAGTCTGGGAGGGAGAGAGCACTGTTTGCAGGGACAGCTCAAATCTGGGAGGCAAAGGTGAGAGACCACACCCACCACCAACCCCACCCCACGGGCTTCCCTCCTGGCTCAGCTGGTAAAGAATCCACCTGCAATGCGGGACACCTGGGTTTGATCCCTGGGTCGGGAAGATATCCTGGAGAAGGGAATAGCTACCCACTCCAGTCTTCAGGCCTGGAGAATTCCATGGACTGTATGGTCCATGGGGTTGCAAAGAATCAGACACCACTGAGCAACTTTCACTTTCACTCCCCCGCTTCCGCCCCCCTCCCCCCACCCCCGACACACACACGCCTCCTCAGTGTTACCTAGATCTGGTCTTGTCCTTCCAGGGTTACCTGAGAGGAGTCTCATCTCTAAAAGAGGTGGGCAGGGGTAGGTGGACTGTTTTCAGAGTGTTTTCTACATCCTCACAGTTTTTTGAGGTCTCGTGAGGGAGTGGGGGTGCTTTGCATCCCTGCAAATGACGACCACTCTCTGACCTGGAAGGAGGTTGTTTGCACGAAGTGAGTGGGCCTCAGAGATGGGGAAGGGCTGGAGTGTGGGGCCTGGGGACCTGAGCGACCAAGAATCCTTAACTGGCTTAGCCTCAGTTTCTATATCGGCAAAGTGGGGCCAACCACTCCTGGCCCTGTGGCCCTCACGCTTCTGCTGGAAGGCTCTAATAGCATGAGATGCTGAGTGTGCCTGGGAAGGGGGAGGGCCAGGCACTCAGAGGCAGGCACATTGGCAGGGAGGGTGCAGCATGCCTGCGGGAAGCAGCTGGACAAGCATGTCCTGGTGGAAGGGGCTCAGAGGAGCTGAGGCCCACAGTGCCCCGTGAGAGCATCCTGTGCATCAGTTCTCCCGTCTGTAAAATGGAATTATGGTGAGCGCCCTGCCTACCTCATGGGCTTGTACGGGGTTAAAGAGAAAACCAGATATGGACACTGGCTACACACATGCCCGACTGAGGGTGGTCATGCAGTATCAGAGGGACCTCAGATCTACTCTTGGTTCCATCATTCACCAACGGGGTGACTCAGGGCCTTATTGACCTCAGCTGTAAAATGGATGTGATAAAGGTAATAGCCACCACTTATAAGTGTTATGGCCACACATTCTATCTATATGCAGCAGCTGCATGTATGTATGGGTATATATTCATTTAATCCTCCCAACAACTCAATGAATTCAGAGCTATCACATTTCCACCTTAGAAATAAGGAAACCAAGGCATGAAAAGATTGCTTACTTCACACACAGTAGCCAGGGGTGGATCTGGGATTCAGACTGGGCAGTCTGGCTGCCCATAGCACTGTGTCACCTAGTTCTTAAGGTGTGGGGGTTGAAAGGTGATAAAGGGTGCATGACCCCGAGCGCAGTTGGGAATCATAGATTTGATTGCTTTTATGCCACTGCTGCTGAATTTTTCTGTGAAGACAGAGCACATTTTAGAAAAGCGTGGACTCCCCCCTGCAAGGCATGGGTAGTGGCCTGAGTTTCAAAATCATGTTCTGTCTTCTATTAAACCATCTTTCATGCTGAAGTATTTCTTTACCACTTTAGGGAAACTGTACTGCTTTTGAAATGGATAGATCACCAAGTTTAGTGTCTATGGTAACCTGACCTGTCCCAAGGGGCATTTAAAGACCCAGAGAAAAGGGGAGAGAATGTGACGAGACATAGTAGTGACCACATTGTTTCAGGATGCTGTGCGCATGTGGTGGTCTGTCATCAACTCACGTGTACGTGGGTGTGCCTTTCTTACTAAAAGTGTAACAGGATTTGGTGTTCTGTTCCTCACTTGATGGCTTACTCTACTCACCCATGATGGGGAAAGGTTGTTTAGATGGTAACTTATCACAGTGATTCAATGAGACAGGGTCCATATTGGCAAGAAAATTAATTTTAGATGCTTCACTTACAAAGATTTGGAAGATGGGAGTCAGTTTTCAGGGCAGATGAAAGCCGGGTGAAAACAGGGGGAAGACAAGTGAGATGCCTAGAGCACTCTTAGGAACTGGCTCCACCTAAGTGTGATGTCTTCTTGAATTTTGCAAGCTACATGCTTTCTGGCCTCCCTCTAGTCCCTGGGTTTTAGCACCACCGGTTATTAGAGACACGGTTACCTCCCAACACTGAAGATCTTCGCAGCTTTAATTTCAAAGAATTCTGGGAGGGTGTACTATGCCAGGGAAGACAGAGGGGATGAGAAACAAAGGTTGTCTCTGTGTGAACTGTAAGGTGACTCAGTGGACAGGACACTGTCTATGAAACTCTGGTCTCGGTGTGTCTAGATTGGCCAATAACTCTTCCTGGTGATGTTATACTTGCATTCACTCTCATACCTAGCAGGATATCATGGTGATGATCTAGTTGCTAAGTCGTATCCAACTCTTGAGATCCCATGGACTGTAACCTGCCTGGCTTCTCTGTCCATGGTATTCTCTAGGCAAGAATACTGGAGTGGGTTGCCATTTCCTTCTCCGGGGGATCTTTCCGACCCAGGAATCCAACCCAGGTCAGGATATCATGGAAGGGTCTCCAACTAAAGAGAAATAAAATAAAATGAAATGAAATACCCAAGCCATACTTGGCCCTGGCAGCCTCCTGCAAAGGCAGCCTGGGCTGTGGGCAGACCAGTCACCTCTGCAGGGTTGGGGTCTTTAAGCCTTGCTCAGGGGAGCACCACTTACTGATTCCATGAGATGCTTAGTGGGGAGGAGATGAAAGAGGAAGAGAAGGCAAAACTTTGCGGTCCTCATGGAAACCCATTCCTTCCATTTTATCAGGTTTCATCCATATGAATTCAGAACAGTTAATTTACTTATTCCTGTGCTAAGAAAATTGCTGTCTTAAAAGATGTGTGTTAGTTAGTTGCTTAGCTGTGTCTGACTCTTTGCAACCCCAAAGACTGTAGCCCACCAGGCCCCTCTGTCCATGGGATTCTCCAGGCAAGAACACTGGAGTGGGTTGCCGTTTCCTTCTCCAAAAGGAACTATAGAAAGAAAATGAAGTCGCTCAGTCGTGTCTGTCTGTTTGTAACCCCATGGACTGTAGCCTACCAGGCTCCTCCATCCTTGGAATTCTCCAGCTGAGAGTACTGGAGTGGGTTGCCATTTCCTTCTCCAGTCTTAAGAGATACCTTCCTGATTTCTTCCGAGGACACCTCTTGGCCTATAGGTAGCTCATTTGCTCTTCATTCATCTGACCTATTGAGGACAAATGACATTTTCCCCAAGCCATCAGGGGACCAGGTTGTCACAGTCAGACACTTTCCTAAATGTCTCTGGAATAAACATTAAAAACTTGTATTGAGGTAGCTTGGTACAGGGGACAAAGCTCATTCCCCAGTACTAGAAGGTTCCTTCCTTCCTCCTGGACACTGTCTCAGCGCCTGCCCAGGGGCTCTTTCCACTCCAAATGACCTGAGAACGCACACCATGGAGGACTTACAGCTTCATGGAAAGCAATTCCCTCTGCTTTGCATTCAAGACTCATTCTGAGTTGGAGTGTCCTGTGTGAGGCCCACCTCTTCTTAGGATGACATGGGGGTGTCCACCCCTTTCAGCAGAGACCCTTTCTGTCCATGAGGAAATGACCTTAGAGACCCCTGCAGGGTAATCCTCAGAATACAACCCAGTCAAGTCCACTTTCAAATAGGAGGTTCCCCCTTTTACTAGTTAACCATCACCAGGGTGACCATAAATCTGGCTTGCCTGGGACAGTCCTATTTTATGCCTGTTGCCCTGGTGTAATTATTAATAGCTCTCCTTTCATTCCCAGAGTGTCCAATTTGGGGCAATCAATTACATGGTCACCCTAATTAACATGATCACGATCAGAGACTTCTGGATCCTCAGTGCTGAGCTGATAGGAGGCCCTCCTGCCATGCGCACTGCAGCTGATCTCCTCTTCCAGGCAACTAACTATCAGAATGTTTAGATGTCTGACCCAGCCAGGTGCATTGCTAGTCTTTCCCCACACATTGTTCACTTGTTAAATATTTCCTGCCTACCTACAATGAAATAGAGAGTATGAAAGACAGGGGGAAGAGGAGGAGCCAAAACAGATAGACAAGTCTTTATACAGAGATTTATGATGTTTCCTAACGTTGAAAGGGCTTCTCTGGTGGCTCAGACGGTAAAGAATCTGCTTGCCAATGCAGGAGACCTGGATTTGATTCATGGGTTGGGAAGATTCCCCCAGAGAAGGGAATGGCTTCCCACTCCAGTATTCTTGCCTGGAGAATTCCATGGACAGAAGACTGTGAACCTAGAAGAGCTGGGCTTGGGTGGAGGGGGAAAATGTTGGGAAAATGTGTGTCCAGTATTTCACAGGGTGGACAGACCATCCTGTAATAAGATGATGTTTGAACAAAGGTCTTTGTGAAAGGGCTTCCCAGGTGGCTTAGTGGTGAAGGATCCAACTGCCAATGCAGAAGACGTGAATTCCATCCCTGGGTCAGGGAGATCCTCAAGAGTAGGAAATAGCAATCCATTCCAGTATTCTTGTCTGAAAAGTTCAAGGCAGGAGGAGGCTGGCAGGCTACAGTCGATGGGGTTGCAGAGCCAGATACTGTAGAACTGAGCACGCATGCACTTTGTGAAATACAGAGAGTAACCCGGGTGGGGAGAAAGCATTCCAAGCCAAAGGAATCACATGTGTAAAAGGCCTAAGAAGGAAGGAACAGCAAGGACGTCTTGTGGTTGATGTCAGCGCCAGCCAGAGTGCCCACGGATTAGGAGTACCAAGGGCCGTTTTTCTCTGTCTTCCCCAAGCCTGGCCTGCACAGGTGCTCACATCTTGATGGCCTTGGTGGATGTTGATTGGTTGGGTTACACATTAATCTGCTTTTCTTGGTCATAGTGGATCTGGGTCAAAACTTGCTAGGACAGCCTGGCTCTAGCCTTGCCAGTGGGACCAGGGTGCCAAACTTTTGCTGTGAGCTTACTGGGGTTCCTAAATGATCTGAAGAGCTACCTTTACAGACAGCCATTCATGTGCCAACCTTCCTCAGGGCTGCATGGCATCTTTCAGGAGCTCAGCTCACTCCCCAGAGCTTAGCCAAGTTAGATCTCAGGATGATGACCTCTTCCCTTGATACCATTCAGTATAATTTCATAAAACAATTTCAGAATGTATGTTCAGAAGTCGAGGAAAGAAGTCCCATATTACCTGCTTGCTCCAGGCTATCAAAATTATATTGTATTCTTCAATTTATTTAAGTAGATATTCTCTGGACAATATAGATTTTGCCACCAATTGTATTTCCTTTTTTGTACTGGCAACCAGGAAGCTCATTGGCAGCCCCAGAGGGCATCAGTAGTAACTGGGCAGGAATGATCAGCACACACTCCTATGAATTAACTCACTCCAGGCATCAGTTTATCATTCTACTCTTCCTTTCTCCTGTATTCACTTTTCATCTTAGTAAACCAGTAGGAATCTTTTCGAAGTGACCCAGGTCTTAAATTGGGCTTCCCTGGGGGCTCAGATGGTAAAGAATCTGCCTGCAATGTAGCAGACCTGGGTTCGATTCCTGGGTCGGGAAGATCCCTTGGAGAAGCGAATGGCTTAATCCTTAAGCAAATCAGTTTTTAAGACAACATCATGTATAAATACATTTTAAGCACCTACCAAGTGAAAAGAAGCATGGAAGCAACCTCAATATCCATCAACAGGAATAGATAAAGATGTGGTACATATATACCATGGAATATTACTCAGCCATAAACCAGAACAAAATACTGCCATTTGCAGCAACTTGGATGGACCTAGAGATTATCATACTGACTGAAGCAAGTCAGACAGAGAAAGATAAATATCATATGATATTTCTTGCATGTGGAATCTAAAGAAAAAGGCTACAAATGAATTTATCTACAAAAATGAAATATAGTTACAGATGTACAAAATAAACTATGGTTAGCAAGGAGAAAGCAGAGTGAGGGATAAATGGAAAGACTGGGATTAACACATACACACTACTCTATACAGAAAATAGATACCTGACAAGGATCTACTATATAGCACAGGGAACTCTACTCAATACTCTGTAAATGGCCTATCTGGGGAAAGAGTCTATAAAAGTGAATATATGTATTTTTGTAACTGATTCACTTTGCTACACACTTGAAACTAATAAATATTGTAAATCAATTGCACCCCAATAAAAACCTTTTTTAAAAAAGAAAAGAAGCATGTTAGGATCATAGGGGATGGAGGGAACTGAAAAACAAGTGTTTCAGAGTACTTGCTCTCCAGCTCAAGTCCGGATTCTATTTGCCCATCAGTTTCTCATGGGTCAGATCTCAGTGAATGCCGGCATTCTATAGATCCAAGAAACTGACCCCCAAATTCCATCACTCTAAAGGATTAATTATTTGCATAATTTACTTTGTTCATAATGGTGTTGGACCTAGTACCTACAGAGAGGAAATCGATTTTTAAAAAAGAAGATGGTTGGGTCGTCATTACTTCACCACGTCTGCGTTGGTGTCTTTGTCTTGAGCGTAATTAAGAGCCTTGCTGTGAGTTTTTAAATGTCTGATCCACCATCCCCCACACTTTCACCCAACATGGCCACAAAGGGAGGTTGAGACTCATTCAAACCAGAACTTAGCAGCCTCATACAGTCCTATGCATGAGGGGGGAGGGACCGGGCTTGGAGGGAGAATATATTGAGATCTGCCCTTTGATCGTGTTCAATGCGACTTTGCATTTACCTGAGGGATTAAAAGTTCTCATTGACCAAGGCTCCCGGCTTCCTACTCAGCCTTTGACGGGACAAGTGTTAATTGGACAATATAATGGGGACAATGTTAATTCCCCTCTTAGAGTTCCTTTTCTTGTTCAGTCAAATAGAAAGGCCCTTTTAAACGGCAGAGAGAGGAAGAAAGGAGCTGGTTTATAAGGGTAATAGACTGCACATCTTCCTCATTTGTCTCAGAACAAGTGCAATGGAGTCCGCATAAAGCGGGCCCTAAACAGCGACAGAAAGGGACCGACGCGGTGGTTTGCATGGAATGTCACCCTGGATTTAGGGATGGGGGAAGTATGGCTGGGAGACTCCCTCTGTTTTTGTAACTGTGAGGGGTGGGAGCCTGGAGAGGGTAGAAGCCAGGCGACTCAGGGGTGAGGAAGGGCAGGTTGGTGAGGGTAGGAAATGGGGGTGACAAGGCAGTGGACCCTGGACAGTCAGGAAACCTGGAGGGATCCTGAGCCTTTGGACTGAGCCTGATATTCTCAGACCTAGAAGAGTTCACGACTGTACAGGGCAATGACAGGAAGTGGGGATTCTAGATGCAACAGCTGGCTTTTAGGGGCCTTCTGTAATTAGCAGTTCTTCCCTGTAGCTCAAACGGTAAAGAATCTGCCTGCAATGAAGGAGATCAGGGTTCGATCCCTGGGTTGGGAAGATCCTCTGGAGAAGGGAACAGCAATCCACTCCAGTATTCTCGACTGGAGAATCCCATGGACAGAGAAGCCTGGCAGGCTACAATCCATGGGGTAGCAGAGAGGCGGACACGTCTGAGCGACTAACACATACACATGTAATCAGAATCTTCTTCCTGTTCTATCTTAGAATAGGCTGATTTCAGGGGTCTGTGGGTTCTAAGAACCCCCTTTCTTCCACCTCCTCACTCATAGAAACTAACATTTTCCTCCCAAGTTCCATCTCCTCACACCCTCTTTTTTTTTCTCCTAACAAACTCTTCCTCTTGTTGAATGAGTGCTTCTTCTAGCCCCAGTTTTTATGAATGATGACCAGGGTGCATTCAGATTTTCATTTGCTAACTTATTCAGCATTTGGATAGCCTGTTATAGCAGGCTGTTTGTTACAGCAGGCTATGAATAGCAAGTCCTCCGCTGTATCCTCTTAAGTTAGTCACCTCACCTTGCTGCGCATCACACATGCAGAGATGAGAATAAATGTCCTGGATTTTAGTCTACAGGGTTCTCTTTGAGACGCGTGGAGGTAATGGATGTTAAAATGCCTTATAAAACTCTACCATACAGGAAATGAAGTATTCTCCTTGTATTTCTTCACTGGGGAGATGAGTAGGATGTGTAAAAAATGATAAGCAACAAAGCTAAGACCATCTTTATCAAGCGACAAGCTTGCCAGGCACAGCCAGTGTGCAGTGCAGAGGAATACTGGCCCGAGTCATCAGAGTAGGCTGCGGTTGTTGGAGACCATCACCAGGCCCTTTCTGGCATCCGGTCTTCCTGTCAGCAAACCAACAGGTGGAAGTATCTTATTGATGGCTCAGCTGCTTTACAGCTCAAGCTTCTACGATCCTACTTGGATGGGCCTCTTTCCAGGTTGTTTTGCACATTTTATAATCACACAAGTTTGGTATAATTTGAGAACTCTCAACAGGAAAGGAATCTGCAACTATCAACTCACTTAAACATTCTTTTGTTTTTAGAATTGATTAAGCAAACACAAGTAATTGACTACCCATATTTAAGACCAACCCTGGAGAAACTCCTGGACTTGTGAGGTGTCTCATTTCATGGTGAGACAGCAGAAAAAGACGGGGAAGCCAAGCTTGACTCATATTATTGTGGAGTTCTTTCTGTCAAGTAGCAATGGGGCTGTGCCTGCTATTTACATGCTGTTTCCTAGTTCAGTACCCTCCTGTTGGAAGCCTGCAAACTACATGTGTTAGTTTCCCTCGTAGGGGGAAGTTCTGTCCGCTTCTGCCAGTAGGAGGCACTGGTGGGAGCCTGACAAGAAGGTGCGGTGGCTCCAACAAGGTGGCAGCTGCTACTGGCTCTTGCAGTGGCAATGAGAGTGGAGCCGATTTTGAGTTCCAGCTGGCTGGCAGGAATAAGCATCCTTTCTCCAGAATCTGCAGCTCTGGTTGAGGAGACACTTCTCTGGTGGACTCAGAACCAACTGAGACAGGATCTGCAAGAACTCAGCTACAGGAATAGACTTCAAAGCCTTGGTCTGGGGATGGGTGAGCAGCACTGCCCATCGAAATGTTCCTCCCTATTCTTTTCAGTTTCACTATGAAAGTGAAAGAGGAGACTGAAAAAGTTGGCTTAAAGCTCAACATTCAGAAAACTAAGATCATGGCATCTGGTCCCATCACTTCATGGGAAATAGATGGGGAAACAGTGGAAACAGTGACAGACTTTATATTTTTGGGTTGCAAAATCACTGCAGATGGTGACTGCAGCCATGAAATTAAAAGACGCTTACTCCTTGGAAGAAAACTTATGACCAACCTAGATAGCACATTAAAAAGCAGAGACATTACTTTGTCAACAAAGGTCTGTCTCGTCAAGGCTATGGTTTTTCCAGTAGTCGTGTATGGATGTGAAAGTTGGACTATAAAGAAAGCTGAGTGCTGAAGTATTGATGCTTTTGAACTATGGTGTTGGTGAAGACTCTTGAGAGTCCCTTGGACTGCAAGGAGATCCAACCAGTCCATCCTTAAGGAAATCAGTCCTGAATATTCATTGGAAGGATTGATACTGAAGCTAAAACTCCAATACTTTGGCCACCTTATGCGAAGAACTGACTCATTGGAAAAGACCCTGATGCTGGGAGGGATTGAGGGCAGGAGGAGAAGGGGACGACAGAGGATGAGATGGCTGGATGGCATCACTGACTCAATGGACATGAGTTTGATTAAACTCTGGGAGTTGGTGATGGACAGGGAGGCCTGGTGTGCTGCAGTCCATGGGGTCACAAAGAGTTGGACCTGACGGAGTGACTGAACTGAGCTGAACTTCCTCTTTTTAGCTTCCCTTCTTTCTCTTATTTGGTCTTCCAGCCCTTCTAGCTCCTTTGTAGTCAATTCCCCATATTAAATTCCCTCTGCTTGAAACAGCAGAGAAAATGTTTTTTTTTTTAACCAATACAAAGACTGTGCAAGAATCTTTCTTCATGGTTCTACTGGGGCTGGAAAGGAAATAATTCCTGCTTAAATGTGAAAAGGGCTTCCCAGTTGCTGCTAGTGGTAAAGAATCTGCCTGCCAATGCAGGAGACGCAGGAGATACAGGTTTGATCCCTGGGTTGGGAAGATCCCCTGGAGGAGGAAATGGCAACCCACTCCAGTATTCTTGCCTGGAAAATTCCACGGGCAGAGGATCCTGGTGGGCTACAGTCCATGAGGCGGCAAAGAGTCGTATACGACTGAGCACAAATGTGAAAAGCTTAGTTAATGTTGCTCCTTGCTGAAACCAGAAGCAATTCCCTCTACCTCTCTGAGTCTCTGTTTTTACATTTCTGAAAAGCACGTAAAAAGTTCAGGTTGGCATTCCTCATGGGGGTGAATCGTTGCTCACAAACAGACCAGCCCCACGTGACCAGCCACAGTCTTGGTGCTGTGTAGCCAGGGCATCTGGGTGCACTTGGATCTGACATTTTTCCCCATCAACTCATCTTTGTGCATCTGCTCCATCATCCAGCATCCGGCCTTGGATGGGGCTCTTCTTGCTCTGAGCTGAAAGCTGCACACTCCAGACTCACCAGTTCTTAAATATTTTATAGTAGACTGGCTGGAGATTAATATTTCATCACAGACTCCTTGGCACTTAAATATTTAATCACTGATGTGACTGATGAGCAATGAATCAGCATCCGGAAAACTTTTGGTTTCTTGTACCAGTTTTAAAGAATCTTTGGTTCTGGTTTCAGAGGACAGAGGGACCAGAGGCAAGTCTATTTCTATACCAAGTTTAATATTTTTAAAGGCTCAGAAAATGGCTTCAGTACCAATCTGAGGCTCTGGATCAGAGAATCTCATCCACAAAGACCATAAGCAAGTTGGAAATAACCCTAGTTTGAGAAGAATTGTCTAAAGTGATAGTACTTGTATCAGTTTAGAAATCCCAAGAAAATACAAGTGCTGTGTAGGAGGAAGAAATAGCTTTAGAAGCACAAAAATGGAGCTGAGGGTAGGAAATTGGAAGCCTTTATCTTTTCAGTGGTGATCTGGAGCATTATGTGCAAAGAAATTCTAAGGAACAAGAAAAATTTTGAATATGAACAGTCGGTGCTTAAAGAAGGAAATAATGGAGGTTGGACGAATTCATGGAACTCCATGTTTAAAAAAAAGTAAAGATAAAAAAAATAATAAAAAGTAAAGATAGTAAAAGCTTCTTGAGTTGGAACTCAAGGAAACTACTGGTGTCCATATGCTAAAAATGGACACCAGAATGAAAGCTCTTTCTAGAATTTAGCCTTAAGGAATTTTGTTTCTGCCACCCCAAAGCTATCACCTCCATTCTTCTTTATTGTTAGAAGACCTCTGAATTCATTTGGGGTTTCACTCTCTCATGTGCTTAGAGGAGGGGGACCATTTTATCCCCAAGGGTGACTGTCTAAACTGCCCACTGAAATTTTATTCCCCCTTCTTGTCACTGCTTCAGTCACAGGTATGAAAAGTAATCCTAGTCAATATGGTATGAAGGGAAATTGGGGCAGCTGGTCAAGGGGCTTCTGTGAAAAATATTGCTCAGTGATGAAAAAGACACAGGATGAAGAGCAGCCTGCTTGCCTTTGCATGCTGTTGTATGATATTCAGGGGTAGAGATCTTGCCATCATGATGAGAAGATAAACCAAAGCTAAAGGCGAAAAGGAAGAAAAATGGAAGTCCCAGGCCCTAGGACCACTAAGGTGACCAAATCTGGAAGCTTTTTATCAGTAAGCTTCTTATGATATGTTTAAGCTGCTTTTGTTATTTTACTATATATTGATATCTCAGATGGTAAAGAATCTGCCTGACCCCGAATTTAATCCATGAGTCGGGAAGATGCTCTGGAGAAGGGAATGGCAACCCACTCCATTATTCTTGCCTGGAGAATTCCATGGACAGAGGAGCCTGGCGGGCTATAGTCCTTGGGGTTGCAAAGAGTCGAACATAACTGAGCAACTAACACTTCAGTCCAAGCTGCTTTTAGTTGAATGTTTTGTTACTCAAAGGCAGGAGCATCCTAATTATTGTGTCACATGAACAGTAGAGGCAGAGTCAATGTTAGTGAGATAAAAGTAAAAGAATAATTAGAAACTTTCCACACTCATCCGACTGGCTAATAATCAAGGCTGATACACACTGGCCTTTGATCAAAGTGTGGAGTCTCAGGACCTCTCCCACATGTCCAGGGTACATGGAGATCTAACTTGCTCCATCATTCCCGGGAACAAGTTAGCAACATCTGGTAGCATAGAAGATGCACATGATCCATCATCTAGCAATTCTCCCCTTTGGTAAACACTTAGAGGTCCTCTTTTACATATATGGAGAGAAAAATGTATGATAATGTTTATAGCAGCATTTTTGTAACAGAGGAAGTTGGAGACAAATCCCAGTGACCATCATCTTGAGAACCGTTACATCACTTCTCCATATCCTGGTCCAATGGGTAAATTACAGCTACATATATTAACATAATTAAGTATCTTAAAGGCTTCCCTGGTGGCTCAGAAGTGAAGAAACCACCTGCAGTGCAGAAGAGGCAGGTTCAATTCCTGAGTTGGGAAGATTCCCCTGGAGAAGGAAATGGCAACCCACTCCAATATTCTTGCCTGGGGAATCCCCATGGATAGATGAGCCTAGAGGCCTACCTACAGTCCATGGAGTCGTAAGAGTTGGACATGACTTAGTGACTAAACCACCACCACAAATATCAGAAGTAGAATTTAGAGTGGAAAAAAAAAAGCATTTTTCAGAGGGATATATAAATTTTCCTATGAAATTTAAAAAGACAAACAGTATGATGTAGTAAAAATGCAAAGAAATGTGTTGGAATGATAAGGAGGGTGTTCAAAACAGTGGCTTCCTTTGAGAACATGGAGTGGGGGAAGGGTATACAGATTGTTCAATCAGATTTAAATGATTTTCTTTCCAAAGCAGGAGTGTGAGGAGATGGGTGGCCATTGCATTATCATCTATACTTGTTTATATGTCTGGAATATTTTATTAGAATATTTCTTGAGACTGAGATTATGGGCTAGAATCAATGAAGTGAAAGTTGACACAGATGAATATATGGCCCTGAATGAGTTCTCCAGTGTAAGTTTTTTAAAGTCTGGTGGTGGTACATGGACTAACAGTTGTTTATATGAAAAAGAGCCAGAGGGGTTTTGTTTTATTTTTACCATGAGATTATTGTAAACCAACAGGGTGATGTAATTTCCAAATAAGTGTGTGTAGCTGGGGTTGTAACAGTAGAATTACAGTGAGAACTTTAAAGGAAATGAGAGCCCAGCTTTATTTATTTTTCATTTTTTTATTGAATGAAAATTTCTTTGAATTCTATAGTGCTTTATAATTTTCAGAAGTTTCACACACATGATTTCAAATAATCTGTTAAAAACTCTCCCCTTTTTTTATCCCCTAGAAGCCTGTTGAGTGTTGTCCCTCCACTCTCCCCACATATAACCACTAGTTTGTTTTCTCTATATTTGTGAACCTACTTTTGTGTTTTATTCACTAGTTTGTTGTATTTTTAAAATTCCACATTTAAGGGATATCATACAGTATTTGTGTTTCTCTCTCTGGCTTATTTCACTTAGCATAATGCCCTCCAAGTCCATCCATGTTGCTGCAAATGGCATTATTTCATTCTTTTTTATGGCCAAGTAATATCCCGTTATATATATACACACCACATCTTCTTTATCCATTCATCTGTTGGAGTCCACCTTTATACACTGGCCAGACCTTGCCTAGAGAATGGGTCTGTGAAATGACTTGCAAGCTCATTTTCATGGCTGTTGGCAGGAGAATCCAATCTTTACCATATGAATCTCTGCTTGGGGCTACTCATCACCTGTCTTTCTTAAGAGCAAGAAATACAGAAGCAAGAGGACAACAGAGCCACAGAACAAGAGGAGTGGAAACTGTAGTGTCTCACAACTTAATCTTGAAAATGAGATGCCATCACTTTTGCCATAGTCTACTGGTCACGCAGATCAACCTTGATTCAAAGCATAAGATGTCAATACCAGGAGGCAGCACTGGGGGTTGGAACTTTAACTGCAAGCATAAAAATGCAAATTCACACCAGAAAGATTTGTATCTGGGCATAAAGAACATTAATATTTCTCCCTTCATTCAAGACGCTCTTATGAAGCATGTCATTTGTGCCAGTCACTGTTCTAGGTGCTGAAAATTCCATGAGGGGCAACACATTCAAGTTCCTGATTTCAGAGATTTTTTACATTTCAGTGAGAAAGATAGAAAATGAACAAATATTTTAAAAATGGTTTGTTTGCTTCCAATTTAATTTTCTTCACAATAACTCCTTGGGACAGTGTTATTACCAGTGTCCTATTTTTGATATGAGGACATCAAGTCTCAGGGAGGTGATGGGGTTACCTAGAATTCCACTTAGTAAGACCTGGGGCTGGGGTTTGAACCCAGGTCTTCTTCCTCTTTCCCGAACCAAAGCAGATCACTTTGCGGTGGTCCAGTCAACCATAAGAAGAAGCTCAGCAAGTTGGGCCTATACTTTAGAACATCTCTTCAAGGCCTACTACAGAACAAGTCCTAATTTCTGCTAGACTGTGAGCTCCTAGATGACAGGCCTGATGCTTTCTTAGCCCCTGCACCCACTTGACATCCAGATATTGTAAGAGGAACTGGCCCCCAGCCCTTAGCACATTCCTTCCTTGGTTCCCTTCTTCCTGTGACCCACTCCCTCCATTGGAGTCAGTTCCTTTGAGGAAGACTATTCTCTGGAAGCTTTGCTGGGGCTTCCCAGGTGGCGCTAGTGGTAAAGAACCCGCCAGCCAATGCAGGGATCCCAGATTTGATCCCTGGGTTGGAAAGATCCCCTGGGGAAGGGCATGGCAACCCACTCCAGTATTCTTGCCTGGAGAGTCCCCATGGACAGAGGAGCCTGGTGGGCTACAGTCTATAGGGTTACACAGAGTTGAACATGACTAAAGCGACTTAGCTTGCATGTACCATGCAACTCTGGACCGAGCCTAGCAGACCCAATGTTGGGGCGCTGTGGATGGAAGAATGAGGAGCAGCCTTATTTTCAACAAGGGCACTTGGAGAGAGAAACGTGCTGGTTGTTGGTCAGCAGAACTGGGTACTCAGAACTGATGTGCTTTCACATGTGTTATCTCACTTTTCTCTTTGTGATCTGAAAGAGAAAAACAAATATTAACGCATAACACTGGAGTCTGACAAAACTGCTATAGACAATCTACTTTACACAGCTAAAGTAGAGACACAGACATAGAGAACAAATGTAAGGATGCTGAGGGGGAAAGAGGGAGGATGGGATGAATTGGGAGATTGGGACTGATATATATACACTATTGATACTGTGTATAAAATACAGCTAATGAGAACCTACTGCATAGCACTGGGAACTCTACTCAACACTCTGTGGTGACATTAATTGAGAAGAAAATCCAAAAAAGAGGGATATATGCATACATATAGCTGATGCACTTTGCGGTACACCAGAAACTAACACAACTTTGTAAAACAACTGTACTGCAATAAAAAAGAGTTTAAAATAAATTAAAATCATTCCATCACTTTGAAAACACACAAGCCAAAAACAGACTCATGAAGTAGGCAGGATGGAGCTCACGGACCAGTTTTACAGACTAAGACACTAAGATTCAGAGACGGAAACCGCTTTTCCTACCGTCTCAGAGTTGCAGCTAGAGGAGTGAGGGTTTTCTGACTTTTCCTCTCTGCCCCTCTTCTGTGGCTGTCCCTAGATCACGTTCTGCTCAATAAAATGCCACATGGTCTACAGCGATGCTTTCACATGCAAACCACCAAGGGATCTTACTCACTTGCCAATTCTGATTCTATAGGTCTGGGGTAGTTCCTAAGATTCTGCCATTTCTTTCCTTTCTAAAAATAATTAATTTTTTTAAATTGAAGTGTAAGTTGATTTGCAATGTTTCAGGTATGCAGTAAAACGACTCAGTTCTGTATGTATATATAATATATATATGTAAAGAAACATATGTAATATATAAATCAATTTTATATATATTTATTTTTATGTTCTTTTCCATTTTAGGCTATTACAAGCTATTGAACCTAGTTCCCTGTACTATACAATAGGTCCTTGCTATTGTTTATTGCTATTGTTTATCTATTTTATATACAGTAAGGTGTATTTGTTAATCCCAAATGTCTAATTTATCCCTCCCCCTCCTTTCCCCTTTGGGAAACAACCATAAGCTTGTTTTCTATTTCTATGAGTCTATTGCTCTTTTGTTAATAAGTTCATTTGCATTATTGTTTTAAATTCCACATAGAAACAATGATCATATATTTGATTTTCTCCATCTGACTTAATTCACTTAGTATGATAATCTCTACATCCATCCATGTTGCTGCAAATGATATTATTTCATTATTTTTTCTAAAGTTGAGTAAGAGTTTCCCTGGTGGCTCAGAGGTTAAAGCGTCTGCCTCCAATGCGGGAGACCCAGGTTCGATCCCTGGGTTGGGAAGATCCTCTGGAGAAGGAAATGGCAAGTCACTCCAGTATTCTTGCCTGGGGAATCCCATGGGCGGAGGAGCCTGGTAGGCTAGAATCCACGTTGTTGCAAAGAGTCGGACTTGACTGAGTGACTTCACTTCACTTCACTTCAGTATTCCAGTATGTGTGTGTGCATATATATATATATATATATATATATATATATATGCATGTACTTATATATACACCATGAGATTCTGCATTTCTAACATGCTTCTAGGGAATGCCCAGCCATTCCACAGAACACATTTTGAGTCATAAGAGCCATTCTGTCCTGTTTCCATACTTCAGAATCCCAAAAGTGAAAGTGAAAGTGGCTCAATCGCTTCCAACTCTTTATGACCCCATGGACTATACAGTCTATGCAATTCTCCAGACCAGAATACTGGAGTGGGTAGCCTATCCCTTCTCCAGTGGATCTTCCCAACCCAGGAATCGAACCAGGGTCTCCAGCATTGCAGGCGGATTCTTTACCAACTGAGCTACCAGGGATGCCCTCAGAACCCCAAACACCCTTTAAAACACAGCCTGATGACCCAGGAAGACTCCCTGACGTCTCCTGGTGGAAGTGCCTCTTCTCACTGAACGACTTCCCCGGGAACCTGCTCCCTTCTGAAGCACCAGGAATAGCTCCTTGCACTAAAGAGACCTGGGATCACAAAGGCACCGCCTTGGGCTTGGCTCACATGGGGTTGGACTCACAGTGCCTCTGAATTTATTTATTGTTTTTTCATGGATCTCTTCTCAAGTGTAGGTAGTTATCCGTGGTGAGACATTGGGGTGCACTGCTGCCCTGAATATCTTAATTCTACATTTCTTTTCTGTGGGGACAGTTCATTGGCTGATATAATCTTAAACTAATACTGTTAAGGCCGTGCTTTTGGTTTTTTTTGGCTATTCTTAAGTTTTAATTGATCAGACAGCTGACAAACAGGTAGTAGGCTGTAAGTGGTCATATAATCTTCATCATTGGCAAATTTTGAGGCAGTTGCAGCTGACCTCTACTTAGGGAAAAATCTCTTCTCCAAAAATGTAACACTTAGATGTATGTGGAATGACTTCCCTGGCCCAGGCTCTGGTCTGCAGCAGACACAAGCTTCTCGGGGTCAAACACCAGCTGATATTTACATCTAACTCTCCATGATCTAGAACATGTAGACAGATTCAATACATGCTCAAGTACCAATTGTGCTGGGCCATGTACCTACATTATTACTTTGAAAAAACCCAGGAAAACATTCTAACACATCCTCAGAGAATCTCAATTTTTTTGAGTCTCACTCTTTTGAAAGTTTAGGATCAGTCAGTCTTCTAGGTAAGGAAGTTGATTTTCCCTTTTTACTGGACAGATGGGCACACAGATGCTCCTGGGAGTTCATTAACCCAGCCCTGACATTTTTGTAGTACTGGCTTTGTCATACAGTGGATCTTGGAACACGTCCAAAATATACTTAGACATACTTCTCCAGGAGAAAAGCTTTTACACTTCAGAAACGCACACACACACACACACAAGCACACACTCTTAATTTGAGGTTGAATTTTTCTGCCCTAATTAGCTGCGTCTTTGAGCTTCAAGAGCTGGTTTTACTGTGGTTATTAACGAGGCCAATCTCTGATAGCTGGCCTTTTTCAAAAGCATTCCAGTCTGCTAAACAGTGGCCTTTCATGATTTACAAGTTTGGACTCTTTGGGGGTTTTCAACAATTAAGGTGCTAACTTTTCGCACTCGCATGGTCTCCAAACTTCTTAATCACAAAACCTTGGACGTGGGTTGCGGCTTGGTGCTCCTGTTGGTTGCTCTTACATATGGCAGGGTTCATCATCCAGTCCAGTGGGCATCACTTCCAGAGAGGATGCTGGCAGGAAGACATGGGCGCTTCAGCGCGAAGTCATGGCCAGACTGAGTGTTGTCAGACAGTGGCTCCAAAAGACAGGAGAGTAAACAACCCCTGCCTTGAACCTAGCATGTCACTGTTTTCCAAGCACCTACAAACTTGAAAGCTCGCTTGATTGTTACAACAAGGCTGTCTAATGCGCAGACAAATGCCATTATTACCGAACGGGCAGAGGAAAGATGAGAGAAGTGAAGTGACATGCCTGAAAACACACAGTCAGTGGCAGAACTGGGACTCAAGAGTGTCCTGCTTCCTAGTCTGTAGCTCATTCTTAAAGGTGTGTCAATTCCTTCGGTCTAAAACTGCATCCCTTTCTTGGGGAAAATATAAAACACTGGCTTAAAACTTTTTTTTTTTTTTTTAACATAATCAGTGGACTGCATTCTACTTCCACAGGATATTTATAGATGCTTTGGAGAACCTCTGGTCCCGTTTCATCTACCGATGTCCTGATGCTCAACAGCAGTTAAAAAGTTTAAAGACATCTTTTTCTTCACAGAAGAAACTTATTGCTCATTAGTATTAAACAGCAAATGTGTAGACAACATGTTATAGGAATACGGAAAATAAAAAGGGGTGGACTACATTTCAATAACAGGAATCCCAGACTGCGTAAGGAATGTAGACTGGATTATGTTTTATCAAGAGAGAGAAACAGCTGGAAGTCCACTGTTGTGTGATTTTTATTTATCTGAAATGAAGCAGTTGAAGATGACTCCGATGCTATAAAGTACTGAATTCATTTTAGCTGTATTTATTTATCTATGCTGTTTTTCTATCATGATCATAGTTACCAGTGGCTTTCAAGTTATCAATACACTTGGATAAGTGTTATTAACTTGCTAAAGAGTGTCATCCCTGGACATGTGAAAGAGGATGTCTGGGCATTTAATGTGAATTCTTCATACCTCCTCAAATTCACTTCCAAAGTATCCTCATATCTACCTGCTTCTCATTGAACTCAGCTGGCCCAAGTCTCCATCATTTCTTGCCCAGGGAATTGAAAACAGCCTCACCAGGAGTCCACCTGCTCCCACTGGGCTCAGTCAAGCCATTCTCCATGTATCAGCCAAAGCCATCTTCCAAGTCACCCTCTTGTTTAACACCTAGCAGCGGCCTCCTGTTACATTCACAAGAAAACCCAACCCCTTGCTGGGGCCTGGGAAGTTCCCTATGATCTAGCCTCTGTCCATCTGACATCCTCACCTCCCTCCTCTTGAACCCCCAGCACCGCTCACAGCTCCTGGAGTGTGGCCATCTCATTCCTACTCCAGGCTTGCTCTGGCCTTCCATGAACTGTCCTTAGATCACTGCTGGGCTAGGTCCTCCTGACCACGCAGACCTCTGTGACCTTCTTAGAGTGGCCTTCTCTGATCACACTGTTGGGAGCAGCCACACATCACACCTTGTTCCAGGCACACTTATCAGACTACACTGTCTTTTCTCTCTCCAGAGCACTTACCCTCTCTTGAAAATACCTTCTTCATTGTCTTTGTCTTCCCACTGGAATGTAGGCACCAAGAAAGCAGGAAAATGGCTTTTTAAATTCACTTTGGGATCACCAGTGCCTAAAACAGAAGCTAGCATAGGGCAGGTGTTCAGTCAATGTCTGTGACCCAGTGAAAATCGGACAAAGGTAAGAACAAAGATGGAGCATGTTGTCAAGCCTCTCCTGTCTGTGAGGTCTCTATCGGTGACTTGTCTGTGGGGTCTTTTTCACCTTTTAATCTTTCATCCTCCAATAATACTAGGTAAGACAGCTCGCTGGGCACAGAGGAATAAACTGAGTCTCAGAGAAACTTACTAACGTGTTTAAAGATGTGCAATTATTAACTAACCCATAGGAAGAAATATTGAGGTAAGTGACACTCCAAAGCTCGTGGCTCTTCCACTGCACCATACAGCAACATTTGTTTTGTTCTGTTTTTTGTTTTTTTTCCTTTGTTTTTGGCATGCAGGATCTTCTTAGTTGCCCTGACCAGGTGTTGAACCCTCTGTCTCTGTAGAGGAAGTTCCGAGTTTTAACCACTGGACCACTAGGGAAGTCCTCAGCATCATTTCTAATGTACAAGGTAGCCAGGCAATCAGGTGCCTCCACCGCTCAGTAGCATGTAGTGGTTAGAACTCGTTAATAGCGTATATGTAAAGGGGAAATGTTATTTGTTATTTGTAGGAGGATGGCCAAGGATGCATAATTCGTGCAAATAAACCATAAGAATAAGATTTCATAAGAATTCATACCCAGTGTTATAGATTAAATTTTGCTCCTCTCACTGGCCTAGATGTGTTGATGGCCTAGTCGCAGTACCGCCACGGGAAGACCGCCGTGGGAAGACACAGACAGAGATGTGAGCGATGCTGCCACAGACCAAGGAACACCTGCGGCTACACCTGGGGCTGGAAGTGGAAACAGCGGATCCTCTCCCGGAGGCCTTGGAGGAAGTGTGGCCCCACCGGGGCCTCTAGAAATCTGAAGCAGTGAGTTTCTGTTGTTTTAAACCACACAGTTTGCAATAATATATTATGGCAGCCCTCAGAAACGAAGACACCTGGAAATCAAAGTCCTGGGAGAAATGTCACTACTGGCTGCTCTGATTTCTTCTAGGTAACCCAGGTAATTCACACGAAATAAATGAACAAGAGAAAAGGGAGACAAGAAAGGAACGGTCCACTGTGTGCCAATCTTATATCCGGTGTGCTCAAAGAGGAGTCATTCCTGTGCAATATTGCTAGATTTGGAAAACTGGGAAGAGTGTAACACAGCCGTCTGCAGGAGCAATACTCACTGGTGCCGGCTCGCTGGACTTTGGGCCCAGAATGGTTTTGCCATCTCCCTTTAGTGTGGCCAAATTGCAGACCTCTATGTGTAGTTTTTCTTTCTTTTTTTAAAAATAGTTTTGCTTATTTGTCTATTTTTGGTTGTGCTGTGCCTTCATTGTTGCTCGGGCTTTTCTCTTTTTTTTTTGGCAAGCAAGGCCTACTCTCTAGTTGTGCTGGCTTTTCTTGTCGGAGAGCATGAGCTCCCGGGCATGCGGGCTTCAGTGGTTGCCATTGCAGGTCTCAAGAGCAGAGGCTCAGTAGCTGAGGAGGGCAGGCTTAGTTGCAGCATGTGGAATCTTCTGGGATCAGGGATCAAAGGCATGTCCCCTGCATTGGCAGACTCATCCTTTACCAGGAGCCACCATGGAAGCCCCTGTAGTCTTTCATGTTTGATACGGTCCACCTCTACACTTGCTTGTCTAGTTGCTCCAGTGTGACTTTTGCTTCTATCATGCCTCCAAGTTATCCAAATCACTAAGCCAAAGCCAACCATTTTCCTAATTGTCTTCCAGTCTTTTTCCTATGAATATATACGACCAGGTTTACATAGCATATATACTTCTATATTTATGGAACCATTTCCATATTAAAGGATCTATGCAATTTCTATTTTCAATTAATGTATCATTTATCTACTTTTTCCTTATAACTGGCACTCTGATAAACATGCTTATGCACATAAACATGTCTGTCTTACAGACTGGGCATATTCTTGGAAAAGGATTTCAAGGAACAAAGGACAAGATGAATTTTAAACTTTTTCTGCAAATGCTAGCCATGCTACTGGTACTTGAATCTAGACAACAAAACTGTGGTTTTGGTCAAAATCTGGCGTAACATCTATTTGTTAAATGAAGTGAAACTGACCTTCAAGAAAAGACTCATATCTTATACTATATAGTGTATAATATATATAAGACGTAATATATAATGTATATATTTAACCTTTGTCCAGCAGTAATAATAGGGCTTCCCAGATGACTCAATGGTGAAGACTCTGCCTGCCAAGCAAGAGATCCAGGTTGGATCCCTGGGTTGGGAAGATTCCCTGGAGAAGGAAATGGCAACTCACTCCAGTATTCTTGCCTGGGAAATCCCATGAACAGAGGAGCCTGGCAGGCAACAGTCCATGGAGTCTCAAAAAGAGTCAGACATGACTTAGTGACTAAAACCAGCAGTGATAGTGATATTTTGAACACATTCCCTATAGTTGGGAAGGATCATGTTCATTACCAGATTACATAAACCTGGAATTATTCATTTTGAGATGCATTGGGATCTTGGATGATGTAGCTATCCTTTATAATAATGCTAAAATGTTGTTCCTATATCTTTGTCTTTCTTTTCTAATCTTCCTCATCATACTCATCACTTCCAAACCTCCAAATTCTTTCACTCCACCTCTTTAACTTTTCCTTTTACCCTTTCCTTTTCTTCCATCTATTGTGATAACAACATGGACTTCTGAGGGCACAGGCTGTATTCTGACTGACACAATGTTTGGGCTAATTTCTCAAAAAAAAAGACAAACTCAGATCTTTCCTATAGAACAGATTGGCACTCTGTGGGGCTCTGAATCTGAGACTGAATAAGAACTTTCACTTTCTTTGTAGTTTTTACTTGTCCTCCCCAGCAAGTGGGCCTTGTCATCTTTGTCCCTGGTTCACTCTGATATTGTCCAGGTGGAGCTGAGGGACTGCATGGGTGTGTGCAGAGGAATTATTTTTCTCAGAAAGATTTCTGAAAGCCGTGTCCTTCACATTGTACAAAAGTCATCCATCCGTTCATTCTTTCAACAACGTTTCATATGTGTAGGTAATTTGCCAGGATCCAATCTGGGTGCTGAGACATGAATGAGAGAGACCAGTCATGCCCTCAGGGAGCCTGCAATCTAGTGAGAAGCAAAGAGTCTTGTAATGGAGAGAAATGGGATAGAAAGCTGCCCAGGGCAGAGGAAATCAGGGTGAGATCTTGGAGGAGGTGGCACGGGGAAGGGGGGGATCCCCAGACGGTGGGGATCCCCAGACAAAGAAGAGCGGTCGGGTTCTCTGACATCTGTCATGTGTGCCCCTGGGCTGCATCAGTTCAAACACAAAATCTCAGCCCCTCATTCAGAAGTTCAGCCCAGGATCTTCAGAGCAAAACTTCAGAGGGTTGCAGAGAAGACTCAAAGGAGCCCCGGAATAGGAGTCTGAGAGCCCTGGGTGACAAGTTAAGCTTTGTTAGCCTCAAACATTTCCTGGAATCTCATAGAGCCTCAGTTTCATCCTCTGTAAAATGGTACCCATAACCATTACCTGGGGGGCTTCCCTGGTGGCTCAGTGGTAAAGAATTCGCCTGCCAATGCAGGAGATGCAGGTTCGATCCCTGGGTCTGGAAGATCCCCTGGAGAAGGAAATGGCAACCCACTCCAGTACCCTTGCCTAGAGAATCCCATTGACAGAGGAGCCTGGTGGGTTACAGTCCATAAGGTTGCGAAAGAGTCAGACATGACTTGGGGACTATACAACAAGCTTACCTGGGAGTGTGAGGCTTGAGCGGGAGGGCACATGAAGGAGGAGCTAAATGCCTCTTTCGTATTGTGCTCACCCCGGGCTGATTTTCAAAGCTGCACTTCTGAACACCGCCCAAGGGGTGGGTGGCAACACGTAATCCCGCCCCCTGTGAACTGGTGACCTCCCTGGCCACGGAAGCAGACAGGTCATTTAAAAAATGTAATTTTCGCATTGACATTCTTCATGCTAAGCCCGGGGGCAGGCATGTCCATTCTGCTCCGGGAGAGCTCGGGGGCAGTAACCCAGAAAGAGGCGGCAGCCCGCACTTTGCCATTCTGCGCCTGGGCTGCTGACAAAAGAATTGTGCAAATGAACCTTTAAATCCGTAAATAGTGCCCCCACAATGCCGGGAAGAATGCAGCGGCGACAAAGGGCAATATTCACAGTTTATCTCAGGGTGATGGATCTGAATGGACGCATGAACACGGGTTTGTTAGAGAAAGCGCGGGCCACAGCCCCCCGCCGGGAACCCAGTGGCCGCAGTCTGCAGTGCAAACAGTCAGTCTAAATCCCGAACAATTAGGGGAAACCAAGCTGCCATTATCTGAACTTCAACTTGTTCTCATGATTGATATGGGAAATGAAAAGTTGTACACGGCTCGGGAAAGGCGCTGTGGGCCCTCACCGCACGCAGGGCCTCGGAGAAGGTGCAGATTGTATATTTCATACCCGCGGCAGGAGTGGCCTGCACGCCGCCCAGGTCAGGGCAGGGACGGGAGCAGCTGAGTGCGGCTGATCAACCTCGTGTGGGATCCAGTCTCTGACCAAATATCCCTCCTCCGTCTGAGGTCTCCGAAAATCCCCACTCGGTGACCTCAGAGAGGTCGGGTGGGCTGTTGCTTCTTTTCCTTGTAGTTTCCAGTTTCTCAGCCCAGAGTGGGAGTTCCACTGTGCTTGTTAAGCCTGAAGTGAGCCCAGTACTATGGGAGAGGGACGTGGCCCAAAAAGGATGAAGCATTTGAACTGGGCCTCCAGGGGTGATGGGATTCGAGAGGTAATTGGAAGGAGAAAGACCTCATTCCAAGTTGCAGACACAGCCCTGGCAGAGGCTGGGGAGAGGGGCTGAGTATGGCTGGTAGCTGGAGTGAGGGATTCAGGGAAAGGAAAGGCTGAGGTGAAGCCAGGAAAAGCAGGCTGATCATCAACAGTCTTGAAAGCAGAGGGGGAATTTGCCTTTTACCCCATAGGCAATGGGAGTGATGGAATGTTCTGGAGCAAGGGAATGCCACCTGACTGGGAAGAGTCTCTGAGGACACAGTCCTGCCTGGGGTGCTGCAATGGGGCAGGAGTGGCCTGCAGAAAGCAGATCATCAGGGCTTGCATGCAGGGTGAGAGGTCAAAGGTGACAAAGGTTGTAAACTTTTGGCTCTCTCTGCTCCAATTCATTCATTAATGACACCCTTCTTATTGCTTCCATCCAAGAGGAGTGTCAAAATTTCACACACTAGCTCAGTGGCCAGGAACTTATAAAGTCAATCAATCAATTAATTGCACACATGTATATTTTCAGACAGGACACAGAAGTGTCCTTTATTTTATTTTTTAATGTAAAAAGTCAGTTCTTTTCACCCACCCCAAGCTCACATGGGAACTGTCATCACTTGAATTTCGCAGGTAGGAAAACTGAGGCCCAGAGGATTAGATAAACGAGGTGCTCTGGTCTGAGCTGGGATTTGAACCAGGGTCTTTCTGATGAGTAAGCCTTTCCGCTCTCCTTTATGTTAAGCCACCTCTGCTGAGACTGGCCTGGAGGCAGGCATGCAATCACACAGAAAGACCTGCACTCGGGCCACCGGCACAGCGGCTGAAACAGAGACTTCCAAGAACCGTCTTCAAAGCGGCTAGAGGCATTCAGCAAGGCCTGGCATTCAGGCTGCAAAGATTTCTCCATTGTCTCCACCATCAGAGGTAAGTGACATCTTGAACGCCTCAAGAAGATTAAATAGCCCAGCTCGGTCGGAAAGCTTAAAAAAAAAAAAAGAGTGAGAGAGAGAGGGAGAAGAAAGGGCCCAAGTTGCCTATTATCGAGCTGGTCCTTTCTTGTCGCAGAAAGAGCTTTCAGGGAGCACTATTGGAAGAAGTGGGCCCAGATAGGAAGACAATGACAGGGAACGGGAGAGAACTCCGAGAGGAACCTGGGGCCGGGCGCCTTGAATGCGGATTACCGCGGCTCCGAGCCGGCAAAGAAAAGGGTTCCCCTGGTCAGGATGAAAATGAGGAATTACTTTTTTTTTCCCTTCCCCTCTGAGACTCCAGTTCACTGCGCAGTGACAATGCGTGATGGGGGACACTTGACATGTCCCTCTTCCAGGCCATGTTGGCGCCCCATGTGGGGCCCCCGGGGAACAAGGGCAGTGCAGACCCAAACAAAGCCGATTTTAACCCAATAAACTCACCCCGCATTCTCAGATTGGAATGTCGAGCGCTCGGACTGCTATCTGTCGCTGGTCCAAACACATAGGATAAATCAGGAGTTCGAGTTTGGGAATGTTTGAACATAAGTAACCTTAATCTTTTTACAAGCTTTTTTTTTTTTTTTTTTTTAAGCTATCCATGGGGAGGAAGACGAGGGATGCTGGTGGCACTGTTTGTCACTTGAGAAGAGCCTGTTTCTAAGTAGGTGTTGAAAGTGTGGTCTATGAAGGAGAAAGAGATCTAATTTGCTCAGTTCCTGGGCACATGATTCGCTTTTGAAATATACACTGTCCTAACCCACCTCCCAGTAGCTGCCCTGTATATTCATTTAGGAAGTGCCATGAGAAAGGTACAGGGGTGAAAAAAAATTACAAACTCAACCGCAAGTCAGGAGATCTGGGATTGAGTCTGTCACCAACTTGCCGACAGTGTTGTAAGAGTCCCTTGGCTTCTCAGAGTTTCAGTTCTCATCTGCAATGGTCTAAGAAGTCTACTGTTTGGATAAGGGAGGTAGTAGATTTCACAGGGTTTCACTCCAGGGCAGATGTACCCAGTGGATGCTTTGTAAACACCTGTGTGGGTGATTAGGGCTGTATCCTGCTTCCTTCTCTGAGAAGAACCAAGTAAGATGGTCATTGCAAGCTTGGTTTTGACACTACAAGTACATTTTACAAATGTGAAGCATGATCATTATTTTTCTGTTCTTTCCTTGTGAAAATCAATCATCCAAAAAAACATTTAGTACTAATAAGCAGTTATAGAGCCCAAGTCCCTGTATGATATTCAGCTTAATTAACTTCAAAATTGTTTTCATGTACATAGAGTCACTGATGGCTTTCAAACCTCAAGCTGTGTTAAAAAGAAGCATGTGATGGGTATTGAAGTCAGAAATGTAACAGAAGCCCGAATAATGAACTCAGTGAATCTTCATTCCTTCTAGATCCTACGTCAGTGTCTGGTCATTTGGTACCTCATGTGCACTGGAGTCATATTAGCCTTTTGAATTTTATTTATTTATTTATTTATTGGCCACGATATGCAAGATCTTAGTTCCCTGACTAAGGATTGAACCCAGGCTCCCTGCCTTGTAAGGTAGAGTCTTAACCTCTGGACCACCAGGGATGTCCCTAGCTTTTTATGTCTGGTTTTAAGCTATCTTTTCACACTTGGTTTTTCCTTTCTGTGTATGCATGTGAACTACAAGACTTGGCCCGCCTATCAGAATTTAAGGTTGCAATGGAAAGGGAATTTGTTACCTACAGCGGGGAAAGGATGCTTATGTCACCTCGGAATCCTTCCTTCTTGGAATGTGAACACACCGGCATGAAGCATCACACCTACATCAAGGGTTGCCTTGCTAAGAATGTCTTTCGTTCCCAAATGGAGGAGAGAAGCTTCCCTGCTCACTGATGCTTCATTTGGCCCTGGATGCACCTTGGATGAACTCAGGGACAGATATTAACCTTAAACAGGAAGCCATGACTAGTGGAAAGGGTGGGCTTTGGCATTAGGCACACCTTCCATTGACACCCTGCTACACCCTCATTGGGCCATGGACCCTCAAATGAGCCATTGAACTGAGGCTGGGGTTTGGTTTCCTAAGAGAATAACACCAATGTACCAGAGTTCTTGTGAGGTAAAACAGGTGGGTGTCACTGAAACTCCATGTGGTACTCAGTGTAAGCAAGGGGAGTGTGTGAACCGGGAGGGGCTGACAACAGCTTAGGCAAGGTGGTCCAGAGGAGGCTGAATCACCTGTCAGGTACAGGGTCTCCTGTGCCATGGATGACGCATCTGTAAAATGGAAGCTTCTTCACAAATTTCTGTAAGAATTTAGAGGCAATGTGGAAGGATCTCAGAACTTTGAGGGAAGTGGGGGAAAGCGCAATATCCAAGAGAGAAGATTAGCTGGAAAAGTTACAGTGTTCTCACTTCTGCTCACTTCTTCTGAAGACTTACTCCAGGAAACCACTGTTTGAGAGATTCTCCAGTCATGAGGGTGAGGGGAAGCTGAGTATCTGACTTTCTGCCCCAGCTTGTCCTCCCCTGACCTGAACCCTTGCCATCTGGGATTATAGGCAGAATCACTCACTGGAGAAAGATTTTGTGCCCATTCTTGGTAAAGATGTGGTGTGACTGGGCTATAGGAGTGTTGGGATGGGAACAAGAAGGTCATTATCCTTAACATTTAAAACGGACTCACAAAACAGTACAGAGATTTCTTTAAAAACAGAAAGTAGAGCTTCCATATGATCCAGCAATCACACTCCTGGGTATCTATCCAGAGAAAACTCTAATTCAAAAAGATACATGCATTCCAGTGTTCATTGCAGCACTGTTCACATTAGCCAAGACATGGAAGCAACCTAAATGTTTGTCAACAGATGAATGCATAAAGAAGATATAGTACATACATACAATGGAATATTATTCAGCCACAAGAAAGGATGAATCAATGCCCTTTGCAGCAATGAGCATGGTCCTTGAGATTATCATACTAAGTGAACTAAATTAGACAGAGAAAGACAAATATTGTATGATATCACTCATACGTGGAATCTAAAAAAAAAAAAAAAAGATACAAACGAACTTACTTGCAAAACAGAAACTGACTCACAGATTTAGAAAACAAATTTATAGTTACCAAAGTGAAGAGTGGGGGTCAATGGATAAATTAAGAGTTTGGGATTAACAGACACACTACTCTATGTGAAACAGATAAATCTTGTAATAATCTATAATGAAAAAGAATATATATATGCATAGCTAAATCACATTTTTGTATACCTGAAACTAACACAGCATTGTAAATCAACTATACTTAAATAAAAAGTAAGTCTCAGTATGGTTCAGTTCAGTTCAGTCATTCAGTCATGTCCGACTCTTTGCTACCCCATGAATCGCAGCACTCCAGGCCTCCCTGTCCGGCACCAGCTCCCGGAATTTACTCAAACTCATGTCCATCGAGTCAATGATGCCATCCAGCCATCTCATCCTCTGTCATCCCCTTCTCCTCCTGCCCCCAATCCCTCCCAGCATCAGGGTCTTTGCCAATGAGTCAACTCTTCGCATGAGGTGGCCAAAGTACTGGAGTTTCAGCTTCAGCATCAGTCCTTCCAATGAACACCCAGCACTGATCTCCTTTAGGATGGACTGGTTGGATCTCCTTGTAATCCAAGGGACCCATACGAATCTTCTCCAACACCACAGTTTAAAAGCATCAATTTTTCAGCGCTCAGCTTTCTTCACAGTCCAACTCTCACATCCATACGTGACCACTGGAAAAACCATAGCCTTTACCAGACGGACCTTTGTTGGCAAAGTAATGTCTCTACTTTTTAATATGCTCTTGAGGTTGGTCATAACTTTCCTACCAAGTAGTAAGCGTCTTTTAATTTCATGGCTGCAGTCAGTGTGGTAGTCATGAGAATTTCCTTCCTTGTGCTGTGGAACATGCTGTAGCTGTTGCACGTGTGGGTGCTTAGCTGTGTCCAACTCTTTGCCACTGCATGGACTGCAGCCTGCCAGTCTCCTCTCTCCATGGGATTTTCCCAGCAAGGATACTGGAGTGGGTTGCCCTTTCCTTCTCCAGGGCATCTTCCTGACCCAGGGATTGAACCCAAGTTCCTGCATCTTCCTGATCTTCCCTGGTAACTCAGACGGTAAAGTGTCTGCTTCAATACTGGAGACCTGGGTTCAATCTCTGAGTCGGGAAGGTCCCCTGGAGAAGGAAATGGCAAATCACTCCAGTACTCTTGCCTGGAAAATCCCATGGACAGAGGAGCCTGGCGGGCTACTGCCCACGGTGTCACAAAGCGTCAGACACAACTGAGTGACTTCACTCACTCACTCACTCACTCCTGCATCTCCTGCATTGAAGAAGGATGCTTTACTGCTGAGCCACTGGGGAAACCCATGTGGTTGTCGGCTTACCCTTCATAACACATTGGAGACAAACACCCCCTTCTTCAAATCCCAGTGGCCTGTACCAGCTCAAACTTATTGACTCGATCTGCCCTTGACAACAAGTTTACCAGAGTCCTGCTTTGCTCTATGTCTTTTTTATTTTTTAAAGCTTTTTGATTAACTAAAAGTTATGAAAGTGAAAGTCATTGTCTTGTTCGACTCTTTGCAGCCCCATGGACTGTATGTTCCATGGAATTCCCCAGGCCAGAGTATTGGAGTGGGTAGCCAATCCCTTCTCTAGGGGATCTACCCAACCCAGGGATGGAACCCAAGTCTCCCGCATCACAAGTAGATGTTTTACCAGCTGAGCCACTAGGAAATTTATAATAATAAATAATATTAGTCTTATAACCAGAGGTTATTGAGTACTTGTCATATAGAAATAAATGTTGGGTTTCAAATATGTCCACTGGTTAAACTTCTGTAAAACTTTTATCACAGTTCATATTATGGGAGCACATGTTAAATAGCAGGAACTAACATTCGGTGTTAAGTTCAATTCAGTTCAGTTCGGTTGCTCGGTCATGTCTGACTCTTTGCGACCCCATGCACTGCAGCACACCAACTCCCCCTGTCCATCACCAACTCCCAGAGTTTAATCAAACTCATGTCCATTGAGTCAGTGATGCCATCCAACCACCTCATCCTCAGTCAACCCCTTCTCATCCCACCTTCAATCTTTCCCAGCATCAGGGTCTTTGCAAATCAGTCAGTTCTTCACATGAGGTGGCCAAAGGATTGGAGTTTCAGCTTCAGCGTCGGTCCTTCCAATGATTATTCAGGACTGATTTCCTTTAGGATGGACTGGTTGGATCTCCTTGCAGTCCAAGGGACTCTCAAGAGTCTTCTCCAATACCATAGTTCAAAAGCATCAATTCTTCGGTGCTCAGTTTTCTTTATGTCCAACACTCACATCCATACATGACTCCTGGAAAAACCATAGTTTTGACAAGATGGACCTTTGTTGGCAGATAATGTCTCTGCTTTTCAACATGCTGTCTAGATTGGTCATAACTTTTCTTCCAAGGAGCAAGCATCTTTTAATTTCATGACTGCAATCACCATCTGCAGTGATTTTGGAGCGGAAGAAAATAGAGTGTATCACTATTTCCACTGTTTCCCCATCTATTTTCCATGAAGTGATGGGACTGGATGCCATGATCTTAGTTTTTTGAATGTTGGGTTTTAAGCCAACTTTTTCACTCTCCTCTTTCACTTTCATCAAGAGGCTCCAGTTCTACTTCACTTTCTGCCATAAGGGTGGTGTCATCTGCATATCTGAGGTTTTGATATTTCTCCCGGCAATCTTGATTCCACCTTGTGCTTCATCCAGCCCAGCATTTCTCATGATGTTCTCTGCATATAAGTTAAATAAGTAGGGTGACAGTATACAACCTTGACATACTCCTTTCCCAATTTGGAACCAGTCTGTTGTTCCCTGTCTGTTTCTAACTGTGACTTCTTGACCTACATGTAGATTTCTCAGGAGGCAGGTCAGGTGGTCTGGTATTACCATCTCTTTAAGAATTTTCCACAGTTTGTTGTGATTCACACAGTCAAAGGCTTTGGCATAGGCAATAAAGCAGAAGTAGATATTTTTCTGGAACTCTCTTGCTTTTTCGATGATCCAATGGATGTTGGCAATTTGATGTCTGGTTCCTCTGCCTTTTCTAAATCCAGATTGAACATCTGGAAGTTCTCAGTTCACGTACTATTGAAGCCTCGCTTGCAGAATTTTGAGCATTACTTTGCTAGTGTGTGAGATGAGTGCAGTTGTGCAGTGGCTTGAGCATTCTTTGACATTGCCTTTCTTTGGGATTGGAATGAAAACTGCCCTTTTTCAATCCTGTCACCACTGCTGAGTTTTCCAAATTTGCTGGCATAATGAGTGCAGCACTTTCACAGCATCATCTTTTAGGATTTGGAATAGCTCAACTGGAATTCTGTCTCCTCCACTATCTTTGCTCATAGTGATGCTTCCTAAGGCCCACTTGACTTTTCATTCCAAGATGTCTGGCTCTAGGTGAGTGATCACACCATTGTAGTTATCTGTGTCACAAAGATCTTTTTTGTACAGTTCTTCTGTGTATTCTTGCCACCTCTTCTTAATATCTTCTGCTTCTTTTAGGTCCAATAAAGGACAATTTCTGTCCTTTATTGTGCCCATCTTTGCATGAAATGTTCCCTTGGTATCTCTTAATTTTCTTGAAGAGATCTCTAGTCTTTCCCATTCTATTGTTTTCCTTTTTTACTTTGCTTTGATCACTGAGGAAGGCTTTCTAATCTCTTCTGGCTATTCTTTTCATTCAAATGGGTATATCTTTCCTTTTCTCCTTTCCTTTTAGCTTCTCTTCTTTTCTCAGCTGTTTGTAAGGCCTTCTCAGACAACTATTTTGCATTTCTTTTTCTTGGGGATGGTCTTGATCACTGCCTCTTGTACAATGTCACGAACCTCTGTCCATAGCTCTTCAGGCACTCTGTCTATCAGATCTAATCCCTTGAATCTATTTGTCACATTCACTGTATAATTGTAAAGGATTTGATTTAGGTCATACCTGAATGGTCTAGAGGTTTTCCTTACTTTCTTCAATTTCAGTCTGAATTTGGCAATAAAGAGTTCATGATCTGAGCCACAGTTAGCTCCCGGTCCTGTTTTTGCTGCCTGTATAGAGCGTCTCCATCTTTGACTGCAAAGAATATAATCCATCTGATTTTGGTGACAACCATCTGGTGATGTCCATGTATAGTCTTCTCTTGTATTTTTGGAAGAGGGTGTTTGCTATGGCCAGTGCATTCTCTTGGCAAAACTGTTAGCCTTTGACTTGCTTTGTTTTGTACTCTAAGGCCAAATTTGCCTTTTATTCCAGGTATCTCTTGATTTCCCACTCTTTCATTCCAGTCCCCTTTAATGAAAAGGATATCTTTTATGAGTGTTAGTTCTAGAAGGTCTTGTAGGTCTTCACAGAACCGTTCAGTTTCAGATTCTTCAGCATTAGTATTTGGGGCATAGACTTGGATTACTGTGATATTGAATGACTTGCCTTGAAAACGAATAGAGATCATTCCGTTGTTTTTGAGATTGCATCCAAGTACTGTATTTTGGACTCTTGTTGACTATGATGGCTACTCCATTTCTTCTAAAGGATTCTTGGCCACAGTACTAGATATAATGGTCATCTGAGTTAAAATGAGTTAATCCTGTGTTTCTGGATTATTTTATTTAACAGTAATGAAAATATCCTAAATATGGTACCTATGGGATAAAATGGAATAAGATTGAATCATGGAATAAAATGAAAGCAGCTACTTTGTAAGGCTGACATTATAGGCTACACAATCTGCACATTATACTAACAATTGTAACCTATCATGCTTCTTTTGAGTCATTATATAATCCCTCCATAGAATAATGCTAAAAGAGACATATCAAAAATATTTTGAGACCCAAAAATATCTTGCTGTTATCTGAGATCTTCAAGGAGATCTGCGTTATGTGGGGAGAAGAACGTATCTTGTGGTGGTGAGATGTTCCTTGCTGCCACAAGAGACCGGTACTGGGTCAGGAAGGACCCTTGAGGGACTCTTGGGGAGCTTCTCTGTGTTCCCAGAATAGGGGGAAGCACAGGGTGTCCTTGTGTGACGAGCCTCCTCCCGGGACATGTCATCAGCATCTGACTTCTGGTGGGAGGACGAAGAGAAGGACCAGAGCCTGGACCTGATGCTTCCCTGTCCTATGGATCAAAGGGAAGAGAAGACAAGCTCTGTCTTCTTATGGAGGAGAATGTATCCTGCTGACTCAGGATGGAGTTGGCCAGACAAGAGGGATCCCGCATATGGAAACAGGTCAATTCTGGGCAAAGGCTCATGAATGCCTGACTGTCACAGCCTGATGCTTTTCCTTCCTTGGGGACCTGGTGTTTAAGGGGTGGGGTTCCTAGCTGTGTCCTGTGGCCTCTACCAAATGCCTCATTTGAAACATTAAAGACAGTAGAATACTTTTTGCTACCTTTACATTCTTCTTCAATCAATTTGTGTGGTTTATCCATTTTGCTATGCTATTGAGGCTTCTCTCACTCAACTGAATTCTCATTCCAATATTGTGAACTTTTCTTTCTTGGAAAAGCAGGTGGCTTTGATAATATCCAGTGATTCTTCTGAAATTTCTGCAATAATTTTGTCCTGATTCTTATAGGTATGTCCCTCTTTGCATGTATTGCTGATGTTTCCATCTACACTGCAAAGAGTCTCCTCTATCTTTACAGAGTCGATTCTCTGTATATAGGATATGGATGAAAAAGTATTTTTATTGATGTGGACCAGGAAGGACTCTCTGCTTCTGTGGGAGCCTTTGTTTGCCTCTTTCTGTCTCTTGTTTTCTTGTTGCAGTGAAACTTTTTTGTTCAGAGACTTTCCATGTGCTCTTTAAGTGTATCAATTATTCTGACTTCTTTAATTTCTCATTCATTGGGCTTCTTCTTCTTGATGAGATTTTGAATAACTTTGCTATAGAAATCATTTTCTTCCCAACTCCTTTGATTCATCTTCTTAGAGCACTCCATGAGATACCTCAATTCCAAGTTCTCATCCTCCTCATTAACTGCCACCAACAGCTGCTCCATTGTTCATCTTTAGCAAGTATATCTTAATGACCCAGTTAACCACAATGGTGTGATCACTCACCTAGAGCCAGACATCCTGGAGGGAAAAGTCAAGTGGGCCTTAGTAAACATTACTATGAACAAAGCTAGTGGAGGTGATAGAATCCCAGCTGAGTTATTTCAAATCATAACTGTGATTTGTTATGATGATGCATGAAAGTGATGCATTCAATATGCCAGCAAATTTGGAAAGCTCAGCAGTGGTGACAGGATTGGAAAAGGGCAGTTTTCATTCCAATCCCAAAGAAAGGCAATGCCAAAAAATGCTCAAGCTACCGCACAATTGCACTCATCTCACACACTAGCAAAGTAATGCTCAAAATTCTGCAAGCGAGGCTTCAACAGTACGTGAACTGAGAACTTCCAGATGTTCAATCTGGATTTAGAAAAGGCAGAGGAACCAGACATCAAATTGCCAACATCCATTGGATCATCGAAAAAGCAAAAGAGTTCCAGAAAAATATCTACTTCTGCTTTATTGCCTATGCCAAAGCCTTTGACTGTGTGGATCACAACAAACTGTGGAAAATTCTTAAAGAGATGGTAATACCAGACCACCTGACCTGCCTCCTGAGAAATCTACATATAGGCCAAGAAGCCACAGTCAGAAACGGACATGGAATAACAGACTGGTTCCAAATAGGAAAAGGAGTATGCCAAGGCTGTATATTGTCACCCTGATTATTTAACTTACATGCAGACTACATCATGTGAAATGCCAGGCTGGAGGAAGCACAAGCTGGAATCAAGATTGCCGGGAGAAATATCAATAACCTCAGATATGCAGATGATACCACTCTTATGGCAGAAAACAAAGAACTAAAGAGCCTCTTGATGAAAGTGAAAGAGGAGAGTGAAAAAGCTGGCTCAAAACTCAACATTCAAAAAACTAAGATCATGGCGTCCAGTCCCATCACTTCATGGCAAATAGATGGGAAACAATGGAAACAGTGAGAGACTTCTGGGGGAGTGAACTCCAAATCACTGCAAATAGTGACTGCAGCCATGAAATTAAAGACACTTGCTCCTTGGAAGAAAAGCTATGCAAACCTAGACAAAGTATTAAAAAGCAGAGACCTTCAGTTCAGTTCAGTAGCTCAGTCACGTCTGACTCTTTGCGACCCCATGCACTGCAGCATGCCAGGACTCCATGTCTATCACCAACTCCCAGAGATTACTCAAATTCATGTCCACTGAGTTGAAGATGCCATCCAATCATCTCATCTTCTGTTGTCCCCTTCTCCTTCCACCTTCAATCATTCCCAGCATCAGGGTCTTTGCAAATCAGTCAGTTCTTCGCATCAGATGGCCAAAGGATTGGAGTTTCAGCTTCAGCATCAGTCCTTCCAATGATTATTCAGGACTTATTTCCTTTAGGATGGACTGGTTAAATCTCCTTGCAGTCCAAGGGACTCTCAAGAGTCTTCGCCAACACCACAGTTCAAAAGCATCAATTCTTTGGCGCTCAACTTTCTTTATAGTCCAACTCTCACATCCGTACATGACTCCTGGAAAAACCATAGCTTTGACTAGATGAACCTTTGTTGACAAAGTAATGTCTCTATTTTCGAATATGCTGTCTATGTTGGTCATAATTTTTCTTCCAAGGAGCAGGTGTCTTTTAATTTCATGGCTGCAATCACCATCTGCAGTGATTTTGGAGCCCACCAAAGTAAAGTCTGCCACTGCTTCCACTGTTTCCCCATCTACCTGCAATGAAGTGATGGGACCGGATGCCATGATCTTAGTTTTTTGAATGTTGAGTTTTAAGCCAGCTTTTTTTTCACACTCCTCTTTCACTTTCATCAAGAGTCTCTTTAGTTCTTCACTTTCTGCCATAACGGTGGTATCATCTGCATATCTGAGGTTATTGATATTTCTCCTGACAATCTTGATTCCAGCTTGTGCTTCATCCAGCCCAGCATTTCTCATGATGTACTCTGCGTGTAAGTTAAATAATCAGGGTGACAGTGTACAGCCTTGACATACTCCTTTTCCTATTTGGAACCAGTCTGTTGTTCCATGTCCAGTTCTAACTGTTGCTTCCTGACCTGCATGCATACAGGTTTCTCAAGAGGCAGGTCAGGTGGTCTGATACTCCCATCTCTTTCAGAATTTCTCACAGTTTGTTGTGATTCACACAGTCAAAGGCTTTGGCATAGCCAATAAAGCAGAAATAGATGTTTTTCTGGAATTCTCTTGCTTTTTTGATGATCCAACAGAAGTTGGCAATTTGATCTCTGGCTCCTCTGCCTTTTCTAAAACCAGCTTGAACATCTGGAAATTCACAATTCATCTATTGTTCAAGCCTGGCTTGGAGACTTTTGAGCATTACTTTACCGGTGTGTAAGATGAGTGCAATTGTGCGGTAGTTTGAGAATTTTTTGGCATTGCCTTTCTTTGGGATGAGAATGAAAACTGACTTTTTCCAGTCCTGTGGCCACTGCTGTGTTTTCCAAATTTGCTGACATATTGAGTGCAGCACTTTCATAGCATCATCTTTTAGGACTTGAAGTAGCTCAATTGGAATTCCCTCATCTCCACTAGCTTTGTTCTTGTGATGCTTCCTAAGGCCCACTTGACTTTGCATTCCAGGATGTCTGATTCTAGGTGAATGTTCACACCATTGTGATTAACTGAGTCGTGAAGCTTTTTTTTTTTTTTTTTCTGTGTATTCTTGCCACCTCTTCTTAATATCTTCTGCTTCTGTTAGGTCCAATAAAGGACCATTTCTGTCTTTTATTGTGCCCATCTTTGCATGAAAGGTTTCCTTAGCATCTTTAATTTTCTTGACACAATCTCTAGTCTTTCTCATTCTATTGTTTTCCTCTATTTCTTTATATTGATCACTGAGGAAGGCTTTCTTATCTCTCTTTGCTATTCTTTGGAATTCTGCATTCAAATGGGTATATCTTTCTTTTTTCTCATTTGCAGAGACATTACTTCACCAAAAAAGGTCTGTATTGTCAAAGCTTTGGTTTTTCCAGTAGTCATATACAGATGTGAGAGTTGGACTATAAAGAAAGCTGTGAAAGTGAAAGTAACTCAGTCTTGTCCAACTCTTTGTGACCCCATGGACTATTACAGTCCATGGAATTCTCCAGGCCAGAGTACTGGAGTGGGTAGCCTTTCCCTTCTCCAGGGGATCTTCCCAACCCAAGGATTGAACCCAGGTCTCCCGCATTATAGGTGGATTGTTTACCAGCTGAGCACTGAAGAACTGATGCTTTTGAACTATGGTGTTGGAGAAGACTCTTGAGAGTCCCTTGCACAACAAGGAGATCAAACCAGTCAATCCTAAAGGAAATCAGTCCTGAATATTTATTGGAAGTATTGATGCTGAAGCTGAAATTCCAATCCTTTGGCCACCTGATGGGAAGAATTGACTCACTGGAAAAGACCCTGATGCTGGGAAAGATTGAAGGCAGGAAGAGAAGGGGATGATACAGCTGGTTGGATGACAGTACCACTCCATGGACAGGAGTTTGAGCAAGCTCTGGGAAATGGTGATGGACAGGGCAGCCTGGTGTGCTGCAGGCCATGGGGTCGCAACGAGTCAGACACGACTGAGCGACTGAACTGAACTGAACTGAACTGAGCAAGTGATCACATGGAGGTTCGATCCAATTCTTTTCACAGTTAGGAACTAGCTCCACAGGCAGATGAGGATTTTCTGAGATTTCGTTTCTGTTTAACAAGTGTGTCCACTCTTCCCTTCCATCTTTGAGATCCTTATGGAAGCAGCTTTATGTTTCTAGGGAGGTTGAAATTTTCCTGCGAAACCTTTATCATTGCCCTTGAAGTTATTCTTCATCCTTCTGGTGGGTTTTGAAGGATGTTTTGGTTGCAGCCACTTACTGGATTTGCTTAGTTGGTCTTTTCAGAACTGATACTTGCTCAGAATGTCGACCATCAGCCAAACTTGCTGTAAACATTGGAATTTATCTTCTTTTCATGCTTTTCTATAAGGATCTAATCTGAGACCAAGTAGTGAATTGTTGTTTTCTAGCTCATTGTTCATGGTGTTCCCATTTGCTATTTCTGACAGTTCGTTCTTGGGTCTGACTTTCAAGAGAGTTGATTTAAGGTCTCTGTATTCTCTTCCTATGTGGTTAAACCTCTCAAAACTAGGGTAGCCAGGAAGGACCTCAGGGGGCCAGAGGCCACCAGCCACTGCCTCTGGTCTGCAAAGCCCGATGAATATCCCCAAGATCATAAGATATGATCAGTTACTCTATGAGTCAAGATGTGGGTCCACTATGGATTTCCCTGGTGGTCCAGTGGTTAGGAATCTGCCTGCCAATGCAAGGCAGATGTCTTGCCTCCCAAAAGACAGACACTCCAATTGTCAGTTTGTCTCTCCTTGCAGAGTAATACAAAATTTTAAGCATTAAAAACTTCTCCATGACTAAAAGTTGCCACCACCCCCCACCCTCAATTTCAGTGCTAAGCTTCCCTGGCAGTGCTACCACTGCCTGGCACAGGGCTCCCAGCATTAGCACCAGGCAGAGTATCAAGGCCATCAGGGGATTCTCTGTGGCTCCCATGGTCTCTGCAGTACTGCCTGGGTTGTCAGGACCCTGCTGGCCACCACAGATGTCAGATCCCCGTGGAAAGCATTTTGCTCAGAACCTCCTCTGTGCCTGGCAACCAGGGCAAACCCCAACGGAAGCACGGTGAAACGAACAACAGTGTCTCTCGGCAATCTCACATCTTCTTTTTTTTAAATTAATTAATTAATTTTTGGGTGCACTAGTTGCAGCAAGTGGGGGCTATTTTCTTATTGCAGAGCACAGAGTTAGTCACCCCACGGTATGTGGGATCTTCCTGGACCAGGGATTGAACCCATATCTCCTGCATTGGCAGGCAGATTCCTAACCACTGGACCACCAGGGAAGTCCACAGTGACCCCCAAATCTTGACTCACAAGGAAAATGATCACATCTCTTGACCTTGGGGATATGGATCGGGCTTTGCAGACCAGAAGCAATGGCTGGTGGGCTCTGGCCACCTGAGGTCCTTCCTAGTTACCCCAAGAGGTTCCACACTGGAACATTTTTTGGCCCTCAGCACTGGCCAGTACTCCTTTTTCGAACAGTTCAGTGGCATTTCATACATTTGCATTGCTGTGCAACTGTTCCCACAGCCTGGGAACAAGCCTTCGTTTGGGGATTAAAATGTAACAAACACCTGTATCTCCAAGGAATCTTTCAAATGCTCCCTGAGTGCCTGGTTATGGTTTAGGTTCACCCTCCCTGTTATGCACAGCACCTTACTCAGAACTGCAGAAGCCTTTGAACCTTGAAAATTGCCTTATAGAACCAAAGTTGTTAAAGGGTAAGCTTTGGTGGGAGATGAGATAAGAACATGGGCTTCCCTGGGGGGCTCAGTGGTAAAGAATCCACCTGCCAATGCAGGAGATGCAGGAGACATGGGTTTGACCCCTGGGTCAGAAAGTTCCCCTGGAAAAGGAAATGGCAACCCATTTTAGTATTCTTGTCTGGAGAATTCTATAGACAGAGGAACCTGGCAGGCTACAGTTCATGGGGTAGCAAAGAATTGGACACAACTAAGCACACAGACAAGAAAGACAAAGCCATCAGTGTTCATGGGGCCTCCATGAGCACCTACCAGGAGCACCTGCAGAACATTTGAGAAGTCGAAAGGAATACTTATGGCCCCTGATTTGCTCTCTTGTTGGGAAACAAGTGCTCTAGAAACTTTTGTCAAGCCCCAGATGTGGGCTGGGCCCTTTCCAATGTGATGGAGGTACAAGACCAAAAATAATTGTTAAATGCTTTGGTTCAACATTTATGGTACATTTTTTGGAGAATTATTCTTAAGCAACTTCAGACCCAAGAAGTCTGCCTGAAGGAAGAAGGTGCTGAATCGAGTGATGAGGATGGGTGAAGAGAACTGGCTCCTGCCATAGGGTTGGTGGGTGGTGGAACTGAGCCTATCTCAGGCTCTTCCACTGTGAGTCTGGACTCTGATTCTCCACTGGGATTCCAAAGAGGAGGAGCCAGAGTATGGAGCATCCTGCTTCCTTTCTTGGGTGTTTCTAGTCCTTACTTACTCTGTTTCTTCTGCTTATAGTCCTCCTCTGCCTTCTTTCCCTAAAGGATTCTTGGATTAAATAACTTCCTTCATGAAAGTTTTCGCAGAGACTTGCAAGCAGTGTAGGGGACCCGTGGGCTCCATAGGGCTGGCTGCACAGGAACCTATTTGCTTCCTTCTACTCCTTGTCACTCCTGCTAGACTTTGAGCTTCCTGGGGCAACTCAGTTACTAGAGCCCAGGGTTGAGTGCAGAGAGGGACTCTGCAACTGGGGTTGAACCCAGGGTGCCCCCATTGCTGTTATCATGGTCTGTGAGTGAGAGGTCACTGGACTTGGCTCCCAGGTGTAAGGGTCTGTGATGCCTTTGTTTTCCCACAAGGCTGTCCAGGGCAAGGAAGACAGGTATGGCTTGACCTAGGGGACTGGGTTCATGTTCTGGAGGAAGAGGGACCCTTCAGGCTTCACCCGCACACTGCAGCTGGAAAGCAGAGTGAAGAGAGAGTGAAGCCGCTGGGTGTCTGGGATGGGATAGAATTCAGGCCAGGGGATACCCACGGGCGGGACCAGCAGGGATGGGAGCTCCCTTTGGGAGGGCTGAGGGAACAAAGAGAATGATGCTGGGGGCAGTCTCTGGGTGCACTGGAATCTCAAAGCAGAAAGCCCAGTCCAGCTGCAAGAAGCCTTGTGGGGGCTGAGACTGAGACTGTGGACTGAGTCCTGAGAGTCAGCGGACGTTTGGATGGCTGTCAGGAGGGGGAGGTGACGGCAGCTCAGGTACCCCCAGGAATCACTGTGTACCCACCATTCTGCGCCCACCATGGAGGATCAAGCAGCAAGGCGTGGTGAGGGAGAGTCACATATTAGGGAGCACCTGAAATCCATGAGCCGGCAGGCCGAGAATGTGGAGAGGATGCAGTCTGCCGTGGTAACCGGGCTGGGCTTCCCCTGGGATCTTGTGTATTAAGTTCAGATGTCAGTGGGACACCCTAAAAGTCATTTTTTTTTTCTGATATGAACTTGTATATCAAGTACAAATTTCAAAAACAAAACCAAAGTTAGGATCTTGCTGGATTTACTTTCCTAGCCTCTTTTCCCTTCAACCTTACATCATGAGCATTTTCACATCAACAAATCCTTCATGAACATTTCGGTGACCACAGAAGAGCCCATCCAGTAGACACATCAAAGTATGTGTACAGTTTCCTTATTTTTGGATGTTTAGGTTGTTTTCATTTTTTAATCCTAAAAATCAGGTGGTAATAAATGCCCTACGCATATGTCTACAATTTACATCTCTAATTATTTCCATAGAATTGATCCTTAGTGAAATTCCTGGATGAAAAGTTATGGACATTTTTAAAGCTCTTGAGACTTGTTAAATTGCTTCCCTAAAACGTCCTGTCTCATAACCCTCATGGACAATGAGAATGATCATTCAAAAAAATTTGATGTTTCGAGAGAAAAAAAAAATGGTTAGCTTCATTCCTGGATTTTCTTTGATATCTGAAGAAAAAAAATTCAAATATTTATTCGCCTTTTGTATTTCTGCTGACATTGTTCATTTCCTTTGCCCAGTTCTATGGGATTATTTTCCTTTGTTACTTAGAAAAAAAAACTTCAAGTATTAAGCATGCAAAACTCTTTATGGTTGTTTTAAATTTTTTTGCAGTTTTATATATCCTGTTTTTTTTTCTCCTTTCAGGAATGTTGTATTGATGATTTAACATCTAGATGCTGACACTAATAGGACTTAATGGCTGCAGGTTGGAGGAATAAGGGAGTCTGGGGACGGATGGCTTGTAGGTTTCTCACTTGGCCACTGGGGAGAGAGATGCTGGAGATCTCAGATGGTCCAGGGAGCTCAGGAAGACAGAGGGTGTGATGGATTTCATGGACTCCACCTGTGGTACACCCAGCTTGAGATATCAGAGAAGGAGCTGGGGATAAGGTCTGAACCTCATACCTAGGAAAGTTTGCTGAAAGAATGAACAGATAACTCAGTTTAGAGCCCAACAGAGTTCTGGGAGGAGACACAGGCTCAGAGTTTGTGATAGGATGGGAATTAGAGCCTCAGGCTCCTGACTCCTATCCTAGTGCTCCTTGCTGAGCATCAGGTGGATCTGGTGGTCATGGGGTGGCGTTCGGGGGCAGTGTTTGAGGTGGTCAAATTGATGAAGTATCAGATTTTTCAACCTGACTGTACTTTTTAAATAAACATCTGATCATCTCGCTCTTTTCCAATCTGTAATTGGCCTCTGTTTTCCCCGTGGGAGATGGACTATATTTTGGACACCTCGAGCCAAATTAATCTTGGAGGCAGACACAGGAACCCATCAAATGTTTGTCATAACGGATCTGCTCTCTATTTGTGTTCATTAATTTAGTCTTCTCTACAAGTGGCATTAATATAGCATAATTGACTTTTCCATTACAGTGGATTAATTAATAGGAATCAATATGGTAGGAACATTAACAAGGTACAGAGCAATTAAAACCCTCCACAATTAGTTCCCATTGCCTTGCTTTTTTATCACGGAAGGAGAAAAACCAGCACCACCACAGCCAACACGCCCCCAAGCTCTTCCTGTGCGAGCAGAGCTTCTGTATGTTTTTTCCTTCTTCTTCTGCTTTGTGACTTGACAAAACTGGATAAAACCATAGCATTTTATTTTACAGCATGCCCATCACTGGGCATCAACGGCATAGAAATGCTTCCTCCTCCAGTTCAGTTGTGCCATAATGGGTTTTCCTTGGGGCTGGATTGTTTTTAAAGGTATTTGTGATGGAGGAGTTGCAGCCTTGTGCGGTGGAGCCAGCAAGGTGTCTACGCAGTTTGCCAAGCGAATGTCAGTCTATTTGTCATCCTGCTGTCCTGCCATCTCCCCCTCCTCCAGAGGTGGCTGCTTGTGCTGGAACTGCACTTGGGGAACCCAGGGTGGGAACCCTAGGCAACACTGACCTTGCAGGTGACACTTTGCAGTTGCTATGTCACATGGAGGTGCAGTGCCCAGCATAGACTTTCAAGAAGAGGAAATCAGAACCTGAGATTCGCTGCTTGCCTGTGTCATCTGATAAAGTCTACATGCTGTTTCTCTGTTTCTCCTTCTTGTCTCCTCCCCACTGGTGTTGAACCTCCTGGCAGAGATACAGAGAGGAAAGGGACCACTCCAAGGTGCCTGAGCAATTAGGACAGATCCTTGGGAAGAGGTCAGCCTTCCTCCAACTCCAAACTATTGTTTGATAATGCGTCCAGCCTTGGAAATAGGCAAATTATTTACAAATATCTTTTGATATTAATTTCTAACATAATTCCACAGTGATATGAGAAAAGACTCTGATGATTTCAATACCTTTAGACCATGAAATTTTTGCGCCTTTTTTTAATGTCCCTGGATATGTTCCAGTGTCTCCTGGTTTAAAGTCTTTGCGAACTTGAGTAGAATTTGTACCCTGCTGTTGTGTGAAAATTGTATAAATCTTAATTATGTTGAATTGTTTCATAGTGCTTTTCAGGTCTATTGTATCCTTCTACTTCTCTGCCTATTCATTCTATAAATTTTTGAGAGTTTGACATTGAAACTCTAAAAATCTGAATTTATCTACTTAAAAAATAATTGTTGCATATAGTGACACTATAGGTAGCTTTATCCTGTCTTTTCCAAGTCTCTTGTAAATGTGTTATGGTACTTTCATAATTTGAAAACTAAAAAAATATTTAGAAAAGAAAATAAGTGCCCGGAGCTTCCATTGGCAGCAATGTCCACATAATCCCAATTTTGGTTGAAGATCAGCTTCAGAAAGCAAGACTGATCCAGGCTTACCAATAACTATCATTAATTTTTAAATGCGGTGTGTGTGGTTGAATTTCTGATGTGTTGATTGCCTCTATTTGATTATTCTCCATTATTCCAAGCTGTGGGACTGTACTTTGAGACTCCAAGGCACCTAGATGTGAAAAGGGAGGCCTGGAGGAAGACGTCTTGTACCCGCGGGCCCACATATCTGGGCCTGGGCGGCCTTGGCAGGGGCTGCCGGGTGAGGCCGGGCCAGCTGGCTGCCTCGGGGACCGCCAGCCCCGCTGGGGCCTCCCACCGTTGCCTGGAAACCACACAACAATGCCTTCTGAGCGGCCCCACGATGATCTTTTTCTGAAGTGGCAGCCCCTTCAATTATTTTATTTCCATTATATTATGTTAATTAAATCAGCAAAAAGAACAGAGCACATGCATGGCCCAAGTGGAGTGGCTGTGAAGGGTTAATCGGAATGGCCCTGGCAGCAGCCGCTGGATGAGCAGACTGGACAGAGCCTTCAAATGGACCCTATTCCCACCAGTCTGGTCCCTGGGGTCCATCGGAAGCTCATGGGTCTCATCTCCGTCCACATTCGGGTGTCTGTTTTTTCAGCTCTCCTGAACCACGGGCTGCCCCATGGCGGGTACAAGTGCAGGTGGGAGCACCAGGTTGTGGGGTGGAGGCGAATGTGTGTGCAAAAGCGACCTTTTGAAAGACCCCTTATAACCTGCAGCCAGACTTTGTAGAAACCATCACACCTCAGCGAACTGGCAGGGACGAAAGATCTGGTGGATGCATCATGTGAACTCTCAGGCACAGGTTTTGAAAACATTAGAATGCCTTGCTGCCATAAAGTTCTTAATCCAAATCCCCAAAACACAAACCGGGTTATAGTGGAGCCTCTTTGATAAAAGTCTGAGTTGGGTTGGGGCAGCTGTCTCTTTGCCCCATCTTTGATTTGGCTGGAGCTGTTTAAAAGTCAGAGCCTTAGAGCCCCTTCTTGGAGCCCCAGATTCGTGGCTGGTACCTGGGCTGTCTGGCGTTGTATGTCTAAGGACCACCCAGCTTTCCCATCCACATGTTCCCCTGCCTGCAGAAATGAGTGCTGAACTTGTGAGGTTGGAAACAGAGGGTATTTCCCTGCCTCAATTTACTTGTTCAAATAATGGACGTAAAAATTCTATGTGGTCTTCCAGGTTCATCACCTTCAAGACCCAGGGTACAGTGACTAGGTCCAGGCCTGTGCCATCACACTTGGGAAGACGATGGCCTTTCATTAAGGGGTGATTCTTGAGGGATGTCTTCAGGTTTTAGTAAATGCTCAAAGATCATCTCCCCATCTCTTCTTTTTCAGTAGGGGTAGTGAGGCTGCTGTTTCAGGCTTTTATTTGACTCCTGTGCTTTTCTGCTTTCTGCAAAAGCCTCCAGTGGGCCTGGGGACCTGTGGCCTGATTCTGCGGGCAGGAGACAGAGCCTCTCCTCTCAGTCCTGTGGTTTCTTCCTCAGCCAAGCGAATGCCCTGCCACCAACGATCCCTTAGATCCCCCACAGCTGTGGCATCCTCTCATTTGAATACCATCAACAAAAATAGCAGTGCAACGCCTTCTGTTTAAAAGACGATGGAGCAATTACTCTAAAGTTTATTTCCTGCTCCCTTGCATTTCCAATATTGCAAATCTCCTCTGTTTTAAAATTAAGTCGTAAATGAGATTTGATTTCCACATCACTTACTTTCTTCTCTTTCCAAGAGAAAGAGTTGAATAACTCGTTCAAAGGAAACATACACATAACTGAGATTCAAAGGGGGTTGGAGGGATTTTCTTTCTCCTTTTCTTGGTGACTGGGCTGGCCATCTGATGACGCATCTCTGGGCACCACTGTGATGGTGTGGTTCTCTATCCAACATTCTTATCACTTCCCTCTTGTTTACAGGATGAAGTTCAAGGTCAGCACCTACACTACCATCATCGATATAATAGAAAATATTTATAAAGTGGGCTTCCTTGGTGACTCAGTGGTAAAGAACCTGCCTTCTAATGCAGGAGACATGGGTTCAATCTCTGGGTGGGGAAGATCCCCTGGAGACCAACCCATTCCAGTACTCTTGCCTGGGAAATTCTATGGACAGAGGAGCCTGGTGGGCTACAGTCCATGAAGTCACAGAGTTGTACACAACTTAGCGACCGAACAACAGCAACAACAAAGTTACAAAGTACGTACTGTGGGCCGAACATTTCATGTATATAAAAAAAAATTTCTTTCAAACACTCTGGAGCTGATATACCCACTTTACTGATCAGGAAACTGAGGCACAGATAGGTTAAGTGACTCACTCAAGGTTCTATAGCTGGTAAGTGATGGATCATGTATTCCAGCCCAAGCTGTCTGATTCCAAAGTTCTTTGTTCTTAATCCCTGACCTTGACTTACATACAACCTCTGGGTCCCAAAGGAGAGCCTGAAAGTTCTTCTGGTCAAACTTCCTTTGTGAAGGAAGAGCTTCCTTTGTGAAGCTCAAATCTTCATCTAGCCTGTCTGACTTGTGATGGTCCAGCTTGGTTAAGACATTCCTGGTAATGGGGAATTCCAACCCTTCGAGGAAGATCGGTCATTCAGTCATTTGACAAACAGGGTCAGGCCCCATCTGAGTGCCTGGCTTTGCTCAGTGCTGGGCCATAGAGATGGATACATCATAGTTCCTTCTGCTGAAGGCCTGGCAGGCCAGAGTCCAACTGTGAGGTCCTTGAGCAGCTCTAGTTGCTAGAATACTCTGTCTTTTTTTTTTTTTTTTTTTTTTTAGAATACTCTGTCTTAACTGCACTGGAGAAGATATCCTCATAACTAACATGATCATATGATTATTGGTCAAACCAGGATGCTATTGAGTGAACAGGGTCTCTTGTAATAATTATGTTATAGACAGTTATAAACTGAGCCAGTTTCTGCAAAACAGTGATGCACACCCTCAAACAACAACCTGTATCCTGGGTACTAGGGTGCCTTAGAGTCCACATCAGCCCTTCTGACGTTTGGAGACTGATGTCTGGCCGACTCTGAGCCTCCTCTTTAGCGCATGTCCAGTCCTCATAGGCAGCCTCATCCTCGTAGTCCTCAGCCCTAACCCAGCAGCCTTGCTCTCCTCTGAGCGTGTCTGAGGCTCTGAGTTTGGCTTTCCAGTCCCACCCTGGTCTGGCCTCACTTCCTTCTGGAGGGGGCCGAGCCGGGGTCTGTATTGGAGGAGGAATGGAGAAAGCTGAACATTTACCAGACATGTTTAGGAAGCTTGGGATTCAGACAAAAAGTGTAGACGAGAAGTGAGAACTGTGTCAGGGTAGCTCTGCAATGGACTGGGGGCAGGGCTTAGGAATCCAGACAAGACAGTTTAGGGAGAGAGGTAAGAAAGGTGTATTTTACCAGTGTTTCTTAGGCTTGGAAAACTTTGGACAAAACGTATTTAACGTCTTTAAACTTGTCAGCCTGGGGACCAAACATCTCTGTTTCTCACTCAGGCAATCAAGAAACATTTATGAACTGGCATCATTTGCAGGGTGCACAGATGATGCAGCCCCTTCTCTCCTGGAACTCAGAGTTTAGATGGGAGCAGAGTGCGGGGGTAACACCTGCCACAAGGGGAGCAGACTCACCCCCAGCGGGTGTGGGGACAGATTCACAGAGCAGAACTGAGCAGAATATTTCTAGGTAGAGTAGGGAAGTGTGAGATTCCAGGCAGAGGGAACAGACCAGAGGCAAGAGGCACAGAAGAGCGCTGTGTGTTCAGTGGTTCTGTGTGGCTGGTGGGGGTGGGACTGAAGGGGGATGGGCAGGACCAGTCGGTGGGTCTTGGATGCCGTTGGAAGCATTTGGATCTGCACTGGGAGAGGCCTGGACATCCGGGTCCGCTCTGCAAGAAGGAACACTGGTGGGTGGATTCAGATGTCCCTGCGATGATTTCAAGTGAGCCCCAGAATGAAGCCCGAGCGAGAAAACGCTTTTTAATTGAGGGCCGTGTTTTTCAAACGCGGCTTGGCTGCCAGCTGACTGTGTGCTGTGGCAGAAGACGCAAGTGATACTTAGCTTTCTTCAAGCTCCATTAATCTGCCCATTTCTTTCTGCTTCAAATTCCACTTCAAACACGCAAGAGCTCCTCAAATGCATAATGATATAAATGATTTATAACCCTGTTGGGAGCCGGCAGGCCTCCCGTCTGGTGGTTGGGGTAGGTTGGGTTGATCCTGTTGACCTTCCACAGCTTGTCAGTGAAAGACAGCGGCTCCTCTCTGCTCCTTACACACGCACACACGTGCACACACATGCACAGGCATGAACAGACATGCGCACATGCATGCACATTTGTGGATTGCCCTTGTCCTCAGCCCCTTGTCCTCAGCCCCTCCTTGGGACCATGTCAGGGCTCCTGGCAGGGCCCAGCAGTCCCACACACAGGCCAGTGCTCCTGGGAGCTCCCACAGGGGGGCCTAAGCAACGCCCCCAATCATCTTCATCTCTTCTGTCTGATGACACCAATACCGCTATGCACTGGGCATGACTGTGTGCCTAGTACTTCACCTGCATCATCATTTAAGTTCATAATATATGCAGATCAAGGGCATGTTATCTCCTTTTTTGGCGGAGAGACAGACGTACGGTGACATTCAGTGACAGGCACTGATTTACCCTGAGTCAGCAAGTGGTAGGACAAGGATTTGAACCCATGACCATGGGACTTTTTCATTCTACCTCAGGAGCTAGTGGGAGGGTGCTGCCTGTCCACCTCCTCTTGTCCAGACTTGGAGTTGGGATGACGAGGCTGAATCACTGCCCTTGCTTGTAAGAAGAGCTTCTCTGGTGACTCAGCTGGTAAAGAATCTGCATGCCACGGGAGAGACCTGGGTTCAATCCCCAGGTTGGGAAGATCCCCTGGAGAAGGCAAAGGCTACCCACTCTAGTATTCTGGCCTGGAGAATTCCATGGACTGTGTAGTCTATGGGGTCGCAAAGAGCAGCCTGTGAGAAAGGTTGTGGGGTGAGTGGATCACACGTAGAATTTGCTAAGTCCCTTGTTGGTCAGTCTTTTGGGGGTCCTGCTAGAGTGTTGGATTCAGGGGAGGGAGGATGCAGAGACAAATGATGTGGCCTCAGCTCTCAGAATGTTAATCCGGAGCGAGAATTACAGAGACAACCCAGGCAACGCAGTGAGTTAAGTGAGGACAGCTGTGGAGCTCGGGGTCAAGGCAGAGGGGCTTCCTGGAAGAGGCAGTGACCTTGGAGCAGAGCTGAGGGCTGGGTTCCTTGGCTGGACAAGAAGGGAAAATCTTTTAGTGGAGAGAACAGCTGCTCAGAGGCAGAGAGTTCATACAGACTAGGGGGCCTGGGGAGGGAAGGGGCCCAATGAGATTTTTGTTCACATTGGGTCTTTTCCTTCCCAATTTTTTATTTTTAAAAATTTCATACCACATAAAAGTGGCAAGAATATACAATGAAAATTGCATATCTTATAGCTAAATTTAGCAGCTGTTAGCATTTTCCCATATTTATTTCTCAATCTCTCTATATATACATGTATGTATAGGTTTATATGTGAAAGCTGCTCAGTCATGTCTGACTCTTTGTGATCCCATGGACTGGGGCCTGCCAGGCTGCTCTGTCCATAGAATTCTGCAGGCAAGAATATTGGAATGGGTAGCCATTTTCTTCTCCAGGGGATCTTCCCAACCCAGGGATAAAGCCCGGGTCTCCTGCATTGCAGACAGATTCTTTACTGCCTGAGCTACCAGAGAAGCTATGAATGTATATGTATGTATGTATATATATATATATTTATGTATGTATAGATGATGTGTGTGCCTGTTTTTATATATATACATTTTCTCTTTGCTAAACTATTTGAAGATAAGTTGGGAACCTAGCATTTTGCCCCTACAACTTATCATCTCTCTATAAAATGACAACAGTCATTTCGATATTGTTAAAAAGATTAATTCAATGCAGTATGCGCAAAGAGCCTGCAATGATACCTTAAATATAGCAGGTATTCTAACTTAGCTCTTCCATTCCTGCATTGAGTCTGGGCCTCATGTAAATGGGAAGGGAAATGCTCCCGGGGGTGCTGCCAAGTGAGAACATGAGGTCTCTGGAGGAGGTGAGAAAAGGAAGGACTTGAGGTCAGAGCTTCCTGGTCACCTAACTTGGGAGTCCAGATGTCTGACACACCTTCCTCTCAGCTCTGTATCCAGTAGACCTCCAAGTTCCAGTGATTCTCCCTTGAAATGTTTTCTGAACCCACCTTGTCTTATCTGGTCTGGCATCGGCAGTAACTGCACCCATCTCTGGTCTCCATGTCCCTCCACTTAGCTCCTCTGCTGGCAAGTAAGTAGCAAAACTGCTCACAGGACCATTAGGTGAACAGGTGAGCAGTCTCCCCCTTCATCTCCCTGCCTCCATCTCCTCACCTTGACTGTGCTCCTCATCCGTGTCAGACAGGTTCAGCCAACCAAGGGATGGGAGGTTTCTTGGCTGCCCTGATGTTGTTATTTAGTCACTCAGTTGTGTTCTTCTCTTGGTGATCCCATGGATTGTAGCCTGCCAGGCTCCCCTGTCCATGGGATTCTCCAGACAAGAATACTGGAGTGGGTAACCATTTCCTACTCTACAGGATCTTCTTGACCCAAGGACCTAACCTTGATCTCCTGCTAGGCAGGAGGATTCTTTACCACTGAGCCACCAGAGAAACCCGGGGTATACAGTAGGTGTTCAATAATTGCACAGGTGGCTGAGAGAAGTCATGGCTATCTCTTGCTCTGGGACAGAGGCTCTGTTTGCCTTGTTGCAGGGTGTCCCCTCCCCTCCCAGACCTAAATTTGGAAAGAAGGACCCTGATGAGTGCAGCCCAAGTGAGCCAACTCCAAGGGAGACAGAAAGGGCAGCAAAGCAGCCATGATGGGAGCTGCCCTGTGCCAGCAGGGTTTTCTGCTGCAGCTCCAGGCACGCAGGGACCCAGCATCACCCCGCAGGATGGAGTGAGAAGCCGTCAGAAGGACCCAGAGCCAACATCACACACAGCAGGTCCGACAAAGTCCAGACCCCTTTCTTTGGGTAGCTGCAGAGCCTCCATTTCTCCATCTGAATGCCAAAGCGCGGTCAGGACCACAAGGAGCATGGAGCTTGAAAGAGACTCTGCCCCTTGTTAGTCCTGTGACTCTGAGAGAAGCGTCCCTTTCTTGAAACTTCAGTTTCTCTCCTGTGAAATGGGTTTCCTTTGCAATCTCACAGGGTCGTGAGGCTCCACTGAGACTGCCAAAATGGAACATGTGGTGTGGAGCCCAGCTTGTAGGACCTACTTAATAAATGACAACTGTGGTTGGTTCTGTCTGTTCTAACTTGAGGTTTTATTTTTCTGAAATACCGACTATAAGTCAGAAGGTAGTAAGTCACATGTGTGGTTCCTGAATCCGTGAAGATGTTGCCCTGGGACTAGAAAAGATATCTTTAAGCATTAGTTTCTTTAAGGGAAGAGAACATCAAGGTTACCTGTAAGAAAATGCCCACCGCTGATCCTTCAACTTTTAGGAGGAGGTTGCCCTGGAGGTTGGAGGATCCAGTGGGCAATTCTATGCCAGCCAGTCCAAATCCCAGGTGGTCCTTGATTGCTAGCTCTGTGGGCTGCGGACTTCACTCTTAAGGCAGGAAGGGTGGAAGGTAATTGGACTCATGCATGCCTGCATACCTCTGTGTGTATGTGTGTGTGTGTGTGCATGTGCTAAAGACAGCCCTCCTTCCCCTCACCTCTCACTGAAATGAGAAGTACAGGTATTTCTTGGACTTCCTGTTACAAAAAACATCTTTTGATCCTTGGCAAAGGGATTGCTGGAAATGAATGCTTTGGAGTGGGAGTGGTAGGACCAGACTGAGGATATGAGGTCTTCAGGAGAGGCATGGATAACCCCCCAACTGGCAGTGGTAGATAGATAGTCTCCACATCTGAGCCTTGAAAGGCACGGTCTCTTGTGTACTGTTCAGTTTTCCACTGGGCATTTCCATTTGCAACTTGCCTGGGTTTGCAAGTGACCAGCACTTACCTTGTAACATCTCACTTCACCCCCACCCCTTGCAGGGTGCCTGCATACTCTGCTGCTCCGTTGTTTCCAACTCTGCAACCCCGTAGGATGCAGCCCGCCAGGCTCCTCTGCCCATGGGATTCTCCGGGCAAGAATACTGGAGTGGGCTGTCATTTCCTGCTCCAGAGACCCCTTGTAGGGTAGGTGTTGTCATTCTTCTCACAACAGGAGAGAGTTTGAGGCTCAGAGCGGTAAAGCAACTTGCCCAAGGTCTGAGAGCTATGAAGCCATGAAGCTACTGTTGCAGCCTGTTGGTCTTACGCCAAGTGAAAGTGAAAGTGATATGTCTGACTCTCTGTGACCCCATGAACTACACAGTCCATGGAATTCTCCAAGCCAGAATAATGGAGTGGATCGCCTTTCCTTCCTCCACGGGATCTTCCCAACCCAGGGATCGAACCCAGGTCTCCCACATTACAGGTGGATTCTTTACCAGCTGAGGCACCAAGGAAACCCAAGAATGCTGGGGTGGGTAGCCTCTCCCTTCTCCAGGGGACCTTCCAGACCCAGGAACCGAACTGGGGTCTCCCGCATTGCAGGTGGATTCTTCACCAGCTGAACTAGCAGGGAAGCCCTTACTCCAAAGCCTGTGCCCATTATAGTGCTTCCCAGGGGATGTGAATTCTCTCACTCTGAGCTCAGGATACAGTTTCCATGAGGGGGAAGCAGACATGCGCTGCCTTTGGCTTGATTGGAGGTTTACACTTCATTTGAGGTTGATCTTCACATTGCAGCCGCTGAGAGGATTGAAAATGGCATAGGAAAAAGAAACACAAATTGCTCCAGGACTCCCTCTGAAATCCTTTATGTGTCAGTGAAAACTGTTCATAAACACATATCATAGTCTCATGAAAGTATCTGTGCAGTCAAGAAGAGAGAGGAGAAAGGGCACTGGACTGAGAAATCAGGACACCAGCCTGGGCTCTGGTCAAGGGAATTTGAGCTTATTGTGTTTTCTCTGTGAGCCTCAGTTTCTTATTCTGTAAAATAGAGATGATAAATCCTACCTGCTCTGCCTGGAGATGGTATTGAGAGAATAGAAACAAGTGATGAAAACCAAAGCAATGTGCAAACTCTGAAACGCTGTGCATGTGGAAAGCGTAATTCAGGGACTCTGTGAATTGTGTGTGGGGTTCCCTTTAGTGGGTGGGCAGCTGTCATCTTAGTCTGAAATAATGTTGGCAATGATTAAGATGGGCTTCCCGTAGATGGGCTTCCTGGGTGGGGCTAGTGGTAAAGAATCTGCTTGCCAATGCAGGAGCTGCAAGAGACTCGAGTGCAATTCCTGGGTCAGGAGGATCCCCTGGAGGAGGAAATGGCAACCCACTCCAGTATTCTTGCTTGGGAAGTCCCACCTACGGAGGAGCCTGGAGGGCTACAGTCCATGGGGTCGCAAAGAGTCAGACATGACTGAGAACCACAGCGGTATGTTTAAGGTATTCTGACTTCTTTCCTTTAGGGAGGAGAGGGGAGTGTGACTTTTGGCTGCTGTTTCCTGGGTCCTAACCCTCACCCTCACTCCAGGAGGACTCACAGCCTCGGAGTCCCTGAACCTCACTCCCAACCTCTCAGTTAGACTCTTCTCCTGTAGCCTCAGGACGCTCTGGAGCCCATTCATCTGAATAAAGAAGGTCAGTCTTTGTCCCTTCCAGTCCTCTTTTCCACCAAGTCTGGACCCCACCTTCCCAACAGCTGCCGTGGTGGTTGTGACGTGGATGGACCTCCTCCTTCCTGCCCGCTCACCCGAGGCACCAGGAGCAGTGACCTCATCCAGAAAGCATTGGTGCCTGGTGGATCTGCCAGGGGATCCCTGGTCACTTCTGGGTGGCCTGGATAGAACGAGCCTCCCTCTTCTGTCCACCTTGCTTCCTGGGCTATAAAGAGGAGACAGAAGTCTCTAGGTGTGTGAATGCTTTATCCTTTTTATAGCCCAGTGCAAAAATGTACACCATTATTTGTTACCAGTCACTTTATCCTCTTTTAGAAGAACCACCAAAATAACAGCCCAGATTATTCGCAAAATGTCCAATGACAAGTTCTAAACTACATGTTCACTTGCCAACATTTACTACCTTATTGCGTGTGGCAGAAGGCTAGAGTGGGCCGACTGTCGGAGAAGAGCACAAAACTCTTAAAGTTCTTTAAGAACCAAAGGCTTGAGTATTTCCTGACATTTCTGGTCCTGTGTGGCAATGGGTCTCAAAGGCCTAGAAGAGCTCTTTTCGACATTCTACCTGCCCAGGATTGATAAAAATTGTGACTGAATAAAGCAGACCCGTTTTTTAGTAGGAATAATAATTTTGTAGAGCAGTTTCCCTTTACAAGCAGTATTATCAACCATGTTTTCAAAATATTATGATCTTTATCTTGGCGGCACTGAGGGGTAAAAAAATCAGCCTGTCACACGTTCATTGTCTATGCTGGCCAGTCTCCTTTCTGAGACGTGAATTAAATTTGAGCGATGTTCGCTGTATGCCAGGCCTCTGCTCGACTCAGAGGAAGATATGGAAATAAATCATGACAGTTCCTGCCTGTGGGGAGTTGGCTGTCTAGTAAGGGACACAGGCTGTATCCGGAAACAGTTCTAACAGAATTAAAAAGCACTTTGGGAGCAGTGGCTGGGGTAATAGGGGAGGCGTGGGTGGTTGATTATTTTTAATTAGAAGGTTTGGAAAAGTTTTCCTAGGGGAAGAAACATTTGTGATAGGCCTTAAAGGAGGCTAGGATTTCAGTAGGCGGACAGGGGCAAGGTGGGTGTGAAGGACATTTCAGGAGGAGGACAGTGTCCACTAGACAAAGTTTGGGAAAGGCTGGAGCATATGGGGGGGATCGTGGGCCTTACACGTGGACTGGAGGGGATGATGGAACCAGAAGCACTCACTGGGACCAGCTTCTTGAAGGACTTGTGGGTGTAGAATTAACCCATTCACTAATGCCTCCTTTACGAGCCAGGTTCTGTCTCGTGTGTTAGGGATGCCAAAGCGAAAAAATTCACAGTTCTGCCTTTGGCCTACAGATTAGTTGTGTAAGATAAAAAAAGCAAGAACTTTAATAATTTAACAGGATAAATCTTATGATAGAGATAAGAGCAGAGGAGGAAATAGCTATTCTGATCTTAGAATTAAGAAAGGCTTTACAGAAAAAAAGGCTACCTTTACATTAAGTCTTCTTTTTTTCTAAATTTTATGAATAGTAGCATTTTACTGGCCATCTAGGTTGCACTCGTTTTCACTGCATCTAATTTTTTAAATAGGATCTTTTGCTTAAACTAAATTGTTTAATTTCTTTTTTCTGATTTATTATTTTTGAAATTTATTTAATTAGAGGATAATTACTTTACAATATTGTGATGATTTTTGCTATACATTAGCGTGCATCAACCTCAGGTATACATTAAGTCTTGTAGAAGAATATAAGTTCAGCTTCATTTTGCTTGAATTTCTTTTCATCTATGAGTTCTTACCAGAGGGCGATTTTGCCTCCCTAGGGATGTCTGGCAACCTCAGAAGACATGTTTGGCTGTCATGATCCCGAAAGTGGGTAGCTATTGTCACGGTAACATTGTGTAACAAACAGCCCTGAACTCAGTGACTGGCAAAGGATGATACAAGTAAGAGTTTGTTCTTCTTTTGTAGGGTTGTCTGGGTCAGCCAGTGCCATTCTGCTTCAGGCTAAGGCAAGGCTGGACTTGGTTCTGAGGCTTCAAGTCAGGTTCAGGTCTATTTCACAAGCACGCTCATTTTCTTGTACCTACCAGCCACCCTGCCATATTCATCTCACAGCAAATCACAGGGATGCAGGAGGTAAATCCAACTATATGAACACTGAAAGTCTCTCCCTCATGTCTGTTCACATCACATTGGCAAACACAAGGAATCTGATGAAGTCTGGACCAGTGATGCTTGCTTGTAAGCCCTGCCCTAAGGTGGAGGGAGACAGGAGAATGATCCCTTGCTGAACAAGGGGACAGCTGTCTTACTCCTTTTACGTTACATCAAGGAAGCAACGTTCCTGCAGAATTCTCAGGTGATACCCTGTATGTCACGTGGGCCAAAGATGAGTCCGATGTCCAGCCCAGAACAATCCCTGGGAAAGGAGAATAAAGTCTTTGTGATAGGCTAGACCAATGGTGATTCAGCCCCTGGATCAGGACCATCTTTCCCTGAACCCTGAATGGAGTTAGGCTCCTGGCAGAGTGGTACTGGAGGTGATGATTATTGAGGAGGTAACCTACACTGTCTGCCCCAGCCACTGACTCTGAGCACAGCTCATCACTTTCCCTCTCTGGTCCTCGATCTGGGCCCGATGGTCTCTATGGGCCTCACATTGTGGGGTTATGGACTGCAAGGAGATCCAACCAGTCCATCCTAAAGGAAATCAGTCCTGAATAATCATTGGAAGAACTGATGCTGAAGCTGAAACTCCAATATTTTGGCCACCTCATGAGAAGAACTGACTCACTGGAAAAGACCCTGATTCTGGGAGAGATTGAAGGCGGGAGGAGAAGGGGATGACAGAGGACAAGATGGTTGGATGGCATCACCAACTTAATGGACAGGAGTTTGAGTAAACTCTGGGAGTTGGCAATGGACAGGGAGGCCTTGCATGTTGCAGTCCATGGGGTCACAAAGAGTCGGACATGACTGAGCGACCTGAACTGAACTGAACTGAACTGAATTTTGCCAGCACTACACTTTCTAGGTATGACTTTCTGAAATACTTTTACCTGCTTGTCTCCATCACACCAGCCAGTCAAGAGCTCTCTGGCTTCAGAAATTGACTGCATAAGGCAACTCCCAGCTCCCCTGCCTGTGAGAGTGTCTTGTGCAAGGAGCCGAGTCCTTGTGCATGTTTGTCCTTCCAGATCTGCCCAGTGAAGCCTGCTCCTTGCAGCCTTGCAGCCTTGCGACCAGCCCTGCAGCTGTCAGCACCGGTGCCCTCTCAGAGCGGTTTGCCCTGCTGGGGATTTCTGTTCCCAGAAGCAGGTGTCCCAGCTTCCCTGAGGCAGGGACCAGGAAAACCAAAGAGCCTTGGATTACTCTACCGCAAACCTCCCTCTTTGGGCTTCAGACTGTTGACTTAGAAATATTCTGGGGGATGACAGGGACTCTAACATACTTTTCTTTGTAGGAAACTGTATGAGAGGCATCAACCTCTCTGATCAGCCAAGGCTTTCTTTGGGCATCTCTTTACCCTGGGAGGTTGGGGCTTCTCCCATGAATTCCTAGACAGGGATCCACTTACAGAGGCAGGAGCCTAGGTTCAAATCTAGCAAGTTGTCTACATTGCTGTGTGATTAGGTGTTGTGGGACCTGAAGCTTTTATAATTTGGGGAGATTTTTCTTAAAAAGGATAAAAATGATAAATGCTTCATTAGGTAACAGAGCAGTGATGGTTCATTTTCTGTATCAACTTGGTTGGGTCCTGGTGCCCATGTATTTGGTCAAGCATGACTCTAGATGTTCCTATGAAGTTTTTTTTTTTTTTTTTTTTTTTTAATGAGATTAATATTTAAATTGTGGATTTTCAATAAAGCAGATTGCCCTCCATACAGTGAGTGGGCCTCATTCAAGCAATAGAGGGTCTGAATAGAAAAAAGACTGGCCTCTCTGGAGGAAGAAGGAATTCTGCTGGCAGATGGCCTTCAGTCTCAAATTGCAACCCTCTTTGGGGTCTCTAGCCTGCTGGTCTACCCTGCAGGTTTTGTATTTGCCAAGCCTCCATAATCATGTGATCCAATTTCTTGAAATGCATCTCTCTGCCCCTATCCTACACACATACACACACACACTGTTGCTTTTATTTCTCCAGAGAACCTTGAGTTATAAAAGGATGCTAGAAGGATCCTGTGCAAGAGAAGGGATCCAGTGCTTGAGGGTCATTACCTGCACTGTAAAATCCTCCCCGTGAGCTGTGTGCACTTCGGCCCTCAGCTTTCCCTCAAGAACATGGTGAGGGGGTGGCCGAGACGATCCCCAGGCTTCTCCCAGCTCAGACTGTGGGGACGAGGCCCCAGCATGCAGACTGGCTGCACGGCTGTTTCTCCTGGCTCCAAATCTTTGTGCGCCTTCCCCTGATAGTGAAAGGTCAGGGTTTCTGGGCTTGTCTTCTGTATCTCCCATGGCCCATGGCCCTCACCATGTGAGTTGATAAAGCAGCAAGAGGCAGAGCAGAGAGAAAGCTCGCCCAAGGAGCTATCAATGAGCTGAAGAACCGTAGGCCTGGCCATGACTTTTGTTTCTTCATCAGAGTTTCAGTCGTTCTACTCCTTTCTGAGTGCCATCTTCTCTATTTTGAGGGCCACACAAAGGACATGTGGCTCCAGTGATTTTGAACTCTAGTGAACACCCTTGCCCAGGTCCAGGGGTTGCTTGCCTGTTACTACAACGAGAACATCCCTTCCTCAGAGGCTTGCTGGAGTGGAGTGGAATGGAGTCTGGAGAACTGAGTCCTGCTCCAGGGCCATTGTTGCCCACCCCTGGCCGGGGGACCCCAGGGCTTCACCAAGGTGCCTGGCCTTTGCTGGATGGTTTGAGGTTGCTCCAATGGTAGCATCCAGGGCTGGGCTTTGCAGCTTACTCTGCTGTCCCCATGTGCTTGGTCACTTGACCCTTCTGAGAGGACAGCAAAATGAAGACTTTGGGCTTCGAACTTGGAACTCTTCTTGCTGGAGGGCACAGTATAGGGTTGTGCTTAGTTGTTCAGTTGTGTGCAACTCTTTGCAACCCCATGGATTGTAGCCCGACAGGCTCTTCTGTCCATGGACATTCTCCAGGCAAGAATAATGGAATGGGTTGCCATGCCTCCCTCCAGGGGATCTTCCCAACCCAGGGATAGAACCCAGGCCTCCTGCATTGCAGGTGGATTTTTTTTTTTTTTTTTTTTTTTTTTTTTTTACCATCTGAGCTACCAGGGAAACCCAAGAATACCAGAATGGGTAACCTATCCCTTCTCCAGGGGAACTTCCCGACCCAGGAATCGAACCGGGGTCCCCTGCATTATAGGCAGATTCCTTACCAGATGAGCTGGAGTATGGATTCACCCCTAAAAGTCAAACACAAGAAAATGGACAGACAAGCAAGGAAGCAAACAAATGAACAAATAACTGCTTTAAAGTTTTGTGAAAGGAGACGGGCTCCCATGACTTGGTATATGCGTGTGTGTGAGTGCAGGAGTGGAGGTGGGGAGGAAATGACCTTCGCCTGGCTGGGGTGCCTTATGCAGGGACCCCCACCTTCGGTCGACCCTCCAGCCAAGCAGCCAGCTCACGGGATCCAGGAGAGGGTCATCGGGCCTTTATCATCAGAGGAAGAATTCCTCCGTCTGGCTGGAGGAGACAGTGCATGAAAAATGGTGGCAAGGGGTCAGGAGGCGAAGGCAAGTGAGAAAACACTTTCATCTATTATCCTGGGGTCAATGGGCTCCCATCAGGGAACCTTGAGGCCGCCATGAATGGCCCATGGCAGGACGTGCCGCATTGTGTAGCTGCCGCCCCGTGGACCTGACGGGGCAGCTCGCAGACTCGAGCCCACATCACAGTCCCCTCTCTGGGGACAATAGGGCCTCAGAAAGTAGTGGGTGGCTCGCCTCCCAGGAGCCTGCTTCTTCTTATCAAAGGGCTTTCACGGGGAACGCCCGGCCGGCTTGGGAAGGAGGGAGAGCTGTTTGTCCAACCCTGGGGAGGCATTTCAGACTCATTCCAAAGTCCGCGTCATGGCGATTAGGTTGGCCCGGATTGAATTTCATCCGGGCCCTGGTGTGGATTTCTCAGCTGTTGCCGCCTCTTAGAAGCCACGCATTTTCTCTGAATGGAGTAATTTTTGTTTGAAACGCAAACCATTCCTGTTTAAATAAGGCCCACATCGTATGCTGCAAAAGAGACACACATTTCCTTCAAAAGATGTCGTCAGGAGGGCCACCTCAGTCGATCCGTCCAGTCTCAGCAGGAGCCGGGCCTGGGAGCTCACTCCTGGTTGGGGGCGAACCCACAGCCTTGCCTTCTTCCTGCTCATTTCGTGTCAAGAACCCATGGCTGGGTGTTTGAAAATACCCACAAATTAGTTGTGAGTCTAACACTGTGATGCCCTTGTCTGAGTTGGGGCTGCTTGCTTTCCATTTCGGTTGGCTGGATGGCTTGAACCTGGATATGTGTGGTAACCCCCATTCTCCCCACCACCCAGGCTTGATGATCAGGCCTGGGAAAGAAGTGGCAGTGGCCAGACATATGATTTTGTGGCCCTGTCATCACATCTGTCATGGAACCTAGGCCCGGGGCCTTCTGAGCCTCTCATTCCTATAGATCTGTCCAAAACATTCCTCATTATGTAAGTACAAGGCCCCACTGAAGGCTTCTTCTTTCCTGTACCAGTTTTGCACAGGTGGCTGGATTATTGCTCTTGAAGTTCATCTATACACATGTGCCTGCTCAGTCGCTAAGTCGTATCCAGCTCTTTGTGACTCCATGGACTGTAGGCCGCCAGGCTCCTCTGTACATGAGATTTTCTAGGCAGCAATACTGGAGTGGGTAGCCATTCCCTTCTCCCGGAGATCTTCCTGACCCGGGGATTGAATCTGGATCACCTTCACTGCAGGTGGATTATTTATCACTGAGCCCCCTGGGAAGCCCACCTATTTGCAGCTACTCTCCAATTTGCTCCCCTGGTGTCTCAGATGGTAAAGAATCTGCCTGCAATGCAGGAGATGTGAGTTTGATCCCTAGTTCGGGGAGATCCCCTGGAGAAGAAAATGGCAACCCAGTCCACTGTTCTTGCCTGGAGAATCCCATGGATAGAGGAACCTGGCTAGCTACAGTCCATGGGGTCGCAAAGAGTCAGACACGACTGAGCAACTAACATATATATGCTCCAATTTGGCTAGAAGTACCAAGAAATTGCCTACAGAGGTCATGAACTCAAATGCAGTCAGGGAAGGCAGACAGCCAACACAAAGATGTGAAGTGGCCCCTAGGACAACAGTGAGGGGAGGAGTCTACTAAAAATGCCCTGAAGGCATTCACATTCACTTTTTTTTTTAAGCACTTGGATACCAGATAGTTGCTGTGGATGCAATTCAGCCTGCAGGAGGCAGTGAGTTTGTGACCTTAACCTAAACAGAAAAAGTCAAACAGTTCACCTTCATGTTCAGGATCCTCCTGTGGCTTCCCTTTCTGACCTCTTGCCTGAAATCGCCTTCTACCAGTTATGCATACCTGCCTGACAACAGTTGCTTCCTTCCTCCTTGATCCTGGTTCTACTTCCTTTTTGCTGGACCATTTCATCACCTGGCTCACCCAATTCAGATCTTATGATGTTCCCTGAGGGCAGGGGCTTAATTTTATTAAATCTCCACACCCGCCCCCACCCCAGCCCTTCTAAGGATCTACCAGACAGCCTGGCTCATAATGGATGCTCAATGAGCCTCACAATGTGATTGATTTTATTTGGCTGTGTGATTTATGTTTCTCTTCCAGCTGCATTGTGAACGTGATCAGAAGGTTGGACTTGAAAACTTAAGAACAGTTTTATCAGCGGGTAAAGCTCAGGGGTAGAGCATTTGACTGTAGGATAGTTTCATCGGTTGCTGTTTGAATTGGGCTGCGAATGTGAAGTTATCTTGCTTATACCATGAGCTTGATATTGTCCTGGTGGCCTGACACTGTTGGTCTACACAGTTCTTGGCTGACTTCACTGCTTCTCTCATCCGCTGTATCCTTTTTCTGCCACCCAGCTCTAAGCTCCAGGGACAGGTCCTGGAGGGACCTCCAGGATCTCCTCTCCTGTTCTTTTCCTCACTGTTTCTTACCTAGGGCAGAGTGCCTTTTAGATGCCCAGTGTTTTCTGATTTGTTGATTTGTTATAAGCAGGGAAGTTTGGGTCCATGATAAATTGTAATGGAATATTAATTAGTTTCCAGAAGAAATTCAGATTGTTCTAGGCCTACCAGTTCCTGGGAAGCCTCTGAGCCTGGAAGGGGAACTCCTGGAACACCTCCTTCTGGGGCCTATGTGGGTAGAGACAGCTCAGGGAAAAGTTCTGAGCCTTGCTGATCTTCTGATCAAGTGGATTTAAGGGACTCTCTGGGATTACTCTTTGATGCTTAGAAGGTGGCACTAGTGGTGAAGAACCTGCCTGCCAATGAAGGAGAGGTAAGAGATGTGGGTTTGATCCCTGGATTGGGAAGATCCTCTGAAGGAGGAAATGGCAACCCACTCTAGTATACTTGTCTAGAGAATCCCCATGGACAGAGAAGCCTGGCAGTCTACAGTTCATAGGGTTACAAAGAGTTGGACATGGCTGAAGCAACTTAGCACGCACAGGGGTTGGAGGACCCTGAACCTCTGCCCATCAAGGAAAACTCAGTCTTAGAAAGGAGACATGGCTTAATCGTCAATTCATTTATTCAAGGAACAGCTCAGTTCAGTTCAATTCAGTCACTCAGTCGTGTCTGACGCTTTGTGACCCCATGGACTGCAGCATACCAGGCCTCCCTGTCCATCACCAACTCCCAGAGTTTACTCAAACTCATGTCCATTGAGTCAGTGATGCCATCCAGTCGTCTCATACTCTGTTGTCCCCTTCTCCTCCTGCCTTCAACCTTTCCCAGAAACAGCTACTGAGACCCTACAGAAGAGAGCAGAGATGCCGTGGTGCCAGCCTCATGGACTTCAATTCTAGAGATGAAAGATGGATGGAAAATAGGTTAGGAGTCCTTTAAAAAAAATACCCAGACTGCTATGCAATAAAGGGACATGTGGGGACTTATGGGACAGAGACCTTCTTCAAACAACAGACCATCCATAAACGCGAATCTGAGAAGGAGACCTTTGAAGTGAACCCCGGAAGAGGAGCTCAGGGAAGGAGGTAAGGAGCTGAGAAGGATGAGATCAAGGTAGAGAAGCAGGAAGGGACTTGACCAGATGGGGCTTTGGAGGCCAATGGAATGAGTTTGGATTTTAATTTTAAATGTAGCACACAGTTATTGGAGGGTTTTGAGAATGAAACTGATATTTTATTTTGAAAATTCTTTTGGGCCACATGTCATGTGGAATCTTAGTTTCCTGACTGGACCAAACCAGTGCCCCTGAAGTGGAAGCATGGAGTCTTAACCACTGGACCACTGGGGGATTCCCTATAACTGATATTTTAAAAGGATTCAACTCCTTTGGGGAAAGTAGAGTCAGGTTCCTATGGGACAGCTGAGCTGTTACAGTGACCCAGCTAAGACATGGGGGGCTAGACAAACAGACAGGCCTGAGGTGTCTTGGTATCAGAGCTGAGAAGATTTGCTGAAGGATGGAAGTGGAGATAAGGGAAGGGGAAGGATCAGGATGACTGACCTTTTGGCTGGAGCAGTTTGGTGGTGATGGGGTTCTGGACATGCTTCCCCACAATACAGCATTTTGGGATATGGGCTATTTTAGGTGGAAGGTAGTTGGGAAAATAGAAGTGGGAGAGTCATGATGATCTTGACCTTTCTCCTTTGAAGCAACTCATAAAAGCCCCATGAGAGGGGAGGCTTCCCTCTCCCTGGAGGAAAGGAGCATCCTTATCTCCAAAGACAAAGTAATACCAAGAAGAATCTTAACAAACAGGATTTGTCAAGTTTCCCCCAGTTTACTAAACCTATCATACACCTTAAATTATCACATTCCTCCATGATGGTCCACTTTTTATTGAACAAATCATAAAAACTCTCAGGTCTAACCAGGTCTCTGGGTCCTTATGAAGTCTCCTGTGTCACGTTAAACATTAAATAAACGTATGTGCTTTTCTCCTGTTAATCTGTCTTTGTCAGTTTAATTTTCAGACCCAGCTAAGGACTCTAAGAGGGTCAAAGAAAACTTTCTCTTCCCCTTCAGAGGACAGGGGTGTGTTGACTAAAATGGGAGAGGTTGGAATAAGAGCATGTTTTGTGATGGAAGAGGAAGCCATAAATACTTCTGGTTTAGGAGTATGTCTCATTTGAGATGCCTACTGGCTATCCAAGGGGAAACGTCAGGTAGGCAGCTAAATATGTATGCTAGAAGCTTAAGAGCAGGGCCTGAGCTGGAGAAAAGAAAGAGGACTCTGCAGCAAGGAAGGCAGCTTGCTTTTCAATATTCATTTCTCTTAATTCATAATAATAAGAACTCCACTCAGATTAGAGCTGGCACCTCTCAGATTCCCTTGTACCTAGGCGTAGCTGTGTTGGTCATTGAAACATAATTACAGAGAATGATCCTTAAAGAGAAGATGGTTCACTATCTTTACCCTTCCTCTAGCCTCATATTTGAACGCTATCTGTGATGGCTGGGGCTCTAGCAGCCATCTTGGTTTAGGAAGATATGAGGTATATATTTTAGAGGGTAAAGGAGGAAGATGGAGAAAGTCTACATCTTTCATAATTGTGTTATTTAATACCAGCCCTGGATGCCTATATCTGAATTTTCTTTATATGGGAGAAAAATAATCTTTTTCATTTTTAATTTTATTTTTGAATTAACATAAAGTAAATTTGATCTTTTGGGGAGTATAAAGTTTAAAGAATTTCAACATGTGTTTAGATTTATGCAACCACGAGCAAATGGGTCCAACATGGTTCCTTCACACTGAAGAACTTCCTTGTGCTACCTCATTATAGCCACACCCTCCCTACAGCCTGACCTACCTGGCCATCACCAATCTTCTCTCTGTCACAGAAGTTTTGTCTTTTGAAAATGTCATATAATGGAATCACATGGTATATAATTTTTGGAGACTGACTTCTTTTACTGAGGAAAATGCATTTAACATTCATCCATGTGGTTGTGTGAACCAATAGCTCATTCCTTTTCATTCCCCAGTAATATTTCATTGCATGACTACATCACAGTTGAGTTTTCCATTCAAATGTTGAAGGCCATTTGAGTTGTTTTCAGATTTGGTGATTACGAATAGAGCTACTAAAATACTCATGCAAAGATTTTAATGTCAATTTAAGTTTTTCTTTTCCTAAAGTGAATATCTAAGAATAGATTTCTGGTTTTACTATAAAAAAATAAAGTATACATTTGACTATAAGAAACTGTAAAACTTTTTCTGGAATATCTGCATTATTTTACATTCTTATTAGCAATGGATGAGAGAGTAATTTGTTCCACATCCTTATTGACACTTAATATAGTCAGAATTTTGTATTTTAGCCTTATTAATATGTGATGATACCTCTTCATGGTTTGAATTTGCATTTCTTTAATGGCTAATGATGTGGATTATCTTCTCAAGTGCCTATTTGCATGAACTCAGAAGGGTCCTGTGGGCTTTTTGCTTAGTGCTCTCCTGTTGCCATCTTGAAATTCTTCCTATTTGAACAAGGGTCTCACAATTTTGTTAAGCAGTGGGTCCTGAAAAGGATGTGGCCAGCCTTGGCTGTGGTGTGTTTAGACAGCAAGCAGCAAAGACAGCAACAGCACTTGGCCATCTTTGTATGCTACTGGCCGACAGACTGGGTTATTTATTTTGATTTGCAGTTGTCTAGTTGCCAAGTCGTGTCCAACTCTTTGCCACTCCATGGACTGCAGCCCTTGATTACAGAAAAACAAATACTTACAATGCAGTCAACTCCAGAAATTCACTAGACAAACAGCCCATCCAGAGTTGTGTGGACACCACTCTTATCTTTTATTATCCCTCTCTATTTCTCTGTGTTAGTTACTCAGTTGTGTCTGACTCTTTGTGACACCATGAACAGTAGCCCACTAGTCTCCTCTGTCCATGGAATTCTCCAGGCAAGAATACTGGAGTGGGTAGCCATTCCCTTCTCTAGATTTCCCGATCCGGGGACTGAACCTGGGTCTCCTGCAATGCAGGCAGATTTTTTACCATCTGAGCCACCAGGGACGATCGATCTCTTTGTTTGGTTCAATTTTACCTGTTTTACCTAACAGAATTGCAACCACCGCCCCCACCACCCCCACCCTCTTATTCATAAACACAGCAAATTTTTGTTGTTGGTGGTGGTGGTGAGTTTGAATTCTGTCACTAGAAGCACTTTAAGAAAACACCATATCAAAGAGAATACTGTTCATTTTGCTTATTTATTTTATCAAATAATAAATTTTTATTTGATAATTTATTTTATCAAATAAAGTATTTTATCAAATACTAAATGATAAAATGAGCTTTATGAATACCTAGAGCGCATTTTCGATATGCAAGAACTGTGGCCCAGAGAAGCTAATAATTTTTTACAAAATCATACTGCTAGTGAGTAAGGCAAATTCTTGTCTGGCTTTAGCACCATCCTTCTGATGTTGCCTCTTTGGACTTCCAATTCTCTCTGTTGGAGAGTCATGGGTATTTTGGACTGCTTTAATCATCTTTTGAATATCTTGGAAGGCTCTCATTCCCATTCCTATTGATACTCTGAACATCTCTGCTGCATTGGTTAGCCTGACTGTCACGTCAAGAGTTTCAACCCTCTTGGACTGGGAAATCTGAAGGAGAATATATCCCTTCAAGTGATGGAGATACATAATGAAGAAAGTTATTCATGAAAGCGGAGTCTCTTTTTCCACTTGGAAAAGGAAGCTTTGTACATTCTTCTATTTTGGTTCTTAACTGCCCTCAGAGAGGGAGGACTCGGGCAGAAGGGACAGGGCTGTAGGTATTCTGGGAAACGGAAGCAGGCAGCATTGAGCCATGGATCGGCCACTCCGCCCTGCCCTTCACCCAGATTTCTTCCCTGCTCCCCGGGCTCTTTGGGAAACTGGCTTCCGGAGCCTGACACATGTTTCTTTGTCTGGCCCCAGCTGTTAGAATCTGTCTTCATTCATTAAGCAGGAAGGGAGGTCCCCGAACTGCTTCTGTAGCCTGATGTCGAGCAGCAGACACTCAGACCTTGGCAACTCCAGATCAGAGATGTCAAAACAAGCCAGGGGGCCTGCCTGAGCTCCACAAGCCTCAGGCTGAAGCTAGATGCTTCTCCAGTGCAATCTTTAGTCCCCGTGAGAGCCTGCACTGTAGATGTTGTTATCCTCATTTTACAGAAAAGGAAACTGAGGCTCAGAAGGTGGTGGGGTGTATCAAAGCTGCATACTCAGAAAAGACAGGATCTGAGACCTGTTGGGTTCAAGTGAAATTTCTCAGAACCCCTGATGCAACGCCATTCATACCGCCAGAAAGCTGCAACCATTTTTCCTGCTCTTGAAAAGCGAAGGGCTTGTCACTAGGAGGAAACCGAGACATCTTTGGGGAGAAGACTGGTTCTCGGCGGCCAGGCTCCCATCCGAGCCCTGGCTCCTGCCTCTCTGCTGGGAGGAGCCTGCCCACTCGGCCTGGTGTGGAGGGGCTGTCCCGCATTGTCATCGATAATTGTACAGGCCCATTCATCAGCAGGAATCCTATTTCAAACAGCCCTCCGACTCTAATGGCACGAAAAGCATGAACTAAGCACAGTTTAATGAATTCTGATCTCACAGGCAGAGGCTGTCTGATCAGGGACAACTGTGCTCACACACGAGGCAGGAAGAATCGCTGCAGTCTGAGAATCAGGGATGCATTCCAACGATGCCTTCACTGCTTCAAGATGGATCATTGTTTTTTCCTTTTTTTTTTTTTTTTTTTAAGCAAATTCATCCGAGATGTCTGTTTCATCTGTGACTCACCCTAGTGCTTCTGGCGAAGTGTTAGCTTTTTACCTGGAGAGCTGTAAAACCCTCTGGTCCCATTCAGGACAGAAGGAAATGAGCCATTTTACTTTTTGCCAGACGACAATATCTCAAACACTTGTAGGTTTTTATGCGAAATCTTACACATCTTAGCAAATCCGCATACGCAGCCCAATCACCCAGTAGTCTCTGAGAAAAAGCCGAGAGGAAGATCATTATTTGAATTTCAAGGAAAGAAGGATGAACTGGAAGAACTGAGCATGCGTCTTCGTCCTTCAGTTAGAGGTCCCACAGGTCTCCATCCTGGAACCATGTCATTGTCTTCTTGGTGGTGGTGTGCAGGAGAAGTGAGGTTACCGCCTAGAAAGGGAGTCAGTGGGATTCAGGGGGTGGGGTCTGCCCAGAGCCAGGGTCTTACCAGGAAATCCACAAGGTTCAGGCCTTCTCTGTGGGTGCAGTGGCTAAAACTCCACACTCCCAATGGAGGGGGCCTGGGTCTGATCACATGTGACTCAACTAAGACCCAGTCCGCAAAAAAAAAAAAAAAAAAAATTAGAAAAAACAACAACAGCAAGGTTCTGCCCATAAATCACCTCCTTCACACCTTACAACTGCTCTGCAGGCAGAAAGTTTGCCCTCAAGCTACCAGGGGCAGCAGGCACAGGGTCACAAAGCGCCTGAGAGGCACGGTCAGAGGGTGTCCCTCCACGCCAAGTAGATGCTGACACTGAAGACAAAACCCTTCGTCTCTCCAATCCCCAGCTGCCCCATATGGAAAATGAGAAGGCAGGGAGGTGTGAACCCTAGATACTGCTTATTAACATCTCATAAAAGCATATTGCTTTGTTTGTTTGTTTCTGGGAGTAAACACTGCATGTTTTATCCCCCACAGAAGGGCAGGGAGGAGGCCAGTTGAGGAGGGAGGACCATAGCACCATTCTCCCTCCAACCTTCCATTGCTCATCCACTGTTTCCAGCTCTGAGTCTCGAGCTCGGGATTTAGAGACGGGAGCTGTGAGGGGCTCACAGTCTTCTAGAGAAAACAGACACATCACAGAAACTTCCCTGGTGTTCCAGTGGTTAAGAATCCTGCCAATGCAGGGGACACGTGTTCGATCCCTGGTCTGGGAAGATTCCACATGCCAAGGGTCAACTCAATGCATGTGCCGCAACTACTGAACCCTCTGTCTAGAGCCCATGTTCCCCAACAAGAGAAAGTACTGCAAGGAGAAGCCGACACACCACAACTAGAGAGTAGCCCCCTCTCCCTGCAACTAGAGAAAGCCAGGGCAGCAACGAAGACTCATTGCAACCATTAAAAAATAATAATAAATAAAGCCAATAAAAATGGGAGATAAACGATCCGGCAGAGATGTCTACAGGGAACTGTCGGAACAGAGGAGACAAAGCACCTAAGTGACGCAAAGTCATTTAAATAATTGGGGGCCTCAGTGTCCTGTATTTAACGCTGAGAAATAATACTTTGCACTTGGGCTTCACAAAGTTGCAGGGAGTGAGGAATCTAGTCTTATCAATCTCTGGCATTGTGTTAGGAACTCAGTGAGTATTTCATGGATCTGAGGATGGCCATAGGGCTTAGTTGCTGGGTTCTTTTAGCCTATTTTGGTCTAAGTCTTTCCCCATCCTTTCTCCAACAGTCCAGCCAGCAGGGAGCCTCTGGGAGGCCCTGTGACCTCTACAAAGTGTCTGCCCCAGCCGTTTTCCCTGCTTGGCTCCCCTGGGATACCCGCAAGATTTGGCGGGTGTACTTGGCCTTTTGCCCCAGCAGATGAGAGCTAAGGATGGATAAAAGCTGGAATTCTGGTGTCAGGCAGATGACTGGCTCAAAATCCAACTCTATTACTTAGTTAGAAGTTAAACTGGGAAAACTTGCTTAACCTCCCTGAGCCTCAGTTTCCTTGTCTATAAAGGAGAGGTGATGAGAATCCTTCCTGGATGGGGCTGTGGTGAGGACTGAATGAACGGATGCAGGCAAACAGCTGAGCAGGTGCTACCAGGTGAGCTAGCTGGACAGGTGGCATCAGTAGGTGCTGAGGAAGAGCCCCGGCTCCCTGGTCCTCCACCCCACTGCTCCTCCCCTTCCCTCTTCTCCCACTGCACCCTCCTGTCCATCTGCTCCTCCTCCTCCTCATTGTTATTATTAAGTGCAAGTGTCAGGGTTCTCAACCTGTACTTACCATATTCAGTTTTGCATATGCAAAGTGGGGTCCCCCAAGACCACATTCAGAGTCTGGAACCCACATTTGTTCTATTTCTTCAGAGCCCTGAAGAGGTCTTGCAGGAGTCCCAGAGGCATGGTAAAGTGGGAGTTTCAATTCACGCCAGCTGTGTGATCCTGGACAAGTTATTTACCCTCTCGGAGCCTGAGTTTCCCCAGCGGTAAAACGGGTTGATGACAGCTCTCTCACAAATTTGCTGTGAGGAGCAAAGTTGATCATCTGAGTGTGGGGGCTTGGCACCTTCTCCATTCTGCCCAGAGGCTTGACATCTGCTCTGCAGACCACACAGGGTTGTAAATACACCTGGTCCTTCATATCTGTGGATTTCATATCCTCAGAGTCAACCAACTGAGGATCAAAATATTCAGAAAAAAGAATCCAGAAAGTTCCAAAATCAAAACTTGAATTTGCCCTGAGCTGGCAACAAGTTATATAGCATTGATTCAATGCATTGACTCAAATACATTTACAACTATTTATAGGGTACTTGCATTGTATTAGGTTTTATAAGTAATCTAGAGATGACGTAAAATGCATAGGAGGATGTGTGTAGGTTATATGCAAAGCACTACACCGTTTTATGTTAAAGACTTGAGCATCTTGACACCTTTGGGTATCTGTGTGTGTGGGGTGGTTGTCCTAGAACCACTCTCCCTCGGATACAGAGGGATGACTGTATCCTACTGACCAACGCTCCTGTGTCCTGGGAAGGTCCTCAAGCTTCCAGGGAGAACTTTCTTTCAGGGCAGCTTCCTCTCTGCAGGCCCTCAGATCTTCTGTCTCACCCAGCAGGACCCTGGGGTCTGAGGAACTCAGCTTGTCAAGGGTGATGTAACTAAACAGTAGCCGCTGGTTTGCAGGTGGAGGCAGTCTATGGTGTAAGGCTGCATCTTCAGAGAACATCTTCTGGACAATTCCTTTTATTCTGTACAGCCTATCTGTTCTATGAGTTGAGTATTCGATAGTAACAAAGGTGAAGTGATAATGTGTATGTATGTTAGTCGCGCAGTCATGTCCGACTCTTTGCGAGCCCATGGATTGTAGCCAAGCTCCTCTGTCTGTGGAATTCTCCAGGCAAGAATACTGAAGTGATAATAATAGCTAACAAATACTGAAGCTTACCATGTGCCAGGTGTGGCATGAACCTTGTCTGCAAGGTTGGAGAGAATGGCCTCAAGGAGCTTGCAGTCAGCTTCAGAGGAGATCTTATTAACTCCATTTTGCAGATGAAGACTTGGAGCTTCCACCATGAAGGGTGAGGGGCTAACCAGAAGCCCAAATGCTCATTGCAGGTGAGTCTGGAACTTGGTCCAGTCTGGCTTTTCTCCAGACTCTGCTCTCCGGTGACGTCAAACTGACTTTCTAAGGTAAAAGCGAGGAAGGGACAGAGGACCCGAACAGTGATGGGTTGAAAAGTTTTACTCCCTCATCTAAGGCACACCTTATGATTTACTTATCATTTCTCATCCTGGATGAAGGCCTTGGATCCACGTTAGAAAGATCTCAGTTTCCTGGGGCCAATGCCAACTCAGTCTGCCCCTGTCATGTCTTGTAGGTCTTCACCCTAATTCACATCCTCCCCCGAGATCCACACTCTCCCCGTGAGCCAACATCTGGACATGACCCTCTTCTTCCCTGTGCTGCAGTCGCAGACCAAGTTCTAGCTATGCACAGAAGCCTGCTCCAGTCCCAGCAGACATGTAGCCACTCTTCTCCTAGACAGAAGCCTTGTGGACACTTGTGGATGGATTTGACCTGGTCACGTGAGAGACTGATGAAGTCCAGTCTCAAGCAGTTCTCTTGTGAGCTTGGCGTGGCTCCTTTCCTGGCCTCTCCTGCCCTGTTCTTCATCAGAAATCTCTTTCACACCTGCTCCACCAGCCACGTCCTGCTCCACCCTCTAGGTCACTTCACATGCCCCCTCTCTCTTGGCACCCTGAGTCTGGTACAAGATGCTCTCTCTGTGCTGTTACAGGCAAGGGCTTGTGCAAACCTTGGGATGGTGTCCTGTGACTGTCTCCTTCATCAGATCATGAGCTCTCTGAGGGCACATGTCCGGTCTATTCTCTGACCAATGGTGTGGCTAGGGCCAGCGATGCTGCAGGAACAGATAAACCCTGAAATCTCAGTGTCTTAGCACAGCTTGTGGGCTACCTCATTCACAGAAACGTTTAGTGCTGGATGCACAGCTCTCTCTGCCGCATTCCTTTCAGCATTGCCTGGGGGACTGAGGCTCCTTGCCCGTGGCTGTGCCATCAGGGGCACATGGCATCCTTCCTTTCCAGTGATCATACAGGATAACGATAAGGATCAGCCTTGGAGTGGTGAGCGTCCCTTCCATCCACTGTGGTCCAAACCCAGCTATGAGTCCCAGCTCTGCTGCAAGGGAGGCTGGGAAATACCTTAGAGCACATGGGACCTCAAGGGGCAGGAAAACCCCTCTGATGTGGGCTTAGAGTGGTGGACTTCAACTCAGTTTCAGGGAGAACTTCCTAACAATCAGACAGTTTGAGATGAAACAAGAAGGCTCCCTGACTCGAGAGGCTTAGAACTGGTTAGCTGACGGAAATCAACCTGCTTCCCTCACCTCTGCTAGAGACTTGAGTTCAGACAAAAATCAGCTTTTTGAAAACAAGGGGCCGGGCCCTGGAAACTCCGTTTAGCCTGTCAGCCCCGAAGAAGCTTGGTGTTCCCAGCTCGCAGCGTCCTTTGTCCTCTGTGAGCTCCCGAAGCCTGTAGAGGTGACTTCTTTATTCTCAGGAACTGCTATTTATAACTTCCAAAGGACCCCTACTTCTTTGGTTCTGTACTGAGGCTCAGAAAAGCAAGTCTACCCTCCCCCCAGCAGCCCTCCCCCTACCCCAGGCCTCTCTCCCCCCAGAGCGATCCCGTAAATAAAGGATGAAAGGACCCGTAATTATTACCATTCGACAACACAGGGACTGTCAAAACCAGGAGCCCCACAAAAGCTTTTACATAAATCACAGCTGATACAATGGCTCTTGGCTGAGGGAGAGAAGCTTAGAGCCTCCGCGCTGCTGAAAGAAGGTTTGTGTTTGGGGGCGGACTTGCCAGAGTCAGCCGCCCCTTAGGGAAGAGATGGGGGCCCGGGGTCTGAAGAGAGGACTCGCCCATCATCCCGCTTGCCCGCCCGACGGCAGAGGCCACAGAACAAGAGTGAAAGCTGGGGGCAGACCCCAGATGCGACCGCTCCAGGAGGCCGGATGGTCTAGATATTTGAGATGGTGCAGGTCACAACCCTGTTGTCGGCAGCTCACTCTCTGGCCCAGCAGAGCCATCCGCCCGGGGGACACGCTGGCCTGCAGTGGTGTGTTCAAGGGAAGTCTATACTCTGAGAGTCAAGGAGATACCAGCGCTCCAGGGGCCAGAGAGGGCCTGGGAGTGGACCAGGATGCTTGGGGAGGGCTTTCTGGTAGGAAAGGTCATTTTCTTTCTTTCTTTCTTTTTTTGATATGGGCCATTGTCAAAGTCTTTATTGAACATGTTACAATATTGCTTCTGCTTTTTGTTTTTGTTTTTGTTTTTTTGCTTCAAGGCATGTGAGATCTTAGCTCCCTGACCAGGGATTGAACCTGCACCCCCTGCATTGGAAGGTTAAGTCTTCACCACTGGACCACCAGGGATGTTTGAAGAAAAGTCATTTTCTGATAGGTGAAGGGTGCAGTAATGTAGCTGAATCAGGTGCCCACACAGCGAGGACTGTGCTTCTTGAGGAAGTGTGCTTGGAGCTGGAAACCATAGCGACCCAGTGAAGCTGTCTGCTCCTGAAACCCAGAGACCTCTTCAGAGTGTGGCAGTTCCAGGGCACTGGGTAAGAGATGGCATATCTCTGGACGTAACAATGATTCCTTTTGAATGAGCCATTTGGTGGCACATGAAGAATTCGGTGTCATTTAATACAGGCTGTTGGCCCCTCTTGTGCACCACGCTCTGCACTACTCTGAGTGCTCTTCTTTTGAAGATGAATAAGACTCTGTCCTTAGGATTTTTAAAGTCCAGGGCAGGAGGGAGATGCAGAACACCGGCTCTGACACAGACAGACATATCCCAAGAGGCCGTATAGCCGAGCCGGGGAGGCCGAGGCTCTAGAACTAAACGTCCTGGTTTCAAATCCCTGCTCTGCTACTCACATGCTTGGTGATCTTGGAGACTCATTTAACCTGGGCCTCAAAATGCTGGAGTGGGTTGTCACGTCCATGGCAATGCACTCCAGTGTTCTTACCTGGAAAATCCGATGGACAGAGGAAGCTCGTGGTCTATAGTCCACAGGGTCGCAAAGAGCTGGCCACGACTGAAGGGACTGAGCATGCTTGCATCAATTACATCAGAATATTAATGGGGAGCATGAGAATAAAAAGAGAATCAGAATATGCTGGTGTCTTGTCCCTGCTGCCCCAACCTCCAACCCCAACTCTGGAGGATGGCACCATGCTGGGCCCAGGGGGCTGCATAGACTGTAGTTCAGGGTCAGCTCTCTGCTGCTCTGGGATCCGTGTGGCCCTGGGGAAGAAGCGAACTTCTGGGGCTCTTGCAGTTTGCCCCCAACCGTGCCCTGACCTCTCTGGGAGCCCAGGTGATCTCACCATTCCTTACTCAGGGTGACTGCACGCCCACCACAGTTCCCCACTGCATTCTACCTCGGTTGTCCCCCAGGGGATCCTATGTGAAGGGTCCCCTTTAAATGTATAAAGTCCGGTGGCTTTACCGGGGAGCTGTAGCCTGACATTCAGAGTGAAAGAGCCAAGCAGGGCATATGATGGAGCTCCAGACAATACATCCCTAGACCCCACTAATGATCTGGACAGACAGGGACCCTGGAGGGTCATGTGTGTGCACGCGCTCATGTGTGTGTATGTGTGTGCAGTCACTACTGCAAATACTTTGTGAAAACAGAATTGATGGGGGAGGGGTAATGGAGACAGCTGGAGACCACCACGTGGGCTTGAGAAGCCTTGGGAGGGAGGGAGAAAAGGTTTGTAGGTGCTAACGAGGGCCTGGAAACAAACTCTGTAAGTTGTCGCCCCGGTGACATTGCAAATGGTGCTCTCCTTCTGCCTGCGAGGAGGAAACCAGGTTGGAGTTCCTGAAGCTGAGTGGGTCCTGGGGGCTCTTACCAGGAGGAAGAATTCCACCCCCAGCAGAGGATGTATCCGGGGCAGAGGGCACAGTACTTGTCAAACAGTATCGGCGACTCATTAGTGGATCCTGATGTCAATTTGGTAGGTCATCTGCTAGATCTGCATTTCAAAATATAGAATGGTGTCCATAGAATAAAAAATAGAGTGCATGTCACACAGTAAGGACCACGTAATTGCCATAAACTGGTGTGAATCTAGATCCATAGTGGGATCTGATATAACATGTATATTTTTTATTGTCTGGGTTTGAAAATGTTTAAATTTCTGCTGTGGTGTTTCGGTCTCTGAATTAGACTCATCCTTGGCTCAGGCAGAACTGGGTTCAGATGGCTGCTCCCAGCCCTGGGTGAGTGAGGGTTATATGAGATAAAGCATTTGCAGTGTGACTGGTGTGCAGAGAAGGCTTACCAAGTGCTCGTCCCCTGGCCCCTTCCCTGACCCAGACTACTAGGGGAGGAGGGGGTGTCATGACGGAGCAGAGCAAGCTCCAGTCTCTCTCTTTGCTCCACTAGTAGTGTGGCCGGCCTCCACCCACATGGCAGCTTTTCGGGGTACCAGGCTCTGGACTCTATCAGACAGCCTTGTACCTGGTCTCCCCGTGGTTAAAATTCTCACCATTGCCACAAGGGGACTGGGGATACAGAGGACTGGGGTGCTATCCATCCTTCCTCCCTCGAGCATCAGACAGCGCCTGGTGCTGAGGCTTGGGGGGATAGCAGTAGGGGTGTCTGTGCGTGCAGCACTAGAACAGGACATCTGTCTGTCCGTCTGCCTGTGTGGCTGCCCTGGTGCAGGGACCACCCCCTGCTCGCCTGTTCTCTGCTCTTCACGCCACCTGACAGACTCACACAGAAAGCCAGCCTGGCCAGACCTGCCCCCTGAGTTGGTGGCACGGGGGAAGATGAGGGAATTAACTTCTGGCCTGCTGACAGGGGCGCCGCCTGCCAAAGCTGCCTGGGGAATTTGGTTGCTTTCCTCTGCTGACCTGGTAGCAGCCACAAGAGCGGATTAAGCAGGGAAACGTGGGGTGGAGAGCTCTCCTGCTTGGCGCTTGGACCGGATTGTCTCCTTAGAGTGACAGCGGCTGGTGGTGCCAACGCGCACCGCTCCCCTGGCACGTCCCCAAAACAGCTCAGCTTCCCGTTCCTGAAAAGAGGGATTTGTTAAAGAACGGCAGCTAAAGAAAGAAGGAGAGGCAGGAGAGGGCGAGGCCGTGGAGTAAAAGTTACACCAGGTTTGTTAATTACAGGAGCGAGGCCGATGCCGGCAAGGACTGCTGGAGCGTCTCGAACTCCCCTGAGGATAATTTCAATTCTATCCACGCTCCTTGAACACACACTGGGTGCAAGGCATTGGGCTTGGGGTTGGTTGGTGGGGTGGAGGGAACAACCATGCATGAAAGAGGCCCTCCCTACTTGCTCTCAAGGACAGACAGACAAAAAACTGAGAGAATAATAAGAAATATTCATTGAGCACTTACTAGATGCCAGGTGCTGTTATAATCTCATTATTCACATCAGCTCATTTAATCACCATAAGAGTCTCTTGGGATCAGTAGTATTGTTATGATTTTATCTCCGCTTTGAAGATGGGAACACATAAAACACAGACAGTGGTAGGTCTTAGGTTGTTAACAACTGAGCTCTGGAAAACAAAAATAAAAACCAACACCCATGTGCAGCATTTACCAATTTCCAAGATGCTGGGAAAGATTGAAGGCAGGAAGAGAAGGGGATGACAGGGGATGAGACGGTTGGATGGCCTCACTGACTCAATGGGTTTGAGTTTGAGCAAGTTCCAGGAGATGGTGAAGGACCGGGAAGTCTGGCATGCTGCAGTTCATGTGGTCACAAAGAATCAGATCTGACTGAGCGACTGGACAACAACAGTTATGTCCATATGCCCGCCATGCTCAATTTCAAGCTATGCATGTGACATCATCCTACGCAGAGTTGGGAAGAGCCACGCAGTCGGCCAAGGAGCTAGCTCCCATACACCAGTGGATGTCAAGGAGCTTGTTGAGACTCATGCCATGAGTGGCAGTCAAGATATGTGCCCCGTTCATCTGGTAATCTGGTGAGTCTCCCCTGTAAATAAATCCCTGGTCAATGCAGCCTGTGATGCCCTAGAGAAGGGGCCCAATGGGGACGCAGTGGGCAGAGAGTTGTCCTGGGGGCTAGATGGGAAGAGGCGTGTGACGCGCCTCAGCCACTCTCAGTTCCTGCCTCATCAGCTGGCCTCCTGCTCCTCCTCGTGATTCATCCGCCTCCCCTACGAGCAATTGGCCCCAGTCACTTGTGGTTCAAGACCCCTTGGGTTGACCACGACAAATTTCCTGATGCAGAACAGAAAATTGGAGACATCTTTGGTATACCAGGCAAAAAAGTTATAACCACTCATGAGGTCCTTAAATTCTCTCTTTGTACATCATTTTCAGTTCATTATCACAGCATGCTTGTGAGAAATACAATGAAGATTTGTCTCACAAGAGTCAAAAAATTGTTTCCTACTTTGGCATATCTTCCATGCTGGCTGATTTGCCTTCTTGAATCTAGTTATCATCTGGACAGTCTTCTGTTAGAAATCTTCAGATCTCATTACCAATAGATTGACTCTAGGCTTTCTAGTATGGCATCTAAAATCTGCCAAAGTCTTATGCTTGTATCCTTCCAGCCACCATCTATCTATCCATCATCCATCTATCCATTCATCTATCCATCATCCACCCATCCATCATCCATCCATCCATTTGTTCCATATGTACTCAATAAATATTGAGTGCCTACTATATGTCAAGCAGGCACTCTACCAAGTGAAATATGACCATTTCAAATTCATCTTTTGTTGCTGTCCATTTATTCATTCATACAGTTAGTTAGAAATGAGCATTTATTATATCCTAAGTTTTGGAGACACAAAAATATATAAGACACAGACACTATCTTTGAGCTCTGTACATCTCAGGCAAATCTGATTGCTTGTTCTTGCCAAAATATTTTCATACCCCTGTGCTTTTGTGCACATTATGGTCTCCATGTGGAAGGTCCTCTCTACATTTCTCAACATTCAACTTTTATTCTGTGTACAAGGCCACACTGATGCCTCCTCCATGAAGCCACCCTTGATCCCTTGTCCCACTCTGCCACGCTGGAATTGATAGAACGTCCTCTGAATTTCCACCGGGATCTTTTGACCTCTCATGAGCCTATTATTCCTGTCTTAGTTTAATGCTATTTGTGTGCTTAGTCACTCAGTCGCATCTGACTCTTTGCGACCCCATGGACTGTAGCCCACCAGGCTCCTCTGTCCAAGGGGATTCTCCAGGCAAGAATGCTGGAGTGGGTTGCCATGCTCTCTTCCAGGAAATCTCCCCAACCCAGGGATCAAGACTAGGTCTTCCACATTGCAGGCAGATTCTTTACCATCTGTGCCATCAGAAAAACACCAAATCTGTTTGTATCCATACCCATTTTCTGTTGCTAGGACCATCTCCTGGAGCTCTGAGACTCAGTGAGTCACACTTATTTCTCCTCAGGGAGCAGGTGAGCAGAAATGCCTTGCTGGATGAATGATGGAGGAAAGAATCCACAAAGGTGAGAAAGGTTGTCTATCTTTGTTGTTAAGTCACTACTTTAGGTATAATGAAACAGCAAAGGCCCTTCCAAGTAGAAAACTGCAGAGACCATTTGGGTTCCTTATAAATTGCATGATTTTTCTTCTTTTCTCTCTTGATTTTTTTTTTTAACAGGTAGCTTTATTAAAATGGCGATCACTCCTGGGAGCAAATTAATAAATTTAGACATAGACCAAATATTAGAACTTGAAGAGATCTGAAAAATCCTTTAGTTTTAGACCCTAATTTAGGTCTGAATAAATCAGACCCAGAGAGACAAAATAACTTACACAGATTACCCCATGGGTGATCACAGTTAATTCTACGGCACATTACAGTAATTGCCTATAAAGTTTTCAACTGCTCTGCAAGGTGACTATGGATCAGGCAAAAAAGATGATTCTAAATCATTAAAGGAAAGGGAAAATGTGTGGATTGGTAGTCTACTTCTATAGAAATGTTTTCATTAAGAATAGCAAAAACTAAAGCAAAAAACAGCTTATATAAGGTAAATTTCAGTTATCTAGAAATTCATCTTTACAGAGGGCCCCATTTTATGACATAGCCGTGTAAAATGATGACCATAGTTTCTTTTTTTTAATTTTAAAAATATTAAAAAAATTTTGACATATAGATGTTTTACAGTGTTGTGTTAGTTTCAGCTATACAGAGAAGTGATTCAGTTAAACATATGTAATTCATTCTTTTTAAAAAATATTCTCTTCCCTTATGGTTTGTCGCAGGATATTGAATAGCAATCCCTGTGCTCTACAGTAGGATCTGTATAGGTCCTACTTTACCCATTCCTTGTATTGATATAATAGTTTGCATCTGCTAATCCCAAACTGCCAATCTGTCCTCGCGCTCCTTTCTCCCCGGAAGTCTGTTTTCTACGTCTTTGAATCTGTTTGTTTTGCAGATACTTTCATTTGTGATGATCGTATTTTCTTGTTTGTAGGGGACAGTTCAAGTTTACTCCTTTTGTCCCAACAACATGATTATTTGTGCTTCCTTTCTCAATGTCGTTCTGGTTTGGACAATAAATGACTTGGTCTTCCTATGCACATATAGCTGAGTAGGTTTTGAGTTGTACCTCTGCTACGACGAAAGCCATTTTTAATGAATAGCGGGTTCTGAGCAAAGTGCCACTGACCTGTTAGTGTGAAATCACGGACATTTCAAGACTGCTTGTGAGAGAGCCCTTGAGAAACCCTCAGAGGTCCTGAAACAATGCCCTCTTTCCTCTCAGTGTCTCTTCACTGGGAAGATTTTCTGTTCACAAATTCAACGGCACATTCTTTCAATTCTCAGGAAAATAAAAGAAACCTGTAGGAGCAGATTGATTGGTTTCACCAAAAATAAATCTACAAGCCATCTTTGGGGTGGGGAGGGAGAAGATATTACTGGGGTGTCATAGGTCAAAGGCAAATCATCCCAGATATTTTTGCATAAAAATCCATTTCCAATCTTCCTACATGAACTTGCCATTAGGTAAATTGCTCTAAAGTATTAAATGAACCATAGCACTGCCTATTGGGGAATTGCTAAACTTGCAAACCATGGGCTTTGCCAATTTTGAAAACTCTAATGGTTTGAAATCCCTTTTGCTGTCCTACTCCCATCCTTTGGGGTTGATGGAAATAAAAATGACTTGAAGGGAGTTGTATGTGAGTAGGTCCTCTCAGGGCTCTTGAGAATGCTCATCAGAGGTACTAAAGGCCTCAGTGCATCTGTACTTGATAACATCTTTGTAGAAAGAGTGGTAGTGTGGATTGTGGATGAGGTGTCCTGGAGAGTCAGAGAGATATTAGGGCCCAATTTCATTCATGCCTTGTTCCATGACAGTTGTTTCTGACCTGAGCTCCTGTCTCTAGTCTGTCTTCTGACACTCCACCCTTTTTGCTGCAGCCTGGGAGATCTTTCTGAAACAGAAGCACAGACAGGGAAGAACCTTACTTCCTATGCCCTAGGGTCTCACTGCCTGCAGAAATTATCTCCAGGTACAATAGTATCTAGCCCTCAAAAAGCAGACATCCATGTTTCTTTCTTGCTTCACTTTCAAGGGTGAGATTTCTTTCTATTTGCACTCTCAAATTAAAACAGAAACAAAAGCAGGCGTTAGAATCCAAGGCCTCAACTCTTCCTACCACCTCCAGAGAGTGTTATCAGGCACTTGTAAAACATCACATTGGGCTTCAGAACAAAGGAACTTAAGACTCTTGGAACTAACTTTTCTAAAAGCAGTTTTTGTTCAGTTGCTAAGTCAAGTCTGGTTCTTTGCAACATCACGAACTGCAGCTTGTTGGGCTTCCCTGTTCTTCAGCATTTCCTAGAGTTTTCTCAAATTCATGTCCATTGAGTCGGTGATGCCATCCAACCATCTCATCCTCTGTCACTGCCTTCTCTTCCTGCCCTCAATTTTCCCCAGCATTTGTAAGTAGAGGAACCTCTTTTTCTCTAGTTTTCCATCGTCCATCCAGCTACCCATCCATCCATCCATTTACACCTTCTTTCCATGGTTAACTGCTTGCTTGTTCGGTGCCACACATTTGAGCTCTGTGTTAGGACTACTCTGGTGAACAGCACAGCCCCTGACTCTGGGGAACTTATAATCTGGTAAAAAACTGCTCTCATTCCCCCAACATGCTGCCCATTGCCTCCGACCAGGCAGAGTCTTCCACCTAGAATGTCATTCTTCTTGTTTCTATTGAGAAAATGCTTCACCATTCTTCAGACCTTGCTGAAGCACTTCTTTCTGAAACCATCTACATCTCTCATGAGTAAGGAGGTGGAGTCATATAGATCCACAAAGGATCTTGTGGAGTCAGACAGATGGACAGAGATCTTTTTTTCTCTTCACTGCCCATGGGACCTTGAACAAATCACTCAATCTCTCTAGGCCTCAGTTTCTAAAACTATAAAAGGAGAATAATAAAAATGACTCATTTCATCTCACAGAGTAGCTTATCATTGCTGTTGTTTAGTTGGTAAGTCATGTCCAACTCTTTGTGACCCCATGGACAGTAGCCCACCCAGTTCCTCTGTCTGCGGGATTTTTCAGGCAAGAATACTGGAGTGGGTTGCCATTTCCTTCTCCAGGGGATCTTTTGGACCCAGGGGTCGAATCCACGTCTCATGCATTGGCAGGCAGATTCTTTACCGCTGAGCCACCAGAGAAGCTTAAGGTTCAAATAAATGTTTAAACGCCTTACAGCTACTAATGTTCTGTTGATTCATCCATTTCCTAAGCGCCTGCTTTGTGAGCTAGGCTGTGTTCATGCGGGCACCGGGTTTAAAGTTGATCCTGCCCACAGGGAGGATAGAGTGGGTAACAGTCTCAGAATTATTACCAGACATGTGAGGCATACAACGGGAGAAGCAACACAAGGTGCCATGAAAACATGGGGAGAGCGGGTTCAAATATGAATACCATGTGACTTAGGGTAACTAGAGCAGGAATTAACATAGACACACTTCAGTTCAGTTCAGTTCAGTCGCTCAGTCATGTCCGACTCTTTGCGACAACATGAATCGCAGCACGCCAGGCCTCCCTGTCCATCACCAACTCCCGGAGTTTACTCGAACTCATGCCCATCGAGTCGGTGATGCACTACTACATAGAAAATAGATATCCATAAAGGACCTACTGCATAACACAGGGACTATACTCAATGTTTTTAATAGCCTAGAAGGGAAAAGAACTTGAAAAAGAATAGCTATCTATCTGAATCACTGTGCTATACACCTGAAACTAACATGACATTGAAAATCAGCTGCACTTCAATAAAATCAAGTAACCAGAGCCATCACTCCTGTCACGCTGTGTACTCACCACTTTTCTAGGAGCTTTAAAGGCATTAATTCCTTTAGCTCTCACATTTATTATCTCACTTTGAAGTAGGTGTCTTTATGACTCCTATTACACAAATAGGGAAAATTTCAGTCCAAGTTGATAGAGTTAATAAATGATAGACGCAGGGTTTAAACCTCTCAGGCCCTTTATAAACAAGGGCCACTGGTGGGAGTAGAAGGGCATGGTGTGGGACTGGAGCAGTGAGCCAGAGGCTTGGGGTGACCGGAACAGAGGAAGGTGAAGGAGGGGAGAGATCCAGTCCCCAAGGTGAGGAAGTGCAATTTGCGGTGGAGTCTGTAGCCGCCAGGAACAACCTGGGACAACGACAGACCTTCTAGGAACTTGGATCTTGCCTCCTTTCTTGTGGGGACACAGCCACGGTCCTGGAAACTGGCCTTGAACAAAGGCTGGCTTCAAACAATGATCAGCAGCCAGACTGTGTTTTGGTTTGGCAGATCATAACAGTCCCCGGCGAGGCTTGCCTGTTCTGACCCCACACCTCTGAAGAGTGGGCAGAAAGAAAGCAGTCATTCTTCTAGATGTTTCCTTGTCTATTGGACTCTTACATCTATCAAACAAAGTTGCTAAATGGCTAAGTGACATCTTTGCTTTTCCTTTTTGTTTAGATGACCCTAAAAATTTGAGTATTTGGCTTCATTCAGTCAACAATCGATTCGATTTGCCCTGAGCTGCTCTTTGTGGAGATTCCAAGCTGGACTAAATCAATGATCTCTTTTCTTGCCTCTCAAATTGGCTTGCTTTGGGGAATTTTCCTTTGAAAAGCTTTTATTGACTTTTTCTCCAAGAAGAAGTGACACGTTGGATTCTAAATGAAATGCTCCTTTGGAAGAGTTGTAAGGTCCCCACTCTGGGTCCTCAATGACCAAGATCTTGAAAGAGTTTCTAGAAACCTTCCAGCTCTGAGATTTGATCTACCAGCAGAATCATGCAGGGGCTTCAGAGATGGACAGAACAATGGACAAATAGCAGAACCAATGGACCAGAAATTCTGAATGAGGGCCTGGGGCTCTGTTCATGAACAACATCCCCAGATGTTTCTGCAGCAGCTTATCTGGGCACCTCTGGAGCTGCTGGTCTACCTGACAGGACAGCCACCAATCGCTGTGTCATTCCAGCTCTGCACACATCTAAGGAAGTACGTGGGGGATGAAATCCAGCCTGAGCTCTAGAACAAGGAGAGCTTTTTCTTTGGATTATTGTCAGCTGGTGAGAGCTAGCTGATGGGCTGTGATCACACAGAGGGAGTACCCTTTTCTCATTTGCATGCAAGCCCCCTGTAGACCAGTGAGGGCACTGCCAATGGACCCCTGATGCCATAGTTTCATTAAGGACCCTCCTGATGGATGGGCACATCAGACTGCTCCTGGGGCAGCCCATTCTACCCCAGGAACCATGTGGTCATCACTTCTGTCCTTTCCTCTGCCTCCCTGTTATCTGCAACTAGGAGTCCTGCTCTGGACCCTGGGAGCCCCACAGGATATGTCCAGGTCCTCTTCCTCAAGGGAGACTTCAAGAATTTGAAAATAGTCAACATGTTCCCTCCATTCTTGGTTTCTTGTTGAACTAACCTCACCTCCTTCAACTATTTCTTGAATAAGCTGGCTTTGTTCTCCCTTCTCTCATTACTGGTAACTTCCACGTGGATGGACACCTTATTTGTTCATTCATCCATCTATTCATTAGTGCATACACATGCCAATGGTCACTCGACAAATGTTTATTAATTGCCTACTACACGACCACCTCTTCTCTGGCCTTTGGGGTTGTAGCAGCAAGCAAAATAGGACATCTCTCATGTCATGGTACTTAAAGTCTAGTGGTAGGGAAGAAAAGTAACAGACAAGGAAACAAGTAAGTAAGAAAGATCATTTCACTCCTTGTCAAGGTGTAGGTACCATGCAGGATAACAAGCAATTCAGAGACAAAAAAGGTAACTTTCTTCATTTTGTTTACAGTCTAGTGGGGAGAGTCATTCAATCCCAGAGTTCCCATCTGGCAAGGTCAAGGCTGAAATCGAGGCTTGGAGGAGACTATGAGGTCATGGGGGTGACAAAGGCCTAGGGAGAGGAGGGGTCCCTTCGGAGATCAGTTAAGATAGAGGCTTTTGCTCTTCATTTTAAATACCTCTGGCTCACTATTTTGCTTGTAAGGTCATGTTGGATAGATTTGATTTTTTAGAGATGGTGTTCTTTTAGGAGTGAGTGGAGTTTTCTATGGCGGGGGGGGGCGGTGGGGGGGGTGGGGGGGGTGGGGAAGAAAACATGTTGCAATTTGCATTTAAGTCTGATGTGGTTTGGAGCCAAAATGGTTTGTGCACTAACTAGTAACTTACACAGAGATGCAGGCTACTCGGCTCCTTCAGTCTGGTCGGCTTGGCAGGGCCAGCTCTTGGTAACAATGACTTCCTATATACCATCCACAGTATAAAAACTGTAGCCTGTGTTTTGTCTTGCTCTGTGCCCTCTGGGGCCAATTCCAGCGCCAAGCTCCCTTTGAAGTCTCGGTGCCTGGATCAGCTTCACAGGCTCTGAAGTCAGATGAGAAATGGGCCCATTATTAATGGGGGCAAAGCACTTGTACCCTCTTCATACAGTGTGGGTGGCATTGGGCTTCCATGGGATACCCTGGGGCAGAGAGTCTGTGCTCACGGGCTCTAGTGCCCAGCTTGGCACTGGTTTCTTTTGGGACTGGCTGGCACTGAGTGTCCCTGAACAGGGACTGCATTCCCTGTGCTTAGCTGCTGAGCGATGAGAAGATACTACGGGCAGAGATCAGCTTTGGGGATTGTACATAGGGGAGCAGATCATTCATTGTTTAATTGATTGATTCACTCATTCAAACACTGACTCAGCACCCATTCTATTCCAGATTCTCTGACCCTCCTCTTCTCAGGGAATGAAGATCAATAAGATGCTAGTGGAGAAGACAGTATGCAAGCCAATCAGTGCAAAGCAGAGTTATGAGCACCCTGGAAAAAATCTGTGTGGGGGACTTGGGGGTGAGGGTGAGGCACAATGGAGGAAGCATCAAGTTCCCTGGCAGGGGATGGTAAGAAAGGGTTTCCTAGTGGGGAGGGTGTAACTTCCCTGGTGGTCCAGTGGATAAGAATTCACCTTGCAAAGTAAGGGACAAGGGTTTGATCCCTGGTCAGGAAGCTAAAATCCCACATGTTGTGGGGCAACTAGGTTCAAGCACCATGACTACTGAGCTCACGCACTCTGGAGCCCACACACTGCAACTAGAGAGCCCACGCACCACAACGAAGATGCCGGGTGCCACCGCTAAGACTCAACACAGCCAAATAAATAAACAATAAAAAATAAATTAAGAAAAGAGAACAGGACACGTACAGAGGGTGCACTGATTAAAAAAAGAAAGAAAGAGAAAAGGTTTCCTGGGGGAAGTGGTGTGCAAACTGCATTCTCAAAATCAATTATCAGGAGCAAACTGGGAATAGAGGAATCTGGGTGTGTTGCCTTATGATTAGAGACATGCTACTCTTTTCACAAAGCTTTAATCAAGCTTCCTTGATCCTGAACCCAAGGAGCACGGTAACAGTACTGTTCTAATTAATACGAAGCAACAGCATGGAGAAAGGGCCCAGGTTTGGGATGAGTCCACCCTTTTCTTTTACTGGCGCTTTGGCTTATTTACCTTCAAATGAGTGCACCATAGAGGATTCTGGCAGTTTTGCATTGTCTGATGGAAAGAGCGACAGTTGATTGGGATGAAGGTCTGTGCTAGGCCTTCTCTTGGCCCCCATGGGTGGCCCTTTCTCAAAGGAAAGCTGGGCTTTCTAAACACTCTCATCACCTCTGATCTAATGGTTTCTAGATCCCTTCTGAACTTGGGATCTCAGCTGCAAGCTGTCATGTCACAGCTATGAGATCTTGGACATGTCACTCCCTTTCATTTTCCCATCTGCAAGAGGACAGGGTGGGACAAGATGCGCTGGGAGTTCTACCCTTCCTAGCTTCACTGTCTAAGATGAAAAGATCCCACCACAGTGGCAGGAAAGAAAAAGGATAGTATTTATGGAGCATTTCTTACGTACTACACCAGGCGCTAAAGGTTCTCCATCCATGACTCTGTCTAGTCAGCACAGACATCTCTTAGGTAGCTGTCATTTCATTGTCTTAGAGATAAGAGGGGGTTTCCCTGGTGGCTCAGACAGTAAAAATAAAATAGTCCAAAGAGATAAAAGACAAGACAGAGTTTTTGGCAGTGGTGTGGCGGAGCCTCAGACCTGGGGCTGGGGTTCTGCCTCTCATGCTAGGTCTAGCTCTGTCATTCCAGTCTTTGATGCCACTGACTGGCTCTCTTTTCCGGTTTATCTCTTCAGCCCAGTGGGCTTCTCTGCTGGTGGGACCCTGGGCTTAGCTCCAGGGAGCCCCAAAGCCCCCTGCCGTCCATGGTATCTCCTGGTCAAGAGCCACCCTGGCTGGATGGCCAGACTACCCACCCTGGGAGATGCCACAGGCCCCACATGATACCTGCCTCTTACAGGAGGTGCCCACCTGGACAGAAAAGAGGCTGTGAAGTCCTGACGGGGAATCCTGGGCTCTGAGTCAGAAAAGCTTCCAGGTCCTCACATGAGGGAAGGAGAATGGTGTCTTGGGTTGAGGAAACAGACTGTCGATCCAGTCAGAACCACCCTTGTAGTTAGATTTTGGAGCAGTAAATATTATCTAGTGGAAGAGAGGCGATACAGCTTAAATAAGAAAAAGTGTGTGTGTATACTCAGTCATGTCTGACTCTTTGTGGCCACATGGACTGTAGCCCACCAGGCTCCTCTCTCCATGAGATTTTTCAAGCAAGAATATTGGAGTGGTTTGCCATTTCCCACTCCAAGGGATCTTGACCCAGGGATTGAACCTGTGTCTCTTGCATCTCCTGCCTTGGCAGGTAGATTCTTTACCCTTGTGTCAACCTGGAAGCCCCAAGAAAAAGCATGAAAAGAGCATAGTAGATAAAAAAGCATTTATTGTATAGCACAGGGAGCTGTATTCTATTTCTTATAGTAAATTAAAGCAGAATAGAAAAAAGAGTAGAGATATATGCACAGATAAATGTATAACTGAATCACGTTGCTGTGTAACTGAAACTAACACAATGTTGTAAATCAACTATACTTAAAAACAGGTGTGTGTCCTCTGTGTGACTTCATAGAGTATCAGAGTGTATCCACATGGGCATGGAGCACACACATGTGACCAGGCTCTGTGGGCTCTTGTGTACATGCCTGTGTGCAGAAAATCATGGGTGTCTGCACACGTGCTTGTCTTTCCAGGCCAGTGTTCATATAAGAGGAACGTATGTTGTCTATGTGGTGTGGGCCTGTGAGTAATGTATGTGTCCTGAGAAAATCCGCCTTCAGAACCTAAGTATGGAAACAAGTCCATCATGAAGGCCTGCGTTATTTGGGAACAGGCCTCCAGTCTGTATTGATTCCTAATATCTTCTTTAGCACCCAGGTAATAAATAGCTCTTACGTTGGCTGTCACTGTAGGCCCAGGATAAGCGACGCTGTCTAGAACAAGCTGTCCACTTTGACGGTGAGAACGGTGTTGACTCTGACAGAACCAGGCCAGACGCAGCTGAGGAGAGTTGTGAATCTGCACAGAGTCGGCTCAGAGCCAGGGGTGGAGCGTGTGCCGTCAGAAGCCCCAGGATCGGGCCGGGCAGGCTCAGAGCCGCAGGATCGTGGGTGATGGGTCCCGGCGGGCCTGGTGGGAGAGCACGCCGAGGAAGTGGAGGAGCCTTGGGGGTTCTGGTCCAGAGAAACCTGTGTCCAGCCCCACCGGTGACTCACGGGGCCTCATCTTCCCCACCATGGACCACACTTGCTGGAACTGACTGCCCTCTCCCCACCAGCGTGAGGGGTAATGAGGTCGTGTCTTCTCTCGGCTTTGAGCTACTTTGGGAAAGCTGCTATAAAACCAGGGGCTGTTATTACTGCTGTGGACACCATAAGGTCCCTGGGACAGTGAGGTGAGCGATCAGCCTCCAGAGCCTTGGGGGTGTCCAACTGCCCCAGTCCTCCCAAGGCCTTGAGGGAGTCAGAGGGCCTGAGGTTGTGCTGGAGGGACCGGGTCGGGCTTTGGGCTGCCCGTCTGCCTGCTGGGGTGGCCCCACATCCCTGGGGCTCAGAGATTTGGAAGGCCTGTTCCCTCTGGTTGGAGGGAATGCTTTCATCCTATGGAGTGCCCCCAGAAAGGTGGCTGTGGGGGAAGGACAGTGACCCTTTCTTCGCACCACTGGGGAGCCTGTGAAAGGGAGGAAACTGATGTTAACGTGCTACTGCACTGAGACATCCAGGGCCCCTAATGTTACTGATCTGATGGGATGCAGACACAACTGTGAGGTGGGAACTCTGACCTCGATGTTGCAGGTGTGAATAATGACCTCGACGTCCTCAGTTCAGTTCAGTCACACAGTCGTGTCCAACTCTTTGCAACCCCATGGACTGCAGCACGCCATGCCTCCCTGTCCATCACCAACTCCCGGAGTTTACCCAAACTCTTGTCCATTGAGTCAGTGACGCCATCCAACCATTTCATCCTCTGTTGTCCCCTTCTCCCGCCTTCAATCTTTCCCAGCATCAGGGTCTTTGCAAATCAGTCAGTTCTTCGCATCAGCTGGCCAAAGTATTGGAGTTTCAGCTTCAACATCAGTCCTTCCAATGAATATTCAGGACTGATTTCCTTTAGGATGGACTAGTTTGATCTCCTTGCAGTTCAAGGCACTCTCAAGAATCCTCTCCAAAATCACAGTTCAAAAGCATCAATTCTTTGGTGCTCAGCTTTCTTTATAGTTCAACTCTCATATCCATACATGACTACTAGAAAAACCATAGCCTTGACTAGACAGACCTTTGTTGGCAAAGTAATGACTCTGCTTTTTAACATGCTGTCTAGGTTGGTCATAACTTTTCTTCCAAGGAGTAAGTGTCGTTTAATTTCATGGCCGCAGTCACCCTCTGCAGTGATTTTGGAACCCAAGAAAATAAAGTCTGCCACTGTTTCCACTGTTCTCGATGTCCTAGGTGTGAACTATGATCTCGATGTTCTAGGTGGGAACCATGGCCTGAGGTGGGAACCAGTTGCTTATAGGTCACAGTTCAAACAGACAAACTGAACATCACATCAGACTCCTCCAGTCCTGCTCCCCCCATCCTCACATCTATGTCTCTGAGTCTTCTTCACTCTCTTCCACCTCAGCCTTCTGGAACCTTCTGTGGCTTATTGGTCATCACAACCAAGTGCACCCCTTCCTTCCTCACCACCTTCCCAGCTGGAGGGGTCCCAGAAAAAGGCAAGACTCCCTCAACTCTGTCACCTCTGCCAGAGACACTTTTGTTCCTTCCCTCTCCATTTTTCACCACCCCTGCCCCTGATCCCAGCAACCCCCAATCTGCAGTGTTTGACTCCTGAATGGGGCAGTGTCTTTGGGGCAGTGTCTTCAGAGCAGAAAAGCAGATTTCTTTTTGAAATTTCTATGTTCTTAATGGTCACAGTGAAGACACCATGTCTGTTCACTCTCTGACACTTCCCCGCTGGGGAGAGAAAGGTCAGAAAGAGAAATAAATCCTTATGTTCAGGAATCCCAGTCTTTGGAAGGAGGTAAAGAGCTCGGACTGCAGGCCAGGCACTGTTCTCCGTGTCAAGCCGGTCTTACACCCTCTTGTCTTACAGTACTCTTAGTGGGTGAGTCCATTTGTTACCATCACTTCCCACTCCACTCTCCTGCTTTCTGAGGACCCATGCAATCCTTGTGATGGGTGCCTTGTAGATACACCGGACCTCAGAGATGGGAGATGTTGAGTAGGCTGAAGAGGCTGGGAGAAATTTGGAGAGGGTACCATGCGCTGGGTCTGGAAGCTGGAGAGTCTGGGAAGGTGGCTCTCTGGGAGCATTAGGGAGCCACGTGCAGGTCAGTGTCTGGCACCTGAGGCTGGCACGCTGGACGAATGGTAGTGTGGACCATGGTCTAGGTCAACAAAATCCCACCTGCCTGCCTGCCTGGGGATTTGTACCTTGCTCATGAGGAGTGAGGTGTTAGGTAAGTGCAGCTGGTTATCATTATTCATGGCAGCTGTCTTCTCTGAAGTTATTGCAAATGTGGAATTATTATAAAACCTTTGAGACCATCATTTCTTGTGGAAACACAGGAATAGGTCCCTTTGAGCCTCTGGTCACAATATGTTCTTCAACCAATCAATACAGCATCTTGTTCTTTGTATGTTTCTGTTTAAAGACATCTTGTTTAATAGACACTACTGTTTTATTAACATAGAACTCACAGCCACCAGTGCTTTATGTAACTCATGCATGAAGGGAGCTCATCTAACACAGGCACTTTCTAAGTAAGACCTGTCACAGCTTTCTCTCGCCTAGGATCACTAGACAGCACTCCGGACTAAGTCTGAGGGCTGTTTTAAACAGTGCCATCACCAACAAAAACATGAAAAACCTGCCACTAAATAAACTGTGGGCCTTCCCTGGTGGTTCAGTGGTAAAGAATCTGCCTTCAGTTCAGGAGACGTGGGTTGGATCACTGGGTCAGAAAGATCCCCTGGAGGAGTGCATGACAACCCACTCCAGTGTTCTTGCCTAGAGAATCCCATGGACAGAGGAGCCTGGTGGGATCCAGTCCACAGGGTCCCAGAGTTGGAAACAACTAAAGCTACTGGGCACGTAAATAAATCACAAAAAGGACCCTTGTTGACAGCATCAGAACACAGCATCGGGTGAACCAAATGTTTTGTTTTGCTGCTCTGCGCGTGTCCACAAGTGACCAGGAAAGTGCTGTAGTGTAAACTTAGAGAGTAAGCGAGTTCACCTTTATAGAATCTGCGAATGGTGAAAGTGAAAAGAAAGTGAAGTCGCTCAGTCGTGTCCGACTCTTTGCAACCCCATGGGCTGTAGCCCACCAGGCTCCTCAGTTCATGGGATTTTCCAGGCAAGAGTACTGGAGTGGGTTGCCATTTCCTTCTCCAGGGGATCTTCCTGACCCAGGGGTCGAGCCCGGGTCTCCCTCATTGTAGGCAGACGCTTTATTGTCTGAGCTACCAGGGCAGCGAGTGGTGAGGATTGACTATAATCAGTCGGGTTTTGGGACTTCTCTCACAGGAACACAGAGGTTGCTTCACAGGGGTTCCTTGCGCCCCGACTCTCTAGAGGTACTGGGAGGGAGAACCGGTGATATCTTGCCTCTGGGAGCCCCCCAGAAGCCTGCAGTAGCCGCTCCTAATCAGTGCATGGGACTTACAAGCAGCTCACCCTGTGCTCTATCTTTGGATTTCAGCAGCAGCCGCAAAAGACAGCCTGGGAGAGGATTACCCTCACTTGAAGGAATAGACACTGAGGCTCAAGGAGAAGTGAGTGGCCCAAGACCACCGTGCCCCATGGAGGTAAAGTTGGGGAAAAAAGGCCACAATTCTGACAGCCACGTCAGTCTTCTTTGCGACTCATCTCCGTGTCTCAAAGCCTTGGCGAAAGCGATGGCTTAAATGTGAAATGGCTTTTGTTTGCATAGAAAGGGTGGTTCAGTCAGAATGAACTTGCAGAAAAGAAAAAAAAAATAGGAGCCCCAGCTCTGTGTTCTAAATTCTGATTCTCCGCTGCCGTGTGTTCCCTCCATGAATGGGCTAAGAGGCACGAGCAGCTCTATCATTGTTCTTGGAGACGGAATTTATTTGTGTCCCATAAATATTCTAACATCCGAGCTGTGGTTACCACTCACTGCTGCTGTTTGAAATAAACGCTGGGTCTGTAGACTTTCACAAGCACTGAATGTCAGTGCTCCTGTGCGTCTTTGTAGAACCCCTTCTTGATGCTCTTACATTGTGGGAAATAGTTCCAAGAATCCCTGACCTCAGCTTCTTATACTTAAGTACAGGAGTATCAGCTGATGTTTTGCCTGACTCTCGTTCAGTTTATAGCCAACCCCTCATGGGGGGGAATGTGAATGGGGGCGGTGAAGTAACGGTGCTTACAGCCTCATTTTTCTTTCTGGGCAGGAAGGCTGTGGGATTCTGGGTCATCTTGAGGAAATTTCACTGTTCAACTCTCTGGCTTCGTTCCCTCTTCTACGAAAGGGAGTGGGGATAGGATGAAACATCACCCTGCCTTCCTTCCACCACTGTCTTAAGGGTTACAGCTTTGAACCAGGTGTGTGAAAACATCCTATAACATGCCACGCATGGCACCTCTTTGTTAAGCAAAAGTCTATTTCCTAGGTCTAGCAAAACCAAGGTTATCCTTTTGGAAAATGACAAAAAGAACATCACGGCTTAGCCGAAATAGATTCTATTCTTTGATTAACAAATAGAATTGTGAGCCCGAGTAAATGGCATTGGTTTGGCTTTTTAAGTGTCACCTGGAATTTACTTTAAATTGTGGTCAGTGTGATGTAGGGGTGTAACATATGCTTTAAACATAAAATACACACATTGCATTTATGTGTGTTCTTAAATGTGTGTTCTTTTTGTATATTGAGGACCAACATGGAAAATATACATATTTTAAAAAATGGCACTTATTTTTAGCCTTGTGTGAATTCTTGATCCAAACTTTCCGATAGGTAGGCATCCCCTGGGAACACACATGAGGTTTTTAGACAAATGTTCCTCCCCATGTATGACTTGGCGTGCTCCAAAGAAGAGGCGCATTGTCCCTGAGAGGCACAGCAGGGAACCCAAAGGCAGGAAGGTCTTGCCCCAGCTTTTCCAGGGACCCAAACTCTGACCTTATGGAAGGCACTTAATATCTCCACCCCCAGTTCCTCCCTCAGTACTTGTCCGGTGACAGAGTGTCCATTCATACAAAGGCTCTCACCCTCTCCCAGGAGGGAGGCCAGGCAGTCACACCCAGTATTCGTCCGAGACAATCCATGTACACCCTTTAAAGATGCCCATTATCTGCAGAGCTTTGCGGCAGAGATGTTGGAAGGACATACATCAGAGAAAACACACTCCCGCCTGTTTCCAATAACCCGAGGAGGAGGCTTGGTGCCGAAATGCAGGCATTTCCTCCAACGTTCCTCTGCTCCGAAGGCTCCCTTTTACAAACCTGGCTAAGAAAACACGGGCAGAGGACTCTGGGAGCTTCATGCCCTCCTGGCCCTGCCATTTATCCAATTTACACTGATCAGACCCACATTGGCAAATGAAAGCCTCCTCTTTCCTTCTGTTTGTATGAGTTACTCACGGGGGCAATTTGAACGGATTGGATTTCCCCTTGGAAATGCTGGTATTTCCATGATTTGAAAAGTCTGGCTCAATTAGAATAATCTTCAGGCACTTCCTCTCCTTTTATGCAGGTAAATCATGGATAATTTAAAAGCAAAAGAACCTTTCGGACCATTGGGCCTGCCTCTTTCATCTCCTCGCCCTGGTAATTGCCCTTCCATTGTGAGACCTCCGTGGTTAGTTGGGAGCCTGATTAAGAGGTGAAGGGTTGGGTTGTGGGGAAGGAGGGTCGAGGGCCACCACACATGGCCTCTCCTTCAAAGACACTTCCTCTGCAGCAGGTATGTTAAACACCAAACCTGAGTCGGGTTACGCTTTCAATTGGTGCCATATGATCCCAAGTGCCCAAACAAAGGCAGGCCATGATTAGAAAGTTCAAGACTGAATGCTTCTGGGGGCAGGGGGTAATCAAGTGCCTGTAGATGGAGAGGGAGACGGCTAGGCAGGCTGACAGTGGTATGTGGCACCCCCCAAAAACGTGTTTGGAACAAGAGAAAATTGTTCTGTTGCCTCGGCTGCCCACGCTTCCATCTGGCACGCGATGAAAGCTTGACTTTGCCCCACTTTCGGCAGTGTTGTGGGGATTGGCTGAATCACAGAGGGGGAAATGCTGTTTTGACTTCCAGCTTTAATTAGGCATGTTTGCATATTCCCTGCCTCATCCACCTTGGAGGAGGGGTGCCTTGTTGTGACGGGTGGGGGACTGTTGAGGGAAGGGGGTGGATTCCAGCTGTGCCCAGCTGGGACAGGACTCAGAGCAGCTAGGCGAGACTGCTCATTTTTTGTGGACAGAGAAATCAAGGCATCGGGGTCACTCAGTCTGTTGTCTCCCAGCAGTGCCAGACCTTGGGGCCTTGACCAGCCCTCCTGGGCACCCCAGCTGTCGGCTGTTGTGGAGGTGGCAGAGGTCATCTCCTCCAGCCACAGGTCCACCTTGGCCCTACCCTTGCCTGCTCAGGGCTCCCTAGCCCACAGTTGCACGCAGGGGCAGAATCTGACATTCACTGCTGAGCTGGAGCCGGGGGTGGGGGTGGGGGGATCCTCGAGGAGCAGGCCGCCAGGCGGTAGTGGGCAAGAGTCAGTGTGACAGGCCCTGTGATCTCAGGGCAGCCACGAGGGCCAGCCCGGGGCAGAGACAGGAGCAGTGGATGGGGTCAGGAGCCCCTGTGCTTAGGCTCTTAGCCCCAGCTCTGCTGTGCCCTCTTTCAGAGCCGCTTTGGAGAAGTTTCTCTTTTCCACTCAGATCCCATTTGTTCCCTCTGTAATATTTCAGAGGCGGAGTTAGTGATCTCGAGGGATTCCCATAAGCACTTGAATTCAATCACCTTTGGGTCTGTGCAATTCAATGGAAGGCTTTAGCACAAGCTTTCTATGATGACTCCCCATCAAAAGCCTGCAGGACATCAAGGAGCCTCCCTGGGAAGCTTGGCACAGACATGCTGAGACAGGGATGCTGGGAGCAGGCAGGGAGGGACAGGCAGAGAGCAGAGCCACAGTCAGGCTGGTCCAGACCCCAGGGTCTCCCAGGACTGCCCCTCAGTGGCTGGGATGCTGGGGGAGGCCTGACAGAGGATGAGCGCATGGCCAGAGAATGGCAGCCGTGGAAAACGGAACACAGTGGAAACAAACTCAATACCTATGTATTGGACAACCTGTTTTTCTTGAAAGCTCCACCACATGCAGGATCTTAGTCCCCCGATCAGGGATTGAACTCATGCTCTCTGCATTGGGAGCACACAATCTTAACCCCTGGGCCATCAGGGAAGTCCCGGACAACCTGCTAAGTAGCAGTTCCTATTCAAAAATGGAGGAAAAGATGTGCTTTCTAATCCTTCTGCTTCATCTCCAAAAAGGCTGAGAATCAGGGCTGATGAGCTGCTCAGGCTTTCCTCTGGGTTCCTTTGCTACCTCATAGCTTATCGGCTGCTTCCCTCATTGTCACCATGGACACATCCGCCTGGAGGACAGGGACTGTGTCTTGTCCCAGCCCCTCCCGTCTGCACCGGTCTGCACAGGCTGAGGTTGCATCGTGCAACCTTTATTGAATGGAGTGGAAGCTTGCTTCCCCGGCAGGTCCAAGGGGTCCTGTTTTACAGCGGAGCCTGAGAGCGTCAAACACTTGAATCATCGGCTATTTCCTGTGCGACTGTGGACCCGTTTCTTCAGCATCCTGCCTCTTGGGTTCCTCCCTTGTGAAGACTGTGCCACCATTCTTATCAGAGCCAAGACAAGTGTTCCTAACAATAATGGTTCTCCTACTCCAGGCATTTTCTAACTGTTAGGTGCTTTTCTAAGCACTTTAGATGCAGCATTTGATTTACTTATCATCTCAATTCTACCAATTGGTTACTGTGACTCTATTTCACAAGTGAGGAATCTGCCACCTGGAGGGGCTACGTGACCTGTCCAAGCCACACAGCTAGGAAGTCGCAGAGCCAGGAGGCAGACTCATCGGGCAGTCTTGCATCAGAGCCTGTGCTCATAGCCTCTCTGTGCCCTTACCACCTTGTCGGGGCCTGGCACCTGGTTGATGCTGAAGAGCAAATGCTAGTTCCCAGCTCTTTATTTCTTTCTGTGGGCCGCGAGGGTTCTGGCCCTGCTGTGAGCCTCTGCTCTGAGCCTTCCAGTGGGGACCATCTGGAGAGGACCATGAGATCACCCACTACGGAAGGAGAGCCACTTCCTTGTCATCTGTGTCTGCTGCTGCTGCTGCTAAGTCGCTTCAGTCATGTCCGATTCTGTGCGACCCCATAGACAGCAGCCCACCAGGCTCCCCCGTCCCTGGGATTCTCCAGGCAAGAACACTGGAGTGGGTTGCCATTTCCTTCTCCAATGCATGAAAGTGAAAAGTGAAAGTGAAGTCGCTCAGTTGTGTCTGATTCTCAGCGACCCCATGGATTGCAGCCCACCAGGCTCCTCCATCCATGGGATTTTCCAGGCAAGAGTGCTGGAGTGGGCTGCTATTGCCTTCCCCGTGTCATCTGTGTCAGGACCCTGGAAAAATCTGCTGGGTCTTGGGAAACAAACATGCCACCTAGAATGTAGCTCCCTTAGAGTGGGGATGGTCGGAGCCCTGGGCCTCTGGAGACCATCGTCAGCATCCACTTGGTTCCTGCATGTATCTAATTAGCTAAGAAGAAGATGCAAGCCCCTAGGTGCTCCTTTCTCCAGGAAGCCCTTGAAAAATGGAGGGAGGCAAAAAAGTTCAAGGTTTGAGTATCTGCTGCCCTTGGTTCTGCTCAGGAATTCTTTAGCTGATTACACGGCTCTCGTTTCAACAACACCAGCTTTGTGTCCCGGGCCCTGGGAAGGCTGCTTGCCGGCACAGCCAGCACCGCCACGGAGGGTCACTCCACCGGGAAAACACATCTGGAGAGAACTATTTTCACCAGATTGAAAAATACTCCGGGGGCAACTTCTTCTTAAGGAGGTCTTTTCTTTCTTCTTTTTCCGTTTTCATACGGGCTAATAGTCACGGCAGGGCCCCCATATTCCTAGAAATCCCAGGAATGAGTCTGGGTTGCAAGCCATTGGGATTGAAATGTGGTGCCTCTCTTCTCTGAGCCCTTGTGGTCAATAGCATCCAAGTTGTGCTCAGAGCAGGGGACGAGGTCTCTCAGAGGCCCTGGTGGCTCTGGTCCGAGGCCCTGGGAGCCCACCAGGGCCCCATCTTGCTGCTGGAAAAACCCCACCATGCACTGAGTCTACCTGTGTTCCTTTGAGCCCTCTCTTCTGGGAGGAGATTTCTTGAGTCCTGAATACTTTTGTGAAACAGATGTAGACCATTTTTCTGCCCAGATCCAGTCTGTGCAAAATTTTCTCATTTCTCTGTTTATTCCCCGTCTCTCTTACTCTCTGAAAGACCCCATGCTAACGTGGTAAGGAGTCTGGAGGTGAATGTGTGACCTGGTCCGTGGGAGATGCAATCTGATTGGGGAGAGCCAAGACTCAGATGAAAGGAATGTGAAATTCAATGTGCGTGGCCCGGGTGCAGTGCACAGGGAGGGTGGATCCAGAGAGGAAGAATGAGGATACATGTTTGTTCAGCATTTACTTTTGAACCAGCCACTGTGCTCAGCCGGCTCTGCCTGAGTCAGTCCTCAAAAGAACCCTGAATAGGCTACCTTTAAGCAGACGAGGACCTGGAAGCTGAGGGTGACAACCAGCGCCTGGTCTCATAATGGTGAGTGATCAACCTGGAATTCCAAGCCAGGCCAATAGGACTTCCTCATGCTCAGCTGCTCAATCGTGTCTGACTGTAGCCCACCAGGTTTCCCTGGCCATGGAATTTTCCAGGCAAGAATACTGGAGTAGGTTGCCATTTTCTTCTCTAGGGGAATCTTCCTGATCCAGGGACCAAACCCTCGTCTTCTTCGTCTCCTGCATTGCAGGTGGATTCTTTATGGCTTGAGCCATCTAAGTTGTGCCAATCGCACACCAGCTCTGCTGAGTGCCCCCCAGGGGAGCACGCCACACCAGAACAGGCCACAGGTGCCAGGATATAGCAGCACAAGACGGAGTGGGGTCACCATGTCAATAGGGGCCCAGGCCACCAGCCCTGTGATGGTCAGGAGGTGGAGTGATTTTTGTTGGAGTTGGGAGGAAAGAGTGTTGGTGAAGGTGTTAGGACTTTTCTCTTTGTTTTTTTTTTCTTCCGGAATATCTCTCTTCTTGTGTCTTCATAGCCAAGTTCTCTGTGAGCTTCAGGACCCATGCCACCTCTTCTAGAATGCCTTCTTCAGTTGCTCGCATTTTCAGGGATGTCTCCTTGCCCTGGTTTCCTGTAGCAGGTAAAGTCAGGGCTGAAACTGACATGGGCTTGGGAAGTGTACTTTCTGCCTCCAGGGTCTTGAATTTTCAGCCAGATTGCAAATTCCTTGTCAGCAGATGGAGCCTGGAGTTCTCACCCTTCCCTTTTCTAGGGCCTAGAGGACAGCACCAGGTAAAGGGGAATTCACTGAAAAAAAGAGCAAACCCTAATGCACAAGGGTGATGTATGGGTGACATACTGGGGCATTTTGGTGACAGAGGAAATGATCAGCATAAAGAAGGACAAAACTACTGTCCTCAGAATCAAGGAAATAGCTTCAAAGTGGTGCTCTGACCAGTCAGCTCAAATGCAAGGGCACAATCTGGGAAGACAAGGGCTGGCAGTCCTGGTGGATATGATTGTTCAAGGTCATGATGAAAGCTGCACCAGGGGCTTGGTGAGGGCACAGGCTTGGCTGCAGCAGAGTCAGGAGTAATTACTCATGAATTCTATCTTATTTTGATGCAGTTTGTAGAAGAACAGGAAAATCTGGATATTTGGGAGAGGAGGATGTGTCCTTCAGTACTTACTAGCTGTGTGACCTTGGACCAATTACTTAAAGTCCTTGCACTTTAGCTTCCTTATCTGTAATGTGGAGATAACACCTCCCTTATAGAGTTGGTCTGAGGGGTCAAGGAAATCATGCACGTAAAGCTTGAAAGTTCAGTGTCGCAGGAGAGAACATAGTCAATAGGAGTTGGTCAGGACTGTATTTTTCACGATAGGAGAAACTTCAAAGTATATGTTGCTGTTTAGTCACTGAGTCTGACTCTCTTGCGACCCCATGGACTGTATGTAGCCTTTCAGGCTCCTCTGTCCATGGGATTTCCCAGGCAAGAATACTGGAGTGGATTGCTATCTTCTCCTCCAGGGGATCTTCCCAACCTGGGGATTGAACCCGGATTTCCTGCATTGCAGGCAGATTCTTTAGCACTGAGCCACCTGGGAAGCCCTCAAAGTGAGCGTAGAGTGATGAAAACAGTCAGGGGAAAGAGAAATAAAAAATACAGAGCCCAGGAGCTCAGTGATGGTACCAAGGCCCCAAAGAAGGGATAGAGAAGAGGACACAGTGGCAAGGATGGCCCTGAGTCATGGCACCAGGGGAAAGGATGTGACAATGATCAAAGGCGATTCTTATTGTTTGCGGTAAACATGTTCTATAACATCACTGCAAACTGCATCCATGAACAGAAGCACTGCTCCTGGGGGAATACTAGGTTCCTGCGAGCCTCTTCTCACATCTTTGTCCACCGATTAAGACATAACCTTGTTTTCTGTGCTTTTTCTTTGAAGACACCGCATGTAATGTATCTTGTTGAGTCACTCATGTTGCACTCACACCCATTGGCTCTGTAATGTGAAAGAACCTTGGCTAATGCACATCTCCAGGGGGCCCATCAGAGCCCCTGCACACTTAGGGACACGAAACAGCACTTCAGCGCTACAGTTGGGGCCATTTTAAATGGAGAAATCACCAGTGAGAAGCATGAAAATGTGAAAAATGGGATGAAATAGCAAAAACAAACTTATTTATGGTCTGAGAGCTGGAACAAGAAATAAGAGTGTCAGTGACTTTTGCCTGGAACGTGAGTGTCAGCAGGGGGATTGAGAGGAGGGCTTGGCTTTTCCCCACACTGCGCGTGTCCACGAGTGATCACAAGAGGCCCTGAGAATATTGATTTGGGGGTGCATTTGGGGGTTGCAAATAAATTTCAGTGAGTAGGAAAATCAGCAAATACAGAGCCCTCAAATAGTAAAGGTGGTAATTAAGTTTGTAGAAAAGGGGAACAAAAGTTAAGGGCCTCAAGGAGGGGAAGCTAAGTGTTCTACTTGAAATAGAAGTTGAAGTCTTATTCTGAGAAGAAGCAGGAGATCCGAGGAGAGCAACCTCATTGGAAAAATTGCTGAGAAGGGTGTGTGTTTGTGTGTGTGGGGTGTGTGTGTGTGTGTGTGTGTGTGGCTGGGAGGGCAGAGGGACAGGATTGGCAGGTCTAGCTGAGAGTCCAGGGGAGGTGGGAGACTGCCCAGATTTCACCGATTCCTCCAGCACTACCCTCAGGCACCATTCCCTGAAACTGATTACCTAAAGAAATTCACCAAAAATTGCAAGGCTGAATTTCCTTTTAAAGATTCAGAGGCTTATTTTGGGAGGCTTCCCAGGTGGCTTAGTGGTTAAAAAAAAAAAAAAAAATGTGCCTGCCAATGCACAGAGATGCAGGAGACACAGGTTCAATCCTTGGGTCAGGAAGATCCCCTGGAGGAGGAAATGGCAACCCACTCCAGTATTCTCGCCTGGAAAATTCCCTGGACAGAGGAGCCTGGTGATATCCAGTCCATAATGCTGCAAAGAGTCGGACACAACTGGGCACACTCGAGCAGGCCAAACCTTACCAGTGAATCAGAAATTGCATCTTAACAAGGTCTCCAGGTGACTTCTGTGTACTTTAAACTTTGAGAAGTGCTGTCCTAAAGGGCCGAACCAACTTCTTAAAACATCAAAGTTATGGGAATATGTTTTCCTTCCTAAAATAAAGGAAATAACTGATGTTGTGAACAGACCTATGAAAGTGAAAGTATCTCAATCGTGTCCAGCTTTTTGCAACCCCATGGACTATACAGTTCATGGAATTCTCCAGGCCAGAATACTGGAGTGGGTAGCTGATTACTTCTCCAGGGGATCTTCCCAACCCAGGGATCGAACCCAGGTCTCCCACATTGCAGGTGGATTCTTTACCAGCTGAGCCACCAAGGAAACCCAAGAATACTGGAGTGGGTAGCCTCTTCCTTCTCCAGGGGATCTTTCTGACCCAGGAATCAAACTGGGGTCTCCTGCATTGCAGGCAGATTCTTTACCAACTGAGCTATCAGGGAGGCTTGAACAGACTTATAGGTAGTAAATCTAATACAAAATTGCTCATTTCATTAACTCTCTTCCTTGGCACTTCCACAAACTCTTATTTGATAATTATCTGGACACAATGAAAGGTCAGAACTATGAAGAAGAGCCCAACATCCAGTCTATGCACAGATATGACAAAGAAAAAGGAGGAAAGGAACACCAGAGAAAGCAGAAGGAAAACATACATTACCTAAGGAAACAAGGCCTCAAGTAGGTCTCTAAAGTTTCGAAAACTTTATTATCACTTAAAAAGAAAAAAACCCTGAAAAACTCAAAGAAGAAACTTAAAGTTTCAAAGAGTGGATGGAAATCAATGCAAGGAGATCAAAAACAAGCTGGCAGAGCTCAAGAAACAAACAGAGAGAAAGTAAAACTATTGCAGTGACAAAAGAACATTGGGAGGAATGAAAGTACTGGAGTAAAAAAGACAGTAAGGTGGGACGATCTTTCCCAAATGAGGAGAAAGCTGGCATTATCATGGTCTGCTTTGATGACCCCAAGTGCTTTGTGACGAAGGATATCATTCCCAAAATCTAGCTCCTAACCAGAAGCTTGAACTAGCACTCAGGTGACTTACTTAGGTTTTCAGAAAACTGACCACTGAAAGTTTAGGGATAATTTATAAATAGAAAGACAAATGGAATGTTTGGGACATTTATTATATACCAGACATTTTTCTTATTTTATCTTCAAAACACAGTGCTGGTGGTTTTAATAAATTAATGAATGACAAAAAAATTAAAAAGAAAAAGATATATGTTAGTGGAGAAAAAGTTATAATATAGAGAAAGAAAAAGGAAGGAGGTTTAAATAATCATTTCTCATCACTCAGCAATCGCCACTTTGAAAATCTGTTGCATGATTCCAAAATTTCATGAAAATATGCATATTTTTCCTCAAATGGGATTATATTACACATCTTGTTTTTAACATGCTTTTTTTTTTTCCAGTTAATGATGTGATGACTCTTTTGTCATTAAAGATTCTATCTCATTTTAATGCTGCGGAGTATTGCGTTACATTGCACTGCCTTGATTTACTTGGTCTACTGTGTCCAAGGCCCAAGCTTACTAAGTGCTTAGTAAATATTTGTTGAATGACTTACTTGAAAGAATGCTGAATAGTTAGGTTGTGTTTCTAAATATTTGCTGTTACAAACAGCACTGGAGCAAACATCCTCTTAGTTAAATGATTAACACATCTGTGACTATTTCCTTAAGATCAATCCTCAAGAGTGGAATTGTTTGGTTAAAGAGTATGACCACCGTTAAAAGTTTTGGATCATCTCTAAAAAGGTTATGCCAGTTTGCCTTCTCACCTGCAATATTGGACAACATATATTTTCTTTTATCTCATCCAATCTTTGGTGTTGTTAAAAAGTCTACTCTAATTTGATAGATACAGAATTTTGTTTTGGAATAATTTATAATCCTTTGATACTTAGTGAAGTTGACTTTTTTCATATGTTTATTGATCATTTATGTATCTTTCTTATGTCTGTTGCCCACTTAAAATTTTGTGGTTGATCATTACTATTGACTTACAACTATTCTTTATATTAAGAATATTAATCTGTGTGCACATATAAAGTTGCAAATTTGATATTTTCTCTTTATGTCTTTATCATTTTTAAAGACCAGAGAGTCACTTTGCTCTTCCATTTATGTCTCTGTGTTTTGACTTTGTGTTTAGAAAGACTTTCTCCATTTTCAGGGTTATATAGCTCTTCAGTTATGGAGGTTTTACCCCCCCTTACAGGTAAGGAAAATGAGATCCATAGAGTCAGACAGCTTATGAGTAAGATTTTGTATTTGACTTCAAAACTCCATGTTCTTTCTGCTAAATCAGGCTGCCTCCTTTATCCAACAGTATTCTGTTTTTTTTTTTTTTTCCAACAGTATTCTGAATTACTTGAGTCAGCTTTATTGAGCTGTTGGTCTACATACACGCAGAGGTGAGAGGTCACACTTTTGGGGGTAGATTCCCGATCAGAGAGACTAAAAGCTAATCCTGGAAAATCACATCTAATCTCCTCTACTCATCTCTGCCATGTCAGCAGCTCCCCTGTGTAGATCCTGAGTTCTCAGAAGTCAGTACACTTTCCTGTAAGCATGTCCTTGAAAGAACGTGGCTAGCCTCTGAAGAGAGTCAGAAATTTCACCTGCTCGTAAGTTACTCTGATAACATGGAACCTGCAGAGTGGAAGGACAACTTCAGCCTTGACCTTCAGATGCTTTGTGCAATACTGACATGTTCTCCCACTGCCCTCCCAGCCTGCATGTCCAACCACCATGTCAACCTCCCGGTGTGCGGGAGAAGGAGCTGCAGTGGTAGGCGGTGATTTCCTGCAATGCCTGAGTTCCATAAAGGACATTGTTTGGTCTTCATGCTCTTTTGGGCTTGGGCACTAGAAAGGAAATTGAGTAGGGAAGAGAGCAAGGATTTCCCAGGTCTCCCGCATTGCAGGCAGATTCTTTACCAGCTGAGCTGCAAGGGAAGCCCAAGAGTACTGGAGTGGGTAGCCTATCCCTTTGCCAGGGCATCTTCCCGACCCAGGAATCAAACTGGGATCTCCCACATTGCAGGCGGATTCTTCACCAACTGAGCTATCAGGGAAGCCCTGATACAACTTAAAGTCTTTGATATTCGCTTTCCTCTAAAGGTCTCCCAGTCATCCGTATGAAATTATCTAAGAAACTAACAACATGGGCAGACTTGGAATTTTTTTCTTCCTTTTTCATAATCTTCTTTTTGAAAAAGTCTGTAATAGCTGTTGTACCTGCAGTATACACTAAATGAATAACAGTCTTCATGTTATTCTGATTTATTTTCACCATTTCCCTGAGAAAGTAAAAGGAGGTAACATAGAGAAACTAACAATAGCCTCTCTGAAACGTTTCTTGAAACAGAAAATATAACATTTTTTGCTGGTTTTCTCTTAAAACATAAATCACGATGGTGCCTTTAGCAGAGATTCAGAGAATAAAACCAGCTTTTTTTGACTGATAAAAATGTAGATTTTTGAGTATTTACTCAACCCCGTGACTTTTGGGGAACAGTGTTAAACAAGGATTTACTGTGTAATTCTTGACTCAGTTACCAGCAGTTGTGGAGGTTTTCTAGTTAGGAAGTACATAAGCTTCTCCCCAAGGCATAGGGACCTCTGTCATATGGACAGAGGGACAGGCAGGGCCTCAGCTGGGGGAGCTGGTGGAACTGGAGGTCTGAGCAGAAGATTCTGGTGTTTTTAAAAAACCAGTAAATGTCCGGACAATTCAGTGAATCTCCAAACTCCCTTCCTCTCCACCATCTGCACCTTGTGCTGAAAAGCAGGGCTGCTCTGGGAAAGAAACATGGACCCTCCTTTGTCTATTTCGTGTCTGTGACACCATGATTCCCAGCTTCTTCCAGTCAGTTTCCACTCATCAGGGGTGTGTACATTATTTTATTTTCAAGCTGGCATTTGGGGAAAGTGACAGAGGTGCCAAGACTCTGGGAAACTCACGGAAAAAACCTGTTCAGAACAAGGTGATGTTCTGCTGTGATGGAACAAAAGAAAGAAATCAAAGGACGGTGGGATTCCTGGAGGTCTGGGATTGCCCCTTGCCCTGCCTCAGTCGTAAAGACCATATTTTTGACATCCAAGCTGCCTCCACTAATAATGTCACTGACTTTCCAGCTAGAATCTTCTCAGCTAGGCATTCCCAATTCTGGAGCTGACATTCTACCAGTATCTGGGCAACCCTGGCATGCCTGTCTCTGAAATGGGGACCTTTGCCAACTCTACGTTTGGTTAGGATCTTGCATATGGCGCTCACAGCAAGACCCCAGCAGAGCCTCTGAAGGCCAAACTGGGCACTCTTGCCTGCTCCAGGCAGAGTTTGGTTTGGAGCAGAGCTGGTTTTCCTCCAAGATGTCTCAATCAGCAGGGCCTCTATGATCTCTTAAAAAAAAACACACACACACACGATCCTCTCACTGCCTGTATTCGATAGACCAGACATGTGAGTGATTCTTTCATCCTTTCCAGGGAATTTGTGGGGAGCTGAACCAGGACGAGAGGATTTGGAACCTGGGAGGGGTTTCCATTGTCTGGAGTGGCCTATCACCAGTCAAATCCAGTGTGTAGGTTAATAAGGCTTAAACTTTAAAGGAAGGTTGAACATCTGATTGACAAGCTAGTGAATAAGAGTCCAGGGGGAGGTTCTATGCTTGGAAAGTTACCCATGCGGTTGAATTTCAAAGAGCGTGAGTTATCAGTTAGGCGAGAGCAGACACCTCTGAGAGTTTAACTTACACTGAAATACGTACCGAATTATTCTGCTGGATCCCAGTTTCCAGTTGGTCCAATGACTAGCAAATCAATTGCCTTAATTAATTGCTATTTATTGTTCTTGGGTCAAAGGAGTAGCCAGAGCTCCATCCTCAAGTCTGAATCATCTGCAGTGACGGCTGACATCATGATCTGAGGTGGCACAAATCAGTTTTGCTGGCGCCAAAATGTTGAATGAGTGTTTTGTCTTCCAGAGGACATGTGATGTATCAGTGCCTTCCACCTCGAGTACTGAGGCAATCTAAAATAAGATAATTTGGGACATCTTTAATTTTAAGAAGTCCAAAATAACACTTACCTTGCAGCTTGACCTGCTGCAATCTTTGGGATTTGCTTTAAAAATGATCAGAAAGTTACCTAGGTGTGGTCCAGCGAGATGGGTGGTCCAGCGAGGCATACTGGGCTCGTGTGTATGAAACCCTGATCCTCAGCTTCTTGGACAGCAACTCTTGGAGGGAAGCTTGGAATCCTCCTGGAGACCCAGGAAAGAGTCCACAGCAACATCATATAGGGATAACTGACCTTTGGGTTAAATAAGTTAAAAATATAAAAGACATTTAAAGAAATTAAAATGTTTAAGTTGAAAGAAATTCATCTCATTCTCTAGCACAATTTTAAAAATTATTTTTCTGTGAAAGTGTTCATCTCTTGGATGCTTACATATTACATTTACAGAACTCTAGCCATGGTAAAAGATAAATTTAGTGTCTTGATTTTTTTTGTTAATGTCATACGAGAAATATTTTAAGATTGTCATAATTACTATTTTTGATGACTGCATAATATTCAAATATATGGATGGCCATCTTCTGTTTGGGCTTCCCTGGTGGCTCAGATGGCAAAAGAACCTGCCAACAATGCAGGAGACCCAGGTTCAATCCCTGGGTTGGGAAGATCCCCTGGAGAAGGGAATATCTACCCATTCCAGTGTTCTTGCCTGGAGACTCCCTTGGACAGAGGAACCTGGTAGGCTACAGTCCATTTGGTCACAGAGAGTTGGACATGACTGAGCAGCATCTTTCGTTTGGAGAGCATTTAAAATTTAAATAAAGTTTTTACTAAATTCTATCTTTAATAAGCCTTTTTAGAAAAGAAAAAGTAACATAAGGACATGATTACTTTGATGACTCTTGCAACATGCTGTAATATAATTTTCTAAAATGTATAATGTTATCAGAATATGAGTGTAAATAGTCACACTTAACCTTGCCAACCTTGGGGATTATCAAATTTTACAGTTATACTAGAAATTCACTAAGAGAGTGAAATCAGGTGCTCTTAATCACACACACCCAAATGGTAAGTATGCCATTTGGAAATAACTAGCTTGACTCTAGTAATCACCTTACAGTGTAATTGTTACACTATATATTACATATATGTATAAATCACTACATATGTGTGTAAATGTGTAACTGCATTATATGCTTTAAATATGCATAATTTTATTAAAAAGTAAATAAAAATGTTTAAAAAGAAAAAAAAATTCAGGTAAAAACTCTGGTTATCATTTGCTTCAAACGGTTTTAGCATTAAGACAGAATACGAGAAGTAGAGGCTTAACAGAAGTCACCAAACCCACCAATGAGCTGAAAACACAGGCATTTGAAGAAACAGATGTTCAGGGATTAAGGAGTAAAGTCTGAGAATTAATGGCTATTGAATTAAACAGGAAAGCAATAGTTTCAGATTGAACTGAACTGTTGCTGCTCCAGTGGCATTGGGCAAAGTCAACAACTCACCCCTGGAGAGAAGCAACACCAATGTTTGGCTTGATGAGAGGAATTATCAGTGCAAGGTACTAAAAGATAATACATTGACCTGTCATTTATCTACTATCTTTAGGGAACCAGATATGTCATAGAACTGTATCCAGATAACAAAAGTGGGAATATCATCGCTGTTCTAAAATTTTTGATGGAAGTCAGCCTAACAATCGACACACATCCTCTCCAAGTTCTATCACTTCTCAGCTCTATTACCATGGTGAGTTAAGCTGAGTGCCAAAGAATTGATGCTTTTGAACTGTGGTGTTGGAGAAGACTCTTGAGAGTCCCTTGGACTGCAAGGAGATTCAACCAGTCCATCCCAAAGGCAAGCAGTCCTGAATATTCATTGGAAGGATTGATGCTGAAGCTGAAACTCCAATATTTTGGCCACCTGATGTGAAGAACCAACTCATTGGAAAAGACCCTGATGCTGGGAGAGATTGAAGGCGGGAGAAGGGGATGTCAGAGGATGAGATGGTTAGATGGCATCACCAACGCGATGGACATGAGTTTGAGTAAGCTCCGGGAGTTGATGATGGACAAGGAAGCCTGGTGTGCTGCAGTCCATGGGGTCACAGAGAGTTGGACACAACTGAGTGACTGAACTGACAGACTACAACACTTTCCTTCTCAGGAAAATAGGACTGAACTGTCTTTACCTCCAAGAGAGGTTTTGAATTGTAAATGAGTTAAGACGTAGAACAGAGCCTGACTATTCACAAGCATTTAACACATGCTAGATAGCTCACCACCATCTTCATTACACACAGCTAGCAGAAGGTATTGAACTGAATTTGCCCAGTTCTAAGAGATTTTACTTTGGAGGGAGGAAAAGAATTTGTGGATCTTCTTCTGTCTTATTTTGTTCATCTGAACTATGAGAGTTTGGACCTAAGAAACTCAAAGGACCCTTATAACCTAAACATACCATGTGTTGTATCTGCCTGGCAGTGGTCACATCACCCATTGTTTCACTGGGCCGCTGCATATTTTCATCTCGGTCAGAGTAGGAGTGGAGGGTGGGTAGTGTGTGCAGGGCAGTTGTGAGATCTGCCTACCTCCTGCCCTGGCACTTACAATCCCACAGTGTTGCCTCTTTTGTTGGTGTTTCCTCTGCCTCCTTTTTGAAGGTTGTCTACCACTTCTTGGTGGTTATGTAGATTTCCTTTTGCCTTGCCTATAAATGGTCTTCCCTGGTGTCTCAAATGGTAAAGAGTCTGCCTGCAGTGCAGGAGACCTGGGTTTAATCCCTGGGTTGGGAAGATCCCCTGGAGAAGGAAATGGCAACCCACTCCAGTATTCTTGCCTGGGAAATCCTGTGGATGGAGGAGCCTGGCAGGCTACAGTCCATGGGGTCGAAAAAAGTTGGACATGACTGAGTGAAACATTATGCAGCTTTTAACCTCTGGTCCATTAAAACTTATTACAGACCTGGATATTATTGAGAAATCACATGTAAGCTTGTTAAATGAGATGTATATGTATAAACATATGATGCTTTAGTGGTTTTAGGTTTATGTGCTAGAAAGGGGCAGCTTTCTGGATAACAAGTGTCTGCATCCATGTAGAACGGTAAGGGATTGAGGATGGGGTGACTTGGTGAGACTCAAGGGTCAGGATCTACAAAGATAGGGCCACCTAGAGGTTCATTCACAGCCATAGAGAGAGTCAGCATCATATATATGATCAGCAGTCACAAGAAGACTCTCAGATTCTTGTCTTTGCAAGTCTTCTTATTTGTTACTTTTGTCAGTTAAGGTTTGTCCAGAGGATGTTATGAACACCCTTGCCCTCCTATGTAACATGGAAGGAAGCTGACTCTTAGAGCCACTGAGTTACTTGTCCAATAACCACTGGAGTTGGAATGCAACCTCAGGTCTGACTGATGTTGCATTAATAATGGGCTTCCCTTGTGGCTCAGCTGGTAAAGAATCTGCCTGCAATGTTGGAGAACTGGGTCCAATTCTTGGGTTGGGAAGATCCCCTGGAGAAGGGAAAGGCTAGCCACTCCAGTATTCTGGCCTAGAGAATTCCATGGACTGTATAGTCAATGGGATTGCAGAGTCAGAGATGACTGAGCTAGTTTCACTTTCACTTTTCTTTCACTATACCAGGCAGCCTTTATTATTCTCCACATGACAAGGATTCCAAACATATCTAGAGATAGTGAGAAGCAGAAACTTGGTGAGATGGCCTAAGCTATAGTCATTTTTGGAGATAAATTGTAAATGCAAAGGATTAGAGTGGGAGAAAGTAGAGTCTACTCTCACTGAAACAAACAAGTATAAGTCTACCATGTCAGGGAAGTCACAGTAGAGGTTGATCAACAAGGGTGTTCTGGGGTACCTGCACACTTTAAAGACCTGGATGTTGAGAACCCCACTGCTCATGAAATGTTGGGTGCAGGAGTCTTGTGACCACTGCATGTCAGGATGCTGAGGGTCCCCTTCTGAAATGGGGGTCCTACTTCACCCGGGCAACTGGCCAGGAATTTGGATGCTTGATAAGTGATGCCAGTTGTTTACCAGAGGCTTTGTTTCAAAAGACAGAAAGCTCTACGTGCACAAGTAAAATAACAGAATCCAGATTGAGCAGGTTCAGTTGGAAACCCTAATCTGGCATGTAATGCCAGGTGAGCCTGGAAGGTACACACTCCAAAACACCTGATGCCAGGAGGGACCAAGAAGGCCTTTTCAAGCCCGCCAGCTTTCCTACTCTCCTTCTTTGAGTAACACAGGGTTCCTTCCTTTGTGGGTCTTAAACTAGAGCTGTGGACCGAGGACCTGAGCCCAGTATGTCAGGTTGAAACCAGCAGACCTCACTCTTCACAGCCTGCTTATCTGGAGAGGTGGAAACACACTGGAGTGAAGAGTCTGGGTTTGGGAGTTAAATTTTACTCTACTGAATTCTGGTTTTGCCCAAGGGCTCATAGATTGAAAAATAAATAATGAAATGAAATGATGTATGAGATGGTAAAGAATCCACCTGCAATGCAGAAGACCCAGGTTCAATCCCTGGGATGGGAAGATCCCCAGGAGAAGGGAATGGCTACCTACTCCAGTATTCTTGCCTGCAGAATTCCATGGACAGAGAAACCTGATGGGCTACAGTCCCTGGGGTAGCAAAGAGTCAGACACGACTGAGCGACTAACACTCTTACTTGTTTTCACTTCAAAGTACTTAGCACAGGGCCTGGCCAAGGTGAGTGATCAATACATCTTACCACTGTTAGTGGAATTGCTAGAATTCCCATACTTTTCCCAATGATCATAATATTTCAGATGAGTGTGCCAGGGTCCTTGGAATCTTAAGATAATTTCTTATTGATACATAGACTTAGAGAGAAAACCCTTGTCACAGGCCAGATACTGTTCCATGGTGTTAATTCATTGACTCCTCAGCTGGATGAATCCAAGTCAAGATTCTGTTTCAGGCAGTTGGCTCCAGAGCCAACGCTCTTTACCCACCATGCTTTGCTACCTGACCTTGCTATTATACTTGTGGGTAAGTTTGGAACAAGAATAACTTAGTGATTGGAAATCTCACTTGGGCAGAGAAAACGTGTCTCTAATTTAAAGTTAGCACTGAAAGTGCTGGCCTTTTAAGGGATTGCTTTCCCTGTAAGATTTCAAGTGACACCCATTTGTTCTGAACAATTAACTTTGCAGAGCATGGATAACACAGATTATTTGTAGTAATATAAACAAAAGCAAGAGTTAATTAAATAGCTACTTTAAAGAGCTGTAGTCTTTTAATGACTTAAAAAAAAAGTGACTGCCTTCATTATTTTATTACCACTAATTCAAAAATTTCTAAAGAAAAACATCGAAAGGGAATGATTGCCCTGAGTGTCTGAATATCTATAAACTCACCACTGAACTAACTGTTTAATATCCTTATGCCATATAAACCTCACCACAAACTCATGATTATGTTATTATTATTCTCATAAGTGAGGACAGGGAAGGTCAGAGATGTTCTATAGTTTGACCAAGTTCCCAGAGTCAGAGGAAACATGGATCCAGAATTCTATGACTGGGAGTGTCCTTTCCACTGTACCATGTTCTACTTTGAGCAGATACAGGACTGTTGAGGGGCTTCCCTGGTGGCTCAGATGGTAGAGAATCTGCCTGCAATGCAAGAGACCTGTGTTCAATCCCTGGATTGGGACGGTCCCCTGGAAAAGGGAATGGCTACCCAATTCAGCGTTCTAACCTGGAGAATTCTATGGACAGAGGAGACTGGCAGGCAACAGTCCATGGGCCACAAAGAGTCTGATAATGACTGAACAACTAACGCTTTCACTTTTTAGGGCTGTTGAGAGAAAAACTAATGGATGCTCATAGCTAATCCCAACTTTCCCATGTGACACTGAGTCCATGACCAGTCACAGGCCAAAGGCACCAAGAGTATGCCTAAAGGTGGAGTCATTTTCAATCAATTGCAGCTTGGAGTTATCTGAGGTCAGAGCTGACAGGATGATGGACATTTAGGTAAGGGACAGGAATGTATCTGAGCACAAAAGAGATTTGACTTCCACAACCACTAATGGGATCAGACACCTATAATTAGACTGTTAGAATTTGAGACTGGTTCTGAATTTTTAATTACCCTGAGTAGGAATCTATTCTTTATTTTCTGCCAGGACGAAGGCCAGTTCTCAGGGCTGGACAGGCCAGAGTCTACGAGCCCACGTGGGACACAGCTGCGTTTGCTGAGCAGAGGATGAGAAAATGTAATGGAGGTTGATTCTGACAGCAGGATTGGGGGATGAGAGAGGTCGGGGTCATGAATAAACCTTTATAACAAAGACTTCAGGAGAAGTTAAACTTCTAAAATAAGGCTGTGGAATAGAGCTTTCTATGAAAATAGAAAGTTTCTGTATCCGTTAATCCAATATGGTAACCACTACCTATGTATGCCTATGAAATATTTAATATGTGGTTTGTGTGAATTAACCACCTATTTTACTGAAATTTTGGACTGCATTCAACTTGACTTAATTTTAGTAATTTTAAATTTACGCTTGAAGTGTTACATGTGGCTAGTCACTATCATGGGCTTTCACAGAGACTTAGTGGTTAAGAATCCACCTGTGATACAGAAAATTCAGGAGACACAAGTTTGATCCCTGTGTCAGGAAGATGCCCTGGAGGAGGGCATGGCAACCCACTTCAGTATTCTTGCCTGGAGAATCCCATGGACAGAGGAGCCTGGCGGGCCACAGTCCATGGGGTCTCAAAGAGTCGGACATGTCTGAGGCCATTGAGCACAGACTGACACAGTCACTACCATATTGAATGGCACTTCTCTAAACAGAGATTATGACGTTCCCAGAGAATCTGAAATACTATGCATACCTTTCCTTAAGACCTACTCAAATCTACAGCATGGCAGAAATACTTCCCACAGATCAGCAAAGCACCCATTCAGTCAAGTGGGTTCACTTTATGATAGGTGAGACAATATAAGAAAAAATGTTATGACAGTGGAAAAGATAGATATTTATCCCAAATAAATTCCATCAAACAGTTTTATTTCAAAGGCCTATCAGGTGATTCCATCTGCTCAGTGGGGACCTTTGTTGTTGCTGTTGTTTTGGGTGTGAGGAGGAAACAATTCCTAAGACAGATAAAGATAATGTTTACTCCATTTGGGGGAGGGGGTGGAATTCATCTAAAAAGAATGATTTGAGTACTGTCATCACATTACAAGAGAATACTTTGTTACACACTTAACTCTGAATTGTCAAATTGTCTTGATCTTGAATTCTGAAAGAAACAGGCAAATGTACGCACATCCACCAAATACTGAAAGTAAATTCTAGCTAGTTCTCTGGTGCTATTCAAGGTGAGTAACTCCATGTTTGAGGGGGGTGGAGTGGGGTGCGGGGCTGCCCAAGCCACACTCCTTGTGTGGGACTCAAGGTCACAGCCACTGTCTTGTCAAATGAGTCTCCTGGGTGTGGCAGCTGGAGATGACCCAGTGAGAGATGCTGATGGGAGAAGGGGTAGGGAATTTGTCGTCATATAGTCACTAAGCTGTGTCCAACTCTCTGCAACTCCATGGACGGTAGCCCACCAGGCTTATGTGTCCCTGGGATTTTCCAGGCAAGGATACTGGAGTGTGTTGCCATTTCCTTTTCTAGATGGGGGGTTAGGGCTTCCCTTTTCCTTCCAAGGAAGTGGGAATAGGCCTGTTTCCATCATCAGCAACCCGGAATTCCAAAGGCGGGAGACATAGAGGCTGCTATATGGCTTGTAAGCAGGATTTTCCCAATCTTGCCTCTTGCGAAGCTCCCTCTATTCTTGAGGCACTTGTGAGTCCTCCTTGGAAGACAAGGTTTTTCCATCTCTGTAAATCGTGCTTTTCTCCCCTCTCGAGAGACAGAGAGTCAATGACTTAATAGGCCCTATCACATCTTAATTTCTTTTTATGATTTTATATCCTGGGGTAACAGTGGGGAAGGCATGATTTTATTATTATTAATTATTATTGCATTATTACAGTTTTCCAGTCTGGCTCTTTGATGTTTACAAGTTCAGACAACATGTGATTTCCAAGCCAGATTTCATAACCTTAAACTACCTTTCCATTTGGCTCATGTCCATTCTATTCTGTTTTAGATCTTGTTTATATTTGGCTTAAATGATGATTTGGCTGCACTGTTTATTTTGCCACATGGCTTAAAGGCATCAGGAGTAGACAGCATTTGGGATGCATCAACGCCGAAGCACAGCTACAAAGCCTGGGTGTCAATGCTTGTCAGCACCTGCCGGTGGCTGAGCCTTGGTTCTCCATTGAATTCTGCCTCATTTCTACCACTTGCTTTGTAAGGGTGTGAGCTTCCGACCTATAGCCTGGATTGTCTGATCAAACTAGAGGGTCTCTGTCTGACGAGGATATTTGGCCTTGGTGGTCCCAAATATAAGGGCTATGTGTGTGCCTGGAATCACTTAAAATAATATGAAAGACCCATACAGGGGTACAGACTGTGGAGACTCTTGAGAGCCTGGGTAAGCAGTTTACACCTTCGAGTGTAGGTTGTGTATGTGTGCATGCTCAGCAGCTCAGTCATGTCTGACTCTTTACAACCCCATGGATGGTAGCCTACCACACTCCTCTGTCCATGGAATTTTCCAGGCAAGAAAACTGGAGTGGTTTCCTACTCCAGGGGATCGTCCCAATTCAGGGATTGAAGCCACATCTCCTACATCTCCTGCCTTGGCAGGTGTATTCTTTACCACTGCACCACCTCAGAAGCCCTGGTGGTATTTAAGATGTGGTTCCTAGAATAGCAGCATCAGAACTACCTGGAAATTGCTACCAATGCAAGTTCCAAGACTCCATCCTACACCTCAGTTAGGAAGGAAATCAGTCCTGAATATTCATTGGAAGGACTGATGCTGAAGCTGAAACTCCAATACTTTGGCCACCTGATTTGAAGAACTGATTCATTTGAAAAGACCATAATGCTGGGAAAGATTGAAGGCGGAAGGAGAAGGGGTGACAGAGGATAAGATGGTCGGATGGCATCACTGACTCAATGGACATGAGTTTGAGTAAACTCTGGGAGTTGATGATGGACAGGGAGACCTGGCATGCTGCAGTCCATGGGGTCGCTAAGAGTCGGACACGACTGAACGACTTCACTTTCACTTTTCATTTTCATGCATTGGAGAAGGAAATGGCAACTCACTCAGGTGTTCTTGCCTGGAGAATCCCAGGGATGGGGGAGCCTGGTGGGCTGCCGTCTATGGGGTCACACAGGGTCGGACACGACTGAAGTGACTTAGCAGCAGCAGCAGCAGTAGCTGCAACCTGAAACAGGAGAGACATTGGAACCAGTGGAGGACAGTAAACCAAGTTGATTGCAAAATGCTAAGCAGGGGCCTGGTAAGTGAATGAGCCAGGATGTGGCAATGGGGCTAAAGCACATTGGACTCATCTGAAAAATGTCAAGGAGGTAGAATTTATAGTGCGTGGCCACCAATTAATCATTGGACATGAGGACAAGGAGTCTGGGGTGGCTCCCAGCTTCTGTCTTAGGTGGGTGTTAATGCTACTTCACGAGACAGAAAACAAGGTGAGAGCCTTTTTCCTGGAGCCAAAGAGAAGTCAGAGGACAAACATTCAACATGTAGTTGAATTTGTATGATTTTGGCCACTTGGCCAGACCTTGAGAGAAAGGATTCTGTTGAAAGGCAGACAATAAAATATCAACCACAATGTCATGAGCACAACGGGGCATATTGAAACCACATGCCCCATGGATCTGAATGCATGTTATGATGGCTCTGTCATCACTTCTGTCGGGCACCTGTGTGTTTCGTGCAGCATGAACCGGTTGTGAAGATTCAGCCTGAGACAGGAGTGTTCCGGTAGCACACCCACGTGGGGTACTGGTTTATGTGGATTACGGCACCCTCCCGACATGGTTTCAGATCTCTGACGCGGACAACTTTGCGGTTACTAAGGATATGGTTTGGCTACAGTCTGCATGAATGTAGGAAGTGAGCAGCCGTGTAAGAGGGATCATTTTGTGTGGTCATGGACTTCAAAGGGCCAGTGCTCATCCCAGTTACAGCATTTGATTGCAGAAAGAGACCTCAAGTATCAGAAACAACCCCACTTATTTCATAGATGGGAAAATGAGGTTCGAGGGAAAGAAATGACTTGCTCGAGACCAGAGGTCCCACTCAGAGCCAGGGATGCCTTTCTGCATAATCAGTTCTTGGCAAAGCTTTATGTCAGCTTGCATCTTACTCAATAATTGTGATAAAGATGACCACATTGGGTGGTTTTCTATACCAGCAGGCACAGACCCATCCATTTCCCATGAACCATCTCATTTAGTCCCTGGATCAACATTCTACATCAAGGACTGATATCGCATCCATTTCGTTGCTGTTCAGTTGCTGAGTCACGTCCAACTCTGCAATCCCATGGACTATAGCCCGCCAGGCTCCTCTTTCCACAGGAATTTCCAGGCAAGAATACTGGAGAGTGTTGTCATTTCCTTCTCCAGGATATCTTCCAGGACCAGGAATCCAACCTGTGGATTCTTTACCACTGAGCCACCTGGGATGCCCTGTGCCCATTTTAGCAGACAGGAACACAGAGGCTTAAAAAGACTGAGTTCTTGTCCAGGTTAACTATGTTTGTCAGAGCTGGATTTTGAAGCCAGATGCGTGACTCTAGAACCTGTGGTTTCATCGATGAACTTTGATGGTCTGTTGTTCCTCTTGTCTGTGAACCTTTCCTGCGCCCGACCCCTAGAAGAGTTGGCCTCTTCCTGTGTGTTCCAGCAGCTTCCTCACTTCCCTCTCTAACCTTTCTCTCCCTTAGTTGTTATTATCTGTCATCTCATCTGCTTTCGCATGAAGCTTGGCACTCTCTTCTTGTTCCAACCGTCACGCCTTGCTTACTTGCTTTGTCCCTGTTGACTGTAAGCTCTGAGGGGAAAGCCACGTCAGCCATCTAGATCACATGCCCGGCACCTAGTAAATGCTCAATAAATACATTGTGAGAGAATGAATGTAGAGAGGGATGAGGGCTTTCCAAGAGCAGGGATCATGTGTCTATCGTCATCTCTATTCCTCCTCCAACGTCTGCCATGCTATTGTCATGCCTCAGGAATCCTGCCAAAGACGTTTGGAAGCACAGATCAAGAGGAGGATTCTCCCAGAACATAGAACCAGAATGGGTCTCAAGAGGCTTCAGGAGGAGTCTGTACCTCTAGGAACGGAAGAGACAGTGGGCATAGAGAGCAGAGTTTGGAGAATCCCAGGAACAAACTATGGAGACCTCAAAAAGCTTCCCCGCTTATGGTGACTACAGATCTGGGGAACATTCTCGACAGGGACGAGGGAGGAGAGATCGCTGGCTGCCTTTGCCAGCCTCCCATCCTCCTCAGCCTCCCAGCCTATGGGGGCCACAGCTCCACCCCTCAGGCTGAAGAATCTCCACAGAGCCTGCACACAGTAGACACGCCATACATGTCAAGGGAGCGCGGGTCAGAAACACCGCTAATCTTCGTTAGCGCCTAAGAAGCTCTCACTGCCAACAAGTCACTACAAGCATTTCACACGGGTCATGTGTCTACAAGATAGCGGTTGTGTCTATCTTTACCCTCAGTTTGCTGTGGAAAAAACCAGTCCCAGGGGGTAGAATCGCCTGCCTGTGTTGACACAACACACGTTGGTAAAAGCGGACTCGAATCCAGATTTGTCCACCTCACCACCACCCTGTGGAACACCCAAGTACAGACCCACAGCGCACACAGGCTCGTCCCCAGGGAGCCGCTGTTTCTCTGACGACATAACTGGGGCAAGGCTGGGAGCGTCATGAGTGGGGCGCTGTTTCTCGGCTGATTATCACAGCGGGCGCGTGGAGCTCGGGTCCACTCACGGGGGTGTGACAGAAGCGACGAGTCCTTGGATGCGTGTGGGGAGGGACAGGCGGCAGTTTCCTCCCCCTCAGGTACGGCCTTGTCTCTCCCTCACCTGGTGTCCCTAAAAGGTGGCCTGGGAAGTCCTGCCTCTCTGAAAACATGTGATCTAGACTAGACAGGCCCTTTGGCGAGGTGGAGGGCGACTTTCCTTGGGAGAGGCGAGAGGCTGGTGGGACTGGGGATCCCAGGTCAGAGGATCTTAGGGCTGGGAGTGGCCTCAGCGGGGCCCCCCTCCCGCCCTCTCACCTCTCCACAGGGAACTGAGGCTCAGATGCTGTGGGGGGAGCCTTTCTGGAACCAGGAAGAGAAGCCGGGCGGGGCCTGGGCGCCGTCCCCTGGCGGTGGGCTTCACCTACGCCTTGCTGTGTGGTCCCAAGGAAGCCCTTTCAAGGCCTGGGCCTTTTGTCTGTGAAGAGGACGTGGATAATGCAGCCTGGCTCCTGGGGGCCCTGAATGTGAGTCAGGGATTGAAAAGAGGCAGGCAGCCCTCCGGTGGGAAGGCGGTGGCAACGTGGCTCCCTGCTGGACCGGCGCTGCCGTGAAAGCCTGGCTGTGCTGACCCTGCCCTCGGGCCACCGCACCGCGTCCTCCTTTGCAGCTCTGGACTCGTGTGTGCGTGCACGTGCGTGCAGGTTATCTGTAGACAGGGACTTTCTCTACAAACGGCCTTTGAACAGAGACAGGGAGGCTTGACAATTTTGCCCGTTTCTTTCTGCTCCTCGCCCTCCTCTCTCCGCCGTCCATTCTGTGACCCCCACCCTTCCTTGTCTGGGGCTCTTGGGGATGAGCCCATCACAAGAGCAAGGTCTTCCATCGCAGTGCACTTTGGGTGTGTGTTTCCGATCCAAGTTTTGGATATCTACAGGAGAAGACTGTTAGAGGCGCCACCATAAAGAGAAGAAAGATTTCTATTATGAGAACATAGTCCACACTATGCACTAGGTGCTGCGCTGCTCGCTTGACATTACAACCTTTAATTCTCAGATGTGATTTTGAATGCGTGACTTTTGAAAATTTATTTTTAATTGGAGGATAATTGTTTTACCATGATGTGTTGGTTTCTGCTGTACATCAACGTGAATCAGCCATAGGAATATATATGTCCCCTCTCTCTTGAACCTCCCTCCCACCTCCCACTCCGCCCCACGCCTCTAGATTGTCACAGAGCACTGGGTTTGAGCTCCCTGCATCATCCAGCACATTCTTGAGTGGGAGATATTTTTACGCCTTCTTGTTGATGAAGCTATTAAGGCTCAGAGAGGTTGAGTGAAGCATCCACAGTGCACAGCTAGTGAGTGGTAGAGCCCACTTCTTTTGCTACCCTGTCAAGACTCAAACAGGGATGCTGTGAGGGCCACTGAGACAAGCTCCCCCCACCACCCCTGCCAACCCCCTGCCGTCTGCTCTGGGAGGGTGCCATGGTTGTTCCCCAGGAAGGGACTGTGGGGTCCTTTCCCCTTGTCGGAGCCTCAGTTCCAAAAGCCTGGCTCCCCTACGGCCAGCCAATCCTTGTGTTTTATTCTCTGATCTCAGATTTGCCAAAGAACAGGCAGCACACAGTGATAGACTTGTGAGTTCCACCTCCTGGTGTGTAAAACTGGGCTATCTCAGGGGGCCTCAGTTTCCCCATCCGTGACATGGGATTATCCCAGAATGATCTTTCAGGGTCTTTCCAGCTCTGACTTTATTTCATTTCATTGCATTTCATGTCTGGACACCCTCCCACCTCTGAAATCCTACCATCTCCGGAGGCGTCGTCATCCCTTCTGGCTGGCCTGTCTTAAGGTGTAGCGCCACCTTCTGGCAATGTGTTTACTCCATTTTTTTTTTTTTTTTTTTCTTCCCCTTGGGCCAATGTGGAGTCTTGGCTTGGTTCCTCTCTTCTCCTAGACTAAACAGCTGATGACTTGTCCAAGTCCCCCTGGGTGTGGGCATCGCTCTGCAAAGCTGCAGGCAGAGTCAGGGGTGGATGTGGCTGGACTCAGCCTCCTTGCCTTAGAATGGTGCTGGTCCTTTTCCAGAGCCAAGATCACATCGGGAGGCTGGGGACTGGCCACTGTGGCTCAGAGACCAGAGGGCTGTGGGTGGCAGCCTCTGAAAGTACCTAATTCCTGAGGGACCTTCAGGAAGCACGGGCGTGAACAGATGAGGTCCAGGCCACAGTTTCCTCTTTCCTCTCCTTCTTTTTGTTATTGTTTTTATTTTTGAGGCAAAGAAGCAGGCTTCAGAAAACAAACAGGTGGTCAAGTTTCAGAGGCTCTAAGAGTTTTAGCTACTCTGGGGGGCTTTATTTGGGTTGAAAAAAGCAAAAAAAAAAAAAAAAAAAAAAAATGACGTGAGAAGGAGTATGTGTTCAGGGTTTTTTTTCCTCCCTGAGGGAACTACAGAAGGTTTCTCTACATGGCCTTTGTCTCTCTGAGGCCAGTCCCCTGAGTGGATCTCAGGAGCCACCCTCACTCACCTCACCCCCATTGGTGGGGAGGTCATACCCCAGGACCTCTGGGTCACTCTCAGTGAGGACAGGGTTTGGGCTCATTTCTAGCTGGGAGAAATCCAACTGCCCCTAAACCCGCCAGACTAGGGGTGGCTTTAAATTCCTGGAGGTGCCCTTGCACTTAGTATTTATTTGGGGATATTTGCTGAACAAATTCTGGACTGGCAGGGAGGCCACCGGATTCCAGAGTCACCAGGAACTAGCTGCTTTATGGGTTCTTAAGCAAGTACTTCCTGCCTGCCGACTATGGTTTCTTCTGTAAGGAAAGAGTAGGGAGTGAAAATTTTCCAGGGTCCCATGCTCCATCCCATCCCATTATTCTAGGATCCTAGGAGTTAAGCGATAGGAGTTTTTTCTGACCCTGCTCTTCCCTATAAGCCAGGTAACTTTCTTACGGTGCTTATAAATTTAGAGAGTGTCATCACAGAGCCTTTGTGCAGAGGTGTAGGACAGGGAGCCTGGGGTGAGAGGGAACCTTAATTCACTCCCTCCAAATAGACTCCCTGCTTTCAGGGCTGGGGGTCGTGCGATGCTGGACAAACCATCCTTGGTGTGGATGAAGGGGGTGCCTGGGCCTCCGCCCTTCTGGGAAACATAGAGCAGGCAGACACGCCCAATGGGATGGATATGATCAGGAGCCGAGTCACTAATGGCCATAATGAAGGCTCAGATCTCAATTAAAATAAAGGAATCATCAACAATTTAAAGAGACATCTAAGCAGGATTCCAAATAGCAGGTTATCTCCTTCCAGGCTGGTGGTCTGTGTTTTATGCCATGAGGCACGCGTGTGTACCTGCCCAGGCACACATGTGTGCTTCTGTGCTCCATGGGAAGGGCTGCCCTGAACCAGGCCAGGAAGGTGATGCCCAGCTGCCAGGTCCTAGCCCTGTGGGAACTGGCAAGAGACGGTTGGTAAATCACTTGGGATTCTGCAGTGCTCATTGAAAATATCATTAACGCCTTTTGTCAGGAGCCAGAAGCCCACGGTAGAGTCCACAGATGCCTGACTTAGCTTGTCCAGTAGTGAAATTAACATCGTAAAACTCAGTTAACAGAGATGCTACAGGTTTAATTAGTTCCTTAACAATTAGAGAAGAATTATGAGATCTTGGGCATTCCATCTTCAAAAGCAATTTATGTGGATTGATGTCACTGTCTGACTTCTCTGCCGGAATTCTGGACTGCCAAGGTCGATTGGGGAAATTATTCCCATTATGCTGCTTCTAGGCAAGTGCATACACTTTCCAAAGGCCTGAAAGGAAGCACTTCTGGGTAGCCTCCCACTGGACTCCTCCAGACCCTGGGGCTAGATGGGCGTGTGTGTAAATTCTGTCTTCAGTGTTCTGAGTCCTCCGCTTTGTAGCATTTGGTCCCTCCTGCTCCTGCTGTCACGATCCAGCATGACACCCCCACCCCAACCACCCCTTTACATCTGCAGGCATTGAGCAGATAGGGGTATTGTTGCATCTTATCGTTCTACTAACTTCCTGTAGTTTATGTGCCTCTTCTGAGCTGGTATTTGATGCTATCAAAGAGAATATAGCCATTAGGCTCTTTGTTTTCAACTGGTTGATTTAGCAGTGTTTCTACCCATGGTAGGGACAGTTCAAGGAGCGTGGGCAATCTCACTCAGGAGGCTTTTTGTGAGCTTGGCCTCTTGGTCTCCTGGTTATCTCCCTCATTATGGAATCGCATTCACAAAGCATCCTCTTGGCAGGACATTATCTAGAGGACTCAGGACTGCTGACTCTGAATCAGGTGTGCTTTGTAACATTGCCCCTGTGATCCTCAGACCAACAGCTTCAGCATCACCTAGATGTTTATTCTGGATGCAGAAACTCAGGCCCCAGCCCAGACCCATTGAGTTGGAATCTGCTTTTGAACAGGATCTCCAGGCAATTCGGAAGTTCGCATGTGACTAAAAAGCATCGCTTTATAACACTTGGTGATAATCTCTTCTGTTCAAGAGGGCTCCATCTGGGGACTGACCTAGGTGAGGAGGCCAGGTTCTTGCTTTAAGAACAAGGTTCTTGTACCTGCAGGGGAGGGTTGGACAGCCTGAGCCCTGGCTATCTCAGATTCTGAGGACCCCGCCCCCCAACCCAACCCTCTCTGATGACGGCATTGTCCTTGAACCTTCCTTGGTGGTCTGATTTCAGCATCTTGCCAGTCCAACGAAGGCACCATGCCATGCTGACAGATGGTCCAAAGTAGGACAGACAGAAGAAATGTATGTTTATCAAATTTGGGTTGAAAAGACTGTGTTCTCCCAGCATAAGCGATCAAACAGCTGTCGTTCAAGAGCATATGGCCCAGCGGTGAGAGGGCATAGGCGCAGCTAATCCCACTCTTCCAGAGATTAGCTCTGACGAGTAATAAGTGAAGAAAGTGGCAGCTGTTGCCAGAATGCTGCCTGGGAGGAGATGGTGGAGGGACCTGCCTTGTAGTTAATTCCTGAAGCTTCAGACTTCTAGCTCCCAAAGACACACTGGAATAAAATGATGATGATAGGAATGATATCAGTGACAGTGATAATAATAAAATCTACTATGTATCAACCACCTGCTATGTCTTAAGTGACATGCGAGGTTGTTTATTTCTGCTATACCATTTATCCTGTGCCCTGGTCCTTTCAAGGCCTTATTGTCTCCATTTTGCTGTTAAGGCAAATAAGTGTCTGAGATGCAACTGTGGGTCCCCAGATGGTGATGATCCATCCAGTCTCTAGGCAGGTCAGATCACGCTCTGGCATTCATATGCCCTGTTCTGACCCCTGTGAAGGAGGGTGTGTGCGTGCTTAGCTGTGTCCGACTCTTTGTGACCCCACGGCATGTAGCCTGCCAGGCTCCTCTATCCACGGGGATTCTCCAGGCAAGAATACTGGCGTGGGTTGCCATTCCCTCCTCCAGGGGATCTTCCCAACCCAGGGATCGAACCCAGGTCTACCACATTGCAGGTGGATTCTTTACTGTCTGAGCACCAGGAAAGCCCAAGAATACTGGAGTGGGTGGCCTATCCCTTCTCCAAGAGATCTTCCTGACCCAGGAATTGAACTGGGATCTCCTACATTGCAGGAGGATTCTTTACCAGCTGAGCTACTAGGAAAGCCCCCACCATGGAGGAGAGATGCTGATAAATAAAGCAGCAGAGGGGCTAATGCTTACAAAGCAGACACAAAGGAGGTGATGCTGGGTACACTGGCCTAAATGAGAAAGGCTCTAGGACTGCAGAGAGAAGGCAGGCCTAGCACAGTTCACATCCTCCCTGGGGCCACTGGAGTCTGTAGGAGATGCGATTCTTGGTGCCTTCCTCCCTGCAGAGAGCTCCACATCTCTGTGATGAGGGGCTAACTAAACTGAGAGTTCAAGAGCACAGTGGCAGACTTGCTGAGCATCTCCTCAAACCAGGTGGTCCTCTAGACACCCGACATCGAGCCTAGCCAGGGTGTGTGGCCCGGTTCCCCTTGTGAAATGAAATATTTTCTGCTGTCTGCTCTGCTAGTAAGCAAGTCTTTTCCAAATGCAAATTTCTGAACCCAGGTGAAGCAAAGCCAGCTATTTGGAAGTCAAGAGCTACTTCCTCCCTGGAAAGTGAAAAGGAGCTGATGTGAGAGGCGGCCATCCGCCACATTTGCCAGCTCTTACAGTTAATAAATGTGAACAATAAAGAAAGGAGGATTGGCCCCATATTGCTAGATGCATATGAAAGAAATGATTTTAGCAAGTCCAGACACTTGCATCCTCCCATACACAGAAGATCGCTAAATCTCTTCATGTAAGAGATTTAGTTTTCTCTTGATTAACAGTAATCTTTTCATATTCAGATTACCTGCCCCTTGCTGCAAACTTGTATTATAGCCCAGCCTCTCCTCTGCCTCCCCCAAGTCAGCTCTCTTGGGATCACCTGAGACTCCGTCTCCCAGGCTCGAGTTCTAACATGCCAAGTGAATAAAGGCTAACTCTCAACTTTTAGGTTGCGTGTATTTTTCAAGTTGACAACTGCAGGTAAAGGGCACTGAGGCAGCAGGCACTGAGGAGAGATGGGCTGGTTCTGACCAAGCCACAGTGAGGCAGCCTTCATTCCAAGTCCAAGACAACTCCAGGTGGCCAGCATTTCAGAGTGGTTCCAAGTCCTCGACTGAGGCTGTTATTTTTAATGACCACGTGGATCTCTTGCTCTGTCCAGGAACAAAGCTGAAGACTTGAAACCTGGTCCTCTTAAGCAACTGGAATAGAGATTCTGGCCTGATCAGAATGAAGGAGAGAGTGCTGAATATGGTAGGAGATATTAAACTATCTTTAATTGTGTCATGTGTTTGGGAAAAGATCAAACAGGTCATTTCTTAGCCCAGCTTTTACAGGGTTTCCCTGCTCTTGTTCTCCATAAAAGCCAGCACTTCAGTTCAGTGTATGTCCATGGAGCAGACAACCATGTGCCAGGAATGGGCCTTGCCCCCAGGGAGCTCATAATTGAGAAGGACAAACAGGCAAGAGGTGACTCTTCCTAAGTTTTTAAATTTTTGTAAGAAAAGCCAAAGCTTCATGGTATATACTTTCTTGTAACTTTTGGGACCTGTGCTAGGCAGAATAAAGGCTCTCTAAAGATTCACACCTACTAATACCAAATCCTGTGAATATGTTACCTTACACTGCCAAAGGGACTTTGCATATGTATTTAAGCTAAAGATCTTCCGACAGAGAGATTATTCTGGATTATCTGAGTTGGCTCAGTGTTATCACAAGGGTCCTTACAAGTGAAAGAGGAAGGGAAGATGGTCAAAGTCAGAAAAGGAGATATGATGGTAGAGCAGGAGTTAGAGTCATGTAGGGCCATGAACCACATCATGGAGGAAGCTTCTAGAAGCTGGAAAAGACAAGAAAATAGGTTTCTCTCCTGGAGCCTGCACAGGGAACATGGACCTGCTAATACCTTGATTTTAGTCCGGTGAGACTCATTTCAGACTTCTGACCTCCAAAACCGAAAGCTAATAAATTTCTGTCATGCTAAGTCACAGAGTTTGTATTAATTTGTTATAGCAGCACAAAGAACCTACTCCAGGGCTCAGTCTGAATTCTAAATATGAGAATGGTGAGAAGATATGTCACCAGGCTAGCTAGGGGCCAGATCAGCTTCAAACATCATATGTCACTAAGTGGTACAGCCCCACATGTCATCAAGCACGTGGTAACAACTGCAGAGTCACTTCACTGCGTTTTGGGGGGAAACTGATATGCTGCAATGATAGTTACAGATTTGGGAGGTTGTGGTGGTCTCAGATCTAGTCCTTGGGCATGTCTGGCTCTGCTGTCCAGGGGAGCACGGGTGCCCCCGGGGAACCCAGAGGAAGCTATCTCACCAAGATGGGTGAGGCAAAGAAGACCACTCCCCCTGGTGGAAAGACCCGCCTGTTCAGTTTTGAAATATCACAGCCAGATAACTGTCGGCAAGGACCAAGGCAACCATAGACACAAGCACACAAAGGCGTGAGTGGTTCTGCGTAAGAGAATATGAGGCACAAGCCTGGGACTCTGGAGAGGAAAGCCGCTGTCCAATCATGGAGGATGTTTTATGCCAGGTGAGCGCCTTCCCAGGTGGTGCTAATAATAAAGAACCCACCTGCCAATGCAGGAGACATAAGAGATGCAGGTTTGATCCCTGGGTCGGGAAGATCCCCTGGAGGAGGGCACGGCGACCCAGTTCAGAATTCTTGCCTGGAGAATCCCATGGACAGAGGAGCCTAGTGGACCATGGTCCATAACGTCACAAAGAGTCATATACTAAAGAAGCGACTTAGCCTGCATGCACAACAGGCCATCAAAACACTTTAAATAAGGATTAAGATGATCAGTCTGCGCTTTCTAAAGTCGTATGGACCTATCAAAATTGAATGCAAGGGAACAGAACTGAAGTCTAATTAGAATTCCAGATGAGACAATGAGGGTTTCCCTAGGCAAATATTATCACTATGATAGATTCTCCTTTCTCTCGAGACTAGCACATTTCATAATGCTCCTCCGGTGAACACCTTGTCTTGTGAATGGACCTCTCCCTCAGACCCCTGGCATCTCCAGACTAATGAGGCCCATGCCTTATTCTAGCTCAGGTTCCTGGGGTGGGCCCTGAGATAAACACTCACAAACACTGCTAATGATTTAAAGAATCTGAGACCAAGTTCCTTCTTTACTAGAGGTTTTAAAGATGCTAGAGACTTTATTCTGGATCCCATGTTGTAATCTGTCCAAAATTTTCAAGCGCTGTAGGTCTAGCTAAATACTGGGAAATGGTCTATTTTTCATTTCATTTCAAATCAATAATTCTGTGAGCTATAGATGGAAGAGACTGGTGTTGATTTGCTGAATTCTAGAGTAGGTTACAAAGCAGGTTGTGACTATTTTGAGAAGAGTTCAATAATTTCAAGTATTCATTCACCAATTCCTCAAGAATAAGATTGGCCCTAAAACTCAACAGAGATTAGATCTAGGGATAAAAATTCAAAGACTCTATCTCCTTAGCTTGCAATAGCAAGAACAAACAAAGGAATATCTATTGTGAGCCTGTCATTTGTTAGGCATGAAATAAATGCCAGTTCTGAGAGATGTCGGGAGTGCTCCTCAGAAGTCACCAACTACCAGGAAGTTTCTCCAGTGGCGGGAGGGGCGAGGAATTCTTTGCTTGCCCCTCTTAGGTACCTGAAAGATACTGGATAATCTTGCTTTGGAAGTGAGCCTAGGAAGTCAGAGAGAAGGGAGGGCAGCAGAGAGATTTTAAATAGGACCTGGTCACTAGAAATAAAGATGGAGAGTATTTTATTTTGTGATCTTGTTGTCACAGAATATTAGAGCTGATCCTCTGGCTGGTCCATTCACTTGTGTATTTAATGATGTGTTCCTGAGTGACTATTGTATACCAAGCACTCAGTGGAGCGTAGAGGCTACAGAACAGCCTTCTCTAACAGGTGTTTCCCTGGCAACTGGTCTCAAGGTAGAACAAGAAACAATGATAAACAGTAATTTTGTACCTGGTTCCTTTTCATACCAGTTAGATCGATGTTTCTGGTAGGCTCAGTGTTGAAACTTGCAGAAAGATTTCTCAACAACTCTTTGATAGTATTTGGCTTTGAAAGGTAGTCATTCCACTGAATTGTGTTAAGATATAGTTTTATTTTTTATTTTGTTGAAGTATAGTTGATTTACAATGTTGTGTTAGTTTCAGGAGTACAGAAAATTCAGTTATGCATACCTATATAACCTATTTTTTCAGATTCTTTTTCCTTATAGGTTATTCCAAGATATTGAGAATAGTTCCCTGTGCTATATGGTAAGTCCTTGTTTAAGATAAAGTTTTAAAATATCACAGCACTGATTTCTTTTTTCAGACAAATAAAGAAAATCTTTAGGAAATCATCCAAAGCTACACCAAAATTCAGCTTTATGAGAAATCTTAGTATCTTATTGTCAATATGAGCACATACACATACACACACACACACGTGATATTCAGCCCCTGAAGTTACAGATTAAGGATTGTAAAATATTTTCAAGATATAATTCAACTGAGTGATCTATTTGAAATAATGGAAATGGCTTTAATTGTACTGTCTATATTTTGAAGAACCATTTTAATCAAATCACTTATTCAAAGCTTGAATGAGTACCTCTTCCCTACACAACCAGATTCTTATCACATATGAAAAAGCAGAATGACCAGTTTTCACTCTTTCCTTAAATCCTGAATCCAGGTCAGCAGACCACTGACCTCCGGCTGTGGATAAACAACGGCAGGGTGGCCAGGTGTAAACTTTCATTGTGGCACCCAGGGTCAGTCCTTTGCCAGCTTGATATTTACATCACAGCAACAGGAAAAGACCCAAGATGAAAAAAAAAAAAATCATTTGCCTGTAGCATAGTTTTCAGCACAAAACACAAGAAATCTCAGGTCACTTTGTTGCTGTGCTATATGTTTGCTAAGAGCTCATGCATTACCTCCCTCTCTATGGTGATAAGAATTGTTCTTTCCTATTGCAAGCTACTGATACTATCTATCGTCCATCACTATTAGCCCCTAAAGTAGGTTTGCTGCTTTCTCTCTCTCTCTCTCACAGTATTTGTCATTAACTTTGTGAGTGGTTTGACAAGCTCCTTGGCAACTGTGTCATTGTACCTGTTTTTGTCCCCTGAATATTTAACTTTGAATAATGCTCCTTTGGTTTTCATACTTAAAAAAAATATTCTCCATTTAGTGATACAGTTCATTGATTGTCTATAGGAAAGCATTTTATTCAATTTGTTCTGAAATGTTCAGATTGGCTTAGTAGAAATCAACAAACCTTGATGAAAACTGACTCTATGACTCTCTATGACTCTGTTGCTCCAGGTGTTGAAGGCCACCGGCCTTCCTTACAGTTTTCTCCCCAAGGCTAATTTTAGCCCAGGGGTCTGGACCGGAAGAAACACTAAATGTAAGAATTTTGTGATGCACTTCACAGCCCTTCCTTCTAATCCTGAGTGTTTTCTCCATCTGAGTTATGTGTCTGCAGCACCTGCATGGCTCCCTCTCCAGCCCATCCACTGCTACGGGACTAGCTCGGGTGGTCTGTGCTCTCAGAGTCATAGCTCAGGGGTCAGCCACCAAGAGTTTCGTTGTCATTCAGGGTCTTTATTCCTATCTGCAAATAAACCCTTCTGCATCTACTCCATCTACTGCCCAGGTATCTCTGGATGCGACCCACTTTGCAACAAGGACCTCACTGAGTCCTGGACTCAGAATCACTCCAGTGGGCCCCCAGGGCTCACAGAATAGGGCCCAGAATCTTCAGTTTTGCATTCCAGGCATCTATCATGAGTGGAATCTAGTCCCCTGGCTTCATGCTGCTGGGCCTATGTTCTGCACCCCCAACCTTGATTCTCCATCAAGCGTGCTGTACCTTCAGAGGTCCAGACCTTACCTCCCAAATCATCTGGCTCCTCCTTCTGGAACAAATGTGCCTTTGCTGACTCTCCCAGTTAAAGGCACCTTCTGCGGAACCTCTCTTCCCACCAGCCTGGGTTTTGAAGTCAGAGAAACCTGAGTTCAGATCCCAGATCTACCTCTTCCTTTCCATGTGACCTTGTGTTTCTCACTTCACCCTTTTGTGGTTTAACTTTCCCATATGCAAAAGAGGGCAATGATTCCTACCTTGGAATGAAGTTGTCAAAAATCAAGGCCATGGGTGTCATCTTCAGGTCAAGTGCTTTGCACAGACAAGCTGCCTAATGCATCCCCCCACCCCTTCCACTTCTTCTTTTCTCTGATTCCTCAAGTGTGTTTTGATTTCTGTATTGGCTCCAACTTAATTTTCTTACTTATACTCAAATCAGTCTTCTGCATTAAGCTGTGAAGTATATAAGATCAGGAAACATTTTCCTCATCTCCTGATTCCTTTCCATTCTTGGTTTAGAGTATGTATGTGTTCAGTAAATACCTGGTTAGTGGAACTGGAATTTCTGTGATGCGTTTTATATATGATTTATATGTGCATCATTTATGATTCACCGAGGAAAGCAATAGACATGAATGCAGAAAAAGGAGTTGCTATTTCACTTAGAGGCATGCTATATCTAGCATCACAGGCTCAGATTTTTAAAATGTGTGTGTCACCATGCAGAGAAAGAGGAGGAAGTGAAACAGCTTCCTGCCCTGCAAGAGCAAGACCCAAAATGAGGCGAGAAGATGGACAGGCGTGCTGGAGGAGAAAAAGTGTGTCATTAAGAAACCTCTCACCCCAAACCATCTCTGCAAAATACCAGCGCTTTCCTGGGTAAGGAAAAGGAAAGGGTGCCCAGTGGAAGCACCATGCTTGGGAGCTTATCTCAGATATTAGGGAGTATCAAGAAAAACACACACAACTGCTCTTCTCTCTTTCAAGATTAGCACTACTTAGCCCAGTGCCTGATTTCCCACACCACGGTCCTATGCGATGATCCTCGGCCACACACAAGACTGTCATTGTATGTTCATTCATTAGAGATGATGATTTTGAGTTTCTGTCCCCACTGACCTGTGGACAGATGGCTAGCATCAATGCCACGTTTATCTGGACACCAGCTCAGCGCCGGCAGCCCTCCGCCTGGTTTGATCACCCAGTGGCCGCTGTGTTACCGACCTCCTCTTTTCTCCTCTCCTCCGGGGTGGGGGGAGAATAGGGGTGCCAACAGGGGTGCAATAAGTGGTCAGCTTCTACAGAAACGGGGCCTTTTAGTCATGACCGATTTTGCTTTCTTTTCATAACCACCCAGTAGATGTCAGAACCGCTTAGAGCTAATCATTGCAGATTTGAATAAAAGCAGTTTGAAGTTCTAGATTGTTGGAAGCATCATTCAGTTCTGAATAGCAATCACTGGCCCCCACTCTGTCTGCCTTCATGTATAAGTGTTCGTACGAAGCCTAGAACTTAAACGAAAGAGTTGCATTTGTGGATGATGCCTGTTGAACTTTGAGATTCATTTAAAGATCTAATTGCAGTGATGTCAGGAGGGGTGCAATCTTGGCTGGAATAACTATGGTGGACCTATGTGGTGAAAAAACAAGCAAACCACTTATTTGATCATATTATTCACGTTGTCTTCTGTGGTAACTGCTCTCTTTTAACAAAAATTATTTCTCTTAGCAAAAAGACATGATAGCATCATTTTAATGAAATAGTTCCTTTACTGCCTTTAATAAGATAGTTCAATGTACCAAGCTTTTGGAACCAGATTTTTATAAATGAAGAAAGTAGATCAGTTTTGAGGTTTGTTTGCAAAGCCTCTGTAATGGACAGTTGCACTTAGGACTTCTGACAATTGCTATCATTTCATTAATTCATACAACAAACAGTTCCTACTTATAAAATTCTAGAGTGATACTTGACCTCTATATGTCAAGACGATTTTTCCTCTTCCAGGGATGATTGACTATCTCTCAAACTTCACCATTAAGGAAAAAAAAAGGTAATCTGAGTTCAAAATCCCTGTGAGAGAGTTTAGAATTCATTTCCTCCCATTAATATGCTCTTAGTAATTATCTCTTCCACAATATTAGTATTTTAAAACTAGGTCCTGAGTGTGTTGAAAACTTTTGTGGAACGGTAACTCCTCCTTCTGCTATTCCACCTCCTGCTCCTTTTTCCATCCTTGTACCCCAAAATGTTTTCTCCAAGCTCAATTCAGCATAAGACAGCCCCATAGAATATAGGAAAGGTAGGGATCCTTCCAACCAATGGAACACTCCTTTCAACACTTTATATCATCAGTATTTTTCAAAGTTTCTAGATAGACTGCCTCCACCTTTAATTACCCAAATTCTTTCCATGCTTTAAGGAAAGTACCACTTCTTCTTGCTCACAGCATCAGTACTTTGGGATTCTGTGATAGCTCAGTCAGTAAAGAATCTGCTTGCAATGCAGGAGACCGCAGTTCAGTACCTGGGTTGGGAAGATTCCCTGGAGAAGGAATAGGCTACCCACTCCAGTATTCTTGGGCTTCCTTTGTGGCTTAGTTGGTAAAGAATCCACCTGCAGTGTGGGAGACCTGAGTTCAATCCCTAGGTTGGAAAGATCCCCTGGAGAAGGGAAAGGCTATCCACTCCAGTATTATGGCCTGGAGAATTCCGTGGACTGTACAGTCCATGGGGTCAAAGAGTCGGACACGACTGAACGATTTTCACTTTCACTACTCCTTCCATCCCTAATGCCCTTCAACCTATCCTTGACCCTGGACCCTCCCCTCTTCAGATATCTTGAATCTGTGCCTCTTCCATTCTGGCAAACTTTTCTCCAGGCAGCAAACTCGCACTGTGTCTTTCCATTATCATGCTGCTCCTCTCTATAAGCCCACACAGGATCAAGTTCATGGATTGACCTCACTATGTCTTCTGACTTTCTTTTTTTAATTAGCATATGTAACTTTTAAAAACAGTCTGAATGGTGCTAAAAAATTTTAGGAATTTCCCCATACCTGCACACAGTTTCCTCTTACCATTAACAGCTTGTAATAAAAGGGGATATGGGTTATGATTAATGCACAAATATTGGTACATTCAGTTCAGTTCAGTCGCTCAGTTGTGTACGACTATTTGTGACTCCACGGACTGCAGCACACCAGGCTTCCCTGTCCATCACCAACTCCCAGACTTTACTCAAGCTCACACCCATTGAGTTGGTGATGCCATTCAACCATCTCATCCTCTGTCATCTGCTTCTCCTCCTGCCCCCAATCCTCCCCAGCATCAGGTCTTTTCAAATGAGTCAGCTCTTCGCATCAGGTGGCCAAAGTATTGGAGTTTCATCTTCAGCATCAGTCCTTCCAATGAATATTCAGGAATGGTTTCCTTTAGGATGGACTGGTTGGATCTCTTTGCAGTCCAAGCGACTCTCAAGAGTCTTCACAACACCACAGTTTAAAAGCATCAATTCTTTGGCCCTCAGCTTTCTTTATAGTCCAACTCTCACATCCATACATTACTACTAGAAAAACTATAGCCTTGACTAGATGAACCTTTGTTGGCAAAGTAATGTCTCTGCTTTTTAATATGCTGTCTAGGTTGGTTATAGCTTTTCTTCCAAGGAACAAGCGTCTTTTAATTTCATGGCTGCAGTCACCACCTGCAACGATTTTGGAACCTCCTAAAATAAAGTCTCTCACTGTTTCCATTTTTTCCCCATCTATTTGCCATGAAGTGATGGGACCAGATGCCATGGTCTTAGTTTTCTGAACGTTGAGCTTTAAGTCAACTTTTTCACTCTCCTCTTCCACCTTCATCAAGAGGCTCTTCCATTTTTCTTCACTTTCTGCCATAACGGTGGTGTCATCTGCATATCTGAGGTTATTGATATTTCTCCCAGCAACCTTGATTCCAGCTTGTGATTCATCCAGCCCAGTGTTTCACATGATGTACTATGCATATAAGTTAAATAAGCAGGGTGACAGTATACAGCTTTGATATGCTCCTTTCCTGATTTGGAACCAGTCTGTTGTTCCTGCATACAGATTTCTCAGAAGGCAGGTCAGGTGGTCTGGTATTGCTATCTCTTTAAGAATTTTCCACAGTTTATTGTGATCCACACAGTCAAAGGCTTTGGTGTAATTAATAAAGAAAAGTAGATGTTTTTCTGGTATTCTCTTGCTTTTTTGATGATCCAACAAATGTTGGCAATTTGATCTCTGGTTCCTCTGGCTTTTCTAAATCCAGCTTGAACATCTGGAAGTTCATGGTTCCTGTAGTGCTGAAGCCTGACTTGGAGAATTTTGAGCATTATTTTGCTAGCATGTGAGATGAGGGCAATTGTGTGGTAGTTTGAGCATTCTTTGGGATTGCCTTTCTTTGGGATTGGAATGAAAACTGAAATTTTCCAGTCCTGAGGCCACTGTTGAGTTTTCCAAATTTGCTGGCATATTGAGTGAAGCACTTTCACAGCATCATCTTTCAAGATTTGAAATAGCTCAACTGGAGTTCCGTCCCCTCCACTATCTTTGCTCATAGTGATGCTTCCTAAGGCCCACTTGACTTCACATTCCAGAATGTCTGGTTGGAGGTGAGTGATCACACCATTGTGATTATCTGGGTCTGAAGATCTTTTTTGTACAGTTCTTCTGTGTATTCTTGCCACCTCTTCTTACTATTTTCTGCTTCTGTTAGGTTCATACCATTTCTGTCCTTTGTTGTGCCCATCTTTGCATGAAATGTTCCCTTGGTATCTCCAATTTTTTTGAAGAGATCTCTATCTTATTCTATTGTTTTCCTCTATTTCTTTGCTTTGATCACTAAGGAAGACTTTTTTAATCTCTCCTTGCTATTTTTTGGAACTCTGCATTCAAATGGGTATATCTTTCCTTTTCTTGTTTGCCTTTAGCTTCTCTTCTTTTCTCAGTTATTTGTAAGGCCTCCTCAGACAACCATTTTGCCTTTTTGCATTTTTTTTTTTTCTTGGAGATGAACTTGATCACTACCTCTTGTATAGTGTCATGAACCTCCATCCATAGTTCTTCGGGCACTCTGTCTGTCAGATCTAACCCCTTGAATCTGTTTGTCACTTCCACTGTATAATCTTGAGGGATTTGATTTAGGTCGTATCTGAATGGTGTAGTAATTTTCCCTACTTTCTTCAATTTCAGTCTGAATTTGGCAATAAGGAGTTCGTGATCTGAGCCACAATCAGCTCCTGGTCTTGATTTTGCTGACTGTATATAGCTTCTCCATTTTTGACTGCAAAGAATATAATCCATCTGATTTCAGTAGTGACCATCTGGTGATGTCCATGTGTAGAGTCTTCTCTTGTGTTGTGGAAGAGGGTGTTTGCTATGACCAGTGCGTTCTCTTGGCAAAACTCTATTAGCCTTTGCCCTGCTTCATTCTGTACTCCAAGGCCAAATTTGTCTGTTACTCCAGGTGTTTCTTGACTTCCTACTTTTTCATTCCAGTCCCCAAAATGAAAAGGACATCTTTTTTTTGTTCAAGCTGGATTTAGAAAAGGCAGAGGAACCAGAGGTCAAATTGCCAACATCTGCTAGATCATCAAAAAGCAAGAGAGTTCCAAAAAAACATCTATTTTTGCCTTATTGGCTATGCCAAAGCCTTTGACTGTGTGGATCACAATAAACTGTGGAAAATTCTTAAAGAGATGGGAATACCAGACCATCTGACCTGTCTCTTGAGAAACCTATATGCAGGTCAGGAAGCAACAGTTAGAACTGGACATGAGCCAACAGACTGGTTCCAAATAGGAAAAGGAGTAATGTCAAGGCTGTATATTGTCATCCTGCTTATATATCTTATATGCAGAGTACATCATGAGAAACGCTGGGCTGGAAGAAGCACAAGCTGGAATGAAGATTGCTGGGAGAAATATTAATAACCTCAAATATGCAGATGACACCACCCTTATGGCAGAAAGTGTAGAAGAACTAAAGAGCCTCTTGATGAAAGTGAAGGAGGAGAGTGAAAAAGTTGGCTTAAAGCTCAACATTCAAAAAACTAAGATCATGGCATCTGGTCCCATCCCTTCATGGGAAATAGATGGGGAAACAGTAGAAACAGTGTCAGACTTTATATTTTTGGGCTCCAAAATCACTGCAGATGGTGATTGCAACCATGAAATTAAAAGACGCTTACTTCTTGGAAGGAAAGTTATGACCAGCCTAGATAGCATATTTAAAAGCAGAGACACTACTTTGCCAACAAAGGTCCATCTAGTCAAGGCTTTGGTTTTTCCAGTGGTCATGCATGGATGTGGGAGTTGGACTATAAAGAAGCTGAGCACCGAAGAATTGATGCTTTTGAACTGTGGTGTTGGAGAAGACTCTTGAGAGCCCCTTGGGCTGCAAGAAGATCCAACCAGTCCATCCTAAAGGAGATCAGTCCTGGATGTGCATTGGAAGGACTGATGTTGAAGCTGAAACCCCAATAGTTTGGCCACCTGATGCAAAGAGTTGACTCATTGGGAAAGATCCTAATGCTGGGAAGGATTGGGGGCAGGAGGAGAAGGGGATGACAGAGGATGAGATGGCTGGATGGCATCACCAACTCGATGGACATGGGTTTGGATAGACTCCAGGAGTTGGTGATGGACAGGGATGCCTGGCGTGCTGTGACTGATGGGGCTGCAAAGAGTCGGACACAACTGAGTGACTGAACTGAAAATGTCAATGTTTGCCTTGCTGTCTCCTGTTTGACCATTCCAATTTGCCTTGATTCATGGACCTAACATTCCAGGTTCCTATGCAATATTGCTCTTTACAGAGTCGAACTTTATTTCTATCACTAGTGACATCCACAACTGGGTGTTGTTTTTGCTTTAGCTCTGTCTCTTCATTCTTTCTGGAGTTATTTCTCCACTGATCTTCAGTACAACATTGGGCACCTACCAAACTGGGGAGTTTATCTTTCAGTGTCCCATTTTTTGCCTTTTCATGCTGTTCATGCAGTTCTCAAGGCAAGAATACTGGAGTGTTTTGCCATTCCCATGTCCAGTGGACCACGTTTTGTCAGAACCCTCCACTGTGACTCATCTGTCTTGGGTGGCCCTACATGGCATGGCTCATAGTTTCATTGAGTTAGACAAGGCTGTGGTCCATGTGATCAGATTGGTTAGTTTTCTGTGATTGTGGTTTTCAGTCTGTCTGCCCTCTGATGGAGAATGATAAGAGGCTTATGGAAGCTTCCTGATGGGAGAGACTGACTAAGGGGGAAATTGGGTTTTGTTTTGATGGGCGGGGCCATGCTCAGTAAATCTTTAGTCCAATTTTCTGTTGATGGGCAGGGCTGTGTTCCCTCCCTATTGATTGACCTGAGGCCAATATGGTAGAGGTAATGAAGACAATGCAACCTTCTTCAAAAGGTCCCATCCACGCACTGCTGCATTCAGTGCCCCGACCCTGCAGCAGGCCACCATGCACCCACACCTCCAACAGAGACTCCTGGACACTCACAGGCGAGTCAGGGTCAGTCTCTTGTGGGGTCACTGCTCCTTTCTCCTGGGTCCTGGTGTGCACAGGCTTTTGTTTTGTGCCCTCCAAGAGTCTATTTCCTCAGTCCTGTGTAAGTTCTGGAGGCTCTATGGTGGGGTTAACGGCGACCTCCTCCAAGGGGGCGTATGCCATACTCAGGTCTCCAGCAGCCAGAGTCTCTGCCCTTTTGGGAGGCCACTGCTGACCCATACCTCCACAGGAGACACTCAAACACATTCTGGCTCAGTCTCTGGAATCTCTGGGTCCTGGTGCACACAGGGTTTGTTTAAGCCCTCCGAGCACCTCTGGCGGGTATGGGGTTTGATTCTAAATGTGATTTTGCCCTACCTACCACCTTTCTGGGGCTTTTCCTTTGCCCTCGGATGTGGAATATCTTTCCTTGGTAGGATCCAACGTTCTCCAGTTGATGGTTGTTCAGCAACGAGTTGTAATTTTGGAGTTCTCACAGGGGAAGATGAGCCTACATGCAGAGTACATCATGCAAAATGCTGGGTACATTTTTATTGGTACATTATTGTTAACTAAAGTCTATAATTTATTCAGACTTCCTTTGTTGTTACCTAATGACTTTTCTTATCCAAGAATGCCATCCTGGATGCCACATTGCATTTAGCTGTCTCATCTCCTCAGACTCTTCTTGGCTGTGATAGTTTCTGACTCCATTGTTTTTGATGATCTTGGCAGTTTTGGAAACATTGGTCAGCTGTTTTGTAGAAGGTCCCTGTAGTGGAATTTGTTTGATGTTTCTTTCCTCATGATGGAACTACTACTAGTCATGAGCTAACAGGAGGAAGACCACAGAGGAAAAATCCCATTTTTCATCACATCATATCAGGGGTTACATGCTATTGACCTGACTCATCCTTGTTGACATTGACTTTGATCACTTTGAGTTAGTGTTTTTCACGTTTCTCAATTTTAAGGTTACATTTTCACCACTCCCTCTTCCCATACTGTCCTCTTTGGAGTACAGTAGGATGGAGGGGCTACATCAGTGATTTGTATCAGTTAATTCTTCTGTATAGATCTGTGCCTTCACCTCCTGGTTTGCCATGTTCCAGGATAATTCTCACTTTGACATCGCCCCTGATTCAATCAAGATACTTCATTCCATTCCAGCAGCCGACCCTGGGCATCTCTGCCCTTCCATTATGCCCAGTTATCTAGCTCTACAACACCTTTCACAAGGACTTAGTATCACTTGTTCGACTAAGCTCATACCTCTGCATGCACACAAGACCCTCTATTAGCTCTCATCTCCACCTCCCCACTCTCATTTTCACCCAGTTCCCTACCCACGCACTATCTTTGATCCAAACCAAACGAATTAACCTTGCACTCGAACCTCTATACTCTTTCAAGTCTCTATCTCTTTCCAAATACTCCTCTTTCTGCTTGGAAGTCCCTCCCCTCCTTGTTTGCCTTTTAAACAGCCCAACCTTCTTATCCTCCAGGTTACATCCTTGAACTAGTCAGAGTTCACCTCTCCTTTGTGCCTTAAATTGTCATGGTAGATTTCTCTAGCACTACATTCCTCAAGTGGTATTTTAATTTTTTGCTTATATGCCTCCCTTTAGGATTCTGATTTATTCATCTTTCTACCACTGAGTGTCTAGTAGAATATCTGACATTTAGCAACTGGAGAATGAATGAGTGGCTCAGTCATGATGTTGTGATTTTTCACTCATATACATGTAACTGTCCCACTAGCATGGTGATGTCCTAGAGGGCAGATATCACCACTCACTCTTCTTGATGTCCCTGCACAGGGGCTGAAGGATCACCTACACATGGCAGGTCATGGATACCAGCTACATGTTGGCTGACTAATGGTCAGGCAGAAGTCCTGGGGAGGGCTCCTTCTTGAAGGCAGGGGTGTTTCACATGCCCCAGAGCCACTGCTTATAAACAAGACATTGAAATAAGTGGCTACTTCATTTGAAAGTTGGTTTTGGTTGCAAAAAAGCACTGACCATCCTCTTAATACTGAGACAGGAAAGAGGCACTGCAATCAAACATGATTGGAAGGTTATAGAAGCTCAAAATTACCCTACAGGAGAACACTCTCTTTCATGCTAGACAGGAAAACCTAGGCACTGATTTTTCTTTTTTTCATCTTTATGTGAAGAAGTCTCCTGAAGGTAACCAGATTTCACTGAGAAGAAACAATTGCAGATTTTCCCATTAAACAAATATCTCAATGGACATTCCAAGAGATCTTCTGCAATACTGTCAGGAATAGCAGAAGCTCCCCATTAGGAGAATGTGGGTTTGTTTACATCTGAGTTTGCAAGATTGTCATGCTGAACTTGACTGACTCCTTGATTTTTTTTCCCCTGATATTCAGGTACAAGTCCTTGGGGTGTGTGGTCATAGCTAGGCCAAAATATCCCATAATAAGCCATTAACCTTTCTAAATACATGGCAAATGAGAAATATATGTTCCTGCATTTATCTAAGCAATGATATATTCTCAGAAAAGTATAATATCCTCAACACTCTCATGTGGGGCCATAAATTACTACAGTTTTTGTGGAAAGCAATTTGACAATACATTTTAAGTGCCTTGGAAACACTCATACCCGGCAATTTTATTTCTGGGAGCAAACTGTTTATTTCTTTAAAAAAAAAACAAAAAACTTGTCATTATGGGAAATTTCTAACCAATACAAGAATGGAAGAAAATAATGAACTCCCATGGAGCTTCAATAATTCTCAATTCTTGGCCAACCTTGTTTTAACTATTCTTTGCAATCCCTCCCCCACTGGATTCTTTAGAAGCAAATTCGAAACATCATATTATTCATCTCATTTCTTCCATAATTATGTCAGTGTACATCTTTAAAGGAGATCGAATTTATATAATAGTCACAATACTATTACAATATTAAAAAATCATAATTCTTTAATATCATGAAGTGTTTTGTCAGTGTTCAAAACTCTGGTTATCTCATAACTAGTCTTTATGTTAGATTTGTTCAATATGAATTCAAACAAAATCCACACATTTCATTAGGTCCACAGGCCTCTTAAGTCTTAACTTTTCAGTTCCTTTTTCTTCTGTTGTTTTTCCTTGCAATGTCTTTGTTGAAGAAATTGAGTGGTTTGTACCACATGTTATATTTTGCTGTTTTATGTCTTTGTGCTATTATTTGACCTGTTTCTATGCTCCTGGCTCCATATTGAAAATGAAAGTGTGAGTTAGTTGCTCAGTTGTATCTGTTTGTGACCTCATGGACCATGGCCTGCCTGGCTCCTCTGTCCATGGAATTTCCCAAGGCAAGGATATTGGAGTGGGTAGCCATTCCCTTCTCCAGGGGATCTTCCTGACCCAGGGATTGAACCTGGGTCTCCTGAATTGCAGGCAGATTCTTTACCATCTGAGCCACCAGGGAAGCCATATTACCTGTACACCAATGGTTACATCTGGGGACCTTATCAGATCAAGGTCTGTTTTCTTTTGTTTTCCATAGCATCATCAGTTTGTGTATGGAGATGAACAAACTAGTATTATTACTTTTTCGTTTATGTTTTTGAATACTCTTTCCCTTACTAAGGTGTTATTTCCATGAGATCAAGTTCCAGGCTTATCATAATTGATGTTGTATTCCAGAGACTAATGCCGAACCTGGAGCAGAATTGGTTCTCAATAATTATTTTATAAAAAGTAAATTAGTATTTGCTGTTTTAGTGTGATGAGAAATTCTTTCAGCTCAAGGATTTGAGCTTGTGCATCTCTGTATTCACATTGTCTAGACAATAACAAGTGTTCAGTACATGTTAACTAGATAAAGGATCAATGGATGGAAACGAGTAGCAACTAACATGAGAAACAGAAATGAATTAGAGGATGGGTAAATGAAAGGATGAAGACAAGTTTCATGTACTGTTTCCTTAGTTCATTTTATTTAAATTGGTCTTAGCTCTGAAAACTTGGCAGAATCACAACAGAGCTGTTGAAATCTTCTCTGGCTTATAGAATAGCAGCAGAAAGAGGGAAGCTTGGTATGTTTGATTCTCACAGGTGCAAAACCATCCATGACTTCTCCCTGACCCTTGACCCTGCTTTGAATCCTACCCTCTTTGACTCAGAGTCCTTGAGGCAGTGTATGTGGACTGGGGTATGCATTCGGGAACTTGACAACAGATGACATGAGGTTTTTTTTTTTTAAGTTTAAAAAAGCCTTGGTAGAAAGCTTCACTCCAGTCCCCTTACAGAGCTGTTGACTGGTTGGATCTTTGAACCAAGACAAGCAAAACCAAGAGTACTCTTTCATTGAAATCAAAGTTCAAATTCCCACTTGCAGTCTCAGGACATTGGCCTCTTCTGTCATGTCTGTGGAGGTGCACACTGCTTTTTGTCTTATTTTAATGTTGATGAACAGCAACTAGTTTTTTGACCACCTACATTGTGCTAAGTAGTTATAGACTAAAAAGCAAAGAAAACAATGCACATGAAACCCTCATATCTTATAGAGTGTTGGAGAGCCTCCCCATGTTTGTGGTCAGCTATTTGCTCTGTTCATTTCCAGAAGCACTTTGTATTTATTATTATATTGTGATCTTGATATCACCCTATGATACACGAGTTTTTATCTCCATTATCCAGGAGAAGAAATTGAGGTTCAAGGACATAAAGTCCAAGGTCATGCAGCTAAGAAGTGCGACACTGAGATTTAAGTTCGGGTCTGTTGGCTTTCAGATCTGATGTCATCAGTAGTGGGGTAGAGAGGGATTCTTACCTTCTTTTTTAAACTTTTATTGAAATATAGTGATTTACGATGTTGTGTTGCTTTCAGGTATGCAGCAAATTGATTCAATTATACACACACACACACACAAATATATATATATCTTTACATATACACTATTTTATATTCTTTTCCATTATAGATATTGAGTATACTTCTCTGTTCTATACAGTAAGTCCTTGTTGATTATCTACTTTATATGTAGGAGATGTATATTTTAATCCCCAATTTCTAATTTGTCTCTCCCATATTTCCTCCTTGGTAATTATAGTTGTTTTTTTTTCTTCTATGTCTGTGAGTCTATTTCTGTTTTGTAAATAAGTTCATTTGTATCATTCTTTTTTTAGATTCCACTTACAGGTGATATGATTTGTCTTTCTCTGTCTGACTTGCTTCACTTAGTATGAAAACCTATAGATACATCCATGTTGCTGCTAATGGCATTATATAATTTTTTATGGCTGAGTAATAGTCCATTGCATATATATATATGCATATCACCACCATTGCATATATATATATATATATATATATATATATATATATATATATATACACATATATCTTCTTTATCCAGTCATCTGTCAGTGGACACTTAGGATGTTTCCATGTTTTGGCTATTGTAAATAGTGCTGCTATGAACACTGGACAATGAAAAGGATTCACATTGATTTTAGACAGCATCATCTGGATTTCTCACCCCATTCAGTACATTTTATTGAACACTTTCTGTGAATTAGGAACTGTTCAAAATCTAGAATGGTGAGTTAAAATTTAAGCTACAGCTTGGGAAAAAGTTTGCAAACCTGTATTTGACAAAGGACTTGAATCCAGAATATGTAACAAACTCTTATAATTAAAAATGAAGAGGGCGAACAACTCATAGACAAAAGGCTTGAAAAGCCACTTTACAAAAGAAGGAAAGAAACTTCACTAGAAACAAAAGCCAAGATGTTCTACATCACTGGGCATAAGGAAACTGCAAATTCCAATTGGTACAATAAGGTACCACTGCAAATTCCAAGTGGTACAATAAGGTACCACTACACACATTCTTGGAGAAGGAAATGGCAACCGACTCCAGTATTCTTGCCTGGAAAATCCTGTGGGTTACAGTGCACGGGGTTGCAAGAGTCGGATGTGACTTAGCGACTAAACCACCACCACCATACACACTCTATATTGGCTAAAATGAACCAGACTCACAGTAACAGCTGTTGATGAGGGTGAGGAGTAGCTGGAATATTCTGACATCACTGATGGGAATGTGAAATTTATCCACATTTGGAAAACAGATTAACAGGTCTTTTTTTTTTTTTTTTTCAAGTTAAATGTATGTCATAACATCCATTTCTAGTTATTTCCCTCAGAGAAATAAAAACATGTTTACAAAAGACTTATATTCAGATGTTCAAGGCAGATTTGTTTGTAATAGTTTAAAACTGGAAATATCCCAAATGTCCACTGATGAGTGAGTGAGAAACAAACTCTGCACATCCTTACAATAGAATGCTTCTTCCACAATGACAAGGAATAAACTACTGATACACGAAACTGTTCAGATGAATCTCAAAATGACACGCTGGGTAAAAACTGTCAGGCAAAACAAGGAAACATATTTTGGATAATGCCATTTATACAACATTCTAGAAAATGTAAATTAATCTACATGATTAAAACTGACAAAAAGTCCATCAGTGGTTTTCTCGGGTCTCAGGGGAAGGAAAGGATGGATCACAAAGAACCAGGAGGAAATTTTGAGGGTTAATGGAGATGTTCTTTGCAGGTGCAAAGCCAAAGTCATCCAACAGCCAGAGTAATTGAACTGTACCCGTTACCTATTAGAGGTTTTTGTACATAATTGTACCTCAGTACAGGAGATTAAAATCAAGAGATGAGCGGGTGCAGACAGGGAGGTGTCTACACTGGACCATAGTTCTGAATAGGTTCTGAGAACTCAGAAGACAGAGGGTTCAAACCCAGGTCCCAACTGTGAGTCTTCTCAGCCTAGAGTCCAAGCACTTAAGTGACTTTTAAGAAGGGCCCTCCTATCCTAGCTCTGGGAACAAGCATCAGCAGACAATTTTTCTTGCCTTTCTTGTGTTGGATATTTCTTTCTTTTTAGGGGCGCTTACCTAGAAGGAATCTTGGAGCAGGAATCAGCAGATAGCACCTCGTTCAGAAGCTTTCTGCTTGATTTTGCATAATGATCCTTTTCTCTTGGGGCTTCAAAATTCAAATCTGCAAACTGAGAAAGTCGACCTGGAGCCCAAGATATTCAGAAGGGTTCTCTATAACCTTGACATTTTGAAGAAATATTTAGTTTCCTTGCTTTTTAAAAAAATAAATAAATAAAGTGATTTTTTTTCCTGGAAAATATTTTTCAAAGATAATGAGGGAATTCAAAGTCCTTGACATGAATCATAACATACTCAGAACCTGCCTAAGCTTCCTCTCTGGCCCTCCTCCTGCCAATCCCTTCTGCTCATCTCTGCCCCTTTGTTCATGATTTGTACTCTTTGCTCCAGGTACAGGGAGCTCTGTGCTGTTTCCGAGATGCCGCAGGATCTTATGGAGTTGTGCTTTTGTATATGCTTTTGTTTTTTTTCCCCCTGCCGGGTCCTGTTTCTGTCACTAAGGCTTGAGAAAGGATGAGTGAATTACATGGTGAGAGGTGGCCGTTTAGCAGACGTTTGCTCAGTGCCTTGTATATGCCAGATACTTGCTTGCATTGTGGACACAAACGAAGAAAAACAAATCCCTTATTGTCATGCCTCTTTCTTTCTAGTGGGAAGAATCAGATAGCCAATCAAACTGATAAGTATTGTATTAAATGGTGCCTTGTGCTATGAAGGGCACAAAGCGGATAAAGCAAGTGATGAGGAATGGGGCAGCGGGTGATGGGAGAAGGCAGCTCTAAGAGACAGCAGAGGGAAGTGACATAGTGAGCCATGGACGTCTGAGAAAAGCTATTCAAGGGAGAGGAGACAAGAAGCACAGTGTCTCTGAGGTGGGGACCTACATGGAGCCATCAAGATGCAGCAAAGAGTCTGTGTTGCTGCTGCAGGTAGCCAAGAGGAAGTGCTGTAGGAGATGCAGTTAGAAGATCAGCGGGGTTCAACTCATTTAGAGAATCCGATTTTACTCAAAATAAACTGGAATAATGTTGGAGGATTCTGATCAGACATTGAATGTGGTCTGACTTATGCAATATATGACATTCTGAGAGTTGCCAAACTTGGTGGCTTAAAGCAGCAGAAATGTATTCTCTCCCAGTTTTGGAGTCCCAAAGTCCAAAACGAAAGCATGCATCTGTAGGGCCTCGCGCCCTCCAGTGACTCTAGGGGACAATCTTTCCTTGCCTCTCTCAGCTTCCAGGGGCTTCAAGTGTTCCTTGGCTTGTAGCCTCATCATTCTCATCTCTGCCTCTGTCTGTATATCACCTCTCCTCTGTGCGTCTGTGTCTTCAATTCTTTGTCTTCTAAGGACACTTGTCACTGGATGTAGGGCCACTTGGGTTAATCCAGGGTGATCTCATTTTAAGATCTTTAACTTAATTTCTTCTGCAAAGACCCCTTTCCCAAATAACATTATATTCATAAAATCTAGATCTTATTAAGACATAAACATGTCTTTCAGAGGGTGACCATGAAGTCACTACACATGATAAACAAATCGCACTCTGTTTCTGGAGAATAGTTTGTAGGAAGACAAGGATGGAGGTGGGAAGACCATATAGGACGTACATGGAGTTATCCAAGTAAGAGATGCGATGACTTGAGCCAGGATGGCAAAATAGAGGTGACAGAAGTAGACACTCATATTTCAAATACAGAGCAAAGTTTGAACTAGACTTGTGAGAAAAGGAGAGGAGACAGGGATTTCTTCAAAGATAGAAGGAATTTTAAATTAACAGAGATGAGAATAACTATGGGAGGTGTTTGTATGGGGAAGTGGGGAGCAGTGGAGATTTTAGTTTTGTATATAGACACATATTTTCTCCCTGTTGGACACCGAGGTTAAGGAATTCTTGGATATATCAGTCTGGAGTTCACAAAGAGGATGTTGCTTTCACTATAAACTGGTTGATCATCAGTGAGGACAGGATGAGATCATCTGTGAAATGAGTGCAGATGGAAAAGAGGACACCAGAGGATGGAGCCCTGGAGCCCTTCAGCATCCAGCAATCAGAAGAAAACCGGCAAAAGAGACAGAAGGAGCCCCTACTGGCTGGAAGACCAAGTGTCAGGGATCTGATCGAAATCTTTGAATATGAACTTCCTTTCCAGCACCATATTAAGGGGGAAGCACTGGGCATTAGAAGTCTTTGGCTCTCCAGTGGCAACACCCAAAGTGACTGGTGGAACAGGGTGGGAAAGGGGCAGCAAGTAAGGCTGGACCTTGATCTTCTTTCATTAGTTGAAGATGTTCTATGCCTCAGGCTGTCATTTTAGGAAGCCCTCAGTCATCTCAGACAGTCCCAGACAAAGAGGTTGAAAAGAAAGCCAGTTAGGCAGAGGAGATGTGACAAGAAAGGAGAGAAGGTGTGGCCATGATGAAGAGAAGGGCAGGTCTTGGGGGTGTGGAGGAGGACAGGAACCAAGAACTGCCTGAGTGATCCGGAATGGGTGGCATGGCATAGCCAGGACAGGAGCTCTTCCTCCAGCTTAGGTTCCACACCTTTCTTCACTTCATTTTCCCATCTGTAAAGTGGGGATGGACACTGCTCTCCTCACAACTTTGTGAAAAAGGTTAGGCAAAATCATACCAGTGAAACATTTGGCAAATGACAAGCACTGAGACCTGGAAAAGGGTTTGTTTAGAAGGAGAGATCAACAGCAGTAGCTAGGAAAATGGCAATCTGCCATTCTGAGAATGCTAGCTCTTATGGCGTCCATCTAATTTTGTACAACAGACATATACAGAGTTCCTAACCAGTGCCAAGCTCTGTGTCCAGCTTTGGGGAAAATATGAAAGGACTTTCCAAGATTCTAATTCTCAAGAACTTCCTGACCAAGATGGCAGTATGTGGGGGAAGACAGCTCAGCTTATGCATGGTGCATGTCTTAAGTCTTTCTGATAATTTTTGAGAGTTTCCTATGTCAGTGCTCATCGTATTGTAGCCTGAAATGGTAGAGAAGTGAATAGCAGAGTTATCTGTATATTCTAGGCTGTGGGAAGTTACCTCTATAGAGGTAGAAGTACCTGAGTTTTGGAAGATCGGCCATTTGGGCATCACTTACCTAGGAGTTTATAGAATGCTAAATCTTGGGCCATTCCCTAGACTGACTCTATCAGAATCTGCAATCCAACACAGTCTCCAGGTAACTCATAGGCACATTAATATTGCAGATGTTTTAAAGCTGTTGACATTTTATACTGGATAATTCTCTGTTTGGGGGAGATGCCCTGTGCTTTGCAGAACATTTAGCAGCATCCCTGACCTCTGGCCACTAGGTCCCAGTAGCATTACTTTTCAATTGTGAAAACTAAACATGTTTCCAGACATCTTCCAAATGTTCTCTGGGAGGCAAAAATCTCCCCACCATAGAGACCGCTGGACTAGAATGCATGTGTGTATGTGTATGTGTGCTGTGTTGTGTCTGACTCTTGTGGCCCCATGGACAGTAGCTTGCCAGGCTCCTCTTTCCATGGAATTTTCCAGGCAAGAATACTGGAGTGGCTTGCCATTTCCTTCCCCAAGGGATCTTTCCAGCCCAAGGATTGAACTTGCCTCTCTTGAGTCTCCTGCATTGGCAGGTGGATTCTTTACCCCTGCACCACCTTGGGCTAGAGCAGGGTTTCTCAAAATGTGACCCTTGATGGACAGCATCAGTAGTACTGGAAACTTGTTAGGAAGGTAGATTCTCAGACTTCCCCCAGATCCACTGAATCAGAAACTCGGGGAGTGGAGCTGAGCAGCTTGTGCTTGACAGATCCTCCAGGTGATTCTGATGAACTCTGAAATGTCTTGGAACAGTGGTTCTCATCCCCAGAAGCACAAATGTTCTGAAAGTTGAATAACGTCCAGGAGGACCCACTCCCCAAGCAATTTCATCAGATCTCTAGAAGTAAGTGACCCTGATATTCACCTGTACAGCTCAGATGAGAACCAATCAAGACCAAGGCAGGAGGAGGGATTCACCCAAACTCCTGGAGGCAGCAAGTAAGAAGAGACCAAGACTCAAGTCTCCAAACTCCCTGGTCCAGGGCCTTTCCTCAAGAAAGATGACAAGGTGACAGCCAGCCTCTCGAACTGACTCCTGAGGAATTCTACACCCACGGGGAATGTTCAGACACAGCTCTGATCAGGTGTCTTGGTGCTTGCAAAACGCTCTCATCTCTGAAATATTTTGTGACACAAGTTGCCCGGTGGCCTTTGCAGAAGGAATTCACTGTGTTCACAGCTTTCTGGACATCAGCTAAGAATGCTGGGCCCAGATCATCCTCTCACTGCCTGCCGTACCCACCCCTAACACCCCGCGGTCAGAATGGTTGCTGACTTCTTTCCACAGGGCTCCCTACGTGATGTTGTCCCATCAGGAAACACCAGAAATGTCAACACTTATATAAAAATGTTTGTCACAGGTGATAACCCACATAACCACTCAAGAACCGCAGGACAAAAATAGGCAGAAGGAACTTTAGAAATTCTTTAGGGGAAGATAGGCAGTAAGTGGACTTCACACTCTTTCCTCAGCATCCTCACACACTGTTAAAAAAAAAAAAAGCAAGCTCAGAAGGCAGCTCCTGGTGAAGCCAGACACTGTCCATGGAGGACTCTCATGTTTGGTCGTGACCTGACTCTGAACAGATCCCATCCTGTCACGTCCCTCATCCTAGCAGTCATCACGACAATTCTTTGGAGAGGGATTTAGCTCCACTTTGCTGCTGTGGAAGCTGGGCTCAGAAAGATCTTATTGAGTGCTGATTGCCCAGGCTCTGTGCCAGCCCTGGGATGGAGATGCTTGGGCCAGCCTTCACAGGGCCTCTAGTTGAATGCAGAGGTCAATGGATAAACCATGTGCTGTGGGTTTGCACCTGGTATTTACTTTGGTCTCTCCATCAAAATTGTTCCATCATCTGTTCTGCGATGCTGGGGCTGGAAGTCTGTGGGCCATGTTTCCCAGACTCCCTTGCCAGCTGGCTTCCTATTAGGTTCTGGCAATAGGAGAATTAACTCAATGTCAATTATTAAAAACCATTTCAACCTTTTAATACCTGTGTAACAAATCCCCTGGATTAAATATCCTCTCTTTGAAATAAACTTTTATGATTTCCAGGCTTCTCTGGTGGCTCAGATGGTAAAGAATCTGCCTGCAATGTAGGAGTCTCAGGTTTGATTCATGAGTTGAGAAGATCCCCTGGAGAAGGGAATGGCTACTCACTCCAGTATTCTTGCCTGGAGAATTCCATGGAAAGAGGAGCCTGGCAGGCTATGGTCCATGGGGTCGCAAAGAGTCAGACACAACTGAGCAACTAACACACACACACACACACACACACACACACACACACACACACACACACATCATGGTTTCCAGGTTCTGGCTAGACCCTGACTGATTCAGAGAAGCTAAACTCAGGGAAGACCTTCTTGAAAAGTGGCAAAGTAGAGAAGAGAAGGAATACAAGGTAGATGGGTAAAGAGAGAAAGGAGGAGCTTGTCAGAGGAAGGGAAAGCATGTGCAAAGGCCCTGAATTGCTGGAGTCATTTGAAAGAAGACCAGCATAGATGGAGTTAGCCTGGAACCTGATGAGGCTGGAAGGGCTGAAGGCCAGATTGTGAGGGTCTTGCAGGCAGGGTGTGGGCCTCCCCAAGGAGGTGTCACAACATAATCTGCCTCTCTTCTTGAGAGGTCATGTGGTGCCCTGGCTAGTCAGTCACGTGAAAGGTGTTGGGTCTTATCTCAGGGTAATGGAGAACCATTAAAGGATTTTAAGCAGCCAAGCTTCTTAATATGATTTGTATTTGAAAAAGGGGTATTTTATTGGGGTGTAGAGAATGCATAAGATAGGCTAAGTGGAAGTAGAAAGCTAGTTAGAAAGGAGACAGGGATGGGCCTTCATGTAAAATCACTCACTTTGAAACCTGGAGGTAGTCATCCCATCTTCCCGGTCAACCATCTGTGAAATGAGGCGGTTAGAACAGAACAAGGATTCCTCAGCTTTGGTATGAGCCCTCAAGGGGGTGTCCATGGATGGGTATCAGGACTGCAGAGCCTTTGAGGTTGTTCACAACTGGTTGGATGAATGTCAGCATATTCATTCCTCTCACAGGACAGAGTCCTTGGCTCTCATCACATTCTCTGAGACGTGAGGAACCCCCGAGTTTAAAGCTATTATCCGGACCATCTCAAAATGCACTTGCAACTGAAATGGCCATCATCTGATGTCACTGTGCCTCTCTAGGGAGTCATAAATTCTTAGAATTTTCTTGCTGCCTGTGACAAGTGAGTGAAGAAGAGGAGGGTGTCCTGACTCAGTTCTGGAGGCAAAATTGGGCTATTCCCCTGGAGCTGTGCCAAGCTCAGGTGCCAAGAAAATGCCCACCCCCGTGACCTTCTCTGAGCTGGAGGTTGGAGGACACTCTTCTACTGGAGTACCACAACCACCAGAGGAGACAGAGGGCGGAGGCGGGGGAAACAGCCATTGACACCACTTTGTCTACGTTGCAAAGGCTCCCTGAAGCCACACCCCACCCTGCTGTCCTGGCTAGACCCAGGGGCAGCCTCAGGACCTGGGGAGCTTGTCCTGTTCACCTTCCATGGATACCCCCCACCCATGGCTGCTCCTTAGCCCTGGCCTGTGCTCTCCCTTGGGACCCATTCTTGCTCCCCTCTCTCCCAACACAACTGTGATCTCTCTGGGAAAACAAGATCTAAAATCAGACTCATTCTCAGTCTGATGAATTGAGGTCACTGGGTCCCCTCTCCAAAGGGACTGTAGCTTCATGCTGCAGTGAGACTGGAAAAGTCATTCCTTTTTGTGAAAGTAGGTCACGCACCAGGCATTTTGGGGGCTGGGGTCTCTTCGTGGTGCCCAAAGTCCCAGCAGATAGGGCGGCAGCTGGCTTTTCTGCGTCTGCATCCACCCATCCTGCCCAGCCAGCCTGAGGGCCGTCTCCTTCCACCCGGGCTGATGGCGGAGAATACAAATGCCTTTCCGATGACTCCCACATGCCCCATCTTGTTGGGATTTTTCAGATTTCTCTGTGGAAGCTCTTTACGGTCTGTGACCCTGGTCACTGCAGAGCCGAAAAGACAACAGATTTATGGAGGGCCTGGAGAGCAACAAGCCAAGGATTGCGCTTTCCCGGCTTTCAGTCTGTAATTTATTTTTAAATGATCTTTCCTTTATTTATGGGTCTCAGTGACTCTGATGATCAGTGTGAGCTGCATCTTATCAGACTAACAAAACTAACCGGATTAAAAGGAAACCCGCTCATTTCATCAAAAGGAGGATTCAGAGGGGGCTCAGAAGTGCAGCTGGATCAGAGACTCCCTCCTTTTGTCCTTGAACATCAACCTGGCTGGAAGAAGGCTTCTGGGCCTCGGAGCCAAACCCTCAGGGGTCAAGACCCCAGTGAGGATCCCTGGCTGGCTTCCTGCTTATAAAGTGGGGCTCGACACACCCCCAGCAGAGACTTAGAGTGATGATGGGGGTGGGACTGAAGAAAACTTTGGGCACCTCTGGACTCAGTAAATGCCACCTATGTGATTATTATTACCTTCTTTACCTTGCTCTCAGTTCCCCTCTGGGAATGCGCAACCCAAAGCCCAGGATGTAAAGACGACCATCTTTATTTGGGGTTTTAACATTTCCAAAATATAAATTCAAACAATAAACCTGTTTGGAATCCCAGCCCCCGATGTTCAAATAACATCCAAAGGTAACGAGGCGAGGATGGCAGTTTATTTCTCCCACTGAAATGAAGATCTGCTTCTGCTCCAGCATAATTACAGTTTAGTGGGGCCTTGTCTGCGACTGATGGTTTTCGCAAGTACACAACTGTCTATTGTTCTCCTGTAGCTTGTTACCATGGCGATCTAATTAAAGCAGCATCTGATGCTGCTAGCCCATAGGTAGGGGCCCTGTGTGCAGATCCTAGTGCCTGGTGGTGGGGTTGGGGGAATGTGTGGCCTGCCTATCCTGAAAGCTTTCTCCAAATTCTGAAATGAGGGCTGGTTGTCTAGAATCTGACCCAGAAAAATGTCTTCATTTTTTGGAAACAAGATGCAAGTGAAGTGCCACTCCCTCCATGTGGTCTGATGGGAAGGCGATGAGCTAGATGCTGCTGGCTTGCTCATGACCTTGGGAAAGTTGCTGACTGTTTCACCCTCAAGTTCCCTGTGTATGATTGGGATGACAATACCTGCTTTGAGGAGAAGAGAAAAGGTCTGTGAAAGGGCCTTGAACAGGATGCAAGGTAGAGATGGCCACCGTCATCCTTCTGTTTTATCTCTTTCCAATGGCTGGAACATGGTGGGGTTAGGGCGAGAGCACAAATCAAATAAGCTTGCAGCCCGAGGAAGTGTGGGAGGATCTCTCAGGCTTGTCACCTAGCCTGTGAAGTGGGGGCAATAGTAGGCAGCTCATAGGGTTATGGCGATGCAATGAGATTGTGTCAAGTACCTGGCACAGGCCTGGCCTACAGTAGGTTCTCAATAAATGCCAGGACATTGGAAAGACAGTTCCATGAAGGAGCCACTGGCCACCATGATAGGAACAGGCATGCCATGTAGAGCAGGGGTTTTAACCCATAGAGGAGTGATACAGGGTTTAAATCCCAGTGAGTGAGACATTGGGCAAGTCACTAAATTTCTTTGGACCTCCAATCTTGTCTGTAAAATGGGAATCATAAGTGATGGAGTTGGGCCTACAGAAATGGCCAAAATGACACGTACTTAGAAGGTGCTTGCCACCGAATCAGAGGTTAATTATCACCCCTCCTGCTCTATTCATGTCCAGGGTACCCTAAACCTTGGTCTTTAGATAAAGGACCCAGTTCACTTCTATCAGAAGCATGCTCCCATCTAATGGACTCCTTTTAGGTGCCAACATCACGTGTGTCATCTTTCATCTTAACATCATCCTATGATGTGAGTACCATTGTTTCTCCAGTTTTTAGAAGGATAGACACAGAGCAGAGAGCTGAGGGAACATGTCCAAGGTTCACTGCTTGTAGTTGATGGAACAGGGGTTTGAGTGGGGCCATTCATGCCAAACTTATGTTTTTTCTTAACCATTGTTCTTTACTGCCACTTGATTGTCACTGAAAACTTAAGAAGTAGGCACTGATATCCTCATGTAAGGAGATGAGTGGAGAGGTCAGGAGAGAGGCGGGGTTTTACACAGGACTTCAGTGTTGCCCTCCCTCCAAACTCAAGTGCATGTGCTCACCTATCTTATTGTCCTACACCAGGCCTGTTGATCATTGCTGATATTGGCAAATTATATCAGCCACCTGCCAGAGTCTTCCCCTTGCCTGTCCGCACTGTCTCCCCTGGCACACAGGTCAGTCAGGCAGGGTAGCCTGGACATAGGCTACTGATTATTAACAAGGTTCATGAAAGGCCCAGTGTCTCCCGTAGCCACTGCAGCCCTCATTTCCTTTTAATGAAGATTGGGGGGGATAAAACATTTCAAAGGCTACCAATTAAACGAGTCCTGCCATTCCTGTAAGCACAGTGTACCTTTGGAAAGCCAAGCAGTTTTAGAGGTAGAAGACCCAGCATATCTGCTTTACAATCCTGCAGGTCTTCTCCCAAGATGTTGGCCACTTTCTCTCATTTCTTGATGGCCATATTCTGCCCAGTCAACCCAAAGGACAAGGGTAGAGTTCCACCTGGTTCTCTGCTAAGGTCGTGAGCCCACCTATTGGCCCCTAGTACCCCTCAGGATTGGATAAGCTGATGGTCCTAGAGTGGCAGCTCCAATGAGGAAGACTAGGTTCTACATATCTAATTGCTTATCTAAGCCTGGGTGTCCTACATCCCTTGAATCTCATGAAGCATTCCTTTCTTTCCATTCCCTTTTCTCTGCCCTCAACTAAGACTTACCATCTTCCCTCTAGGATGTTTACTTATAATCATTTTGTAAATAATCTCCTGTTATCCACCAACTGTAACATCAATTCACCCTGTACATGGTCACTAAAGGGATCTCCTTAAAGCAAATAGGTCTTCATTACCACACTTTTTTTTTTTTTTTCAGTATTTGGTGGAGGAGAGGTCTTTTCCATCACTGTGTTTTTTTTTTTTTTTAAGTCTTTATAGAATTTGTTACAATATTGCTTCTGTTGTTTATGTTCTGTTGACTGAGAGGCATATAGGATCTCAGCTCCCCAAGGAGGGATTGAACCTGCACCTGCTGCAGTGGAAGGTGAAGTCTTAACCACTGGACCACCAGGGAAGTCACTTTACTCCCATACTCAAGGTCTTTACTAACTCACTGTGTTGCCCATAGCATAGAGTCAAATCTCCCTAAGCTGGCAAACAGAATCTCTGTGATGGGACCCTAACTTCCCCAAATCTGCCATTCCATAGCTTCAAATCTTCTGAGTAGTATGAAGTTTCCTGTGGTCCTCAGACCCTTTCTCAGCTCACATGTTTGCTCATTCTGTGTACTCTGCCTGTGAGGTCCTGCTGATCTCTCATACCACCACTTCCACTTACTGTCTAATTCACAGCCCAGCTATCACCTCCAATGGATGTGGACCTCATGTGTCACCCAAGCTCATGAACCTACTTCTACCCTTCCATACCCTGTAGGCATCTTACACAGCACACATCATTTTGTACCCTAATAATCTGATTTCCCATCTTCCTCCTCCGGCAGATGATGGACTTTTGAGAGGAGGCACTACAACTTGTTCATTTTTGTTGTTCTAACATCTCAAGTCTGGTGTGTTGCAGTCCATGGGGTTGCAGAGTCAGACACAACTGAGTGACTGAACAACAGAAAAATGTCTCACTCGGTTATTGGCTCAGAGTAGACACTCAATACAAGTCTGTCAAACTGAGCCAAGATTGAGTTGGCTCAAGGAAACAGGAACAGCTGGCAGCCTGGGGTAAAGATCCCCATCATTTCAGACTCAACTGTGTGTTTCATTGATCTTGCATAAGAAACCGATAAAACGGTTTCACACATCTCTGCTCCCAGGAGGTTGGTTCTCCTGGACAAAATAGCAGTGTGTGTGTGTGTGTGTGTGTGTGTGTGTGTGTGTGTTTGTGTGACTTTTATCATCCAAACCTCACCCAATCTAGAATGGGCTGAACTTTGCAACATTTGCGTTACATGCCTTAATACCAGTCCTGGAGCTGGAAGCATATTTGTTAGGCTTGCATTACTCATCAGAGGAATGCTGAAAGGAAGAGACAGGGTCCTCCGTTTCCCCCCAGGGGTGGGTGACAGGTTTGAAGATTAACTTAATAAAATCAACATATAATGAGTTGCTACTTTGAGCCAGGCAATGGGGAAGGTCCTGGGGAGACAGGACTGAGTCATCCTGGTCTCTGTCTATAGAAGTTCATGGTTTAGGTGCCAGGTTGGAAGATAGTGTAGATAATTATAATAGAGACATAATTTCACCTTATTGTGCTTTGTAAATATTGAGGGTTGGTGTTTTCATTTTTGTTTCTTGCTTTTTTACAAATTGAAGGTTTGTGGCCACCCTGCCTAGAGCAAGTCTTTTTCTAAAGTACCTATTCCCAAAGTATCTACTCACTTTGAGTCTCTATGTCACATTTTCATAATTCTTACAATATTTCAGACTTTTTGACCATGATTATATTTGTATGGTGACCTACGATCAGTGATCTTTGATGCTGTTTGCAACTACAGATATGGTGGAAACAGCAAGAGAACCAGAATTAGAAGTAGAGCCTGGAGATGTGACTAAATCACTGCAATCCGTGATACAGCTTGAAATGGATGGGGAGTAGCTTCTTATAGACGAACAATGAAAATGTCTTCTTGAGATGGAATCTGCTTCTGGAAAAGATATTGTGAAACTGTTGAAATGACAACAAAAGATTGAGAATATCATGTAAACACCATTGATAAAGCAGAGACAGGATTTGAGAGGATGCATTCCAATTTTAAAGGAAGCTCTACAGTGGACAAAATGCCATCAAAGAGCTTTACATGCTACAGAAAAATCATTCTTGAGAGGAAGATTCAATCGAGGTAGCAAACTCCATTGTTTTCTTATTTTAAGAAATTGTCAGTTAAGACTCCATGCTTCCAAAGCAGGGGGTGTGGGTTTGATCTCTGGACAGGGGACATGCCACATGGAAAATCCCACATGCCGCAGCCAAAAAGAAAAGAAAGAATAGAAAGAAAGAAGCCACCACCCTGATCAGTCAGCAGCCATCAACACCAAGACAAGACCCTCCACCAGCAAGAAGATTAGGCTCAGATGATGGTTAACATTTTTTAGCAATAGAGTATTTCTAGTTAAGGTATGTACATGGCTTTTTTTGGACATTATGCTGGAACACACTTAATCGACTAGAGTATGGCATAAACATATCTTTTATATGCACTGAGAAGCCAAGAAATTCGTGTGACTTGCTTTACTGCACTCTTTGCCTGATTGCAGTGGTCTGGAACTAAACCCGCACCATCTCTGAGGTCTGCCTATATTGGTGTTGGTGCTATGATCAACACCAAGAGGAGACTGGAAGCCTCCAAGTCAGACTCTGTTCTGGAGGAAGGGCTCCTACACTTATTTTCAAAGGGTTGCTAAGAAGCGGGCTGTGTGCTGAGTGCCACGGCTATTCTGAGATGCTATAGACAGTCTAGGCTGCCCCATGAATGCAGACAGAGGTGCATGTCTTCCAGTGGCTTCTGGGTTTCTTTAAGAGCCTGGTCTCCAGGTCGGTCTCTGCAGCACATCACTGGTGATGCTGATCCAGGAATCACCCTTCGAGGCATGACCGGTGGATCATTGCTCTTGGAGCAAAGGGAAGCATCTTGCAGATGCAGCTTGTGGAGTGGAATGATGATGGGTCCTACCCCAGACTTCCAGTATTCACTTTGTCCAGCTTGGATTAAGTCTCCCTCATCTCTCTCAGCCTCAATTTCCCTGGATACATAGCACAGTTGGACATCGATAGCCTTTGGGGAGATTTAATTCAAATCTTTTCATAGAAAACCTCCCTTGCTGGACTGGACATCAAGATGCAGTTTGGGATAACAGAAGAGCCTGAGATTTTGGACCCTGGGTCTGAGGATGGGGTGAGAGTGGTCATACCTGGATTTCCTGTGCTAAGCAGATAGGGCTGTGACGTGGGAGCAGCCGTTGCATCTCAGACGATCACCCAGACCCAAAGCCTTGGAATTACCCTGTGATGTACACAGGTCACAAAACAATAAAACACCTTTTAAAATGTTATCTGCTGAACCACAGAGTCCAACTAATAAATCCCCATGACTTGGACATACCTGGAGGTCAGACATTTGCAGTATGGCCCCCGGAGCTGTCCAGTTCCCGGGAAGATAAGCCCACTGTATGAGCTCGCCAGTGATGGCTGGTTACCCCAGAGGCCAGCACATCCTCACTGGGTGGGAGGGGAGGGGGCAGGGGGATGGGGAGTGGGACAGAGAGACTCAGCAACATCTTGTAATGAGCCTGATGTCCCAGTGAATCATTCATCAGCACCCAGAGTTTGGGGAAAAGTGAGAGCTGCCACTCTCTGTAGGACCAGCTCTGTAATCTTTGAAACAACATGGTCACCATCTGGGGCAGGGGACCTGGCAATGGCTGGCTCAGTTCTTGAGGAGTAAAGGCAAAGAAGAGAAAAGGAGAAGATGGGAGAAAACCAACACACCCAGAATGCGACCTCTGATGTGCCTGGAACATGGCTATGCCAGTTCCTTGTTCACCTCGCCTCACCAACCAGTAGCTCCTGAAGGTGCCACCAGCGCACTCCCCGCCAGAAGATGGACATGGGCCTTGAAGAGCCCACTTCCTTCCCCAGGACCCTTCAGGGAAGAGGCAGAGTTCAAACTCCAGTCTGAGTTCTGGAGTTCTGGAAAGTTCAAGTTCTTTCCTTGACTCAGCTACTCCTTTGCCCAGGACCTGCCAGGGCATGAGCCGTCTCTTCTCACAGAGAAGAGGATGAGCATGCCTCCCATCTCACAGATGAAGACGTGGAGATTTGCTGAGGTAAAGGGGATACTGTGAGGCTAGGTGGAGAGGTCATGCCTTGAACCGGCCTTGGAGAGGTGACAGGGCATTGGGAAAGCTTAGAGAGGCAGGCGAGGGGCGTGACAAGCAGGCAGGAGAGTGACACGGGCGTGGACAGCAGGCACCTGTGGTGTGCTGGGGCCAGAGATGCGTTTTCTTGGTTAGATCCCAAGTTTCCATGGTCTCCTGGCAGGAACAGGGCTCTTGGGCCTGCAGTAATACACACAGAACTTCAGGGCCTCATAAAATCACCTCTGTGGGGCGCTCCCAGATGCACCCCTAAGAAACACGTGTTTCCTCCACTTCCTCATGCCAAGAGGCAGGTCACCATCTGGTTCCAAGTGCTCTCCCTGCAGACACTTCTGTTGCTGGGCTCCATGATCAGATCTCATCGCTCACACAAAGCATCTCACTCCGTCTTCTGTGTCTTTAGACACCCTCTCCTCTCACCCTTCTTCCTTCCCATGGCCTGGTGAATCCTGCATCGTGTTCAGGGCCTAATCCAAGCTCCAATGCCTCTAGGAAGTCCATCTGGATTTTTCAAATCTCTGAGACCTCCACTACAACCAATGACCAAGTCCAAACAGCTTCTTCCCTTTTGAACTGTGGTGATGGAGAAGACTCTTGAGAGTCCCTTGAACTGCAAGCAGATCCAACCAGTCCATCCTAAAGATCAGTCCTGACTGATGTTGAAGCTGAAACTCCAATCCTTTGGCCACCTGATGCAAAGAGCTGACTCATTGGAAAAGACCCTGATGCTGGGAAAGATTGAGGGCAGGAGGAGAAGGGGACGACAGCGAATGAGGTGGTTGGATGGCATCATTGACTCAATGGACATGAGTTTGGGTAAACTCCGGGAGTTGGTGATGGACAGGGAGGCCTGGCGTGCTGCAGTTCATAGGGTCTCAAAGAGTAAGAAACGACTGAGCAACTGAACTGAACTGAATTTGTAATGATAACATATACCAATTTATACATGACATATAATTTATATAGAAACTGATTTCGTCTCTTACAACTTCTCACCATTTTCATTTTCTGACTTTATTTATTTATTTTTGGCTGTGCTGGATCTTCCTTGCTGCTCAGGCTTTCTCTAGTTGCGGTGAGAAGGGGCTACTCTCTAGTTGTGATGGGCAGCCTTCTCACTGTGGCGGCATCTCTTGTTGAGGAGCTTGGGTTCTAGGGTGCGTGGACTCAGTAGTTGTGGTACATGGGCTTTGTTGCCCTGCAGTATGTGGAATCTTCCCGACCAGTCATTAAGCCTCTGTCCCCTGCATTGCTATGTGGCTTCTTAACCACTGAACCACCAGGGAAGTCTCATTCTTGTTTTCTAAATGTGCACTCTCTGCTATCTTCATGCATAGAACACAAGGTCTAGATATGTGGATGCTGCTTCAAAGACCAGAAAAAAGGAGGAGGAAAGCTGACTGCATCTCAACTTGGTGGTGTGATATTATTGCAACATGCTTTATGTTGACTGCAGGAAGTCATAGAATCACTCCTTCCCTTGGTCTGATTTCTCCAATCTAGTGGGGCCTCAGGAATGGAAGCTCCAGCTTATTCAAGCAACAGTGACTTCATGGAGTTTTGCTAGTACCTGCAAGGAGATCCAACCAGTCCATCCTAAAGGAGATCAGTCCTGGGCGTTCATTGGAAGGACTGATGTTGAAACTGAAACTCCAAAACTTTGGCCACCTAATGTGAAGAGCTGACTCATTTGAAAAGACCCTGATGCTGGAAAGATTGAGGGCAGGAGGAAAAGGGGACGATAAAGGATGAGATGGTTGGATGGTATCACCAACTCGATGCACATGGATGTGGGTGGACTCCGGGAGTTGGTGATGGACAGGGAGGCCTGGCATGCTGTGGTTAATGGGGGTCACAAAGAGTCGGACACGACTGAGCGACTGAACTGAACACAGGAAACCATTCGCGTCGTGTCCTCTTCTGTTTTCTGCTCCCCATTCTGATCACTGCCACTTCAGTTAGACCTACAGCCCTTTGTGGGCTGGAATGTCAACCTGTCTCCCCCATGGACCCCAACATCCTGACTTGATGCACTCTCCATATACTCTGGTTGAAGTTCTCTTTCATTGCTGCTGCAGAAGGGGGCTAAGAAGAATGATCAGTTGTCAGGGGGAGTGACTAAGGTGTAGGGTTGCATTGCAATTTGTACGTAAATATCTGTGGCTTAAAGCTGACTTTGCCACAGGGAGGTATTGATGGAGCCTTAAAAATAATGACCCAGCTCATTAATGGTGAATTATAACATAGATCCTGGAGAAGTCCTCAGGACCTTTTTCACTCAAAACACAAATTAGAAATGAGCATGGTTGATTAGCTGGCGCTGGGCTGTCAGCTTCTGCTCTAGGTGTTAGAAAGACAGGGATAGACCCTCCTTCTTCCATCTGTGACTTTGAGACCTCGAGATCACTGGGCACAGGACTGTGACCCCAGATAGGGCATCAGTTTTTAGTTTAGAAGTAAAATAAATAGAGTGGAAAGAGTCCACGATTTGGAGCCAGAAAGACCAGTTTCTTAGACTAAGGTTGACCTTGGGCAGGTCACTTAACCTTTGTCATTTCAGTTGCCTCATCTGGAAAACTGAGATTAAAATGCCTACCACACAGTGTTGGGTGAAGATAAACACAGAGAGCTTTTAAAAATGCTCCTAGCAAACAGCAGGTGCTTAATATACATGAGTCCACCCTCCAAAGTCATCATCATTGCCAACACATACATGATACCATTTTCAGGATTTTATGGGTCCCTCAAATATTTGTGAAGACAGACTCTGGATCTAAATACATGACTAGCTGTCTCTCCTTAGACCTAGACAGTTGATGGCTTAGTTGCAGGATGTTAAAGAGCTGCTGGAGTCCAATGTGGAGAAGATGCAAAGTCAGGCCCACATTTTTCAGGAAGTTTCTCTTACTGGTCCAGCCCACCCTGAGCTCTCCTTGGCTCCATTTTCTTGCCTGTTGATGCTGCTTTTGTGTTTTCAGCAAGACCATAGTCATTTCATTAATCTGGATGTGATGTTAGAAGACCACCTTGGTTCTAGAGACTTCTTCTTGGGTGAGTCCCTGAAGCTCTGTTAGCTTCAGTATCTGCATCTGAAAAATTGGCATAATGATACTTAGCTTTCTTGTGAGAGGCAAAACTGATCATAAGTTTATTGCAAAAGCCCAGCTTATAGGTAGAGTAATTCTTTCTGAAATGACTTAGAATGATTCTCAAAGCCTGCCCCTGAAAGCGCTGCCCCAGGTCTAGAGCCTTCTCTGTCTCTTATCCAGCGTTCCAGCAAATGGCACTACCCCGTTGTCTTCTAGACATCTCTCATGTGTTTCAGACTGCTCTTCTGTGATGTTGTCAGTCCTTTCTGTACCATGAGCTTCCCCATGTGACTAGACTACACCTGAACTTGGAACCAGCTCAATCCATCCTCAGTATACAAGGTCACCTTTATCCCTCTGTCATCAGAGACCTCTCTTTGTGGATGCCACCAAGCGCTTCTCATCCGGCAATGGAATCAGGATGGAACAGCAGATATTAAGAAGAAGAGAAGCCCTATGGGGCTTAAGAGGTGATAGATAATAAGAACCTCTCATTAAGTACTGACTATGTAGTTACATAGATAGTAATAGGTGCTTTATAAACATTTACCTAGACTGTGAAAATCCCCTTTTGCCGAAGAGGAAGCAGAAGCTTAAAGTCAGAGTAACTCCCCTGTTCGTAGTCAGTGGAAGGGTGGAGTCAGGCTTGGAATCCAGGCTCGCCTGGCTCCAGAGATCTTACTGTTGGTTCAACTGCGTGAAGTGAGACAGAGTTGGCTGAGTGCGTTACAAAAAGCCATCCTCAAACTCGACAGAAGGATGCTCTTCCTAACTTGAGAGCTGCTCACCACGGAGTGAATGTAACCTTTTAGGATGGAGAGCTGCCGCACACTGACATGCACAGGCAGGCATTGAAAACGACTGGTCAGAGCTGCTGTAGAGGAGATTTGGGTCTCTTTCAAGCAAAGGTAAACAAAATCAAAAGAAAAGATCTCTTCTCTCCTCTGGCTCTGATGGCTCACACAGTTGCATTCTCTCTCTGACTGATGCCAGTAGCCAGCTAGCCAGGTAGTTGAGAACGGCTCCTGCCTCCTGTCTCCACAATAAACTCTGAAACTGATGGACAGGCCCCTGATGTGGATATGTTCCCAGCTGTGTCACCAACACAATCAGAAAAAGCTGCTGCTAAAAACCAATAGCCCTGGCGCCCCCTGCACCCAAGCCTCAAACACGCACCTGAGTGGGACCAGGGCACCCCCCCCACCCCGCCGCCTGCCTGAGTGCCCCACCGCTGGAGGGGCCCCCACGAGACCGCCCCACCGGGGGAGGCTTCGTGGGGGCCTGATTGCCCGACAAACACCATACATATTGAAACACTCTGGTGGTTTCCCAGTGCCCCCCGCCCCCCGTCAGAGCCTGACCCGGGTGACCTCCAACATCTTATTACAGCCCCCAGAGCCCTGTGTCTACTGCGAGGGAGAGAAGGAAGCAACTCCTGGATTCATTCTCTCCCCTAATTCATTCAAGTGAGCCGGGCTGAGTGGGGGCCTGGGCCTTTGATGTTAAAGGCCCCTAATTGGAAGGAAGTGAAGTGTTAGCCTGTCAGGCTTTCAGCCTCTCATCAAATACTTTAAGAGGTATCCACACAGCGCCGTTCTCACACTGGTGCTGAGAAAGCCCGGAGTGGACTGCTTTTTGTTTAGATGTTTAAACTTTGCATCTGTCTAACATAAAGTTCCATACAGATGTCACACAGTTCCTGGTGGTGCTAGACACCCTTCCCTTCGGCATCACCCTTCCTCCCACCACCCTCACCCTCCTGCCTCTGCTCTGGTGGGGCGGGGGACTCTGCTGCTGGGCCTGCAGAGCTCGCCCACCCGCCCCTGCCCCTCGCCCCTCGAGCCCGCAGAGGGGAAGGTGGCGGCAGGAGCTAATTACCGACCCCAGACGCAGGCCCGGGAGCTCCTGGTTGGGGCCTCCCTCGAGGAGCCCCTTTGATCTCCCAGCTCGGAATTGTGTCACTCCCCAGGAATGCTGCTCCCCCACCCCCCTCACTCTGAATCCCAGCGCCTTGGAGTCAGAAGAGACTTCGAGAGACTTCGAGTAACCCTTTAGTCTCACCTTCTCATGTAAGAGCCGGAGACCAAGCCCAGAGGAAAGGCGAGGGACTGGCCCAGGGTCCATTTCAGGGAGCTCCTGGCAAAATCAGCTCCTGACCCAGGGCTTTGTACCCCCGAGGACAGTCGGATGCAACTAGACCTTTGTGTTCTTCCAGAAAAGAAGGCCCTGTGACAGCGTGGAGGGGTGGGACGGGGCGGGAGGTGGGAGGGAGGTTCGAGAGGGAGGGGACATATGCATACCGACGGCTGATTCATGTGGATTTATGGCAGAAACCAACACAATATTGTAAAGCAATTATCCTTCCATTAAAATTCATTTTTTTTAAGAAGGCAATGATTAGAAAGAATGAAATAATGCCATTTGCAGCACCAGGGATGGACTCAGAGAGTGTCATACTGAGTGAAGTAAGTCAGAGAAGAAGTATCATAGGACATCCTGTCTATGTGGAATCTAAAAAGAAACGATACAAATGAACTTATTTCCAAAAGAGAAACAGACTCACACACTTAAAGAGAATTATCTTATGGCTGCAGGGGGGAAGGAGAGGGGGAAGGTATAGTTAGGGAGTTTGGGATGGACATGTACACACTGTTCTATTTAAAATGGGTAACCAACAAGGACTTACTGAGTAGCACGTGGAACTCTGCTCGATGTTATGTGGCAGCCTGGAGGGGAGGGGAGTTTGGGGGAGAATGGATCCATGTGTATGTACGGTTGAGTCCCTTTATCGTTTACCTGAAACTATCACAACAGTGTTCATTGGCTATGCCCAACACAAAGTAAAAAGTTGTTTAAAAAAGAGAGAGAGAAGGCAATGAATAGCACAGTTGAATTTGAGAAACGGAATTGATTTATAACGGAGTAACTATACCTGGAGTCGGAAATCCCAATGAAGCCATATCAGTAGGCAGACTCCGGGGGGCCTGGGGGCATAAGGGAGGCGGGGCTTTCATGCCCTCAGTTGTGAGCTGACCGTGCCTGCTCAGAGAGCCCCCAGCCCCGGTGGCTGTGCCGAAGAGAAGACCAGGGAAGAGAGGGGAGACACAGAGGAGGGGAGAGAGTGCTGTCTGCAGAGAGAGTTTGTGATCAGGAATGGGCCACAGGGGGAGGTTGGGGGGTGCAGGTTGGATACATGGGGCTCGGAAGCGCGGGGCATTCCTTGGTCTGGCAATCCGAAGCCGATTGGCTTCTTCAGGATGAGTAAGGTGAGGGGTGGGGGCGATGAGGGGCCTTCCCCCATCTGGGAGGCACTGACCTCCCAGGACTTTGCAGGCCCCACAGACCAGCATCCCAGGATGCACATGCAGGCGGAGGGGCAGCCACGTCTAGTGTGGACTGACGCAGGTGATCTTGTGTGTTAGTTTTCCTGTGAGTTTCTAACATTCTTTGTGGTTGATAGGGAGAACAGCAAAATTCCTGCCTCCTGGTGCTCTTGGGGGCCCCTATAAGGGCCATTGTTATGTGGAAGAAAGTATCGAATACCTAACAAATACCAAAGAAGGTCAATTCCCAAGCCTTTTTTGACTCTCTCTGCTCAGTCCCTCAGTCATGTCCAGCTCTGCGACCCCATGGACTATATAGCTCAGCAGGCTCCTCTGTCCACGGAATTTTTCAGGCACGAATACTGAAGTGGCTTGCCGTCTCTCACTCCAGGGGATCTTCCCTACTGCGGGATCAAATCTGCATCTCTTGTATCTCCTGCATTGGCAGGGGGATTCTTTACCACTAGCGCCGTCTACCAGACACTGGGTATTGGTGAGACCCTGGTCAGAAATCTAGTCCGTTTTCTCTCTGGTGTGTTTTTAGATCATTAATGTCTCCATCACAGAGAAAGGGAAGTGTTGCTATTCTTTGCTTTTATAGTGGGACTTTGGGTGTTTGGTCTCCAAGAGAAATAGTCCTGTATGTGTGACTATGGCATGGAGGGGTCTATGAAGAAATAAAGGATTTATCTTGAGAAAAGTATCTTGAGAGGAAAAAAAGGAAGAGTGAGAATCCAAGTGGAAAAGCAGGGTTGTTATCTCCAGCAGGGACCTTCTGATGGATGCTGTGCATGCCTGCCTGCCTCCACCTGCCTGAAGGTGGTTTCCTTTTCTGATGCCATCCTTGCTCCCGTTCACCAGGTGGGCCACTCACTGGTCTTGGGACACAGGTAGTCAGTCATGCATCTGACCCCACTCCAGGCACAGGCAGTGTAATGAGCTGACTCTAAAATAGGCTAAGCTCAGTGTCAACTCACACCAGGAAAGCCCTCAAATCAACCCACTTTGGAAAACTCAGGAGTTGAGAGCTGAATTCTGCAGCATTTGTTTCTGAAACCTCAACAGACTAAGGGCTTGAGAAGCAGTCAGAGAAGGTCGAGAGTCCCCAGGCAGGCAGCATGGGGGCCTTGACCAGGGAGCAAGTCCCAAATCATCCAAGAGATCGTTCGTCTGACCTGTGTTCAGCTTTGATAATTCCATGTCACTTCCGTGAAGAAATTCCCTGAGTGAAACTCTGATTAGTGAGGCTTGTCTGGACATAAGACAGGCTTGGAGCTGGCTTAGCACAGAGGCCAGAATCCTGACTGTGGACTCTGGGCCCAGGCTAGTGTCCTCAAAGACCAAATGTGAGTTTTTTAGTTTCTTAAACCCTTTGAGCATTTAGAAAAGGATGCTATTAGACCAGATTAGCTTTAAGATCTGTTCCAGAGTGAATGTTTCATGATATTCTGTGAGTACCAGAACACACGGAATAGTTTAATTATCATTACTAAATATAATAGCCCCCAGGTTGCCAAGTATTTGAATAAAAACAGCAGGAAAGGGCTTCATCGCCGGAGCCTTGTTTATAAAGTTCCATGTCATTTGCAGATTATTTGGTTTCATCTGAATAGTCCATGTCAGTACACCCTCACCTCTCTGCGAGTTACTTGTCTTTATCTGGCCAAGTTGGCCTAACAATCATTTTTTCCCAGATGAGGAGATCAAGGCCAGGGAGGAAAGCAGTCAGTTCCCAGGGTCACAGCTGTACCCTGCAGGACTGGGCCCCAGAATCTGGACCACTGTGCCATGCGCACGCACCCATTCCCAAGCCCCCCATGCCTCAGCTAAAGCCAGGTGGGTGTTTGCCTTTTCACCCATATTGGACTGACGTTTTCACTTTTCATTCAGCTGTTTGCATGCTATCAACAAAGCTACAAGGTACTTTTTTCAAGGTGGCACAGAGTACCTTGAAGGATCAGGTATGTGGAGTTCTGATTCCATGGCAATACTTTAATTATGTGGAATCAATTCAGCAGCAGCTTCTGCGATTTTAATCAAGTAACATTTTTGTGCTAAGGCAAAACCAAACACAATTTAAAAATGAAAAAGAGCCACTTCCAATCAGCCTGACTGCCCCCGAAAGCACGTTAGCTGGGAATCTTCTTGGGCCCTCCTCTAATTGTCTAATTAATGCAATATTAAACTGACACCAAGCAAATGGGAGCGGAGTTGTGTGCTAACAGTTTGGGCAAGCTGAGAAGAATGTAATTTCTGCGAGGAAGCCAGATGGGAGGGGAACACAGGAAAGGATGTCTGGGTGCTAATTTGCAGTTTGATGGACTCTCTTTGTAAAAATAAACACTTTTGCAGGGGTCTGAGGAAAGCAAATGTCATCCGTTTCGTATCACACAATGCCTACTGGTAGACACTGAAAACGTGCTAGTAAGAGTCACGTCTAATTAAAGCAGAGAAGTTCGCCTCTTTATAAGATCATTGTAATGGCTGTTACAGGCAAAGAGACTTGAGCTGAAAGAAGAGATGGATGCACCAACGTGCTGAGTGTAGATACTGCAAGATCCTTGTTCTAGGAGTGACCAGAGGTCCAGGTGATGGACCCGTGAGCCAGTTTATTATGTTTGCAGATGCAACCCGCACACTGGAGACATCATCCAGGGAGGGAGTGTCATTCTGGCAGGCCTCCATCAGGTTTGAGCCTAGTCAGGGAGAGGCAAGATTTACTGCACTCCATTCCTGGATGACTAGTTGAGGTTCTAGTGGAATCAAGAGTCATGACCCAGGGGCCATGGATACATAGCAGTGCAAGTGCACAGCCCTACTGAAGGCAGACCCCCTTCAAGAAGGAGCCTGGTGCCCCAGCCATTGGGATTGAGGCCAACAGACACAACACGTTCATGGGGCTGCCCCAAGCAAGACCACACATTCTGGGGGCACCTTGTATCAGGTCATTGCTCAGGCAAGAGGAGCATGGAATTCTAGCTGTGTCCCCTCCCAAGTGGGACCTCTGAGGGACATCCTGTCTCCAGAGATCCCCTACTGGATCGTGAAGGCTTTGCCCAGCTTGCATCACAACTTCAACTTCTCTCCCTCCGCCCAATCCTGCAGTCTCTCTTTCCCTTCATGGGCATCCATCCCATAGGCATTTTGTCAAACTCTCTCTCAGCATTCGCTTCTGGGTTACCCAGCCTGGGACACTCTACTTCATCATGTTTTTGCTCTGTCTGTTTTCTGTGGAGATTAGCAACAGTTAGCAAAAATGATCCTGTATAATAAAGGAGTCCTTGTGTTGAATTTCAGGGATGTTGGTAAAAGTGGGTAATATTTCGTTCTGCTTGGACTCCAAGGAACCTGAAGGGTTGAGCTAGGGACCTGAATGGGTGACCTTAGCTCCCCTTCAGCAGTAAGAACCTTGGTTTTGTGTGGCTGCACCTCTGTTCAGATCAGACTGGATGGGCAGGAGCCTTAGCCCTCAGGGGTTACACAGAAGCCTCTGGAGACACAAGAGGATTAATTTAGATAGCGCAGATGATCATCTCTCAGCTAAGCCCAAAGGCCCATCCAGGGCTGAAAAGTAGCCTGGGTGTTTGTGTTTTCAGAAACAGACAGACAAATTCTGTTTCCCCTTAGATGGCATTGGATCTCCAAGATGGAATTGAGCCTGAAGACCCAATGGCAAACTGTTGAAGTAGATGTGGACATAGACTGTGGGGCTATATTGCACAAGCATCACTAGGCAGGTTGATGAGCGGGAGTGGTATTGTACTAGAGAAAGAACTACTGCCCAACACAAATGGTGCGGGCAGACCAGCCACTAAACTGACCCTCCATAAGCCCACGAGAGTCCCAGAAAACTGTCCTCAGGACTCTGGTTAGGATGTAAGATTCAAACATTCACAAGGGATTAAATCCATCACACCCAGACATTTCACCAGGACAGGCTCAGGCTTTCTCTAAAACATGAGAAGGAAATGCTGTGGTTCAATATTTACATGAAGCTAATTGTTATTTTGGTTTTATTCGTGGCTTAGGAACATAGCTCATAATGAAGGCTGAAGTGTCTCAGCTACCACTCATGTGGTGGGGCTTCAGACCCGGGGCAGAGGAAGCCCGTTAACTCAAAACTTGGCAAAACAAGAATTATTAGAAAACATACTGGCATCTAGTGATTAGAGGAGAGTGGACCCTAAATTGAAACCAGGAGACAAAACCACTGTGGACTTTTTCTGCAAACCACAGGGTAGGATGCAATTTCAACCAAACTGAAATGAGCAAGACTTAAGAATGGAGGAAGATTAAAGATAACTCATTTAGGGACGTTCCAATGGTCCTGATTTGATACTTGATGGTCCATTAGAATCCTTGGAAAGTATAAAAGGAGAAAGGCATTGTTGCCAATTCCCACAGGGTCATCAGGCAGACACCTTCTGGCCTGCCTTCCTGGTGGCCATTCTGTGCGGATCTCCATCTTCTCAAGGATCCTCCTTAGAATCACAGAACACTAGAAAGAGATGAGATTTCAAGATACTCCCATGCCACAGATGAGGAAACTGAAATCTAAATGGGGTGGGACTTACCTGAGTCCACACACACACTAGCTCCCTGGTATCACATGGGGAGCAGGTGTTCTGTCTTCTAACTCATATTCTTCCTGCAGAGGTATGTTGACTTGACATAATTCAGTTCAGTTCAGTTCAGTCACTCAGTCATGTCCAACTCTTTGTGACCTCATGAATCGCAGCATGCCAGGCCTCCCTGTCCATCACCAACTCCCAGAGTTTACCCAAATTCGTGTCCATCGAGTCAGTGATGCCATCCAGCCATCTCATCCTCTATCGTCCCCTTCTCCTCCTGCCCCCAATCCCTCCCAGCATAAGGGTCGGATTATAATTTTACAGAAGCCAAACAAAGAAAATCCTCTTACATCCCTAATGCCCTCCGGAGTCACAACACTTCAAAAGCTTGAGCTCTGTTGAGCTCATGAATTGTATCTGAGGTCTATTGCACACTCTCCACCCTTGGAGTCCACCCCAAGCCTCCTCTGAGAAAGAGCTCCAGTAAGGGCATTTGTAGACTGTGGCTTGAGTCTGGTTGGTTATTTGGGGAAAGCACAAGAGGAAGGAAGAAGAGAGACTACCTGTGTCTACTCCAGGGCAAAGAGGGTGGGTGGAGTGGAATAGGAGATCGGTGACAGCTTAACCGGTGCTCCTGTCTGCTTTCCCAATCTCTTCCAGACAACTCTGGTCTCCCCCTGTTATGGAGCTACACGAGGCTGGAGTAGCAATAGGAGTTAATCATCACTCCAGGACTGCTCACAACACACACTAGACATAGACACAAGCACTAGAGAGCCTGTGATCAACAGGCTCAAAGGAATTCGTGCGTAGGGACTGACTGTGATGAGCAAGAGGCAGTTTGTGGGGTAGTTCTCTTCATTATTCCTGCTTCCAGTAGTCTACAGTTGTTTTACAAATTATGAAGTTCCTCCTAATATTAAGTATTCACACAAATCCTTAGGTCTTCCTCAGTTTTTCCTTTAGAGATTGCACAAAGGCACAGCCTCCGAATGACAATTCTCTACACTACCACAGGCCACCAGTCTCATTCATCGTTAAGATGCAGAGTCTTAACTGTGATGTCAAATGCAAAAATGGTTCTTGCCTCCTGACTCTGTTGCACTCCCAGCCGACCTGTATGTGCTGTATTAGTTGGTAGTTTAAATGCTTGTTTCTATGTAAGTATGGTTAGGCTAGGAGGTAAGCTGATTAGAATGTTGGGCGAGCACGCATGCTAAGTTGCTTCAGTTGTGTCTGACTCTTCGCGACCTTATGCACTGTAGCTCGCCAGGTTCCTTTGTCCTTGGGACTCTCCAGGCAAGAATACTGGAGTGGGTTCCCATGCCGTCCTCCAGGGGATCTTCCTGACCCAAGGATTGAACGTGCAACTACTGCGGCTCCCGCATTGCAGGCAAATCCTTTACCACTGAGCCACCGGGGAAGCCCCGATGAGAATGTTAAAAGCTCATCAAAGGTGAAATATACAAGATGGTGGTGACACCCAGGCTGTCCATTTAAACCTAAGAATGGGGCATGAAGAGATGGGTTGGCGGCTGTATATGTGTACAAGGGAGGCAAGGTTCATCAACTTGGGGCTGTCCTTAGGGTGACCCATTTGAGTTCCTGCTATTTAGTAAAATAAGTTTCTTATCCTGGTTCTTTTTTTTAGAAATATCCTGGCTACTTTCAGCCTTTAACTCTATCATATATATCAGTTTCCCATAATTCACTTAAAAACATCTCAGTTGGGGTTTTGATTGACTACATGAATTGACTAGGGAAAATTGATAATATTAAAGATACCTATGCATGATTATGTTTATTCATTTATATGTTTCTTTTATAATATTATCTCTTCATAAATGTTTAACATTTTCTTTATAGGTGGCTTCAACTTCTTTTGACAGTTGCAGCTTACATAGTGTCTTCTCTTTGTTTTCAGTATATTTCAGCTTATATTTACAATAGCAGTTGAAATTTTTGTATGGATCTTGTGTGTACTGATGCTGAAGCTGAAACTCCAATGCTTTGGCCACCTCATGTGAAGAGTTGACCTATTGGAAAAGACCCTGATGCTGGGAGGGATTGGGGGCAGGAGTAGAAGTGGACGACAGAGGATGAGATGTCTGGATGGCATCACCAACTCGATGGGCATGAGTTTGAGTAAACTCTGGGAGTTGGTGATGGACAGGGAGGCCTGGCGTGCTGCGATTCATGAGGTCACAAAGAGTTGGACACAACTGAGCGACTGAACTGAACTGAACTGAACTGTGTGCAGTCACCTTGCTAAACTCTCTTACTGCTTCTAATCATTTACTGATATATGACAGTTTTATTCAAAACTTTCTAAATTTTCCTAAATCTATTCATTTTTTTCCCCTGATCTCATCAGTTCAAGGTTGCTTAGATGTGAGGAGAGAATAAAGTTTTCTCTCATTCTTAACTTTAAAGAGAATGCGTCTAACAGTTTCCTATTTCTATAGAAAGGTGCCTGTATTAAATTCTTAACAGACTTCATTTACTGAATAAAGGAAATTTACTTATATTTCCTAATTTAGTAAAAGTCTTAGCGTGAATGGGTGCTGAATGTTACCAAATATTTTTCTGCATCTGTCGAAGTGGTCATATATAGCTTACCTCTTTTGTTCAGTTTTAATCAATGAATGTGATGAATTATATTCTGAAGTGTTCTAATATTAAACCATCCTTGTATGCTTGGGATAAACTCAACTTGGGTGCATATGATAATTATATTTGCTAATACTTTGTTTAGTAGTTTTGATTGTATGTTAATGAATGACATGGTCCAGTAATCCTGCCTTATGCTAATTTCAGCATTAGGGTTATACTGGCGTTATAGAATAAATAGGGTTATTTGAGGCATATTCTCTCCTTTTCTGCTACCTAAAAAGAAAATAACATGTTCCTCGAATGTTAGATAGTACTTGCTTAGACTAAGATCATGGCATTCAGTCCCATCACTTCATGGCAAATAGATGGGGAAACAGTGGAAACAGTGACAGACTTTATTTTCTTGGGCTCCAAAATCCCTGCAGATGGTGACTGTAGCCATGAAATTAAAAGACTCTTTCTCTGTGGAAGAAAAGCTATGACCAACCTAGACACCATGTTAAAAAGCAGAGACATTACTTTGCCAACAAATACCTGACTAGTCAAAGCTATGGTTTTTCTAGTAGTCATGTATGGATGTGAGAGTTGGACCATAAAGAAAGCTGAGCACTGAAGAATTGATGCTTTTGAACTGTGGTATTGGAGAAGACTCTTGAGATTCCCTTGGGCTGCAAGGAGATCGAACCAGTCAATCTGGAAATCAGTCCTGAATATTCATTGGAAGGACTGATGCTGAAGCTGAACCTCCAATACTTTGGTCCCCAGATGCAAAGAACTGACTCCTAGGAAAAGACCCTGATGCTGGGAAAGATTGAAGGTGAGAGAAGATGGGAATGACAGAGGATGAGATGGTTGAATGGCATCACCAACTCAACGGACATGAGCTTGAGCAAGCTCCAGGAGTTGGTGATGGACAGGGTAGCCTGGAGAGCCACAGTCCACCGCATTGCAAAGAGTCAGACACGACTGAGCAACTGAACTGAACTGAACTGAGAAAATCATCTGGCCTGATGTTTTCTTTCTGGGTCAGTTTTAATAGCTATATCTATTCATATAAGACTATTCAACTGATTATTTTTTAAATCTAGTTCTAATATTTTTCTAAGTACAGTATTTATTCATTTAACCTAAGTTTTCAAAGTTACCAGCAAATATTGTTATATTATTTTCCCATCTTTTCTAAATTTTTCTTTATCTGTGTTAATGGCCCAAATTTTCTCACACTTTTAATTTATTATTTAATTTTGCCTTCTCTGTTCAATCTTGTTAGAAGTTTGATTTTTTTGTTTTTCTCCCAACTTTTGATTTTATTAATCTTTTATGCTATATCTTTGTATTTTATTTTGTTGATTTCTGCTGTTAATTTTATTACCTCCTTCTGCTTTCTATGGTTTTATTTTGTTTTTCTTATTTCTTAAGATAGACACTTCTTAATTTTGAGGCTTCCTTTTATATATATGTAATTAATGGCTTGTATTAGAAAATATGCTACTGCATATCACACAAGTTTTGACATATTTTGTTTTTGTTATTGAGTTCTAAATATTTAAAATATTAATTATAACTTCCTCTTTAAGATATGAGCTTTTTATCATTCATATTAAAGTTTCCAAATGAAATGTTGAAGCATTTTAAAACTTAGAATAAAATTATTTTGTGATCAAAGGTGATAGCCTGTATAATTTTTTTTGAAATTTAATTTTTCGAGGCTTCCTTTTTCCTTAAGTGAAAGTGAAAGTTACTCAGTTGTGTCTGACTCTTTGTGACCTCACGAACTATACAGTCCTTGGAATTCTCTAGGCTAGAATACAGGAGTGTGGGTAGCCTTTCCCTTCTCCACGGGATCTTCCCAAGCCAGGGATCGAACCCAGGTCTCCCACATTGCAGGTGGATTCTTTACCAACTGAGCCACAAGGGAAGCCTTAATACCTGGTCAATCTTTCCTAAATGACCTATGTATAGTTTGAAAGAGTGTCTCTTCTCTAATTATTGGAGGAACTCTATACTTGTTCTTTGGTCAAGATTCTTAACTAAGTTTTTCATATCTTTTATACCCTTTCTAATTATTTTCTACTTGTAGTATCAATAACCAGGAGGGATGTGCTGATGTCTTCAAGTAGGATGGAGGATTTTTCTACTTATCTTGATGTATTTTGCTCTACATGTGTTGTGGCTTAAAGTTTAAAAACAACTGAAGTTGCTATGATTTCTAAACTTACATTTTATCATGTGAACCTCTCTATTTTACCTTATTAATGTAGCTAACCAAGCTTTTTCTTACTTAATATTTGTCATATTTTCCCCATCATTTTACTTTCAACCTTGTACTATGTCTTTTGTAAATAGCATATACATTGATTAATAAAATCTAATCTAATTTTGTCTTTTCCTTGATGAATTTCATCCATTTATGTTTACTTGAATTATACACATAAACTAGTTTCTGACATTTTGGTAGGTTATATTAGCATGTCCCATTATTTATTTAAAAAATCTTTTATTATATTTTAAAAATCAGTACGCAGATCAATTTACAGAAGGTAAGAACTTAGCAACCTCTCACATTCCTTAGCTCTCCATCCATACCCACCATATTGATGTTGTTTAAACTTTAAATCTCTGGATAAACTATGGACTATTATAGTTAAATTGCTATTTTTTAAGCCCTAACTTATTTTTTTGAAAATGAAAGTGAAAGTTGCTCAGCTGTGTCTGACTCTCTGCAACCCAATGGACAATACAGCCCATGGAATTCTCCAGGCCAAAATACTGGAGTGAGTAGCCATTCCCTACTCCAGGGGATCTTCCCAACCCAAGGATTGAACCCAGGTCTCCCACATTGCAGGAAAGACTTATTTTTTAAGCAACTACAAATTTTACCAAGGTGTTTGATCCCTTTTCAGTGTGTGCCTTTGTGAGGAAAAATTTCTGAAGTATTGGATGCCAGGGAATATTTTTAATATGTCTTCATATATGAATGACAGTTTGGCTAGAAATTATATTTTAAATTCTAAATTCTTTTTCTTCAATACTCGATGCTGCTTCATTATCTCCTTGCATCAGTGTTACTGCTGGAAAATAAAATCTTATATGATCTGTATTTTTCCTTTGGAAGTTTTAGAATTTTCGCTTTGAATCTCATTATGGTATATCCAGATATCATCCCCACCCCTCATCTCTCCTCTTCAACTCGAAGTTTTTCATCTTTTTTTTTTTTCTAATTCTGAGAAATGTACCTTCACTGTTGTTCTTCAGCCACTAAGCCATGTCCACCTCTTTGCAACCCCATGAACTGCAGCGCGCCAGGCTTCCCTGTCCTTCATTAGCTCCCAGAGTCTGCTCAAACTCATGTCCACTGAGTCAGTGTTGCCATCCAACCATTTCATTCTCTGTCACCCCCTTCTCCTCCTGCCCTCAATCTTTGTCAGTATTAGAATCTTTTCCAATGAGTTGGCTCTTTGCATCAGGTGGCCAAAGCAATGAAGCTTCAGCTTCAGCATCAGTCCTTCCAATGAATATTAAGTGTTGATTTCCTTTAGGATTGACTGGTTTGATCTTCTTGCAGTCCAAAGAACTCTCAAGAGTCTTCTCCAGCACCACAGCATCAAGTTAGACTGGCCTTATAGAGTTATAAAGTCAGCATTAGAAAAGCCTTTGGGGTCACTTAGTAACCAAAAGCATCAATTCTTTGGTACTCAGCCTTCTTACTGGCTTCCCTAGTTGGTAAAGAATCTGCTTGAGATGCAGGAGACCCGGGTTTGATCCCTGGGTTGGGAAGATCTTCTGGAGAAGGGAATGGTAACCCATTCCATTGTTCTTGCCTGGAGAATTCCATGGACAGAGGAGCTGGGCTGGCTATAGTCCATGGTATCTCAAAGAATCAGACACAACTGTGAGACGAACTTTTAGACTTCTTAATGGTCCAACTGTCTCATCTGCATATGATTATTGGAAACAACATAGTTTTGACTATATGGACTTTTGTGGCCAAAGTGATGTCTCTACTTCGTAAAATGCTGTCTAGGTTCATCATAGCTATTTGTTTTCAACGATTTGAGTCTCCATTGGGCAAACATGTTTTTCTAAGTAGGATCAGCAAAATGGGGATAAACTCTCTGAAAAGAATCTTGAGTGGTATCTATGCTAATAATTTAAGATTCAGATAATTAAGACCATTTCTTCCCCCACCTTGAAAACACATTGGCTGTGAGTACCTCTACTATTAAATGGCCATACTTAAACTTCTTCAATTCATTTTTGCCCCTTTAGTTTTCCTGTCTCAGTTCCTGTGGCCAACTCTTTCTTCTAATGTTCTGCTTCTCCTTGGAGGACCTTGTGTGTATAAAGTGTATACAAAGAAGGTATTAAAAGGTTCCATGTGGGAATCTGGAGTATTTCCAGTAAGTAATGAGTGTGGATTTAATGAAAAAGTTTGCTTGCTCAGAGACTTCCTTGCTTCTTCCTGACATAATCAATAAAGAACTTAATTTGTGCATTTCAATAAAGGAAAATGATTTTTAAAGTTCTCTTAAATTTGTGTATGGTATCATCATCAGTGTGGATTGGTGTACCGTCATGGAACATTGAAACAACTCTGGACTGGGAATCAGAAAACAGAGGATACCTAGTGAAGGGCAGTGGGGTGGTTACTAAGTGATCCCAAAGGCCTTTCTAATGCTGACTTTATAACTCAGCAAACTGAGACCAGTCTGACTTTCAATTCTGGCTCCCCCATTATGTCATCATGTGAGTTTGTGTACAGTCTCTGCTTCTTCCATATAAAGTAATTATTTTGTAAATTTCTATGGCCCTTTCTAGCTCTGATAAATTTTCCCAGTTGGAGGGAAGCTGAGTCTCCTGTAGTTCTCTAATACTATGGTCGGGCCAAATATTTATGATAAGCTGTAAGAAAGTCCAAGTAATCAGCCTCTGCCCCAAGTTGTGCCTTCTGGTCCTGGACTACTTTGACTTCTCCTTTTCTAGGGATGTCAAACGTGATTTTATGCAATGATTACACACCTGAGTCTTTAATATTAAATCTAAAACATACAATAACATCTGCTGACTTGATGCTAGCCATCACACCAGTGTTTGCCATTCCGAGGTATAGTAAAGTGGTAAAATAAATAAAGTGTCAGTCACTCAGTGGTATATGACTCTTTGCGACCCCATGGACTATAGCTCGCCAGGCTCCTCTGTCCATGGGATTCTCCCAGCAAGAATACTGGAGTGGGTTGTCATTTCTTCTCCAAGATATCAACAAAGGGATCAAATCCAGGTCTGCTTCATCTTAGGTGCATTCCTTATTGGCAAATATTGTTAAAAATTTACCATCTTATCTTATGGCAGCAATTTTTAAAAAAATTGCTTTATTTATTTTATTCATGAAATAAATCAGAAATCATATTGAATGCACTGAGTTTTCCATTAGGAGTTGTTTTTATAACATAAAACTTATAAGGAAAATTTTCAATATTATTAAGATGATCATTAATTTGTAGATAACTAGGAGAAATACTACTTAATACTGTCAAGTAAAGTTTCCACAGTTTTCTAGGTCAAATTCTTTCTCTCATCATACTTCAGTGTAAGAAAAATTCCTCAGTTCAGTGAAATTTCCTGGTGAGCTGAAAACTCTTTATGAAGTAGAACATGTTAAAAACAACAGCAAAAACCAATGCTTCCTTTTTTAAGAGATAGCTTAATGTGTGCATTTCAGTAAAAAACAAATTTTTTTTTTAAAGTTTCATTTTAAATACAGAGATCACCATCTGTGTGGATCTCTGAGGAGGGATGGATATTTATTGATAGAATACTGATAGAAAGGAAAAAGTTATTTCTTCAAGCATTTGAAAGACTCCTTTGGAAGAAGAAAAAGATCAGGGACACTTAACTGATAGACCACAAGATGTTTTTGTAAGTTACAAGGTAAACTTTCTGGTCCACATTGTTTGGGATGTCCAGTTGGTGGTGTAGTGTCAATAAGGGCAATGATTATGGAGGAAAAAGGGCCATTGCCCAGCTTATACATAATTCACACTTGATGCTGCCTCAGGGAATGCTTGTGATTCACCAACTGCAAAAAATTTAGAAGTTGAACCCTGCTCTAGAAAGACCTGGGCCAGACAGGGTGCACATAATTGCCCTAAAGTCTTTGGCCTTTTTGTCTCCACCTTTTTTGATCTCATAGGTGCTAAGTCACTTCAGTTGCATCCAACTCTTCGGGACTCTATGGACTGTAAACCGTCAGGCTCCTCTGTCCATGGGATTCTGTAGGCAAGAATACTGGAGTGGATTGCCATTCCTTTCTCCAGGGGATCTTCCCAACCCAGGGATCGAACCTGCATCGCTTATGTCTCCTGCATTGGTAGGTCAGTTCTTTATCGCTATGGCCACCTGGGAAGCCTCTTTTGATCTCATATGTGTCTGTAAACAATGGGTTGTCTTCAGTGCTTCTCAAAGGAAGCATTGTTGGCAGTTTGTAAATACAGTTCTTCCATGTGCTGACCTGTGTATTGCAAGGTGTTTACTATCTCCAGCTGTCTGCCCACAGAATGCTAGTGACCCCACCCCAGTTATTACAGCAGCTAAAAGTAACTCAGTGCTATTGGAATACCCCCCAGAGGGCTGGGACTTCCTCTAGCTGATTACCTTTGGCACTCTATGATCTCTGCAGTCTAGTTCATCTCAGAGAAGTGTGATTCTTCTCTATGTGTTATGCATTTTCACTGTATGGAGGAATACCCTAACGGGAAAGAACCCATTATATTTTGGCAGGCTTCTGAAGTGCCTTTCATTTTTCATGACTTGTATCCACTATCACTGCCATCTGGAAGATTTCTTTCATTTTGCTAGACATAGGTGATTTTTCCTCTGGGCTACCCTAGACACAACGTATCCCTCTGTTATAGCTGTTGCCATATTGCTATCTTTACCTGAATTTGTTCTCTCCTTTGGCCTCCAGACATGAGCTCTTTGAGAACACAGACTGTGCCTTATTTATTCTCTATCTCTGGTAAACAGCCTAACTCAGGCATATCCCAGGCACTCTATAAATGTTGCCAAATGAATACATGGATGAGAGAATAGCGAAATTGAATCCATTGCATTTTCACATGAATATTTTCTCTCCAAAGGGATTTTCATTGTATTTTCAGTTTAATGAACAGAAATGCAGAGGTAACAGATTAAATCAGGTTGATGATAATAATAACAAAAATAAATAACCTTAAGAGAAAGTCAGAATCATAATTATAAATATCATTTTCTAAGATCTTCCTATGTGCTGGACACTGTTTAAGTACTTCATTCACCTTATTTCATTTAATCCTTAAACAGGATTAAACAGGAGATTAGGGTAAGGCAAGTGAGATACCTAAGTCTTTGCTTATTTTTCTATTGAGTTGTTCATATTTTTATACTTTGATTTTTGGAACTTCTTTATTGTGAATAATACTGCTATGAACATAGGAGTGTGGATATCACTTTGAGACAGTGGTTTTATTTCTTTGCAAAATGTGATTATTGGATATTGTCCTAGTTCTATTCTCAGTTTTTTAGCAACTTCCATACTGTTTTCCATAGTGGCTGCGCCAGTTTGTAATCCCACCCACAATACACAAGGATTTGTTTTCTCTTTCAGTTCAGTTCAGTCACTCAGTTGTGTCCAACTCTCTGCGACCCCATGGACTGCTGTACACCAGGATTTCCTGTCTTTCACCAATTCTTGGAGCTTGCTCAAACTTGTCCATCGAGTCAGTGATGCCATCCAACCATTTTATCCTCTGTCATCCCCTTCTCCTCCTGCCTTCAGTCTTTCCCAGCTTCAGGGTCTTTTCCAAGGAGTCAGTTCTTCGCATTAGGTGGCCAAAGTATTACAGCTTCAGCTTCAACCTCAGTCCTTCCAATGAATATTCAGGACTGATTTCCTTTTGGATTAACTGGTTGGATCTCCTTGCAGTCCAGGGGAATCTCAAGAGTCTTCTCCAATACGACAGTTCAAAAGCATCAATTCGTTGGCACTCAACTTTCTTTAAGGTCCAGCTCTCACATCCATATGTAACTACTGGAAAAGCCACAGCTTTGACTAGTTGGAATTTTGTTGGTAAAGTAATGTTTCTGCTTTTTAAGATGCTGTCTAGGTTTGTCATAGCTTTTCTTCCAAGGAGCAAGTGTCTTTTAATTTCTTAGGTGTAGTCACTATCTGCAGGGATTCTGGAGCCCAAGAAAATAAAGCCTGCCACTATTTCCATTGTTTCCCCATGTATTCACCATGAAGTGATGAGACTGGATACCGTGATCTTAGTTTTTTGAATGTTGAGTTTTAAGCCAGCTTTTTCAGTCTCCTCTCACTTTCATTAAGAAGCTCTTTAGTTCCTCTTCTCTTTCTGTCATAAATGTGGTGTCATCTGCATATCTAAGGTTATTAATATTTCTCCTGATAATCTTGATTCCAGCTTGTGCTTCATCCAGCATGGCATTTCACATGATATACTCCAAGTATAAGTTAAATAAACAGTCTGACAATATATAGCATTTTCTCTGTAGTTTCACCAGTACTTGTTCTCTTTTCTGGTTTTAAAGCCATTCTGAACTGGTGTGAGGTGATTTCTTTATGGTCTTGATTTGCGTTTCCCTGATGATCAGTGATGTTGAGAACGCTTTCATGTACCTGTTGATCATCTGTGGTCTTTGCAAAAATGTCTATTTAGGTCCTCTGCCCATTTTCAAGTGGATTATTTGTGGGTTTTTTTTCTTGATATTGAGTTGTATGAGTCCCTCGTATATCATATATATGACTTGTACATATTTTCTAAGGCTGCATCTTCATTTTATTTGTTGTTTCTTTTGCTATGCAGAAGTTCTTTAGTTTGATGTAGTTTTACTTGTTTATTTTTGCTTTTGGTATCATCATAAAAAAAAAATCTTTGCCAAGACTAATGTAAGGAATGTTTCCCTGTATTTTCTTTTTGGAGTTTATGGTTTCAGACATCACATTTAAGTCTTTAATCCTTTGAGTTGATTTTTGTAAGTGGAATGAAATAGGAATTCAATTTCATTCTTTTGTGTGTGGATATCCAGATTTCCCAATACTATTTATTAAAAGGGTTATCTTTTCCTCACTGAGTATTCTTGGATCCCTTGTCAAATATTAATTGACTCTGTATGCATAAGTTTATATCTAGGTTCTCAATTCTGTTTCATTGGTCCCTGTGTTTATTTTTGTGCCAATGCATATTATTTTTATTACTATAGCTTTGTATTATAGTTTGAAAACAGGAAGTGTACAGCCTACAAGTTTTCTTCTTCTTTGTCATTATTGCCTTGGCTCTTCAAGGTATCGTGTGGTGTTGTTCAAATACTAGGACTGCTTTTTTCTGTTTCTGGGAAAATGCCATCAGACTTTTGACAGGAACTGCATTGATTTTAAATACGGCTTTGGTGATATGGACATTTTTAGCAATATTAATTCCCCACATTAGTCAACTGGGGGAATCCAGAGGTGAGGGAACTGCAGCAGCTCATGGGTGGGCTTTCTGGTGGACTCTGTGAAGCAGTTAGTTGGGTCTTCATCCCACTGATGTCCTCTGAGAGTTCTGGCTACTATTCTCCCAGACACTTTCCTGCCCCCAGTCACACAACTTACCTCAGTATTTTGGGTGGGGTTAGAAAAAAGTGGTCACTTTGGGGACATCCCACACAGCTGGGGAAGCTCGACAGTCACTCACACTCTCACTTTCCTCTGTGGGAGAAATCATGAGCCAGGAAAATCTCTTTTGGCACTGAGGTAGGCTACCTTGGTTGGGGGCGGTGTTGATTGATTCAGGTGAAGGGAAACTTTCTTACCCACTTCAGTGTGTCACATCTCAGAATTTTATTTTATTTATTTTTTCTCCAGTGATGTGCTGGAACTTCTCCACTGGACTCCCGGATTTCCACAAAGGCACTATTGTTCATAAGCGATTGTCTAAATTGCTGTTCTTTGGTTGGGTGGGGAAGTAGGGGGTAAATAATAGAAAACCTTCCTTTGGCATTTTATCCCCCAAAAGGGATGACTTCTGAAAAATAAAAGATTTCTGTAAACAGAATTTTTATATTTTAGTGTAGTCAAATTGATCCATCTTATTTTATAGTTAACATTGTACTGTCTTATTTAAGAAATTTTTATCTGTGCCAAGGTCAAATATGTTTTCTTTTATGGTTTTTTCCAAAAATTGTATAATTTTTTGTTGACACTTGGGTCCAAAAGCAGTTGATAATTTTGTATCTTGTGAAGTAGGATCCATTTAATTTTTCTGGGTAAAAAATAAAATTTCAGGCCCATTTTCCCTCCTTTCCACTCTGATTGTTTCATCATATGTGAGCAATCTGTACATAAGTGGATCTGTTTCAATGCTTTCAGTTTATCCCCTTTATGGACCTTATTTTTTGTATAAAATTTAGAGTCACAATGATAAAATACTAGTAGCTGATGCAAAGGGGGCAGTTACAACTATTAAGACTCAATCAAGCATTGTAGTGGGGAACTTACTTGCATTTTATGGTTTAATCTTGGCAACGTTCTCTGATTTATACATCATTATCCAAACATCACATATGAGGAAACTAAAGTTCAAGAAGATGGTGTGATTTACTTAATCTGAATCAGTGTGGAAGTGGTGGAGGCCAAAATATGAAGCCAAATTCTGTGTTCTTTCTCTTATACTATATTGTTTCCCTAAATCACCCAAATTAAATTAATTCACAACTTTAAGAATTGGAGTGGGAGTAAGATCAATGTAAGAATAATTATATAATTTAATGTAGGCTTTTCTTCTAGATGGAAGACAGATTTTGGAACACAGCTTGAACATGAAATATGTAAGCATTGTTTTTGGCATTCAAATAATGGGCTTTGGGCCACAGACTCATTCTGCCATGTACCAACTTGGGGGGGGGGGGGGAGTTGGGTCACATACCACAGAGTCTTACTTATTGGCTGAGAGAGGGAGCAAGGAGGAGCCTGTGGCAACATGCTGGAATAAAAGAATAGCATCCAGAAAGACTGCAGTCTTATTCTGGCTTTGCTGTTTTACTTGTTGAATATACTTGCAAGGGGCTTCCCAGTAGCACAGTGGTAAAGAATCCACCTGCCAATGCAGGAGACGTGGCTTTGATCCCTGGGTAGGGAAGATCCCCTGGAGGAGGAAATGGCAACTCATTCTGGTATTCTTGCCTGGAAAATCCCATGGACAGAGGAGCCTGGCAGGCTACAGTCCATGGGATTACAAAGAGTCAGACACGACTGAGCACAGCATACTTGCAAACTTTCTTTCCTTCTCTGAGCTTTAAGTGCTACAACTGCAAACTAGGGAAAATAAATCCACCTCGTATGACTATCATCAGAACTAGAAATATCTACTAAATATCTGACATAGTGATCAACACATGTCAGGCAATTCCTCGGTAACAGTTATTTTTTCCCCCTTGCCTGCTCTTAACCTACTTTTCACTTCTACTAATTTCCCCAAAATACTCTTCCCTGTGGGGACATTTGTTTTGTCAGGAATAAAGTTCAGCTCTCCCGGGGACCCAGACCAATGATGACCACACAAAGAAATCAAATCTTTGTCATCCCTCAGGTCAGGGAGAACACTGCAGCTTCTGAGTACGGTCTTTAGCTATATCATGTTGACTTTCACTCCTCCAATCTTGCCTATTTCAGAAGAAGATTAAGTTATAAAATGTCAGAAGGGAAGGAGTTATCTGGGGGTTCACTCACAGCCCACTTACTGGGCTGAGCCAAAGACCCATAAAAGCAAGGGGGTCACCGGGGTCACACGGTGACCCACAGTAGACCTCTTACCTACCCAGCGCCACTGCTGCCATAAGCCATCTTGCAACACCCTACTGAAAATTTGGCAATCACCTTTTGTTAAGAATCAGCTACCCCCTCTCATTTACAATCTGGATACTACCTTGTCTTATAGTTTCAAGCAAAACTCTTACTAAAAGATTCAGCAACTTAGAACAGTAACTGCATACTCAAAATAATAGTCAATACATACAAAGCACTTTTCAGAAACAGTAGGTGACTGGGTCCATGCCCTGACCAAGCAGATCTCTCTGCTCCATCTAAATTACCTGGTAACAGTTTATTGTTAACCGTAGTATAGGGTAAGGTTTGTAGCTCTTTGTATTCCCTATTCCCAGGCAGGGGATTCCATCTCTGTGTCTTTCACATAAGTAATCTTCCTCAGCACAGCGTCAGGGATTGGGTAATGGAGATGGGAACCATTCATTTATACTATGCTGAGAATGGCATCTTTAGGAGCTGGACAGTGGGCTACTCACCCCACCACACATGGTAGTCATGCTTGTCCTGGACTTCCACATTTACCCTGAAAGTCAGTAGTTCTTGGCTGCTCCTGCAAGTTTCTGGTTCTAGAGCTCAATCAGATTACAGTTCAACTCTCTAGTGATGTGTCTCCACCATTTATGGCTCATGGAGTTGACTGCTTTTTTTATATATTTGAAATTATTGATCTACCGGGATAAGTGTCTGGAGTGCAAGAAAGGGATGAGGTGGCTTATTTGGGAAGTCAAAGCCCCATCTTGACTGGAAGCCAGCATTAATTTTAATAGTAAACATTTTCAAACAGCCTAAATAGTCAACATAGTTAACATGGCTAACTAAATTATATTACTTTCATAGTATGGATTTTATGTAGCCTTTCAAAGTTACATTTTTGAGATGAATGTAATAGCATTTGAGAATTCTAACATTACAATGTTAACTGAAAAAATAAGATTTTTTATACTATATATATACTTAATATCAAATAAGTAAAATAGGCATATAAGAAGACTGAAGGAACTAAGGTAAAACAATAAGTACTATTCTCTGGATGGTGTTGCTATGAGTTGTTAAATTGCTAAAAAGATACTTTTACAAGCTTTAAGGTTTTTAAATAATGGATATGCATAATACTAATTAGCAGAAATCCATGACTAGTATAATAAAAGTTCATTCATTGAATTGGGCTTAGCTTGAGGAGGAAGCTTGAGAATACATTTCTATGTGTCTCTCCTTTCTGTGCCCAAATCTAGGGACTCCCAGACTCAAGTGATTTTGCCAGTTGGATGGGATGGCCCTCAGGCCCCTAGGACCTTCATTCTCATGGTGACGGCCCACACTGGCCCTCCTCTTTGTTAACACTCTGCACATCGCATCTATATGCTGCATGACCAGCAGCTCATCTGCCCTATTAAGGAAGCCCAGGGTTGATTTCCTGGAAGTCCTTCATTGGAAGGAAATCCTTCATTCATTACAAATATTCATTGGAAGGATTGATGCTAAAGTTGAGGCTCCAACTCTGGCCACCGGACGAGAAGAGCGAACTCATTGGAAAAGACCCTGATAATGAGAAAGACAGAGCAGGAGGAGGAGGGGACGATAGAGAATGAGATGGTTGGATGGCATCACCAACTCAGTGGACATGAGTTTGAGCAAACTTCAGGAGATGGTGAAGGACATAGAGGATGAGACGGTTGGATGGCATCACCAACTCAGTGGACATGAGTTTGAGCAAACTTCGGGAGATGGTGAAGGACAGGGAAGCCTGGAGCGCTGCTGTCTATGGGGTTGCAAACAGTCAGACATGACTGAGCGACAGAGCAACAACCACAAAACAAAGCCCAGTATCATCTCAACCATTACAACAGCTTATAAGTGGTTCAAACTATCACGTAATAGACACCTAGGAGCTACTGCATAGAGCAGGTGTCTCATACATCTTCTCTAAAATCTTAACCTGCTTAGTTACAGTTCTGCCTCTTCCCAGGATGAAGACAGCATGGAAAAGTAAAAAGAAGTAGCTTGATAAGGTCGTAGGACTCTGTGTAGTTTTGTTTTTCCTTTAAAAATTTTTCTTTTTGTTATTAAAATGTTTGGGGCCATGAAACAAGATTTAGCATGAGTTCTTTGATTCTTTTGGTTCCCCCATAGTTGAGTCTGTGGTCAAGAATTCCTAAGAACCCAGGCTCAAATACTGGTCTCTTCAGCCCAGGGTGGCCTTTGCAAATCACTTTGCCTTTCCAAGTCTCACATCCTTAGTTGCAAAAGAGCAATAACCATCCTGGTTTTGAAGGGTCACCATGAGTTTCTGTCACCTAGGTAAAGCCCCTTTCCCATAACAGTTAATCAGTGAGAACATTCTTTCCTTCCAGCTCCCATTATAAATCCAGGTGGGTTTACAGAGTAAGTCCACATTGAGTTCCCTCAACAGAGTCTTTGCTACCGCTGAAGGGCTTCCAACCAGAATTCCAGAGTGGCTTTATCTAGATGAGCAGACACTCTTCTTATTAACGTTGCCTCCTTTGAGGATGTACACTGCAGAGAATTCAAGAGCTAGGGTTGTGTGTTGCTCTGTCCTGAGGTACTTTCCTCAAGACTATGCAGTCACCTTTTTTATTTCTCAGACACCTCTGCCACTTCCTTTCATCTCAGGGCCCAGTAGAAGAGAGTTTGATTGGACCTGTCAGCATCTCTAAGGAGGCCACTTGAAAGTCATTTGAAGAATTCCCACACTCAGGAGCATCCCAGAGCAACTGGGAAGATCCAGGCAGCCTTGGAATTCATGGCCATGTCTTTCCCCAGATTTCTGGCTTTTTAATGAAAACGGGCCTGGTCTCTGTGGAATTGTCAAATGGTTTTTTTCATATATGTGTTAGTGGTCTTGCAACTAATCAAAGTAGTAGAAAATCCCACACAGACTAATTGGATAGGAGGTTCTTTTTCTGCATAAAGCATTGTCATCATTAGTTATAATATTGATAAATATAGAATATGTGGAAAATAATATCAAGTACCATGGCACTAGTGGTAAAGGACTCAGGAGACCGAAGAGATGCAGGTTCGAAACATGGGTCTGAAAGATTCCCCAGAGGAGGGCATGACAACCTACTCCAGTATTCTTGCCTGGAGAATCCCATGAACAGAGAAGTCTGGAAGGCTACACAGTCCATAGACTAAGTGAAGAGACTTAGCATGCACGCACCAAATTCTTCATATGTTCCAAGGACTCTGCTAGATGCATTACCTACCTAATATTGACCTTCTACAAGATACATATCACTACTCTGCAAGGTAGAAAGTACATGCCCCATCTATAGATGGGAAATCAGGTTCACAGAGGTTAAATGACTCCAAAAGTCAACTTGACAGAGGAGCCCAGATTAAAATTTAGGTCTTTTTTATTTCAAATTCCATGCTCCTAAAAAATGAATCTAACTGCTTCTCCATAAACAGAAAGATAGTTTGAAGGAGGAGAAATATAGGGAGTCTCTAATATTAAGAGCCAAGATATGGGGAGAAAAAAGTTTCTCTGGACTGATGTTGAGTTAAAAGGTTCTTGCTGGTATGAGCCACAGTTAAACCAGTACCAATTAGAGTCAAGTGTAATGAAAAATAAATACAGCTGAGCTGTTAGACCGGCTGCTATGGTCCAGCATCTGTCAGCACTTCTATTATATGCTGAGTTTTTTCAAGGAATTATAAGAGCTGTAAAAATGTGTGCTATGGTGAAACTTGGCAGAAAAAAAAAAATTCCATTTAAAGAGCTTTTCAAATATATTTTCTAAAGTTTTAAAAAATTAGGTTTGACACTTTAGTCATGAAGTTAGCAACCATTTAAATACCCAACACATTTTAGTCAACTGCTGGGATGAAAAAGTACTCAACATCAGGACACATGCCTCTATGGGGCTTTCCTCTGCCTCCATCGGGGGCTTCTGCCTTGGTACTTTCATCCTTGGTGTTTTCATTGATCTCTGCAGTCGCTGGAAATATATGCCAGGAGCAGCCTCAGTGTTCCAGGAGACAGAAGATGAGGCTGTGTGGGCATGCGTGCTAAGTTGCTTCAGTAGTGTTTGACCCTTTGCAACTCCCTAATAGTAGCCTGCCAGGCTCTTTTGTCCATGGAATTTTCCAGGTGAGAATACTGAAGCCAGTTGCCCTTTCTTCCTCCAGGGGATCTTCCCGACCCAGGGATTGAACCCATGTCTCTTTCATCTTTTGCATTGGCAGACAGGTTGTTTGCCACCAGCGCTACCTGGGAAGGTCAAGGAGGACATGAGGACCCAGTAAAGACCCTGGTTCTTAAAGCTGGAGAGCAGTTTTACCTGATGCACTGATATGTTCATCAGAAACCCTATCTAGACCAGAACTCAGCTTCATTGAAGTGATCCCAGGCTGGAGAATAACAAGCATCTTGGTGAGGGTTTGACAAAGAGGCTGGAGTTAAGGATGTGGCTTAAGAAAATGTAGGTGCTTATACAGTCTAGTTGCAGAAAAGGGAGAGTCAGAAGGTCTTGTTCTGACTTCAATTACTTAGAAGCACTCTAGGCTTGAAGATAGAAGATCATGGAGCCTTAGTATAAATATTTGTGTTCTCAGAAATTTTTATGTTGAAATTATACCCAGAAAAGTGGTATTAGTAGTTGGAACCTGGGAAGGTGATTAGGCTGTGAGGGTGGAGTCCTTATGAATGGGATTAGTGCCCTTCTAAGAGATTCCACCCATCACTTCATGGGAAGTGGATGGGGAAACAGTGGAAACAGTGTCAGACTTTATTTTGGGGGGCTCCAAAATCACTGCAGATGGTGACTGCAGCCATGAAATTAAAAGACGCTTACTCCTTGGAAGGAAAGTTACAACCAACCTAGAAAGCATATTAAAAAGCAGAGACATTACTTTGCCAACAAAGATCTGTCTAGTCAAGGCTATGGTTTTTCCAGTGATCATGTATGGATGTGAAAGTTGGACTGTGAAGAAAGCTGAGTGCCGAAGAATTGATGCTTTTGAACTGTGGTGTTGGAGAAGACTCTTGAGAGTCCCTTGGACTGCAAGGAGATTCAACCAGTCCATCCTAAAGGAGATCAGTCCTGGGTGTTCATTGGAAGGACTGATGCTGAAGCTGAAACTCCAGTACTTTGGCCACCTCATGCAAAGAGTTGACTCATTGGAAAAGACCCTGATGCTGGGAGGGATTGGGGGCAGGAAGATAAGGGGATGACAGAGGATGAGATGGCTGGATGGCATCACTGACTCATTGGACATGTGTTTGAGTAAACTCCGGGAGTTGGTGATGGACAGGGAGGCCTGGCGTGCTGCAATATATGGGGTTGCAAAGAGTCGGACACAACTGAGCTACTGAACTGAAGAGACCCCACAGAGCTCCCTAGCACCTTCCACCCTGTGAGGATGCAACCAGAAATCTGCAACCCAGAAGAGGATCCTCAGCTGACCCTCTGATCTCAGACTTCTGACCTCCAGGCTATGAGAATTAAATTGCTGTTGTTTATAAGCCACTCAATCTCTGGTATCTGGTTAGAGCAACTGGAAGGACTGTGACACATAGGGTGGCCTCTAGCTCTGTCATCACCCTATTTTATGACAATGTGCATGCTGCCTAATCACTCTGAACCTTAGTCAATATAATTCTCAATAGAAGTTATCATCTTTCTATAAATCTCAGCTGTATGGGATAAAAGGAGAATGTGTATAGAATTAGTCTGTAAACTTTAAAGAGCCATGCAGATGTAATGAATGATAATCATAATGAAGCATTTGTTATCTTTTCCTAAGTTATTTTCCCAATAGCCAGACTTTTTGAAGAAGAGAAACAAGGATAAGACCTGTTTTCTGCAACGAAAACCCTAAACAACAGTTGGGCTAAAGGGTATATTGACAGATGCCACAATGAAGGCAGATGGGGTTAAAGCCAGGACACAGTGGGCTGAAAACTAGTAGTCTACCCCTAGTTTCACCAGGAAAGTTCTGGGAAAAGAGTTCCTGTTAAATGCCACCCAAGAGCCTCAATTATCCACAATTTAATGGTCTTGGTGTCTCTTGTTTTAAGTTCACAACTTGTGCCATAGTCTGGCCTCAGATCATGCTTCTGCATAAATCAGATGGTGAGAGACCCACGGAAGTACAAGATACAGGTCAAGTACAGGGTCTCGCTGTGGAGATTATTAAAATGCAGAGACTCTGTCCTTCCCACCCTCTAGGCAATGGCCCTGGAATCTGACTTTCCAAGAAACTCTTCAGAATGTTCTGTTAGATTAGAAGTAGGCTACACTTTGAGAATCACTGAATTTAGACTTCTCTGAAATGGCCACATGAACCCAAATGTCAGAGCTACATCTCTAATACAATGTCCTCAGTTTCAATTCAGTTCAGTTGCTCAGTCATGTCCAACTCTTTGAGACCCCATGGACTGCAGCACACCAGGCCTCCCTGTCCATCACCAACTCCCAGAGTTTACTCTAACTCATGTCCAGTGAGTTGGTGATGCCATCCAACCATTTCATCCTCTGTTGTCCCCTTCTCCTCCTGCCTTCAACCTTTTCCAGCATCAAGGTCTTTTCCAATGAGTCAGTTCTTCGCATCAGGTGGCCAAAGTATTGGAGTGTCAGCTTCAACATCAGTCGTTCTAATGAATATTCAGGACTGATCTCCTTTAGGATGGACTGGCTGGATCTCTTTGTAGTCCAAGGCACTCTCAAGAGTCTTCTCCAACTCCACAGTCCAAAAGCATCAATTCTTTGGTACTCAATTTTTTTTATGGTCCAACTCTCACACCCATACATGACCACTGGAAAAACTATAGCCTTGACTAGATGGATATTTATTGGCAAAGTAATGTCTCTGCTTTTTAATATGCTGTCTAGGTTTACTGTCCTCAGTTTACTGCTGAGAAAATCTATAAACGGGAGCAGTCAGTGTTCACTGGGCACATAGTCTGCATCAGTGCTGTGCTGGCATCATCCTCAGTGACCTCATTTAGTGTTCACAGTATGTTGGAATCCTCCCACTTAAGGCATTTAGATGTATCCTGACTTGGGATCAATGCATTAGCCTGCCTCTCTGCTCTAGCACCTGCTGGCTGACATAATAAAAAGTAAAAGCAAGGAGACTGGAGCCACTGCACTTTTTGTGTTCCATTACGGTGGGGTTGTAAGAATCACCTTGCAATCATTGAACTTTGAGGATGACTTCCTCTCCCACCCTTCAGGGAGTACTTTAATGACTACCTCTGTCTTCAAGCTCCTTATATTACTCCAACCTTTCACTCTCAAATTAAAAAAAAAAATCCAGCTATATTACTATTCTTCATTCCATTTCTTCTTTAAGAAAATTGTCAGCATAAGTCACAACCTCCCTCAACTTCCCATCCGCCAGTCACGGATTTGTCTACACCCATCCCCTCTCCAAGTCCTCTTCTCTTGTCTCTGAGAATGGGCCCCCTTTTGCTACTATGTAAGGACGTCTCCCTCTCAGCCTTTGACTTGTGTCTTCTCACCATGTTGGTTTGTTAATTTCCCATTGCTCCCATCTGTGTCTTCAATCATCTTTACACCTCTGCCTTCTCAGATTCTCAACGTGTTCAAGCCTCTTCTGTACTAAAACATAACCTCTCTTGATACTCTTTCCCCCTTCTATTCACTATGCATTCTTGTTTCTTCACCTCCCAAACAAATTTCTTGAAAGAACAGTCCATTCTCTCTCCATTCCTGCCTCTTGTCAGCCTCCTTATTTAACTTATATGCAGAGGACATCATGAGAAACACTGGGCTGGATGAAGCACAAGCTGGAAAAAAGACTGCTGGGAGAAATATCAATAACCTCAGATATGCAGATGACACCACCCTTACGGCAGAAAGTGAAGAAGAACTAAAGAGTCTCTTGATGAAAGTGAAAGAGGAGAGTGAAAAATTTGGCTTAAAGCTCAACATTCAGAAAACTAAGACCATGGCATCTGGTCCCATCACTTCATGGCAAATAGATGGGGAAACAGTGGCTGACTTTATCTTTGGGGGGTCCAAAATCACTGCAGATGGTGACTACAGCCATGAAATTAAAAGACACTTACTGCTTGGAAGGAAAGTTATGACCAACCTAGATAGCATATTAAAAAGCAGAGACATTACTTTGCCAACAAAGGTCCATCTGGTCAAGGCTATGGTTTTTCCAGTGATCATGTATGGATGTGAGAGTTGGGCTGTGAAGAAAGCTGAGTGCCTAAGAATTGATGCTTTTGAACTGTGGTGTTGGAGAAGACTCTTGAGAGTTCCTTGGATTGCAAGCAGATCCAACCAGTCCATCCTAAAGTAAAACAGTCCTGAGTATTCATTGGAAGGACTGATGCTGAAGCTGACACTCCAATATTTTGGCCACCTGATGTGAAGAGCTGGCTCATTTGAAAAGACCCCGATGCTGGGAAAGATTGAGGGCAGGAGGAGAAGGGGACGACAGAGGATAAGATGGCTGGATGGTCGATGGACTTGGGTTTCGGTAGACTCCAGGAGTTGGTGATGGACAGGGAGGCCTGGTGTGCTGCAGTCCATCGGGTCGCAAAGAGTGGGATATGACTGAGCGACTGAACTGAACTGAACTCAACTGAATAGCTACTTAACCCATTTGAGTCTCACTTCTAGTCACTTTCCTTCAGTAAACTTCATTTTACTAAGGTTAGCAGTGATTCACTTTTGGCCAAATCTAGTGAACATTTTTCTTTACTTGTAAGACAGAGATATTTATTTCACAAGGTCGTTTTAATAATTAATGTATAACTGTATAGGAACTACTGCTTGATACACAGCTTGGCACAGAATAAGCATTTAATTAATGATTCCCTTTCTCCTCCTTCTCATTATTATTGTTGTTCAGTTCAGTTCAGTCAGTCAGTCATGTCTGACTTTTTGCGACCCCATGAACACCAGGCCTCCCTGTCTATCACCAACTCCCGGAGTTCACTCAAACCCACGTCCATTGAGTCAATGATATCATCCAACCATCTCAACCTCTTTTGTCCCCTTCTCCTCCCACCTTCAATCTTTCCCAGCATCAAGGTCTTTTCCAATGAGTCAGTTCTTTGCATCAGGTGGCCAAGTGTTGGAGTTTCAGCTTCAACATCAGTCCTTCCAATGAATATTCAGGACTGATTTCTTTTAGGATGACTGATTGGATTTCCTTGCAGTCCAAGGGACTCTGAAGAGTCTTCTCCAACACCACAGTTCAAAAGCATCAATTACTTGGCACTCAGCTTTAACTCATAAATTACATGATATCATATTGTCTTACCCATCATCCTCTGACTTTTCTTCCCCCCGTCCCCCCACACAGGCCTTTCTTCTCTTTTTCCAAAGATTGAAGTTTCCTAGGAGTAGAACTTTGTCCTCTTTCTCATCTCACTCTTCATTCCCCCCCTACCCCCCCGGTGACCTCCTACATCCTCATCCTCTCAGTTGTCATCTACATGCTCAATAAATCTCATGTTTTTCTTGCAACTGAGACCTGCTTTGAGCCAGACATGTGGGCAGGGCATGTCAGAGGTGCTCACAACCTGGCTGACCTCACTAAAGCTGCAGCCAGGTCCTCACTTTGTAGAAAAGCCTGGGGCACAGAAGCCCTGACTCCAACAAGATAGCGTGTGTGTGTGTGTGTGTGTGTGTGTCTGTGTATGTCTCTGTCTGTGTGTGTGTGTGTGGGGAAGCTCTAGGCTCTGCTGCCTTCTGTTAGAGATGGAGGGACCTTGATCATGACTGCCAAATGGCATGTAGCCACGTAGAGAGAAAGGAAAGACTGGGGGAGAGGGTGCTGAGGGGCAGTCTGAGCCAGCATCAGGCAGAGACGATTAAGAGAACTTTCCCGAAGACATGAAGGGCCTTGGACCCTATCTGTCAGACATCATCACAGAGACCAAATGGAATTTCAAAGCCTAAGAGACGAAGTGAAAGTGTGTTTCCAAGTTCAATTCACAATGCAAATATCTTCTATGCTTAGCTTTCATCTTTCCATAAATGTGGGCAGGATGTTGGCACGGAAAAATGCCACCTCCCCAAATCTGACATAGCACAAACATGTAAATGCTCAGATTCTGGATTTAGACAGATCTAGGTTCAGACTTTGGCTCCCTTTGCTCACTGAATGCCTGTTAAATTGTTTAGCTTTTCTGAGCCTCCATCATCTGTAACATGATGAAAACACTTGCCTCGAAGAATTTACTGCTCATTAACTCAACATTTATTGAGAGCCTAGGATGTGCACAGGTGACTCAGAGGTGTCCTTGCTCTCATGGTCCTCAGAGAAGAGAAGAGGACATGGGCACAGGCAAGACAGAGGAGCCGGGTTGGCTCCAATAAATATGGGAGAGAAAGAGGGCAAGGATTGTGCCCAGGCTACTGGCTTTGGAAACCGGGAAGATGATGGGGTCATTCAGGGAGAGAAACAGGCTCAGTGTAGGGACTATGTCAGCTCAGTTCTGACCATAGGATGTGAGGAGTCTGTGGTGCGTCCAGGTAGAGCTTCTGAGTGTGCAAGCAGAACAATGCACCCAGATTCCAAGGAGAAACTCTGCAGTTAGAAACAAATCGGTGCAGTCCTTAGCACAAAGATGATCAGTGATGCTCCAGAGTGGATACTAAAGCTCAGAAAGAGCGTATTCAAAAAGGTTATGTGAACTCCCCAAAACACTGCCATCTGAACAAGCACAAATAGAGGAGGAGGCATAAGAAGGGTCATCACATGGGTGAGAGGTGGGGAACTGGAGATTATGGGAATATAGGAACAGAAGCAAGAAGGTCAGGAGTTTTGAACACATTCAAGGAAGGGAAGATGATGAAACACATCCAATGGATGCAACAAAATATTCCTGGTGACTCCAGCAAGAGCCAGTTCAAAGAAGTAATAATGCTGAAAGGCTTTGCCTTTGCCAAGAGAGTTCAACATCTTCTCATAGGGCCTGAGGGAGACTGGAAGGCCTGGAGAGGTTGGTAAGCGAGTAGATAACCTGACAAGACACTGTAGTATTTTCTTTCTGGTGGTTTCTAATTTGTATTTGGCACCATGAGTGACCTATGCACATAGCCGGGACAAGCTTGTGTGGTGGTGGGTCTGGGATAGTGAGGGGCATTTAACGCAGACTCTGGAGAGAGGCACCAGCCAGGCACTGGAAGTGTGCAAGGACTTCTGCCAGCATCGCAAACTACCAGAAGGAGGCTACAGTTGGCAGTGAGGGCAACCTGCGTTTTCTGTACTCTGGCAGTGCCTCCTGGGTATGGGTGCCAAGACTATGGCTGGCCAGCTGGAGTCAGGGTTTTGATGTTTCCAGGAGAATCTGAAGAAAGAACAACTGAACTCGAGACAAGATGATGGATAAGGGGAAACTAAAGGAGTTAAGAAATAAGAGGTCTCAGTGAAACCAGATAAGTGAACTGATGAAGTAGGGGGAGGAACCGAGAAAAAGCTGAAAGGATTTAGGAGACAGTGGACAGAGACGGGCCATCTGCATTCACAGTTTCAAAGCTGGCACAGCTCTAGGTAACAGCGGGTTTCCAGGTGACGTCAAGAGAATGGATGGCTGAACCGGGGTAGGAGGAAAGGTGACAGGAAGTGGGCTGATCAAGGAACCGAAAGGTCATGTGTAGCTGAGGTCATTCAGGATGAGAGCTGCATTTGGGGTGGAGAGAAACCGTGAGATTTGGGAGTCAGGATTTACGGGGGAAGGAGATTGTTCGGGAAGCTGAACAGCTGGTTTGGGAAAGTCACTGTTTATCACCCAAGGACGAGATGAGCCTGTGTGTATTTGAGTGGGGCTATGCCTCAGCCCTTCGGTACCTTAGCTGTGTGCCAATCTTCCCGTTTCTTGCAGTGCTGGATGAACCAGATTCTTTCCATAGCCCCTGATTGTGCTGGTGCTAGAGAAGGGAACAGCTGCCTACTCCAGTATTCTGGCCTGGAGAATTCCACGGACTATATAATCCATGGGGTTGCAAAGAGTCAGACACGACTGAGCAACTTTCACTTTCACTTGGGCTGATCACATCACCCACTGTCCAGGCACAGCCCATGAAGCCTTCAGTCCATCCATCCAGGGAGCCCTCAACAGAGTCTTGTGTGGTTGGGAATCACTGTTCCCTATTTGTCCAGAGCGGAGGGACAGGATGGCTCACCAAAGGCTACTACTTGGCCTTCAAGGGAGGTTTGGTTTAGGCACAGAATGAGCCTGGCCGTTGAAAACATGTTGGGGACTTGTTCCTGGAGACACTGTGAAGCAGAAAATGAGATGGAGCATTTCAAGGCCTTCAAAAGGAGTTCCACTGCCTGGTCCCACCCTGGAAGTCCATCCCCAGGTATGGCTTCTCTGTACACAGACCCCAGGCCTGGGCCTGCTTGGTAGGTGGATTCTGACAGAGGCTTCAGTCGCTCACAGATGGGGCTTAAAGTTCAAGTGATAACTGGATGGTGACTGTTTGTCTCTGGCCAACACTCGGCACAAAAAAGGTGGCACTTTTTTCTACAAGGCAGCAAATGTGGACAAATATTAGCTCTTGGAAATAAAGGGGGGGGAAGTTATTCATTCACTCGGCAGCATTTTCCAAGCCATCAATCTTCCGGGGATTTCTATGCCTTTAATCATCAAGGTTGTTTATTTGGAGCAATTTCTGAGAGAATAAAAGTACCTTTGGCCTTTATCTGCTGTCATCAAAGCATCCATTAGGGGCTGGAGCGCTGTGTGGAGGCTCAAGGGATTATTCAGAGAGGTTTTCTGCAAGCACAGGAATTCTGCTTTTTCACCTCCCCAGTGTGGCAGTCGAGTCGAAACTGTAATCTGAAAGGTTGGGTTTATCGTCAGGTTTGGACCATTTGAACAGGATTTTGTTCAAGGCAGACCTATAGATAAAAGCGCTATAAGAGGCTGGGAACAAAGGCCTGTCTGCCTGAAGAAACGGTGTGGTTTCTGACAGTCTCAGGCCTCCGTGTGCTACCCAGCACCGGGCAGAGGCACCCAGCGCCTGTGAAATTTCAGGGTGCCATATTCTGGGCAGGGTCCCCAGAGAGAAGCGGGGTAGGGCTGAGTATCGCCCACCCTGCGGGAAGTTGACTGCTTGCTCCGCTGAGAGAGCCGGAAGTGAGTCAGAGAGAGCTGAGGGTGTGTGGACCTGTGCCTACGTGTGCACACACCCACACATACCACCTGTACACACACACACCACACCACACACACACACAGTACACATACGTATGCACCACATATACTCTATAGATGTTCGTACACCTGCCACAGGCATGCATACATCACACACGCAAACACCACTTGTATGTGCGTGCCCACACCCTCACACACCCCGCTACTTCAAGCCCTAACCGCACAGTCTCCGGGATCTCCAGTCCCCTCCAGCTGAAACTCAGTCAGGCGCTCCCCCCTCTTTCCCTCCGCTCTACCTCACTGCTTGCCCTTCTTCTGTCTTCCAGGGCAAATCTCACTTTTTCAGATCTCTCAGCCCAGCCCCATCTTAGACATGGACCCCTCCAGATGACTCCAGGGCCCTCTTTCTGGAGCTCTCCCTGGCCCTGCTCTTTCAATGGCTCGCTCTGGGGTGCAGGGAACCTCTGCAGACTGGGGAACACAGGGCAGCCCCCCACTGATCGCCCTGGGTGGGTGAGGACAGCTCTCTGCAACTTCCTCTGATCTGCTCTCAGCATTTTGCTGTGTCAGCTGCGGCTCATGGAAAAGCCAAGTCAGCAGTCATCTGCACGGTAGCACACATGCGCGTGCACACACACACACACACACACACACATACTCCACAGAGAGGCACACACCTACATACACACACAAACCACACACATGCACCCACACATCATACCAGACGCACACAAGATATACACAGCACACCAGATACACACTCAACATAGATACACACACACAACACAGAGGTACACACAACGTGCACACATGCACCCCAGAAACATCTATATTCACGCGTATCCCAGAGACATCCACCCATTCATCCATTCATCTATACACATACACCCATAGACATTTACACACACATAAACCCATGCCAGCCTTCCCTGGTGGCTCAGTGGTAAAGAGTCTGCCTGCAATGCAGGAGACCTGGGTTCGACTCCTGGGTTGGGAAGGTCTGCTGAAGGAAGGCATAGCAAACCCACTCCAGTATTCTTGTTGAGAATTCCATGGGCAGAGGAGCCTGGTGGGCTACAGTCCATGGTCACAAAGAGTTGGACACAACTGAAGCAACGAAGCAGCAGCAGCAGCAAACCCATGCCATGAGGACATCTCCACGCTCACATGCCACACACTCACACCATAGGGATATCTCTACAAATGCACACAGTACTGTGCACAACAAGGATACCTGCACATATGTCTCAGAGACATCGCACACCACGCACAATACAGGGACGTGCACATGCACACACACACCTGCACCGCCTCCCACACAGACAGGAAACACCCCAGCAGCTGATTATACACATAAATGTGGACACACAGACACACCTGACCATTCACACACTCCCCCGGGGGCCCCCACGAATAGACAAATCACAGGCACTTACTGGCACACACCCAGAAATGTAAACCCACATGGAGCCCCCAAGCCAGCTTGTGTCAGAAGTATTTCTGGAATGGCTCAGACCTGGAAGAGAGAAGGGCAGGTCTGTACCTGCTGGGCTCAACAAGAGAGGCAGAGAGTGTCAGAGTGGGATGTCTCAGACCCTGGAGATCATAAGACAGCAGATGGCAGCCCCAGATTGGAAAGTGAACTTCCCTCCTGTGGATGGGCAGGGGTGCTGAGGCTGGAGATGGAAGAAGGTCATGTTGCCTGCAGGGTGGGTCTTAGCTCAGGCCCCCTGCTGCCTATCTCTGTGACCGTGAGCAAGAATCTCCCAGTTGCAAACCTCAGAGTCCCTATCTGTAAAATGGAGCTAATGTGAAAAGCAGACAGAGGACAGGGAGGTAAGGGTCCTTGAGAGCATCAAAGCTGTGATGTTGCTATCTTTGTTATTTTCATGGCAGCTTCTTGTCTGAGCTGGAATAAGCAAGTCCAGGGCTCTGGCCTCCTCTTTTTTCCTGCAGGAACGTGATTTTTTTCAACAGTATTTTCAGGATAATCTATTTTCATTTTCTGGATTCACTGGGGTCCCTGAGTAAAGGGTGAGATGAAGGGTGGAGGAAACAAGGGAGATGCAGCTGGGTGGGAGGTTTGGGGGGCCAGACTCTGAATGCACAGGGGATGCTTTTGGGTGCTGGCGGCTGGTGAGGTGCCTGCCCTGTCATGGAATCAGCTCTTTCCATGGCACCTGTATATGCAGTAAAGGCTTGATAAATTGGTAAGGACTGATGCTTAAGCTGAAGCTCCAATACTTTGGCCACTTGGGGCAAAGAACTGGCTCATTTGAAAAGACCCCGATACTGGGAAAGATTGAAGGCAGGAGGATAAGGGGTCAACAGCAGATCAGATGATTGGATGGCATCACCGACTTGATGGACATGAGTTTGAGCAAACTCCGGGAGTTGATGATGGACAGGGAGGCCTGGCGTGCTACAGTCCATGGGGTTGCAAAGAGTTGGGCACGACTGAGCAACTGAACTGAACTATACTGAAATCGGTAAGCTGAAATGTATTTCCTGTTTTGCTCACTGGCTGGAAACTCTGTGGGCAAAGGAAATGCCACGAGGAAGCTGAGTTAATGTCATATGTCACAAGAGAGATATGCTAGAAGAGGGCTATGGAGTTCTAAGGGAGGGAAGTCACATCTGTTAAAAAGTCTTGTGAAAGAAGACCTACTCTTGGGCTGGGTCATGCAGGATGAATGGGATAGTTTGCTTGCTGTCTTCCACCCCATGAAGTGGTACCTGTTCCATTTTGGATCCTTCAGAACTTGTCACTGCTATGCATAGAGTCCCTGCGGGCAGCTCACAGGCCTGCATAGACCCTCTCCATTTTCCCTTGACAAGGAGACGGGCTCAGGCGGGTCTGCTGGCTGCTTCTACTTAGGGCCATTTTATTCCTAAGCAGAGTCAACAGATGCCTCTTGGAAGTCCACACAGCACCAGCCCCGTGATGGCTCTCCCCATGCCATAGTGATGCTCAGGCACCCACTTCTATGTCTGTCTTTCCCTCAAGATTGTGAGCTCCCATGACCAGCCAGGGGTTCACTGGTAGCTCAATTGGTAAATAATCTGCCTGCAACGCAGGAGACCCCAGTTCGATTCCTGGGTCGGAAAGATCCTCTGGAGAAGGGATAGGCCACCCACTCCAGTATACTTGGTCTTCCCTTGTGGCTCAGCTGGTACAAGTCAGCTTCATTTCCTGTTATGCCTGGCCTGCAGCAGGTAGTAGGTCCCCAGAGAGGACTTGCTAAGGACTGAATGAGGGGACAGGCTGTGGTGGGCTAGCTGGAGCTGGTGGCAAAGGGCTCCCTAGACGGATGGTGATTGTTTTCAGATTCCCTATTCCAGCCCTCAGCTGTTCCAGTGAGGGGGCTGAGACCTCTGCTTGGAGGTTGGTTGAGGAAGTAGAGTTTTGGAAACAGACTTTTATATCCAGATGTGCACTCCCTTAGCAACAGAGGAAGCTTGCTCTTTTTATTTGGGTGAGGGTTGAAAGCAGATTGCAGTCCTCCTGCTGGCAGATGGCCTTGGGGAGGCAGACTGGGCCACAGTGGGCAACAGGGGAACAGCAGCCAGTATTCTGCCTCCAGTTTATGACTGGGAAGTGGTGGATGGTGTGGTGGAAGATGATGAACCTGACAAGGAATTAATCTTCAGAATATACAATAGCTCAATATTTAAAAAAAGAAACGACCCAATCGAAAAATGAGTCGAGGACCGAAAAAGGTATTTCTCCAAATAAGACATGCAAGTGTCCAAATGCACATGAAATGATACTCAACATTGCTAATTGTCTTGTTACTATTTAGTCACTAAGTTGTGTCTGCCTCTTTTGCAACCCCATGGACTGTAGCCCAACAGGCTCCTCTGAAGTTCATGGTTCAAGTACTGTTGAAGCCTGGCTTGGAGAAGTTTGAGCATTGCTTTGCCAGCATGTGAAATGAGTGCAATTGTGCAGTAGTTTGAACATTCTTTGGCATTGCCTTTCTTCAGGATTCGAATGAAAACTGACCTTTTGCAGTCCTGTGGCCACTGCTGAGTTTTCCAGATTTGCTGGCATATTGAGTGCAGCACTTTCACAGCATCATCTTTCAGGATTTGAAATAGCTCAACTGGAATTCCATCACCTTCTCTAGCTTTGTTCATAGCGCTGCTTCCTAAGGCCCACTTGACTTCACATTCCAGGATGTCTGGCTCTAGGGGAGTGATCACAGCACCGTGATTATCTGGGTCATGAAGATCTTTTTTGTATAGTTCTTCTGTGTGCTCTTGCCACCTCTTCTTAATATCTTCTGCTTTGGTTATGTCCATGCCATTTCTGTCCTTTATTGAGTCCATCTTTGCGTGAAATGTTCCCTCAGTATCTCTAATTTTCTTGAAGAGATCTCTAGTCTTTCCCATTCTATTATTGTCCTCTATTTCTTTGCACTGATCACTAAGGAAGGCTATCTCTCCTTGCTGTTCTTTGGGACTCTGCATTAAGATGAGTATATCTTTCCTTTCTCCTTTGCCTTTAGCTTCTCTTCTTTTCTCAGCTATTTGCAAGACCTCCTCAGACAAACATTTTGCCTTTTTGCATTTCTTCTTCTTGCAGATGGTTTTGATCACTGTGTCCTGTGCAATGTTCTACACCTCCGTCCATAGTTCTTCAGGCATTCTATCAGATCTAATCCCTTGAATCTGTTTGTCACTTCCACTGTATGATCATAGGGATTTGATTTAGGTCTTACTTGAATAGTCTAGTGGTTTTCCTTACTTTCTTAAATTTAAGTCTAAATTTTGCAATAAGCAATTTATGATCTGAGTCAGTCAGTTCCGGGTCTTGTTTTTCTGACTGTATAGAGTTTCTCCTTCTTCGGCAGCAAAGAATATAATCAATCTGATTTCGGTATTGACCATCTGGTGATGTCTGTGTGTAGAGTCATCTCTTGTGTTGTTGGAAGAGGCTGCTGCCAAGAGAACACACTGGTCATAGCAAACTAGACTTAGCTAGTGGTTATTTGCCTTGTATGCCAACTTGCTGTCTGATGCTGATTGTATTTAATATAATATAAAACATGATATAGAGACATTGATAAATGTGCATAAAATATATGGATATATGTGGTTACAAAATATGAAAATGTGTTTATTCCAGGTCAAATTATTTTCAGGTGCCCGTGTCTTAGGGGAGTCCACTGTAGGAAACACAAACTAAAATACTTGCCCTCATCACAATTCCAGGGGTCAAGCAGACATGAGCTACCCTCAGGGGCAGTGACATGGGGCCCCATAGAGAAGCTTAGATGAAGGTGCCAGAGCGCCAGAGGCCTAAATTGCCTCACTTGCAGTTGATCCACAGCAGGGCTGTGGTTTGACAGAGCACGATTAGGTCCTGTAACCCTGAGGGTGAGAATCACTTGACCCCAGAGGACAACTCTATGCAGGCAATTGGAAATCAACTCATTGTGGCTGGGAACTTACTTCACTTATCGACTTAAAATCTCTCTTTCTGTAATTCCTGGCCATTTCCTTTCCTTCTCTCCTCCTGGAGCCTAGAAGAGCAGGTCACGACCTTTCTTACACTTAGGCTCAGCCCAGCAGAAGCCATAAAGATAACTGCCAGCTCTTCAAAGTGGGCCAGGTCCCTGATAAGTCTGCAGAGGGTTTTCCCAGCACTTTAGAGAAGAGGGCTGGGGAAGCTGCTGTGCTGATCCATCTGGGGACCATTACAGGGATGAGGCACGGCTGAAACCATGACTTCAGGGGATAAAAAGGCACTTCAGGGTGATACCTTTGCTGGGGACCCTCAGGGTAGGCTGAGATGTATAAGACAAGAGTCTATGAAGTTGCTTTCTGGGAAGCAAATTGCACTGAAGAAAGTCCATTTTAGTTGGCTTGAGAAGTTTTCCAAAGTCCATTTTTTGGTTTGGAAAGCTGAGCATGGGGTTGAGGGTAGAATCCAATATACACTTGAGAACTCATTTGGAAGACATTTCAGCCCACTGGCATTTAAGCTAATATAAAATCATTATTAAAAGGCGCTTGCTCCTTGGAAGAAAAGCTATGGCAAACCTAGGCGATGTATTAAAAACAAGAGACATTTCTTTGCTAGCAAATGTCTGTATAGTCAAAGCTATGATTTTCCCAGTAGTCATGTGTGGATGTGAGAGGTGGACCATAAAGGAGACTGAGCACCAGAGAACTGATGCTTTTGATCTATGGAGTTGGAGAAGACTCTTGAGAGTCCCTTGGACTGCGAGGAAATCAAACCAGTCAATTCTAAATTGGGAAATCAATCTTAAATATTCATTGGAAGGACTGATGCTGAAGCTAAAGTGCCAGTACTTTGGCTACCTGATGCAAAGAACTGACTCACTGGGAAAGACCCTGATGCTGGGAAAGACTGAAGGCGGAAGGAGAAGGGGACGACAGAGGATCAGATGGTTGGACAGCATCACTGACTCGATGGACATGAGTTTGAGCAAGCTCGAAGAGATGGTGAAGGACAGGGAAGCCTGGTGTGCTGCAGTCCATGGGGTCCCAGAGAGTTGGCCATGACTGAGTGGCTGAACAACACCAACAACTACACATTACGGCGCTTCCCAGATGGCTGTAGTGGTAAAGAACACGCCTGCCAGTGCAGGAGACATAAGAGATGCGGGTTCAATCCCTGGGTTGGGAAGAGCCCCTGTAGGAGGGCGTGGCAACCTACTCCAGTATTCTTACCTGGAGAATTCCATGGACAGAGGAGCCTGGCAGACTATGGTCCATAGGGTCACAAAGAGACACGACTAAAGCGACTTAGCATGCACACGTACACTACACATTATAAAATGGATAGCTGGTGGGAAGTTGCTCTATAACACAGGAAGCCCAGTCTGGCGCTCTGTGATGACCTAGAGGGGTGAGATGTGGGGAGGGGAGGGAGGCTCAAGAGGAAGGTGGTATATGTACAATTATGGTGATTCATATTGTTGTATGGCAGAAACAAACACAACCTTGTAAAAATTTTTTAAATATATACTACACATTATAAATGCATATATACTTATATCTGCATATCTAATGTATAAGATACAAAGAACAGAGTTTCTATCTTGAGCATCCAATATGTGCCAGGCCTTTAATATTTATTATCTCAATCAATCTTTGCTAAAATTATAATATCAATAGCAAATCCACTTTATGGATGTGGGAACTGAGGATTTGAGAATTTAACTTGCCAAATGCAAAACTGGGTTTCAGTCCTGGGCCTTCTGACTCCAGTGCCCACTGTTTCTACCATGGCTATCAGGAAACATACAGCTTCAGCTGCAGACAGATCAAGTTTAAATTATGGACCTCCGCCACACTCCTGCTAATGCTGTTCTGAATTTTTTGCTTTTAATTGACACTATATCAAATTTTGAAAATGTATGTGTTTTATGTGGAAAATGGAAGGTTTCGAGAAGGGTATTGCTGTTCCCAATAAGTTACCTAATTCTGCTTGCTAATAATTAGAGCTATCTATACATCAATGCATATTATACTCATAATAACATAATGATGTATTCAACCTATGTTTATTATGTACTGGAGATGCAAATGATGCAGGTTCAATCCCTGTGTCAGGAAGATCCCCTGGAAGAGGATATGGCAACCCACTCCAGTATTCTTGCCTGGAAAATTTGATGGACAGAGAAGCCTGGTTGGCTACAGTCCATGGGATCGCAAAGTGTGGGACGAGACTGAGCATGCACGCATACACTATGAGCAATTGTAGGGAAGACAGAAGTTAAATAATTTACAAATGTCCCTAACTTCCTGTAGCTGACAATGAAATGATAGAGATGAATTCTTAATGACCCTCCTTTCCTGGGGAGATGCTTTGTTTGTAGGTGGAGGGAACTTAGGTTGACTTCCACCTGGATGGGGACTCATATTGTCCCGCCTATTTAGCCAGAGAAAAACAGTGGCCTGTCCTTAGGTACCTTGGGAGCTAGGGATTCAGGCATTGCCAAGCCAGACTGCACTTTCCTCTCTTCTCATTTTGGCCTCGCTTGATGAATGGGATCCCATCTGCTTAGGCTGGCTTTTTCCATTTTGCCAATATCATGCCAACTTCTCGTCTTAGGCCTTACGTCACTCTGTTATTTGCAGAGAGGGAATGAGTCTGTCTGTCTTTCTCTCATCTCAGTTTTTAAAACTCCTTGGAAAAGGCACTCACTGATCCAGTTTGGGTCACGTGTCCACCCCTGAGTCTGCCCAAGATGGAGAATGAAGCCAAATCTGTAAGATGAAGCTCTGCTGGACCACTCAGGGTGGAAGAGCAGTGTTTCCCAGAAGGGGACCATGATGGGTGAACAATACATGTCCACTACAAATGGTCATTCCTTTAATATTCTACCGCATACAATGGGCTTTTACGGATGGTACCCTACTCGAACTAACCCCATCAGCTTTGCTGGACAGAAATGATTATGCTGACTTGACAGATGAGGAAACTGATGTCAAGGAGGGAAAGCTGGGCCAGAGGTCACACAGCTAAGCAGCCGAGTCAGAATTCAAATGCTGATTTTCTGGCTTCAAATTTCAGATCATGAAGGAGACTGAAAAGCCCTCTGAATTTCCAAAGACAGGTTTAGTCGTGCTTTGTATAATTCAAGGGCTACATGTGTTCTCATGTGCGGATGCCTTGAACACCAGTAATTCTGATACAGCTTTCATAACAGCTCTCAATGAGCAAATGTATTGGGTCAGTAAGAAACCCTGTTCCCCAGCCAAGCTAAGAGAGCAAATATTTTGCAAATTGCATGGTAATTTTAGGTGGTATGCAGCAAAGAGCCTTAACTGGATTTTTCTCAACCATCCACTTTATCACTGTCGGAAATTCTCCAACATCCATCATGGCTGTATGTCAAAACTTTTTGTTTGTTTGTTTGTTTTTTTATTGAATCTCTTTCTAAAGCAAGGATTGAAGCAGGATTCCAGTAACATTTATTCTCTCATCCATCTATTCATCGATCTACTCATCCATCCAAACAACCATGAACACATCCATCTATTATGACATGTATTCATTCAAAAGTTTATTTACCACATGTTTTATGCCAGCCATGGAGCTGACTGATGAATGGAATAGAGATAATAGAAAACAAACCCTTTCTTCACAGAGCTCTCAGTCAAGGTTGGGCGACATCATTTACTAGCAAATAACTCTCATACCAGAGGCTACTCTACTGAGGCCACCTAGAATTCTGAGAGTGAGTAAATGAATACACAGTATGGAGCAGAATGTTTCCAGGCCAACAGGACCTATGATTCCATATAGCATTAATACATTAAAGAAAACGGTACCAGGAGAAGGACCATGATTGTAGAAAAGCAAGATTATAAGAGACACATACTAGAATCCATCAGATATTGGTATGCATCTGGGCCCTCAATCACTGATTCTTTTTTGGAGGCTTGAGATCTTTTGCTGCCATTTAAAAGTTGCTCTGTAGAAGTTGTTCCATATTCTGATGAGTTTTTGATGTGTTTGTGGGGAGGCAGGTGATCTCCCTGCCTTACTCCTCTGCCATCTTCTCCACTCAATCACTGATTCCTTATGGTGGCTGCCCTTCTCAGGACTGACACGTCTTACCTCCTCAAGTTTAGGTGCAACAGTTTCCCCAAGTCATTTTACTGAGTTAGACTAACCAAACAACCCTTGTGGAAATGATTTTAATTCCAAAATACCAGAATTCCAGGATGAGGCAGAGAGTAGAGTACTGCGAATAGAGTTTACAAGTACTTTCACACCTGCAGTTGGATATTCTCAATTATCAATGAAGAGGTTAGCATTCTAATTTATTTATCCATCTTTTGTACTTTTGGTTAATTTGACTCTGTCACTAAGTTTCCAGGTTCAAGACTAAGGACCCAACAGATCAAGATTAAAACTCTGGGAAAAAAGCATTCAATTGAGGTACTGTCCTTAAGGAGTCCTGCCAGGAACCAGGTAGCCCACCTAGAAAACATTTCAACTACATCATACCGACATCTTCATTTCCTTCCACATGTGCCTTCTCTCCTGGTTCATCAAAACACGGCCGATGCCAGGGTGGATGAAGTCATTCAGACAAGTGGAGGAGGAGGCACAAACTCTTGACAAGATTAAAATAGATGTAGATGGGAAGCGGAATTTGAGCTGAGCCTCGAACGTGAGTATGATTTTGACAGGCAGAGAATGTACTGCACTCCAGGCTGGGGGACACGTGAACCACTGCATGGAGGTCAAGGGCAAGGCATGTTCAGAGAGATGCGCCTGAGGAGGAAGTAGAAGCTCTTAGAGTTAGCAGATGAGGATAGAAATGTGGACTGGCTTGGTATTGTGGAAATTTGCAGTGCCTCATTAAGGACTTTGGCTTTTCTCCTGGGGAAGTAGAGGCATGAAGCAGAGAGAATGATGTGATCAGATTTATATTTTTGCATGATTATCCCAGGAGCAGTAGAAAAAAATGCACTGGAGCCTGGAGACACAGAATCCAGTTGAGGTCTGTTGCATAGGTCCAGGATAATCAGCTTCTAATCTTTGAAGCAGAATAAAACTCTCTGAGGCTTCTGGGATGCTCTTTATACATGAGGTCAGATTTGCTTCTGAATCACTAGGAGTATATCCACACTCATAAACTACTTTGTTTGTTTTGCTAGTTCTGCCAATCAAAGCGAAGATGCCAAAAAGCTGTTTCACATGTGTATGCAAACTTACGAGAAATTAAACTCCACTCACAAATATTGATGGAGAGCAGATTCCCCACACAGCATACCGCCAGGCTCCTGTTGATAATAAAGAAACAGCATAGGCTTTTTCCTATGATTTTTTTCCTTCTTTAGGTTGCATCTCATTTTATGGAAGGGAGAAAGCCAGGACTGATCCATAACGCAGGGCACTTGTCTTCCTGCTGGCCTCTGGAGAAACTGACAAGGTCTTTGGCCTGCAAAGAACCAGGCACCCTGCGGTTAGGTCTGAAGCAGAGAGAGGTGGGGGAAAGGGATTTTGGGGGGAAAGGGGCTTCTGGAAGGAAGAGTCTTGGGGATGAGATTCTTTGGTAGACCTGGGATTCACTCCTGAGACAGATCTTTTTATAGAACTAGCATCTGGGTTCTGACTGTCTGCTGGGAGCCACATCTTGGTGGACCATCCCAGAACTGTTGGGGCAGAGACATGTGTCCATTTATGACTGACTGGATCACAGCCACATGGAGATGGTGCCATCACCATCAGATGCCAGATGATTCTTCTTCTAGTGGTAGAAGGGGTCACTCATGGGGCACAGCAGGTGCCCAGGTCCAGCCAGAGTAGGATGAGACCCATCATTGACTGGTCCAGAAGCAATAACTGATGACCAGGATCCTAGAGGTTTCAGAATCCTCTTAAACTTTTTCTCTTTCTTGAAACCTGAGCAGACGGAAGTTCTAGGTGGGCCTTACTTGAAGCTGTTCTCTGACAGTAACAAGCTTTGCAACCTAAGTGCCACGAGGTGCGTTGAGATGAGAAGCTGTAGGTATGGAGGTGGGAGATGTGGGTGACCTGTTGGCCCCACCAGCCTCTCACCTGCAGAAAACCCAGGTTCGATCCCTGGGTCAGGAAGATCCTCTAGAGAAGGGAATGGCTACACCCGCTCAAATGTTCATGCCTGGAGAATTCCATGGACAGAGGAGCCTGGCCAGCTATAGTCCATGGGGTTGCAAAGAATGGGACACTACTGAGCGACTAACGCTTTCACTTTTGCTTTACATTTCACCTGAGGAAGTCCTGGGGACAGTAACGAACATTTGAGCAGCATTTCTCTAAAAGTGTCTACAAGACACTTTTATGAAGTCTCACAATTTTCTAGATGAAACTGAGATGAAGAGGACACTGCAGTAGCTTCAAAGACTGCTGGATGGTGACAGGGCTGGGCCACAATCCAAAACTTCTAGCTCCAAGTTTCCTGTCCTTTCTGACAAAATAGAAAAGACTGTTAAGCTTGAAAAACCCTCGGAGTTAGGATTTTTAAACTAAGGGCAATAGAGTAAATGCTTGTATGAGTTTTCTGGGGCTGACATAGCAATGTACCACAGACTGCCTTAAAGAGTAGAATTTTATTTCTCAAAGTTCTAGGGGCTGGAAGTCCAAGATCAAGGTGTTGGCAGGACTGGTTTCTTCTGAGGTCTCTGTCCTTGGCTTCTAGATGCTCATGTCCTCCCTGTGTCTTCCCGGTGTCTTCTCTCTGTGTGTGTTTTCATTTTAATCTCCTCTTATAAAGATACCAGTTATGTTGGGTTTGGGCCCACCCTAAAGATTTCGTTTTAACTTAATTACCTCTTTAGAGACCCTGTCTCTGAATATGATCACATCTGAAGACTTTAGGCTTAGGGATTCAACGTGTGAGTTGGGGAGGGACCCAGTTCAGCCTTCCCAGGTGACTCACGTGATAGAGAATCTTCCCTCAATTCAGGAGACCCAGGCTTGACCCTTGGGTTGGGAAGATCGCCTGGAGAAGGGAATGGCTACCCACTCCAGTATTCTTGCCTGGAGAATCCCATGGACAGAAGAGCCTGAGGGGCTACAGTCCATGGGGTTGCAAAGAGTCAGACGCAACTGAGTGACTTTCACTTCATTCAGTTCAGTTCAGTTCAGTCGCTCAGCCGTGTCCGACTCTCTGCAACTCCATGGTCTGCAATACGCCAGGCTTCCCTGTCTATCACCAATTCCCAGAGCTTGCTCAGGCTCATATCCGTTGAGTCAGTGATGCCATTCAATCATCTCATCCTCTGTCATCCCCTTCTCCTGCCTTCAATCTTTCCCAGCATCAGGGTCTTTCCCAATAAGTTGGCTCTTCCCATCAGTGATTAGATGGACTTTTGTTAGCAAAGTAATGTTTCTGCTTTTTAATATGCTGTCTAGGTTGGTCATAGCTTTTCTTCCAAGGAGTAAGCGTCTTTCAATTTCATGGCTGCAGTTACCATCTGCAGTGATTTTGGAGCCCCCGAAATAAAGTCTGTCACTGTTTCCACTGTTTCCCCATCTACTTGCCATGAAGTGATGGGACTGGATACCATGATCTTAGTTTTCTGAATGTTGAGCTAAAGCCAACTTTTTCATTCTCCTCTTTCACTTTCATCAAGAGGCTCTTTAGTTCTTCTTCACTTTCTGCCATAAGGGTGGTGTCATCTGCATATCTGAGGTTATTGATATTTCTCCCAGCAACCTTGATTCCAGCTTGTGCTTCATACATCCCAGCATTTCTCATGATGTACTCTGCATGTAAGTTAAATAAGCAGGGTGACAATATACAGCCTTGATGTACTCTTCCTATTTGCCACCAGTCTATTGTTCCATGCCAGTTCTAACTTTTGCTTCTTAACCTGCATACAGGTTTCACAAAGGCAGGTAATGAGCTCTGGTATTCCCATCTCTTTAAGAATTTTCCACAGTTTTGTTGTGATCCACACAGTCAAAGGCTTTGGTGTAGTCAATAAAGCAGAAGTAGATGCTTTTCTGGAACTCTCTTCCTTTTTCTATGATCCAACAGTTGTTGACAATTTGATCTCTGGTTCCTCTGCCTTTTCTAAATCCAGCTTAAGCATCTAAAAGTTCATGGTTCATGCATTGTTGAAGGCTGACTTGGAGAATTTTGAGCGTTACTTTAGTTTAGCCCATAACCATGTCTAACAAGTATTTATGGTATTAATAGTATCTCCTAACACAGTTAAAGCAGTTTTGTGAGGCTCAGTGAAAACAACTCATTCATTTATCCTATCAAAGAATGTTTACTGTATCCCTCTATGTTAGTTATCCCTGAGGACTTAGATACAACATAGCAATAAGCGTCATTAGCAGTGTGACATGGTAGTGATAATCATTTCCATCTCACAGAAGAGGAAGAGGAGGAAAGGACATGAGGTATTCCCAAAGTTGCACACATGGAGAGAATGGAGATTTGAACTTGCATCTTTGCAGTCAACCTCATTCTCAGCCATTAAAAAAAAAAAAAGGCAAGTGCAAACGGTTCAGATTTAATAGCAAGTGTATTCTGTTCCTTTCCCACTCGCCCAGCTTTCACTTGCACTGAAATTATTAAACTGACAAGGGGGTGGGGTGGGTGGAATGCAGATACTATTGCTTTCAGAAAATGAGGCTCCATTGGGCGACCCTTTCTCACTGTCTCAGCCGGGGAAGGAGCCCCTAGCCAGAGGGAATCAAATACTTTTCAAATGTCTCATTAAAATAAAAAGGTGATTCTTGCATTGGTAGCATGATAAAGACTACAAAGCAGCAACATGAAAACTCCCCGGTTTACCCTTCTGAATAGGCCTCAGCTCCAGCCGCAGAATGAATTAGCGGCCACCCCATTATCTGTAAGCCTCAGAGAGTGCAACCCGGGCTTTGATCTGCCAGTGTCAAGGAAACTGATAAAAACTCGTTCTGTTTCTAAGCTTTCCAGGCCTGAAATTCTCTTTTCCCTTCAGCACGCTATAAATGACCCTCTGAAGTGGCTGGGCATTCTTTCACAGCCTTGTGTCCAATCTATTCATAACCACGGTTATCAATTATTATACCAGCTGGAATTTCTGAGGGCCAGGAGGCTGTCAGGAGCTCTAATTGTGGTTCAGGGATAAAAGCAAAAACACACAAATTTTAACCAATCATAATTAACTTATTCTCCAAGTGCAAGAAAAAAAAAAGAAACCCTCCAAAACAAAACAACACAAAACCAAGGCTTATGAATCCCTCTCAGTTAATCACTCTTGAAAGCCACCATGGAGGGGGAGGGGGAGCTTTTATGGCAATGGTGGCTCCTGATTGGCCTGTGGCGCCAGGTTCCCCAGGAAGGATCGGGGCCAACTGGCAACCAGGGAAGTTCTCAAATCATTGGGGCTTTTTTTTTTTTCCCCTTAATCTTAAAAAAAAAAAAAAAAAAACCCTCATTTTTCAAAGCAGCGTGATGTTTCCAAGCTTCTGACAGAGCTCTGAATAAAAAGGCATCAATTTCTCATTGGACCCAAACAACTGATGGAGTGATCCAAAATATTTCTTTAAAAAGGGGTTCAGTGGCAGCGATCACTTTAATAAAGGAGCCACGTGTGACCTGGAAGGGGGCCTGAGGGATCTGATGCCCAGGTGCAAGGTTGGGATGAGCTGGGAAAAGCCTTAGCACAGAGCCTGGTGCTTAGTAGGTGCTCAAGAGGCTAGCTCCTGTCCCCGCCCTGCTTCTCTTCTTAGACTGGCCAACGGCCAAATGTCTTGAAGGCATCTGGCTAGTGGCAAAGGCATCTGAATGAAGGGCCCATGATGTCATGGAAAAAGCATGGCTTTGGAGAGTGACAGGTCTCAGTGTTTAAGCCTCTCTGGGACTCAGGGTTCTTTCTCTTACAATTGCAGTAGCTTGCCGGGTTGGTAGAGTTTCTCCAGGGGTTAAGAAAGAACCTCCTACGGAAGTCCCTGACACACAGTAGGTGCTAAATAAATGCTTGCTGTGACTGCTGAGGGTGCTCTTGGGACATGGTCTTCACCAATGTCATTTCTGGCAAGGGGCTGCCAAGATTACCTCCACCCTCCATTTTGTTACTTAGCATTTGCCCAGAATCCTTTCACAGTGCTTGCTAAGCCAGTGGATCTAAGGAAGAATGAGGACATTCCTGCAGCAAAGATGCTGGGGATGTACATCAACAGAAGAGACATCACAGGACACTTTCCAGGACAAAGGAAACAAGGCATCGATGACGTGACTCAGCAATATCGTTATTTCCATATAGCGTATCTGACTCCGGAAAGTGACATTTATATTTTGGTCATTGGTATTTGAAAGTATTAGTATCTCAGTTGTGTCCAACTCTTTGTGACCCCATGGACAGTAGCCCGCCAGGCTCCCCTGTTCATGGAATTCTCCAGGCAAGAATACTAGAGTGAGTAGCCATTTCCTTCTCTGGGAATCTTCCTGACCCAAGGATTGAACCCAGGTCTCCAGCATTGCAGGCAGATTCTTTATCATCATTGGTATTTAGCTTTGCAAAAGGAACTTATCAAGATCTCACCAGTTTATGTTGTGTCATGCTGGGGGATCAAAATTCCAATTTAATTTGTGACATTTGTTGTTACAGCTGCAACCCAGGAGCTTGAAACTTTGATTTATAAAAGATGTGAAAGTATTCTCTCAGTCATTCTTGTTCACAGAAGCAGACAACTTAAATTTCTTTGCAAAGAATATTTGCAAAAATATCCTAAAATTTCTTTGCATAGGAGCATTTCCTTAAAGTATTTACATACATGGTTCAGTTCAGTTCGGTTCAATTGCTCAGCCATGTCCGACTCTTTGTTACCCATAACCGCAGCATGCCAGACCTCCCTGTCCATCACCAACTCCCGGAGTCCACCCAAACCCATGTCTATTGAGTCTGTGATGCCATCTCATCCTTTGTTGTCCCCTTCTCCTCCTGCCCTCAATCTTTCCCAGCATCAGGGTCTTTTCCAGTGAGTCAGCTCTTTGCATCAGGTGGCCAAAATATTGGAGTTTCAGCTTCAATATCAGTCCTTCCAATGAACACTCAGGACTGATCTCCTTTAGGATGGACTGGTTGGATCTCCTTTCAGTCCAAGGGACTTTCAAGAGTCTTCTCCAACACCACAGTTCAAAAGCATCCATTCAACTCTCACATCCATACGAGACTACTGGAAAAACCATAACCTTGACTAGAGGGACCTTTGTTAAAGTGATGTCTCTGCTTTTTAATATGCTGTCTAGGTTGGTCATAACTTTCCTTCTAAGGAGTAAGCATCTTTTAATTTCATGGCTGCAATCACCATCTGCAGTGATTTTGGAGCCCAGAAAAATAGGGAGAACGTATTTAGAGACATGCTTCTCTGTGAGTCTAAGATGGAGAAGGGATCAATTAGGATAATTATTATTAGCCATTCCAAGAATCAAACTCTGCAGTTGTAATGGCTTAACACCATAAGGGTTATTTCTCACTCAAGTGACATCAGATGAGGGTGGGCATCCACCTTGCATCTTGTGGCTGTGCTGTGAGGACCATTGCAGCCAAGTTTTCACGGCCTGGGAAGAAAGGGACAGAGAGGCAAGTGAATTCAAACGATCTTCATTCCAGAAGTATTATAAATGGTTACTTTTGCTCATTCTGACCTGAGCTGTTACTATGGTCTCACTCTAATTGCAAAGAACTCTGGGAAATACAAGGAAACATGAGATATTTGCTGAGTAGAAACTGTCTTGCTCTAGGTAACATCAGAGATGGTATTTTGGCACTGTACCCACAAAATCGTGGGTGCTCCCAGGAGAAAAGGGGGATGAGATGAGGGTTTGGGGATCTAGGTTCCTGGATAGAGCAGCCCAGGACATGAGGTTGGTCCCTCAGGAAGAGTGTATATGCTCCAAAAAGCATGGCAACCTTAGCCTGGGGCAGTACCAGTGAGCTGGTTTTTGGGGCTGGGAGATGCATGGGTTTTCCAGCATCAGGTGAGGATTTCTGTGTTAAACATAGATCAGGAAGGTCCATGACCGCTCATGGAAGGGACTCTGGGGAAGGGGTGTCAGAGTTTAGAATAAGGGTGAGTCCCTCTGCTAATTAGCCTCAGGCTCAGAGCTAGGATTCAGTTGCCAGCAGAAACTGGAGAGAAGTGACACCAGCTGTTTGGAAGGCTGGGTAAACAGATGGGTTAGTGATGTACATCGAGAGTAAAACAGGGAGGCTGTAGCCTTGGGTCAGAGCAGGTGCCGTGGTGATAAATTCACCCCAGTGGACATCAACTAGAGGAGCGGTGGAATATTTCCAGATTGCTTGAGAGCGGTTAAGCAAACTCCAGGAGATAGTGGAAGACAGGAAGGCCTGGCGTGCTGCAGTCCATGAAGTCGCAAAGAGTAGGACATGACTTAGTGATTGAATAATAACAACCAAAAGGTCATCAAGGTCAGAATGGGTGGAGGTTCTGGCAAGCAGATATTTATGCTAATTGCTAAAAGGACCTAGAGCAACCTGGGATAGACAAAATGCATAATCTGCTCCTATACAGTGAAACCTAAACTGATAACAATTCCTCCCGCTTTATTTTAATACAGTGATTTTTGTTCAGCTTCTCTTTTTTGAAGATACACATCTAGAAGAAGAACAAGATTCTACAAGGAAACAATGAAAGTCTCACAGAGAAGACATTTAACAGTAACTGTGATTCTGGCACACGTCGTGTTTTTATTTTCACCCCTGAGCTAATTCGTTCCTCACCAACAGTCTGTTAGGTATATAGGGATTAAGTTATCTTTCTTTTTTTCTCCCATTCTATTACTGAGGAATCTAAGATCTTTCAGGAAACCCTAAGTGATTAGTTCACAGAGGAGCAACTAATACATTTCAGGAAAGTGAAAGTGTTAGTCGCTCAGTGATCCAACTCTTTGCAATCCCATGAACTGTAGCCCACCAGGCTTCTGTACCCAGGGATTCTCCAGGCAAGAATACTAGAGTAGGCTGCCATTCCCTTCTCAGGGACTCTTCCTGACCGAGGGATCAAACCCAGGAGTCCTACATCACAAGCAGATTCTTTATCATCTGAGCCAGTGGGGAAGCCCCTATATGTTGCAGGGTTAGAATTTAAATCCAAACCTTCTGATCCTCGCTCTCCTAAACAACACGACCTCTTAACAAGAAGGAAGCAATGCCTGGGAGAGTTGCTGAGGCTGTGTTCCCCTCGTCCAGCTCCTCCATCGTCATCATCACCACCATCAGCAGCACCACCACCATCATCATCTTTATCCTAAGGATGGTCCGACTGCCCAGCCGTAATCAACATCTCTCTTCTCGGTTTTATCTCTAGGATAACTGAGTTTGTACAAATTAATGCACAAACTTCCACTCACTTCCTAACCAATACTTTTATTCAATAACAAAAGGTAGTGATGCAGTGTTAAAAAGGATCTATATTCATTTTGTTTATAGATCTCTTTGGGCCCTCACAAGGGATCACAGAGATGACTTAATTTTATATGAGAAGTGAAGAGAAAATGAGTTCGGGAGGGTGAGAATTGGTCATTTGCTCTATTAGAGAAGAACCAGCAAGCACCTACCATACAAGGTGCTGGCCTGAGGCTAGATGGTTGAGTAATGTAAGTGCCATTTCCTACTGTCAGGGTCTACAGTCTGGTTAATGTTACACTTCCTTCAATCTGTGTAGAAGTGAATCCTTGGTTTTGATTTCAACTCCCAAATTTAAGCAGCCTGCTTTTTCAGTGTAAACTCCATCTTCTAACACATCACCAGTTTGAATTTAGGTGTAGAAAACAGATATGAGTATACTGTCCCATGAGTATAGCCTAGACCAAGGCTTAGCAAATACAGTCCATACCAAACTACCTGTATTTAAAAATAAATTGTATTGGAATATAGCCATGCCCACTCCTTTACATATAGTCCCTGCCCACTTGAATGCTCCAACCACAATCAGCAGAGTTGAGTAGTTGTAACAGAAAACACCTGACCAGCATAGCATAAAATAGTAACTATCAGGCCTAGTGGAGAAAAAAATTATTACTTCATATGTAATAATGTAATTATTACACTCATACTGAAATCAACTATATTTTAATAAAACAAAATAAGAAGTTCAGGGTTATGGTGATGGTTTAGTTGTTAAGCTGTGTCTGACTTGCAATCCCAGGGACTGCAGCCCACCAGGCTCCTCTGTCCATGGGATTCTCCAGACAAGAATACTGGAGTGGTTTGCCATTTCCTTCTCCAGGGGATCTTCCTGATCCAGGGATCGAACCAGGGTCTCCTGCATTGCAGGCAGATTCTTTGCCAACTGAGCTACCAGGGAAGCCAACAGGGTTATGAGTTGCTTATATTTGTATTTATATTATATCTTCATTATGAAGTAATAATTACATCTGCCCTAAGTTCTGCTTTACAACCTTTTCTTATAGATGAAGTATTGTGTCTCATCTAAAGCCTTGCCCTCTGTTTGGGATGGACATGTGCACACTGCTATATTTAAAATGGATAACCTAAAATGACTTACTGTATAGCACAGTGAACTCTGCTCAATGTTATATGGCAGCCTGGATGGAAGGGGCACTTGGGGGAATATGGATGCATGTATATGTGTGGCTGAGTTCCTTTGTTGTCCACCTGAAACTATCACAACATTGTTAACTGGCTATACTCTAATACGAAATAAAAAATTAAAAAAAACAATAAAGTCATGCCTTCTACTATGCCCTACATCTCATTCACTCTTGTCTATTCAAGGACATCACTCTAGTAATTTTCCCTTCATCAATATTACACTCTTACTGAAATCAACTGTACTTTAGTAAAACAAAATAGGGAGTTCAGGGTTATGAGTTACTTATATTTGTATTTATATTATATCTTCATTATGAAGTAATAATAATTTCAAACCACTGTGCATGCGGAGATAAAAATGATCTGAAAAAGAAATATTACACATCTACTGGATCATTCCATCAGGATACAAACATGCTGTCATTTTTTTCATCTTAGAAAATAGAACCTAACAAAATCTACTCCTGATTCCACAAGGTACTGCCCATTTCTTAGTATGTGATTCTTTGCAGGGCAACTTTCCAAAAGAGTTGTCAACTAGTTCAGCTTCTGTCATTCTTCCTTAAACTTATTCTAACACCCAAATTGTTCTTGTTCAGGTCATCAGTGATATCCAGTTTGCCACCAATTGTCAGTACTTGGTCTTCATCTTACTTGACCTCCCAGAAGAATTTGACACATTCAATCACCTCCTCTTTCTTACTCATATCCATCACCTGACTTCCGGAACATGGTATTTTCACATCTCTCCTTCTGTCAATTTCTCTACTTCCCTCGCAGTCTTACCATTCCGAGTTCAGAGTTAAGTCTTTGATAATCTTCTGTTCTCTTTTCACACATTCCTTTGATACTCTAATCAATCTCATGGTTTCAAATGCAATATCAATGCCAGCTCCCAGACTTGCAGATTTTTATCTTCATCCCCAGACCTTTCTCTTGTCTTGAAGACTTGCACTTCACCATCTACTTGACATCTATGCATGACTCAGGCATCCCAAAATCAGCATAAGCAAAATGCAAGTCTAAATAAAACCCCCTCCCATCCCTACAGTTGTTGAGACACTGTCATTCTTCCAGTGGCTTAAGCCTCAGCCTTCAGAGTCTTCTATGACCCCCTTTCCACAGATTCTATCCCATCTGTTGGGAGATGATGCCAGCTCTACTCTCTTATCCTTTTCACTTCCCCTTGCTGGGATACCAGCCATTGTATCTCCTCTAGATTTCCATGTGAATTTCCTAATCTGTCTCTCTGCCTCTGCTTTTGTCTCCTGTCATGTCTTCACTCTATTCTTGACAGAAGAGTCAGCTCTTTCTTTAAAAATAAGTAAGATTATACTCTTCCTTCCTTAGACCTCTACAAGGACTCCCTATTTCACTGAGAGCTAAAAAAATAAAAATAAAAAGTCCTTAAGAAGTTCTGTAGACTCTATGTGACCCGTTCCTACACAATTTAGCCCTGCTGCTCTGACCCATTTCTAACTCCTCCATGCCCCTCAAACTCTATTCCAGCCACACCACTCTTCTTTAATGCCTTGAATATGTCAGGCATTCTGATATTGCAGAGTTCTTGCCCTGGCTGTCTCCTCTGCCCAGAATTCCCTTCCCCTTAAATATGTATCTTGGCCTGGATATCACCCATCAGTGACGTCTACTCCAACTACAATTATTTAAAATTGCAAGCTGCCCCTCCAGGCTTTTTTCCTCTGTTTTTTGTTTTGTTTTGTTTTGTTTCCCTATAGCACTCGTCCCTTTCTCATATGCTCTATTCTTCCTTTACTTGCTCTTGTTGTTGACTGTCTGTTTCCCTTTACCAGGGTGGAGCTATGCTAGAACGAGGATTAGGACCTCCTCCTATCACTGATTTATCCCACGTGCCATGAACACAGCCTGACTCAGGACAGGCACTCAACAAATATTTGTTCAAGGGATGAATCACTGACTATGAGGTGACGATCAATTCAGATGATTAGTAATATTCTCAGCTCCTAAAAAGAAAACACTGGCAGCCAGAGATAGACTTGGGAAACTGTCAGGAAGAGGCAGCCTCAGCGCAACCCAGGATGTTTTGGCTTCCGTGCAGCTGACCAGCGGTCAGAGGGTCACAGGGCATGCGGCTGAGTGTGGCTCCCTGCACGAAAGGCCTGCACGTCCCAGATAAGGGGGTATCATGTGCCGTGGCGCTGGCTATAATGAGCACAAGAACTATTTTTACATAACAGAGGGACAGATAATCCTACAGACGTGATGTCAAGGTCTGAAACATGTACCATCTCAGGGAGGCTGGCAAGTTATGTTGTTCATCCTGGGGAGACCTCATTCCCAGACAATGTTTGGAAGCCTGAGGAAGGAATTTGTAGGCTGTTTCTGGCCAGGAAAGATTTCCTTGTACACTCACCACATTCCATGACTTATGAGTAGATTTGAAAGCTCCCCTAGAGTGGGGGAAAAAGTACAGATTTGGAGAAAGGATTTTGAATTATGTCTTTATTACTTGTCAAGTCTTCCAGGTTGGGAAAACTAGTTAACCTCTGGAAATTCTTGGTTTCCTTTTTTGTACAGTGGGGATAAATGTACTTACTCTTTCAAGATTGAGCTTAGGACCAAATGAAATAACACACATGCATACTTTTATCAGTTTAAAGACCAGTCTAAGGTAGTTCCTATGATTATATATAAAAACAGAGAATGAATGGATCCCTCATGCAAACTTATAAAAAATAATTTAATTAGTAAACTTCAAATTAACTAAAAAACATTTACTGATCACTTTTATGATCACATATAATAACATGATGATACACAACACAATATTTGATTGATGCTTTTGAATTGTGGTGTTGGAGAAGACTCTTGAGAGTCCCTTGGATTGCAAGAAGATCAAACCAGTTAACCCTAAAGGAAATCAACTTTGAATATTCATTGGAAGAACTGATGCTGAAGTTAAAGTTCTAATACTTTGGCTACCTGATGCAAAGAGCTGACTCATTTGAAAAGACCCTGATGCTGGGAAAGATTGAAGGCAAAAGGCAAAGAGAGCAGCAGAAGATGAGATGCTTAGATAACATCACTGACTCAATGGACATGAGTTTGAACAAACTCCAGGAGATAGTGGAGGACAGAAGAGTCTGGCATGCTGCAGTCCTTGGGGTCACAAAGAGTCAGAACACGATTTAGTGACTGAACAGCATCAAATGTGTTCAGCATTGTGAAGTTAGAAGGTCTGGAGCAAGGTCATTACCCTTGAGGAGTAACCAGCCTTGTGCAAAGAGGCAGACAAGGAGCAAGGCCAGACAGCAGGTCCTGAGATTCCTAAGCTCATCTGCATTGTGTCACTGTCTTCCTCAGGTCAACAGAGATGTATTGACATTACCTTCCAGCCCTTCTCAGATCAATTATTTCATGAATTACAATAACTGAAAGGCAAAGGAGTTAGTCACTCAGTCATGCCTGACTCTTTGTGACCCTGTGGACTGTAGCCCCCCAGGCTCCTCTGAACATGGAATTCTCTAGGCAAGAATACTGGAGTGAGCTGCCATTTCCTTCTTCAGGGGATCTTCTCGACCCAGGGATTGAACCTGGGTCTCCTGCATTGCGGGCAGATTCTTTACCATCTGAACCACCAGGGAAGCGCAATAGAGTATGTGAGGAAGTATTTATAGATTTAGTTTTCAAATGAGGAACTCCGATAGGTAAATTGACTTTTCCAATATCCTGTAATTAGCAAGTGGCAAAATCAAGCTCTGAATTTTTCTGATTTCAAGGCTTGTGATTCTGCCATAGTGCACTGGTGTCACATGGCGTGCATCCTTCTTTTAAAGGAAGACTGCGAAACTCCACACAGGCACATACTTATTTCTATGAAGATAATGTCTGCTGTCGTGGACTGAGTAGCTGGTATCCTTCCGAAGTTTGCATGTTGAAATCTCAGTTGCCAATGTGATGAGAGTAGGAGGTGGGACTTTGGGGAGGTAATTAAATCATGAAAGTAGATCCTTCATGAATGGGATTAGTGTCCTTAGAAAAGGAACTCCAAGGGTGCTCTCCTCTCTGTCATATGAGGACCCAAGAAGAAAATGGCCATTTATAACCCAGCAAAGGGTCCTCAACAGACGTGACCTGCTGATATCTTGATCTCAGACTTCCAGCCTCCAGAATTATGGGAAGTAAATGTCTGTCACTTACAAGCAACCCAATCTCTGGTACTTTGTTAGAAAAACCATGAAGGGGTGGGACCAAGGAAGTCTCTCTGTCATTTGGGGCCACTTCCGGTCAATCACCTCTCTCATTTTGTAGAGAATAGCAACTTTTGTTCAGAAGTCAAGTAGACCACTTGGCAGGAAATGTGTTTGCTAGTGTGTGGTTATCTGAGTGCACACTCAGCTGCATGCGTGCACATGTGAGAAATGGCTCATGCTTCATTGTCACCTTGAGAAGTATGAGTGCATTAGAGCAGGAGACAAGGGACGAGAGTCTAGACCCAGCTCTGCCAGCAAGAGGTTGTGGTACATACTGTCAGTAACTCTTCTCATCCGAAAATGGAAATGATTAGCTTGCGGACTTCTTAACTGGAGGGCTCTATCTCTCTCTTGCTTCCCCTCCCTCTTTCTTTTGCCCCTGCTCTCTGCCTGGCCCTCTTCTTTCTATCATCTTTTCACAAAACAGGGTTGCACACCCACATGGTGCAAGCAAGATGTTAAAACACAATACACTTGCTCTGCCCATGGAGTTTATAGCTGAAGAAAAATACAGACAAAAAACAAGCAGTAAAAAAGCATGATATGTACTCTGACCTGGAGAAATGTTCCCCAATTGGGATAGAGTTCTATTCATCTTTGTATTTCTACTGCTTCACAAGGGGCCTAGGTACTTAGTAAACAGTGTTTGGACTGAGTACAAACAAAAGAATGAAAGAATGAGAATGTTGAAATCAAAGAACTCTGGGTTCTTCTAACTCTTTGATCTTAAATTTATAGAAAGAAAGGGCTGCAGGTTAATACTTTTTACCGTCTTTAAGTTTCCACTTTTATCTTCCTTGAATTTGTTTATTCATTCTAAATATTTGTGCCCAGGTACTGTCCTAGGAAATGACGGATAGCATCAACAGTAGAATCAAAGTCTTGATCCTCAAGAGGCTTACATTCCAGAATCAGAAGGAGATATAGACCATAAGCAAGCATGCACAGCCCACAATATAAATTCAGGTACTGATAAAGTTCAAGTAAGATGTCAGAGGGTGATGGAGTTTCTTTATAAGGAATGATTGTAGGGAAAGCCTGCATTAGAAGGGAACATTTGAGTGGAGATCTGAATAAAGTGCTATTTTGCAAAAAGAAAAAATGCTCTTTATACCATGAGGGATTATGAGCCCAATGCTGGCCCTTTGATTTTGTGAATACACTCTGTACACAAGGATAAAATGATCTTCATAGCAGCTCTGCCATGCAGACATGTTGTCTTGGCTTGATGAGTGATGTGAAACTTCTCATGTTACAAAATGTTGTGCTGTCAGACATTTAAAATGAAGTGGGTTTGCCTTTTACTGAACTCAAATGCATCTTCCTTTCATTTCCACCCACCAGAACTAGTTGTGCTTTTTGTGCACAGAGATTGATAGCTGTTCATCAAAATCTTTATTCTCCTCTGCCTGGACCACAGTTGAACTCCATTTCCCATCCCCATTGCTCCTGGGGATATGTGCTGGAATGAGAGCTGAGCAACATGAGCAAGTGGCTATGTCTCCCCGCTGGGCCTGGCACCCACAATCTGCTGGCTTGAGGCCCTTCCTCTGTCGGCTAAACACAAATGATGATAAGACTCCAGGAATGGCAGAGCAACAATTTGGAAGGAGTTCTAGACCCCGAGATGACCAAGTGAAACAGAGAAACCCCTTTAACTTTCCTGGGACTGCCTACGTGAGCGAGAAACAGCTTTTCACTTTGTTAAGACAATATCTGTTGGGGCTTAATTCAATGACTGTGTTGAGCTAACCCATGTTTTTGTCTAATTCTATAGCAGTGAACACAGTTCCCATGACTGATACACCCTGGAACAGAAGAATGTATCTCCCAGGCTTGCTCCTGGTCTTCAACACCTTTGTACTATTAGATTCAACACCTTTGTACGCATAGATTCTATTTGCAAGCATGTCTTAATAACTACAATTGATTCCTTTAAAATGCATATGGTCTCAAAAGACAAAATGAGGGAAAATACAAGCACATGGACGGTCTTTTCTAAACCTGTATTTATAACTTTGAATACATGAGCTGGCACACAGAGGGGAATACAGAAGGTAGTCAACATATCTTGGTCCAATGAATAAATAATAGGACTCTCATAAGTTTTATTCACTGATGGCAGAAGAAAGTGGTGTTCTTAGGCAGGATTCCTGCTCATGAACACGTGTGGGTCAATGTCTGTGCATAGTGCACACACCACAGAGAGACCGTGAGCATGACCTAAAGCCAAAGGAACACATTATCTTATTTCTGGCTAAACAAAGACAAGAGAATAGTCGCTAAAAACAGTTTTCCCCCTTGGTTTTATTTTCATGGAGATTTGAATGATAAAATTTGAATTATGTATCCTGTAAAAAAGAATTTTGTAGAAAGAACTGCCAAATCTCTACTGGACTGAGAGTCCTAGCACACCCATCTGCTCAGCCTGGAAAGCTGGGTGCTGCTTTCCTTCTGAAGGGACGGGCTGCACAGACCGAGATCTCATGTGGAGAGCACATGTCTGTTTTCAGAATGTATCAAGACCTTACTACTAACATCAGGCATAGCTCTCTACTCTTCAGACACACTCATTAAGCAAATCAGCTGCAGTCTTCAACCTCTGAGCTGGGTATCAGGGAAGCAGCAAGGAAGCACCCCCTGGGTGGGGGTGGGTGTTGAGGCAAAGCTAGGCAGCTATGAGCCTGTGTGATTTTGGTTGTTCCAGCTCTTTTTTTGTAAGTTGACTGAGCTCCAGTTATAGTCGAGACTCTACTGTGGAGGGCTACCAATGTGATGATTCTTAACCAGGACTTCCCTAGAGCTCAGATGGTAAATTCACTTATTACTTACATCCAACCCCTTTCCAAAAGCTCTGCGGTACAAATAGGCAAATAATAGAACACAATTAAAAAATGAAACACCTTTAAAAGCACTTCTGCTAACACAATACAGCTTGCTAAATTAGAAGAGAAATGCTAATATCCAATTGCATATTCTAATGTCCTGCCTTAACAGGAAGAGTACATATTGTAAAGATATCAAATGACTTACAGAGTGACTATAATAATAATCTCAAATAGCCCATAAAGACTTCAAAAATCTTGATTAAAATGTCAATAAATTGATAAACTGGAAAATAAGCAGACAAATAATTTAACTTTTTTGTTTAATTTTTTTTTAATAAAAGAATGTAGAGGAATTTAACTTCCAGGTAGGAAATCTTTTAAAACTACAGTCATTAAAAAAATTAGACATGTGTTGCTGGTGTAAGACTCAACTAGCACTTTAATGGAAAGAAGGAGTCTACCCTAAAAGCAGATGGCAGCACACAATAAAAGTAGCATCACAAACCCATGGGGAGGGGTGGTATACGTAACAAATGGGGTTGGATTTAACATTATAGCTTTAGAAAAAGACTCCCGTAGGAGACTTGTTTTGAGGTATGATGGCTGATAGAAATTATCACGGTAAGAAAAAAATATTTGCAAAGTTTCTAAGTTCTGAATTTTGCACTAGAGACTCACATTTATGGGACTCTTTCACGAACAGTTATCCATAATAAACTTTAAGTCTTACTCCAAGACTTCTCTCTGCAAACAGAAGATAAGAAACACCATAATACAAAGGATTTGTAATATTCCTTCCCAGCTGTAGGTTTTACCCAATTTGGTTATAAAGTGTGATGAATCTATAAATTGAATATGTACTTTATCTCCACAGAGCCCCCCAATATTTTTGTCCAGTATGTTCTTAATTGTTTTTTATTCTTTAGATTTCTTTAAGTGGTCCCCCGAACAACTGGTTCAGAAGTCTGCTGGCACATACACATATTTGGGATCTTCAGTGTATTTAAATGTTACTCAATGGGAAGAAACACTACACATTTTCTCTCTCCTCTCTCCGCCTGCAGTGACTAATTCACTCCCGTAAAACATTCGGAGTAATATCGCTAAAGAGAAACATCAAAAGCTTATGCATATTTCAGAACCTTTCTCATTTTGTTTCAATTTCCTATGAGATCTACCATTTCTAAATTTATTAAAGTAAATGATTAAACACAGAATATCACATTGGCCTCATGAAGGGGAAATGCAGATCAGAGCTACAACCATTTAATTCAGGAGAGTTTCCTGAGGCCGTATGGTCGGGCAGTCTGAGTGTAGAGGCAGATATGAGGCTGGGGGGCTTGTTTCTTCCTCCTAAGACGTCACCAACTGTGAAGAACCACAGTCAAGGATGACATGAGCTGACACATTCTGGCCCAAGTTCCCTCGTCCAATGTGACCCATAGTTCTCTTAGCCCTTGGGATTACTTCTTCAACTTGAAGCTAAAACATTTCTTTCATAAGAAATGACAAGATCTCTTGTGGGCGTCAAACCTAAACTCCAGGCTTGCTCTCTGGCACCATAATCCATAGACACAATTCTTTCCAGTTTTAGATTGGGTAATTATATCTTGCTTTTGGTGCCAGGGAGGGAAGGAAGTTGGAAACTCTGGTCACAAAACTGAACCCAGTGTTCATATCTAATTTTAGTATAAGAATAAAGGGAACTTTCCAAGAGTTCCCACTCTTGACACTTTAAAGACTGGGAAAGGGCATCATTTATGGTTAATACTGATGTGTTTCATCCATCTGAGCCCATTCTATCCATTGTCCTTGCTCAAGAAAATGTCTAGTAGGAAGAATGAAGAGCGCAGACTAGCACTCAATGAAGGAAAACAATGACATATTCCCTTCTGGCCCGATATGGAAGAGAAAATTTGATTTTCGAGTTATACACATTTTATTGACTCACCTTATCATTATAGGATAGCACCTCCACTTGGAGCTCTAAAGAACCAGGACAATGACATATGTCAGCTTTTCATGTTATCTAAAAAAAGCTACAGTGACTCCTCTCCACTTGAATCTCTCTTCCTAGAAAAGACCCGGATAGTTCATTGCATAGTAGGAATTCCTCTGAATGGGTTCTCCCTTTCAAGTGATTTGACTAGATCTTGCCTGTGTGTGCTATCCAGAGATCATGCATTCTATAAAACTCCGGCTATTCATTGATCTCTACCTATATGTCATGCACTATGTTAGGGTTGTACATGCATTATTTCATTCAGTTCACACCATTTGAGGTAGGTTTCATAATTTCCAATTCACATTTTTAAGAAAAAATAACCAATAGTGGCTTTATCCACCAGATTCACCCATTTATAATAAGGTCATTGATGCTTACAGTTTCTCTAAATAGGCAGAGATGGTAGTATCTTAGGACAATTGTTGCATATTACATGAGGAATCACTGATGTGCCTTCCTAAGTCACAGAATTGTAATGATTCTATTGGCTCAGGAGACAGTGCAACAGAGTCTATGAGGTTTGATTAAACCTATTCACTGGCAGGGTGGCTACTGGAATACACATGCTGGTAAAATCTATAGTCTCCTAAAGGAAATCAACCCTGTATATTCATTTGGAAGGACTGAAAGCTGAAGTTGAAGCTGAAGTTTTAATACTTGGCCACCTAATGCGAAGAGCTAACTCATTGGAAAAGACCCTGATCTTGGGAAGATTGAAAGCAGGAGGAGAAGGGGATGACAAAGGACAAGATGGTTGGATGGCATCACCAACTCAATGGACATGAGTTTGAGCAAGCTCTGGGAGTTGGTGATGGACAGGGAAGCCTGGCATGCTGCAGTCCATGGGGTAGCAAAGAGTTGGACATGACTTAATGACTGAATAGCAACAGTCTCCTAAAGCCTCTCAGGGTGGTGAATGGCAACATGGGGTGAGGGTGTAATCCGCTGAATGATGGCTTGTGAGTTCAGGGATCACCAGTGGACTGCCAACCTGAACAGTGGCACTGGAACACTAAGAAGAGAAGGGCTTTGAAGAGTGAGTGCATGTATGAAGGCATCATGGAGGAAATGGAGTTTTCTGGCCCTGAAGCTTGGTTTGTCTGGAGCACGACCTCCTGACACAAATTGGTTTTGACAGCAAAGCCATCATCCCCTATAATAAAGATGCATCAGAAGAGCAGGCTCATGGCATCTCAGTACCAGGATTCCAGCTCTGCTTTTCTGCAGTGACTCTCAGCGGTGCCCTCCTCCAAGATTTGGATAGCAGTAGCAGGATGCCACAGCCATTCCAGGATCCAAATCAAGGTGGGATGAAAAAACCCAAAGGGAGAACATGGGCTTCTGTTTCTCTGCCTCTTTCTTAGGAGCAAGGAAACCATTCCCAGAATTCCTCCAGCAGATTTTCCCTTATACATTGACCAGATGCATTGACCAGAATTGCATCACAGGTCCAAAACCAAATCAATCCCTGGCAAAAAGAGGGAGACTACCCTGATTGTGGTTGTTCTTCAGTCACTCAGTCATGTCTGACTCTCTGTGACCCCATGGACCGTAGCCTGCCAAGCTTCCCTGTCCTACAGCATCTCCTGGAGTTTGATCAAACTCATGTCCATCGAGTCAATGATGTCATCCAACCATCTCATCCTCTGTTGTCCCCTTCTCCTCCTGCCCACAATCTTTCCCAGAATCAGGGAATGCTTGTACCAATTAAGATTTGCTCTTGGATTTGAGGATGGGTAGGCTTGGGAGGGGGGGCTGTGTGTCAGTTGCTCAGTCTTATCTAACTCTTTGTGATATCATGGATTGTAGCCTGCCAGGTTCCTCTGTCCATGAAATTTTCCAGGCCAGAGTACTAGAGTGGGTTGTCATGCCCTCCTCCAGGGGATCTTCCCAACCCAGGGATCGAACACTGGTCTCTTGCATTGCGGGCAAATTCTTTACTGTCTAAGTCACCAGAGAAGCCCATGCTTGGGATGGGATGACTTTCTAAAAACAGTTTGGATTCCTGTATAAAGAAGAAGGACCAGAATGACATTGTGCTAGAGGCCGCCTGCAAAAGGACACCACATGCCTATTTCTGCAAGCTGTGTGGCCACAGAGCACCTAGGTCTCTGTCTCCAGGGGAGGTAGATTCCCCATGATCAGAAAACACGGGATCTTTTTCTTGTGTTCTCCCTGTAGTTTGCAAAGCTCCGGAGAGAGGCCAGCATTCCCAGACCAGAGGCAAGCACAGAGTGGTACCTCGCCTTCCCCCACCACAGCCCCGGCGGGGGCTTTCTGTCCACTGCCTTCATCCCAGAGGGAACCTTGAGAGAGCTGGCAAATACTCTACACAGATAAAAGATAATTGAACAAGGAGTGAGTCGTAAACGGTGACAAAGTGCTATTTCCATAATAAGCTTATCTGAGTAAACGTTCTCAGAGCCCCCAAGTTCCCGAGCAGGGTGTGGATTCGGCAACAGTAAAGAAACAGGCCACGCCAGGAATGTCTGGGAGCTAATGAATGCCCCTGAAGTGCTTGACGTTCCTATCTATCTCTGCTTTGGATCCCTGCCACCTTGACGCTCATGTCAGCCGCTGTTTAATTGGCAAACAGGCTTTCAAAGGCTTGCTGGGCCCTGCTCCCAGGGCCCTGGGGCCTGTTAATGTTTAATTGTCATGTGCAAGGGCCCACTAGCTCTTGGTAGATTCGGGTGTTTGATTGCACTTTGAAAAAGCAGTATTATGAGTCTCTTTCTTGCTTCATGGGCATTTTTACAGACGTGCCTCAGAGTCACGTGTCACTTAACCCCAACTTTGAGCAGCCAAGCCCCTGAGTTATGTAGCAGGGGTGGAGCGAGTCACCTTCAAGCTGGAAATAGTACACATTTACTGCATTTGCTTTAAAATCAAGTAGTGTCCAGGGAACATCTGGGAAGACAAACAAACAAACAAACAAACAGAGTGGGTTGGAGATTTGGAGTAGAGGAGGAGAAAAAAACATCACAGAAGTGAAATCACTAAACTGCAGAAATTAGATAACTCCCCTTTGAGTGATGAGGGTATGGGCTGTCCTTGAAGCCAGCTTTGTCACTCATGGCCCTGTTGGAAATGCAAAGATTCTGTGAGGTCTTTTTTTCTTTTCTTTTTCCCCCTATTCCTCTCTTGGAAAACATCTATCTGCTTTATATTGTTCGTGTAATTTGAAAAGTCAAAAGAGACTGTCTTAACAAGACTATATAACCTTCATCTAATTACAGAAGGGAGAAGAAGAAATAACAGAAGACAAATACTTTTTTTTTCCCTCAAAATACACGGAAATTGTGAATAAAAGAGTAGCTTCCAACTTCCTGACATTTGAAAAGCACTGCTTTGAATTGCATATGAATGATTTCTTTGAATTTTTAGCTCAGTTCAATTTAATGGAACATGTCTTCATTGAGTGCTTACTAAGGGTTCATATCAAATAATTTCTTGAGTTTTGAATTAGTGGCTTTCATAGAAATTGCCTCTTTTGTTGTATTCTAGAAACGTATTGGTTTGTTGTTTTAATTATCCTCTTGCTGATTGTGAATATCTCCCGAAGGAAGGAATGTACAGAAAAATATTTAATTACACTGCTTCTATCAGAGTGGCAAAACATATATTTATCCCGTTTGTTAATTACATATGTCACAGCTAAAGACCAAACATCAGTTAATGTCAACATCAGCCAGAAGGGTCTGGCAAGCATCAAGAACTAGGTGAACAATAAATAAAAACAATATAGCAAGTGGAAAGCATGTATACCTTCAATATGTTTAAATTAAATCAAAACTCCTTGTGCTCTTATTTTGCCATTTCTGCTCTCCAAACATAGGTTTTCATATCAAGGACCTCTGAGAAATCTGCTTTGGGCAGAATCACTGCTATGGGCAAGTTTCAGAGTGCCCAGCATGTGGTCAGGTTTGAAGGCAATGCAGCAGACACTTGAAGTCTTTCAAAGGATTTAATCTCTTTTTCTCTAGTTCCCTTGTTTGCCTTAGTCCTCAATTCTTCCCTCTTCACCGCTGACTTGGCATTTCCTCTCCTTTGCCAAGAGGTATGCAGACTACCTCTTCCAATCAGAGCCAGCACGTTGAAGTTCAATCACGCCCAGGGTTCCTAGTCCCAGAACTCCAGCCTCCTCTGAATGTAGATTCAGGAATAACCCATTCTGCACAAAGCCTCAGCCCTCCAGCTCCATATGTACAGTTAATTAGTTTAGAGCCCTAAAACATTGTGTGATTCCTTTCTTAATAGAAATGAGAAGTGGTAAAGATGAGAGGCCTTTATTCACACTTTATCAGCTATCTTAAATGAAGGGGTATGTTATCCTCTGGAAAGATTTACAGGAACAGCCATTATACACCTGACTCCTATTATCAGTAATGGCGGTGAATGCCGGCACGCAGGAGTGCAGCGCTCTGGGCTTTACACAGGAGGCCACTCTGGCCCTTCTGTTGTGAACCGTTCCTGCTTCACGTGTTGTAAATATCTGCAGAATGAAACAAAAAAGTGTTCAGGATTTAAAGACTATCTGGGTAGACTGCTTTTCAAAGGAAATTGGATTGATACATTACAAAGGTTTGCAAATTTACTTTACGATAGCAAATGATTATGACTGTTGCTCGCCCTCTAGGGAAATCTCTAGAGGGGAAAACACGGGGCTAGGGGTGCGGGAGCCAAGCCAGGGTTTCTGTGTCAGCACACTACAAAGGAATTAGAATCTTGAGACTCTTAATTGCTTATCTTCAGTGTTGGCAAAGCCAGGACTTGTGGGTTGAAGAGACAGCAAAGTGGGAGAAGAGACCAGTTTTCTAATTATGGGGAAGAGGTTGACAATATATTGATCCATCCATTCATTTTTGTGTTTATTTACTCTACATATGTATCAAACACCTGCTATGTGTCAAGCAGTATTAGGCTATAAGGATACAATAGTGAAGAGGGTAAATTAGATGAGCGGTCTCCAACCTTTTTGGCCCCAGGGACCAGTTTCATGGGAGACAGTTTTTTCACAAAATGGAGAGTGGAGGGGAGGGGGGAGATGGTTTCAGAATGATTCAAGCACATTACATCTATTGTACTCTTTATTTCTATTATTATTATATCAGTTCCACCTCAGATCATGAGGCATTAGATTCTGGAGGCTGGGCTCCCTGGATTAGGTTTTTCCCCTCTGGAAACTCACACCTTTTGGAAAGATAGAAATTGAACAATTGATTCCACAGTTAATGCTGTTAATGTTGCCATGCAGGATAAGCATAAGAAGCAGTGAACTTGGTGAGGGGAGGCCAGCAGCAGGAGAGGCACCTGAAGAAGTTAAGTGCATGAGCTCTACTCTGGAGGAAACTTGAAATCACAGTGGGGACAGGACACAGTTGAGGAAGCACTTGCCAGGTAGAAGAGGCAACATGTGCAAAGGTCCTGAGGCAGCCACCTTGCACATTCCGGCTCTGCCACTCAATAAAGAGTAGTAACAGTGATGGGTTCTTCCTTCTGAAACACTGTGCAGAGGGTACATTTATTTTCTTCTTCTACTAAAAACACATGTAATCAGGGCTACCATACACAATGAATCTGTCACAAAACTGAAGCTGAACTCTAACCAAAGAAACTCTTAGGATTTGGATTATAAAACTAGCAGAATCCCTACTAGCTCCTCCTAACCATCCCCCATCCTCAGATCCCAGGGCCAATCATTTCTGAGTTCCTTCTACACAAGGGTTAACTTCTGATGGGCCTCAGACTATAACTGTGCTTCTCAAATTTTCTGTGATGAAAGACTAAATTTAAAAAAAATTCCATTATAACCTGATGATTTTATAAAATATAATAGAATGACTTACTAGGAAAATGATCATACACTTTGAGATCACAGCGCTATCATTTGCTGTACAATCTTCTAGATGCTTACTCTCAATTTCTGTGCTCAGCTCATTGCAAATTGATAGCACTTTGCACACCAGTCCTTCCCTTAAGGATCAGGATTATTCCTCATTTTCAAATCTTGTCTCATTGACCCCAGCCAGTCTCTCCTCCAGGAATACATCTACATCTCTGGAAATTGCTGACGTTTCCTGACTGGATTACCTCCCAGGCAAGAGGTTTCCCTGTATTCCCTCCCCACAGCAAAAAGCAGGATCTCTAAAACCCTGAGAGGCGCTTATCTTAAGTCCTGGTATTTCCAGGACTTGCAGAGTAATCCCAGATGTCCCTATTTCATGCCTCTTTTTTCCTCAAGACTTTGATATTAATGTAAAGGACCAGGATTCTCAAACCAGCAGATGTGACGGGCTGAGAAATCTGGGCCAGAGAGTCTCAGCATTCAATGGGGGACTGAAGGGCCTGGGGAGGCTGCCCAGGAGGCTTGTTTAGGCTTGTTGTTCTATGGGTGGGCTGGGAGTCTAGATGGTGGGGGGCATGGGGGGGGGTTGTGGGGGTCTCGTGCCCTGCTGGGGGGACGGAGAAGAACAACAAGCCAAGGCAAGAGATTATAAAGCAGAAATGTGCAGGTTCCCGGAGGAGGTCCCTTTAGGCAGATAGGCTGTGGACTTCTGTAGCGCTAGCAGCCAGGAACCTAGCCACTGTGAAATCAGGGTCAGAAAGCAGCTTCAGACAACTCTGAGAGTGGAAGAATCTCAAGGGATTCCAACTTGACTCCCACGACCCTCTTGCTGGCTCTTCTTTCTCTGTGTGTCTTTATGGTTTGAAAGCACTTAGGACTTAGTTCTCATCTCATTTATCTTTTACTCTATACTTTTCCCCTAGATTATCTTGCCTTCCTCCATGATTTCAATAACTTCATCAAAACCTGTAATTTTCAAGTTGTGTCTCTAACATACATTTTGATCTGAGCTCCAGGTGATACTGAATTTTCCATCTTATGGATAATATATTACTTCTCCAGGGAGAGAGTTGGCTCTGACCTACGGTCTGAGCTTTCCTGGCTTCTGGGGCAAGACCACAGTTCTGGGCCCTGGAACTCCCAGGGCTTCTCCTCATCAACTTCTCACGTGGAGCTTTGCCTTTGGAATATGGCAGTTTATATATTCAGATCAGCATAACCAACCACTGAGAACAGTCCTGACTGTTTCCCTTAAATATTGCCCAGTATTGAAAGGCCCAAATAAAAAGCCATTCTTTTGAATAAATATGCCATTTTGGGTAATTTCTTCTAGGAGTCATGTCATCTTGGTGTTCACATAGCCATACACCATAGAAAAAAGATGGCAGACTTTTGCAAATGGAAAAGAATATGGCGAGAACATGAAACTAAGATCATTGTTCTTGATCAGCCTAAGCGTGAACAGGAAATGAGTCAGAGGCCCCCATGAAGCAACCGGCAGCAGGAATAGACCCAAAATGATGATTTTTAATAATAGCTCCTAATTAAACTGAGCTTTTTTTGTTGCTGTTGTTATTTCAATGCTTCTGGTTCTAAACTGTCTCCAACTAGAAATAAAGTCTATAGACTGGGAAAGGGAAAAACGACTTCTCATATTTACTTTGAGCTACTTATCCTGTGTCATGGGGCAAAGTGGATTTGGGGGCTGAAGGAGAGAGGTCAAGTGTTCCAGCCTGAACTGGAACTCGGTGTGGGCTAGAACCAGAAACAGCTGAGTACGTCCTATGCTGGGAAGTGGGGGCAAAGGGAAATAGGGTGGTTTCTGTTTTATTTTTGCATCTTTTTTCTTCTGAATTATAGTTACTATTTTTTTCCATTTTGTCCTTGCAGATATAGTCATCCATTTACTTAAAAACAATCACAGAACAGCAGTGCTAGTCACTGTGAATGCAAAGGTCAATGTGAGATCTTAAGGAACTTGAAATCTGGAGGACATGTAACTGATGGGTGAATACCTTTTGAATGGCAGGAAGGAAAAGCAGTGGCTCATATTTCAAGGAAGACAAATCTATAAGTCTAAGGAGTGAGTTGGTAGGAAATAGTTCTTGGGCTCCAAAATCACTGCAGATAGTGACTGAAGCCATGAAATTAAGAGACACTTGCTCCTTGGAAGAAAAGCTATGATCAACCTAGATACACATATTAAAAAGCAGAGACATTACTTTGCCAACAAAGGTCCGTCTGGTCAAGGCTATGATTTTTCCAGTGTCATGTATAGATGTAAGAGTTGGGCAATAAAGAAAGCTGAGTACTGAAGCATTGATGCTTTTAAACTGTGGTGTTGGAGAAGACTCTTGAGAGTCCCTTGACTGCAAGGAGATCAACCAATCAATCCTAGAGGAAATCAATCCTGAATATTCATTGGAAGGACTGATGCTGAAGCTGAAGCTCCAATACTTTGGCTACCTGATGCAAAGAACTGACTCATTGGAAAAGACCCCAATGCTGGGAAAGATTGAAGGCAGGAGGAGAAGGGGACGACAGAGGACAAGATGGTTGGGTGGCATCACTGAAGTGATGGACATGAGTTTGAGCAAGTGCCAGGAGTTGGTGATGGACAGGGAATCCTGGTGTGCTGCAGTCCATGGGGTCAAGAAGAGTCGGACACGACTGTGCGACTGAACTGAATTGAGTTCATAACAGACCTGTTCAGAAATTATGGTGTATGAAATATTGTGATTTATAAGAAATATATATTTGGCCATTCAGATGACCAAAATATATTTCTCATATATTTTTAGTCTTTATCCATGGTACCTGGTTCACAGTTCCCAAGACCCTTGAAATCTCCTAAGTGATAAGAATATTCTTTGGTATAATATTTGTTCTCTTATCCTCAGTTCTTAAAAAATTGCTTCAGAGCCTTAAAAATGGAATAGGTGTCTTGTTATTCACAATAAGCCCTTTCCCAACACAAGAGGGTTTATGTAAATGAAGTGACTTATGGAAAGCACATAATATTGAGGACTGGTTGCCAGGAAACCAGCATTAAATGGAGTGCTAGAACTTTCAACCCTACTTATTGAACTCTAGGGAGAAGGGAGGAGTTGGAGATTGAATTCAATCATCAATGGCCAATGATTTAATCAACTTTGTCTATGTAGAGCTTCCCTGGTGGCTCAGTGATAAAGAATCCTCCTGCAAATGCGGGAAACACAGGTTCAATCCCTGACTCTGGAAGGTCCCACATGCCGCAGAGCAGCTAAGCCTGTGAGCCACAACTACTGAGCCCATGTACCACAACTACTGAAGCCTTCACATCATAGAGCCTGCGCTCTGTAACAAGAGAAACCACCGCAGTGAGAAGCCTGAAGATTATAAGGAAGAGTAGCCCTCACTCAATGCAACTAGAGAAAACCCTTGTACAGCAACAAAGACCCAGTGCAGCAAAAAAAAAAAAAAAAAGAAAGAAAGAAAAAAGTCAAGTCTATATAATGAAGCCTCCATAAAGACTCAACAAGGCAGGGTTCAGAGAACTTATGGGTTGGTGAACACTTGGAGATTTGGACAGAGTTGAATCTACAGAAAGGGAAGGGAAACCCTCTGCCCTTTTCCCATACCTTGACCTACATGTCTCTTCATGAGTTGTACTCTTTTATAATACCCCACTAAACTGTTATTAGTAAGTGCAACCTTTCTGAGTTCTGTGAGTTGCTCTAGCAAGTTAATCAAACCCAAGGAAGGGGTTGTGAGCACCTCCAATCCATAGTTGGTAGGTCAGAAACATAGTTGATAACCTGAGCATGGGACTCACATCTGAAGTTGGGGAGAAGGGTGCTTGTAGGACTGAGCCCTTAATCTGTGGGATTTAATGCTCTCTCCAGGTAGACAGAATTGAGTTGAATTTTAGGACCCCCCAGCTGGTGTCCCAGCTTTGCTTAGTGGTGTGTGTATGGGGAAAAAAAAACAAAAAAACATTATTTCACCCATTGTAATTGGTCATCATAACTCAACGTTGGCTCCAACAATTGACCTGTCACTCTGTTATGATTCTGTGCTAGGAGATACATATGTTTAAGGCTTGGTCCCTGTACTCACAGAGCTGAGTCTAGGAAAGGTGGGTTGATGGAGAGTCAAACCAACATGACAAACATGAAGATGATTGTGAGGCAGAAAGCCCTCTGGAAGAGAGACATTCAGAGACTGTGAATCCTAGGTGAGAGACGCTTGGCTCAGGAAGTTGGAGAAAATGTCCCAATGAAAGGGTGGGGATTCCTGAGTAGATTCAGATCTTTACTAGTTGGATAACATGGTTGCCCTTGGGCTTCCCGGAGTCTTACATAAGCTCCCGGAGCCCATTTTTCTTCATCAAGGGACTGGCTTGAAGTAACCTTCCAGTCTGAAGTCTGCCCTATGGACACCATTCAGTTTATCACACATGTAAGACTGAACTTTATTCCCTGTATGTGGGGCTCAAGGGTAATGTACAAACCAACTTCCCAAGGCTCATTATGTGCTTCAAGTTGTGCTGTTTCTCAAGCACTTATTCCATGAAATGCTTATTATAATTTTAGGAACTGACAGAGGAGCCTGGCCTGCTGCTGTCCATGAGGTCACAAAGAGCCGCATAACTTAGCAACTGAACAACAATCAAAGATCCTAATATTATTTCTACTTTATTTATGAAGAAATCTGGAGTAAGAGAAACGAAGCTTCTTGTAAAAACACCTGCCATCTGGCCAGAGACTGATCCATGGTACATAGAGAGTGAACCATGGTCTGTTGGAATCACAAGTTTATACTCTCTGCCACTAAGATACATTGTGTTCCATTTTCAGGGAAATCATGATGTTTTGAACGTCCTGAACACTCACTTCCACTCAGAATTTCAAACTAGCTCAATCTTTGCCCTGGGTCCATCCCACAAGGTAAGAGGGAGTCTGGGTTCATATAGTACAACCTCTAGTCCCGAGGCTTCAGGCAAAGGCCACCAAAATGAGCAAGGATTTCACTCTAAGCCTTCTCCCAGAGTACCAAGCATGAAAGGGCAATAAAGAAAAGAGGACTTTCTCCCTACTGCCCAAAGCTCTGAGTTGGTTAAGGAAATTGATAGAATAGGAGGGGCCCCTGAGCCCTGAGGTTTATTAGTCCCGTCTGTGAGCTTATCCAAAGTGTAAGCATTCCAGACAAAGGCCACACACCACAGGGCTGAGGCCTCAGTCTTCTCCCTATGTTTGCCCCACAAGACAGATCCTGCGGCCTCAGAAAGAGTTACGAGCTCCAGCGTCCTGTAGAGCAGGGAGCAGACATCTCCCCTCAGTCAACTGCCCTCGACTTGCTGAAAACATGATTCATGAGAACGATCGCTTTCTTCAGAAGGACACTTTGGCTCTGCTCTGAGCCCAGGAATAGACTGGCCACAATCAACTCCCCTGAAGAAGTGGTTTCCCCACCACATAACTCTTCCTCGTGAGCACAATGGCTTTTTTCAGTGTGGTAAAGGGGAAGTTTAACCAAAGGAAAAACTGAGCCCACACTGATAAAACAGCCAGGTTATCAAGGGACTGCCAGCCATGGGAGCTGTGGCACCCTGGCCCTGTGGTGACTTCAGGAACATCCTTTGTATAGGTTTCCCAACTGCCTTTCAGCATGGAAGCGTCACCTCAAACTGCTCCCCAGCCTTCCTCCATGTCTCACATAACTGTGCTTACCAAGGGTCATAATTATGTGCTAGGCATACAGCATGTGAAACAGTCCCCTTTCTGGGGGCAGCCTTGTGTGGTATTGCAAAGGCCACTATGACTTGGAGTTGACTACTGAACATCCATGTTGTGCCAGAGAACTGTCTTAGATGCTCATGTTTGTTGCTCTATTAACCCCCCCAAACCCCACCAGCAGAGTGGTGCTTGCTATTTTTAGAAGCAGGTTCAAAGAGTCAAGCAAATTTCTTAACACGGATAGTGACAGAGCAGGATTTAAACCAGGACTGTCTGATGCATAGGAATATACTTAGACGGTCCCCCAAATGTCTCTGTCTATTTTAATATGTGAACCAGGCCTCAGAGAAAAGAAAATAGAAAGCACATATGTTTTTTGTGTAGCATTCAGACAAATTTGCAGTTTCCTCTAAATCAAAAGTATAAAGGTTTTTGGGTTAAGAAACAGAAATGTCTATGTGTTGGGGCTCTACATGGAGAACTTTGTCCCTCGAGGTGACACCTTCACGAGGCAAGGAGAACTTTTGAGTGTGGTGATGAAGAATGTTCTTTGTTTCCCCCCAAACTAGGGGAAAAAGTGACCCAAGACTGACTTTCCAGCCACTCTTCCTTCCCAACCAACCATGGCAAGTCCCAGCGAGAGCCCCACACACACACCAGGATGCCATGATCCCCTCACAGGTCAGGGTTTTCCTGGTCCTTCTGGACTGAAACGGACATGCACTCTGAGAGCAGCAGAACCAAGCGGGCCGCAGAGATCACCTTGCTCACCTTCCTGCTATTGCCTCAGCCTCCTCCTAACTTAACCACTTCACAGTGAAAGAGAATCCTTACCCATATAAGCATACTTTTTGTATTAATTCTACTAGACAAATTGACTAGATGAATATTTATTTGAGATCTTATGTAGTAGGCACCCTTAGAGATTATACAAAATGGTCTTTAAGAATATGGGAAATTATTAGAATGTCTATTTTTCTTCCTTAAATTTTTATTTGATATGTGGCTTATAATATGACAAATTAACAGGACAGATAAGAGTGTTAGTTTTAAAAGGAATATACTAATATATATACATATAAATGTATACGTGAATACACAAATGAAAATACAGGCACCTAATCCAAAAGTATTTTAAACAAATAGGAAGTGAAAGTGAAATTCGCTCAGTCATGTCCAACTCTTTGTGACCCCATGGACTATATAGTCCCTGGCATTCTCCAGGCCAGAATACTGAAGTGGGTAGCCTTTCCCTTCTCCAAGGGCTCTTCCCAACCCAGGTATTGAACCCAGGTCTCCCACATTGAAGACAGATTCTTATCAGCTGAGCCACAAGGGAAGCCAAAGAATACTGGAGTGGGTAGCCTATCCCTTCTCCAGAGGATCTTCCCAACCCAGGAGTTGAACTGGAGTCTCCTGCATTGTAGGTGGATTCTTTACCAACAGAGCTATCATGGAAGCCCCATTTGAAACAGATAAATGTGTATTATTATTAAAGCTTCAAGACAAGCTTCTTTTGCAAAGGACCATTGGAAAGATTAAAACACTGCATTTGTGTCTGACCCTAGGGAAGGGGCAAAAAGGTTGCAGAAGGAAAATATGTTATTTGATATCAGGAAGATTCCCTGGAGGAGGGCATGGCAACCCACTCCAGTATTCTTGCCTGGAGAATCCCATGGACAGAGGAGCTTGGCTGGTTACAGTCCATAGGGTCGCAAAGAGTCAGACATGACTGAAGTGACAAAACACTCACGTATAGTAACAGCGGCAACATTAAATAAACAAATCCATTGTATAGACATTTAAATTGCCATTAGATATTACTATTTTTAATTATTTAGCTGTTATTAGTAGCAGCACTCTTTGTTATTGTTCAGTGTCTCAGTCATGTCCGACTCTTTGCGACCTCACTGACTGCAACATACCTGGCTTCCCTGTCCTTCTTCATCTCCCCGAGTGTGTTCAAACTCATATCCATTGAGTTGATGATGCCATCCAACCATCTCATCCTCTGTCGCCCTCTTTTCCTCCTGCCCTCAATCTTTCCCAGCATCAGGGTCTTTTCCAGTGAGTTGGCTCTTCAAATCAGGTGACCAAAGTATTGGAGATTCAGAGTTCTAGCTGTTCTTTTCTTTTTTGGAGTATCTGAGAAGTTGCATCTAGAACATTAATTCTAAGAATTTTTCTGTATAGTGTAGGTCCAGCAATGCTTGGATGCTTCCCACATTCTCCCAACAAAGTCCCTCTATACTGCTCACAGTTTAAAGTTGAGAAGGGAGTGGTAGGAGTAGGTTGAGGTAGAGACCTCAAGCTCTTCTCTGGGCTGTGTGCTCCTCTTTCCTCTTATCCTTCATTCAGAGAATTGATGCCTTATACATCCTCTTGGGGTCAGCCTAGGGTTCTCTTGCTCCTTTACCCCTAGTATCCACATATCTGCAGATCATCAAAATGTCCTCTAGAGTTTAGCTTCTAAATATTCTGTCTATTGCCTCCTCTGCCTCAGCAGGTCTGATCTTACCACCCAGTCAGTCCACCATCATTTATTGCCTAGAGGAAAGCAGTCTAACCTTACTCCCTGCTTCTCAACTCACTATCCAATCTCCATGCTACAGAGTAAACTTTCTAGAGCATAAACATGATCCAGTTACTCCTGTTGTTGAAATGTCCCACATCAGTCCCTCATTCCCTGACTTGGTAATTATGCCCTCTACCTTCTGGCCCAAAGCATGAGTTCCATTTGCTCTCTGCCATGCTACCTACATTCCAGCTGTACACCATGTCATTAACTTGTTTCTAGACCTTTCTTCAAAATGCCCATGCACTCTTCCTTGTCCTTCTCTAATGCATAATCATTCTAGTGCTTCCAAGTCTTGTTCCATATTATCTTTGTGACCATAGGAAGAACTGAATACATCCTTTCCTGTGAGCATAAAGTGCCATAGCTGTTACCAAGCTTCTGTTGCTATATATTTACATATATATATATATATCTCCTCTAGTAGACTAGAAGCTCCTTGAGGATCAGGTGCCAGATCCTATCATTACACTTTCCACCCCAGCAGCTCCATACAGTACTGAGCACCCCAATAGCTCAGCCAAATTCCTTCCTCCACTGCAGGTCATGACCCATGAGCCATGGCATGACCCTCACTGGGAAGTTTAAGGGCACTCAGACAGGTAATGGCTCTTATTGGATCCAAACATAACTCGCTCACTGCCAACATAGCTTCATTAAGGGTTGAGAAACGCACACTGCTTTAGAATCTGGAAACAAAGTCCCCTAGATAAAGCATCAAAATTCTGGTCAAAGTAGCACTCCAGAGAGCCAGTACCACTCCTTCGCACTTGGGCTGAAAGATAAACACCTGTTCTCTATCCTTAACACCAACCAAACACCAGATGCTGTGCTGTTCTTAGTCAGTCACGTCTGACTCTTTGCAATCCCATGGACTGTAGCCCACCAGGCTCCTCTGTCCAGGCAAGAATACTGGAGTGGGCTGCTATGCCCTCGTCCATGGGGTCTTCCAAACCCAGGGATCAAAACCATGTCTCCTGCGTTGCAGGCAGATTCTTTAGTATCTGAGCCACCAGGCAAGCCCCCCTCCCCAGGTATATGTGGGAATAGCAAACACAGTTAGAATCAGTTGGTACATATGGGAAAGGGAAACGGAAGGCAGCAATATGGAGATGCATTTCAGAACTTTCCTCATTCTGTGGATCTAAGAGAAAAGTTATTTGGAATGAAACTCCAAAAGGTATTTGGGAGGAGACAGCTAAAGAGGAGCTGTCTGATTTAGGGGCATCCATTGATCATCATCAGGACAAGGTGGTTAAAATGGTTTTCCTACCCCAGGTACTTCTTTTTAGATTCTCTCAAGCACTCTTTCTTCGTGCCTCTTGGTCACTCAGCCCTCAAAGGTGTGTCAGTTCCTCTATATTGGTTTTTAGCATTAAGTCCATATGATGAGAGAGAGATGGAGCTAGAGGAGAAAGAAACTAAGGCCATGAAAGGGGAGCCCACTTAGCTGGCTAATTCTCATGCTTAGACTTGATTGTAAGGCTTTCAGAAACTTTACCAGTGAGGACAAGGGATTGACAAGTACTCTGAGAAATCAGTCCCAGCTGCTGCCAAGGACTCCTTGGCCCCAGCTATAACTCAATGGGTGGGAGAACCCTGCATAATTCCTTCCTTCCCTCGGACCAGATCTCTGTGGCCTCATCCATGGACTGGAGGGATGATGCTTGTCTTCTGAAGCTAATAAGCTGTCTGCAGCTGGAATGTTGGCTGAGCCCTGGTGTCTGGTTGGCTGTATTGAAAGCAAGAAAAGAATCTTGGGTGGATTTAGGACTGCTGTATATTGTTGTGTAGAGTATGTTCTGCTCAACTTTAGGAGATGACCTTTGCTCAAATGCTATGTGACGATCATCACATAAAATCTATTGTAAGTGGAAGCCCCAGAGTTGAACGATGCAAGAGCTACATAAGTGAGGAGTACCCTTGCCCACAGAGAGCTTCAGCTATGCCAGAGCAATCCTGGACCTCTGGCAATCTAACTTCCTTGGTTTAGTTAGACGAACTTAATTTCTGGTTAGAAAGGATACACATAAACTCTGAGGACATTTTCTTCTAAAATGAAAACTGAGACCTATGTTTGACAAGAGACTTTTCCTGGGAGATTCCACAAACTGATATTGGTGTGCATAACAAAATCTAACAAACAAGAAAATTTAAAGAAAGTTGTTGGTGCATTGGAATTTTGGGGGTAACATGGACTACAGATAGTTATTACTCAGTATTTTTGGAGTGTTGAAGCTAATTGATAGCAAGGATCCACCACTGCATGAAATGTGTGGCTACAAGGATACCACAAACCAGACCTCCACCCTCTAACCAAGGCAGGCAGAGTTACTGGTCTTGCCCTTGGATCTAAGGAAAGTCTCCAACAAACTGAGCATGGAAAGCATCTCCGAGCCAAAATATGTCCATGATGGAGTATATTCTCGGCCTGGATGTGACTCAGACCCCTGCCCAGATCCTTCTGCTCTGCCCATCTGAATATCTGCCTTTTCTTTTCTCAGTCTGAACAAACTCTGTGTGATCTCATCTTTTCTCATGGCTTCAGTTACAGGATGTAATCTAATGATTTCCACAAGTGATCTTACCTCCAGCTCAGGTTTCTCCCCTAAGCCCCAGAGTCACTCCTCTAATCAACCAATGTAGTTCCTCATTCGTGTTTGACTCTGTGACCCCATGAACTATAGATCGCCAGGCTCCTCTGTTCATGGAAATTTCCAGGCAAGTATACCAGAGTGGGTAGCCATTCCCTTCTCCATGGACAACTCTAGTTGAATGTGCCATACTCAAACCTCATTCCCTAAACTCACTTTGTCAAGAGAAACTGATTTCTTTTTTATCTTGAATCTGTGAACAATCAGCTCTCAGCTCGGAGATAAACTGGTAAGAGATACATGATTCACACTGACTCTTAAAATTCCCAATCTCCTCCATTCTACAGATGGGGAAAAATGAGACCTGGGGTTGACTGAGCCCAGAAGGTAAAAGTCTTAGATAAGGCCATTTCTAATAAGTAGTATAGCTGTGCTCTAAACCTACATTTTTATGAAGCCCAGATCTATACTTTTTCAGCATAAGACTCTTAAAGAAGGTAGACTTAAGTTACAATAAGTCATTTAACCATATTGGCATTTTCCATAAGGACATTCATTGGGAGCTTTAGAATCGTGGAGGATAAAGGACAAGTTTAAGTATTAGTTGAAATATTCATCATGACCGCAGCTCTCTGGATTTTGGGTAGCAGTTACTGCCTCGAACCACCAATTCCAGGCAAGCAGCCTCCAGAATTTCGGCTTCAGGTGTGTAAAGGTAGGCCTCAACAACAACAACAACAACAACATCAAAAGTTTTCTCCCACCAATACTTAAAATTTACGGCCAATAGAAATGTCAAAGAATGTGTTGTCTTAAGGAAATTGCATTTACTTATGAAAAACCCAAAGTTTGCAAGGGGATATTTTAAAAAGGCTTAAGACATATCTGTTTTGTACTTCAAAAGCCATTTGGTCTTGGGTCCAGCAGGCAAAGTGGTTATTATGGTTCCTTGTGGGAGAAGGCTGGTGAGACGGGAATGTGCCCAGTAAATACGAAACCCCATCCGCAGAGCTCCACTTGCTCCCGCCGTTCTGGTGAGGCTAATTGGAGGAGAGCAACCTTTTTGAGAAAGGAAAGAAATTTCTGGATTTGAAGCAGATGTCTGGACCTTGCTGAATCTACAATGCAGGCTTTTAAAGGAAATATTGCAATAATTAGGAGTCCGGTTTGAAGTCAATGTGTTGCTGTAAAAATTAAGGATGTTTATAACTGTGGGAAGGTTCTCTTTAAAAATCCAATTCTGACTCCAATTTGCTAGCAAATTGCATCCTGGCCCCATGGAAAGAGTGATCCTGGGACCTGTTTCATAGATCAGGATCCTCTTTGTCCGATGCAGTGGAGGACATTCATGCTGTTTATGAAATGTAGATAGGAATTCTCATGCATCATCAAGAACATGTGTGGAGTTTTAGAATGCCAGAAAGATAGTTGGACATTTGGAACCAAACAGAATGTTTTCTCAGTTGATTTTTTTTTTTTTTTAATTAAATGAAGATTAAAAAAAAAAAAAAAAAAAAGCCAAACAGAAAAGAAGACTTGGCTTTCCTTGTGTGGTCCCTGGAATGGGAAATCTAGTATTTGCTAAAATTACCACAGTTTCTCAGATATTGGTTAGTCATGAAACACCAAATTATACTCAATTTCAGGTTATTCAAGGACAAGAAATTAGACAATGTATGGATTGAGTTTCCCTGCAGTCATGGATAATTATTAAGGATCAGGAAAAAATAATTTGATTTGCATATGCCAGAAAGGAAAAAAGAGTCTTAAATTTATCATCAGTTCAGAAAAAGACTTTCAGAAGAAAACACTGTAGGGAAAGAAAATTGTAGTTAAATATATCTGAGAGCAAATCCAGTTTCTATTACTTAGCAGTTTTATGACCATATATTTTTCAAATCTTGATTCCTCAGCTATATTGGAGATAGTAATTAATACCTACCTTTTATTGTTATTTTAAGAGCTGGTTTTACTAGGGTGTGTAAAGCACTTGGGCTTCCTGGAGTAGCTCAGATGGTAAAGAACCCACATGCAATGCAGGAGACCTGGGTTGGATCCTTATGTCAAGAAGATCCCCTGGAGAAGGGAATGGCTACCCGCTCCAGTATTCTTAACTGGAGAATCCCATGGACAGAGGAGTCTGGCAGAATATAATCCATTGGTATCAAAAAGTAAGACACAACTGAGCAATTAAGCACACAGTAAACCACTTTTCATGGCATGGGCACACTCTCTGTGGGTGCATAAAAAATACTGACACCCCCCCCCAACATACTCACAACACACATACACACTCCCAACACACATTGCTTTATTGCAAGGCTCTGATTCTGTATTCACATATTAGTAGGTAGATGTTGTCATGGCTGAAACAATATAGCTTATGGCAGTTCAGAGGGGAAAGGAAGGAAAGTATAATTGTTGTTGTTGTTCAGTCACTAAGCCGTGTCCGACCCTTTGCAGCTCCATGGATTGCAGCACGCCAGGGCTCCCTGTCCCTCACTCTCTCCCAGAGTTTGCTCAAACTCATGTCCATTGAGTAGGTGATGCCATCCAACCATCTCATCCTCTGCTACCCTCTTCTCTTTTTGCCTTCAATCTTTCCCAGCATCAGGGTCTTTTCCAATGAGTCAGCTGTTCAGAAAGCATATTAGAGACAGCTAAATGTTCCCTAGTATTCTATCTTTTTGTAATAGAATTCCAAGTTCTAGTTGGTGGCAAGATTGTTTAGCTAGAGGCGACCTTGCTTGCAGTATCCATGTGACTGGATGCTGTCTGAAGAGATGTGGATAGAAGAGATGATATGTGTAATTTCTACATCATTCCACTTGCCCTCTACTTCCTCTTTCTTGTCTCTTGTGAGTAAGAATGTGTACACAATGGTGGTGACTAGATTTTTCTCTGTAAATAAAGGCAACACCTCAGTGGAAGATGGGACACCAAGATGGAAGGAGTCTCGGTCGCTGGGTGACTGTGTTTCTTATGCCTCAGGGACCATCTACCACTTCAGACTTTCACATGCAAGAAAAAAAAATAAAGCTATTTTACTTTAGTCACTTTTATTTTGCTCTTTGTTAAAGCACTTAGATTTATATTTCATTACAGAAACTTAGCTTTATTGTGCTCTAAAACACAAATTAGATCATGTTAGTCCCCTCCTCTGGAAAATTCTGTAGTCCCTCATTGCTCATTAGTGAAGTTCATTTAGGGTGCCTTATGTGTGACTGGGCTTCCCTGGTGACTGAGTGGTAAAGAATATGCCTGCCAATGCAGGAGACACAGAAGATGCAGGTTCAATCCCTGGGTTGGGAAGATCCCCTGGAGAAGGAAATGGCAACCCACTCCAGTATTCTTGCCTGGCAAATCCCATGGACAGAGGAGCCTGGAGGGCTACAATTCATGGGATTGCAAAGAGTTGTACATGACTGATCATGCACGCAGGTACGTGTACATATGTGACTGGTGGCAGAATGAAGAATGACCCAACTCTGGCAGAGAAGAGACCAGCCTGCCTGCAGTGGCGGGTGGACATTGTTGAACCAAGGAAGACTAAAAACACCTATGAGGGGCTTTATTGGATTAGAAAGCAACTTCAGACTGTTAGGCTTAGTAAGTAATTCTCAGGATTTTTATCTGGCCAGGCTGAATATAAAATCATTCTGTTTGGTTAATATATTCATAGGCCCAGATTTTTCTTTTCTTTCTTTTTTTTTTCTTTTTGAGGTCCCTTTTGAGTATGCGAAAACATTAGTACTGGGTTTATTTTTCAAGCCCTGCCTCAAAGGTTGCTTGATTGGCTTTTTTTCTTCCAGTTTTATTGAGATATAATTGACATACAGCACTGTGTAAATTTAAGGTGTATAACATAATGATTTGACTTACATCATGAAATGACTACCCCAATAAGTTAGAGAATATTCATCATTTCATACAGACACAAAATTAAAGAGAAACAATTTTTTTTTCTTTTGTTGAGAACACTTAGAATTTACTCTCTGAACAACCTTCACCTATAACATATTTGATGTCAATCATATATCATGTTTATATTACATTGATCAGTTTGGTTCAGTTCAGTTGGCAGGCCTCCCCTGTCCATCACCAACTCCCAGAGTCTACTTAAACTCATGTCCCCTGAGTCGGTGATGCCATCCAACCATCTCATCCTCTGTCATCCACTTATTCTGCTTTCAATCTTTCCCAGGATCAGGGTCTTTTCAAATGACTCAGTTCTTTGCATCAGGTGACCAAAGTATTGGAGTTTCAGCTTCAGCATCAGTCCTTCCAATGAAGATTCAGGACTGATTTCCTTTAGGATGAACTGGTTGGATCTCCTTTCAGTCAAGGGACTCTGAAGAGTCACTTCTCCAACAGTTCAAAAGCATCAATTTTTATTATTTTTTTTCATTTATTTTTATTAGTTGGAGGCTAATTACTTCAAAACATTTCAGTGGGTTTTGTCATACATTGACATGAATCAGCCATGGAGAAGCATCAGTTTTTAGGTGCTCAGCTTTCTTTATAGTCCAACTCTCACATTCATACATGACTACTGGAAAAACCATAGCTTTGACTACATGGACCTTTGCTGACAAAGTAATGTCTCTGCTTTTTAATATGCTGTCTAGGTTGGTTATAACTTTCCTTCCAAGGAGCAAGCATCTTTTAATTTCTTGGCTCAGTCACCATCTGCAGTGATTTTTCAGTCCCCCCCCCCCACCCCCAAATGTGGTCCACTGGAGAAGGGAATGGCAAACCTCTGCAGTATTCTTGCCTTGGGAACCCCATGAACAGTATGAAAAGGCAAAAAGATAGGACACTGAAAGATGAACTACCCAGGCTGGTAGGTGCCCAATATGCTACTGGAGATCAGTGGAGAAATAACTCCTGAAAGAATGAAGGGACAGAGCCAAAGCAAAAAAACACCCAGTTGTGGATGTGACTGGTGATAGAAGCAAGTTCTGATGCTGTAAAGAGCAATATTGCATAGGAACCTGGAATGTTAGGTCCATGAATCAAGGCAAATTGGAAGTGGTCAAACAGGAGATGGGAAGAGTGAACGTCGACATTTTAGGAATCCGCAAACTAAAATGGACTGGAATGGGTGAATTTAATTCAGATGACCATTATATCTACTACTGTGGGCAGGAATTCCTTAGAAGAAATGGAGTAGCCGTCATAGTCAACAAACGAGTCCGAAATGCAGTACTTGGATGCAATCTCAAAAACGAGAGAATGATCTCTGTTCGTCTCCAAGACAAATCATTCAATATCATAGTAATCCAAGTCGATGCCCCAACCAGTAATGCTGAAGAAGCTGAAGTTGAATGATTCTATGAAGACCTACAAGACCTTCTAGAACTAACACCCCCAAAAGATGTCTTTTTCATTATAGGGAACTGGGATGCAAAAGTAGAAAGTCAAGAAACACCTGGAGTAACAGGGAAATTTAGCTTTGGAGTACAGAATGAAGCAGGGCAAAGGTTCATAGGGTTTTGCCAAGAGAATGCACTGATCACAGCGAACACCATCCTCCAACAGCACAAGAAAAGACTCTATACATAGACATCACCAGATGATCAATATCGAAGTCAGATTGATTATATTCTTTGCAGCCAAAGATGGAGAAGCTCTATAGAGTCAGCAAAAACAAGGCTGGGAGCTGACTGTAGCTCAGATCATGAACTCCTTGTTGCCAAATTCAGACTTAAATTGAAGAAAGTAGGGAAAACCACTAGACAATTCAGGTATGACAAAAATCAAATCCCTTAGGATTATACAGTGGAAGTGAGAAATAGATTTAAGGGACTAGATCTGATAGACAGAGTGCCTGATGAACTATGGACAGAGGTTCGTGACACTGTGCAGGAGACAGGGATCAAGTTCATCCCCAAGAAAAAGAAATGCAAAAAACCAAAATGGCTGTCCAAGGAGGCCTTACAAATAGCTGTGAAAAGAAGGGAAGTGAAAAGCAAAGGAGAAAAGGAAAGATATGCCCATTTGAATGCAGAGTTCCAAAGAGTAGCAAGGAGAGATAAGAAAGCCTTCATCAGTGATCAGTGCAAAGAAATAGAGGAAAACAATAGAGTGGAAAAGATTAGAGATCTCTTCAAGAAAATTAGAGATACCAAGGGAACATTTCATGCAAAGATGGACTCAATAAAGGACAGAAATGATATGGACCTAACAGAAGCAGAAGATATTAAGAAGAGGTGGCAAGAGTACACAGAAGAACTAACTGTACAATAAAGATCTTCAGGACCCAGATAATCATGATGGTGTGCTCACTCACCTAGAGCCAGACATCCTGGAATGTGAAGTCAAGTGGGCCTTAGGAATTACACTGCTAGTAATTATTTATTACTGGAAGCTTACTCCTTTTGACCACCTTCATGTAATTCTCTCTTTCCTCTCTTCCTCATTCTGGCAACATGATTATTAAAGACTTCTCTCATTGCATTGAATTATTTCAGTCACATTGAATTGTGAGTTCCACAATGTTCCTCAGCATTTAATTACTTGTTCGTTAACTCAGAGTTCATTAATTTAACAGGGTCTTATTGAGCAGTTACTTGGTGCCTGGTCTGTATTAGGTACTGAGAATGAAAGTAAAAGGGTTAGTTGCTCAGTCATATCCAACTCTGTGACCCTATGGATTGTAGCCTGCCAGGTTACACTGTCCCTGGAATTCTCCAGGCAAGAATACTGAAGTGGGTTGCCATTCCCTTCTTCAGGGGATCTTCCCAACCCAGGGATCGAACCCAGGGTCTCCTGCATTCCAGGCAGATTCTTTACCATCTGAGACACCAGGAAAGCCTGTACCCATAAAAACTAACCCTTATTGTCATGGAATTTACAATCCAGAATCTTTAATACTCATTGTCAGTAACTTGTCTTTCCCTTCCTGACATGTCTTTGGAAAGCGCTGTAAATGAGAGATGACCTTGTCTCTAGGAAAATACGATCCACAGTTATTATTTGGTTCTACCTTGTAGCAGATAGTCCTGTTGCATGCTTGGCATCACTAGACAGTGAGTTCTTTGCTGGTAGAAACCATGTTGAATTTACCTCTAGTTCTCTTCCTCTTCACAGCACATAGTTCTTTTCTGTGGATGTACATGTGGGCTCAGTCGTGTCTGACTCTCTGAGACCCCATGGACTACACACCTGCCAGGCTCCTCATCCATGGGATTTCCTAGACCAGAATACTGGAGTTGGTTGCCATTTCCTTCTCCAAGGGATCTTCCCGGCCCAGGGATCGAACCTGCGTCTCTTGTGTCTCCTGTATTTGCAGGCGGATTCTTTACCACTGTGCCACCTGGGAGCCCATATATTTCAGGCCTAGTGCGTAGTAAATACTCTACAAACATTTGCTGAAATTAAAGCCATTCAATGAAAGACATTCTTTCAAAATTAAACATCTCCATTCTACAAACCCAGAGCTACAGGAGGAACCACTGTTTATTTCTCAGTCATTGAGCACCAACGAATTAAGGGAATAATTTTAAAACAAAAAACAATCATATCTGCTCCAGTGCTACTGCTCACTTTTCCTTCACAAGTAGTAATGCTGCTGCTGCTAAGTCACTTCAGTCATGTCCGACTCTGTGCGACCCCATAGAGAGTAATAGATGGTGATAATTCATTCTTCTCATTGTTTTCCAGGAACACTTTCTTTTGTATTGGATTGGCCAAAAAGTTTAACCTGAATGAACTTTTTGGCCAATCCAATGACTGTTAAAATACTCAAGTGGTGTTCAGTTCAGTCGCTCAGTTGTGTCTGACTCTTTGCGACCCCAGGAATCGCAGCACGCCAGGACTCCCTGTCCATCACCAACTCCCAGAGTTTACTCAAACTCATGCCCATCAAGTCAGTGATGCCATCCAGCCATCTCATCCTCTGTTGTTCCCTTCTCCTTCTGCCCTCAATCCCTTCCAGCCTATTCCAATGAGTCAACTCTTCACGTGAGGTGGCCAAACTATTGGAGTTTCAGCTTCAGCATCAGTCCTACCAATGAACACCCAGGACTGATCTCCTTTAGGATGGATTGGTTGGATCTCCATGCAGTCCAAGGGACTCTCAAGAGTCTTCTCCAATACCACAGTTCAAAAGCATCAATTATTTGGCGCTCATCTTTCTTCGCAGTCCAACTTTCACATCCATGCATGACCACTGGAAAACACTTCATATACAGAGTAGAAACTGAAGTGCATGGATAAAAGTTATTTTGATTTTAAAAATATTATTTTCAAGATAATTTCAATTTTCATTACCAAAATTCTCATTTACCCAAAAGAGAAAAAAAAGACACTCTTAATCCTAACTCATTTTGTTCAGAAAAGAATAAAATTAGTTTAGAAAATGTCCTTAAAATACATTCTCATATTCTAACAAAATACCAACTATAAATTTTTTCAACAATGTAAATCAAGTCTGATATATAGTGACATATATAGGCCAGTGCAACACTGCCTGTAAGATATAGCAATTTGTCTAAACTCCCAACCAATAAAAAAAAGATTGAAAAACTAATCTCAAAGATTTAGTGTAAGGAAAGCCTTAAGATATCCTGCAGAGGTCCAAAGAAATACCTAAAGAATGCATAGATAGAAACACCTGCCTAGTATTAGCCTCAGTTACACATAACATTGTTAGCAATTACCCAAAGTATGAAGACCAACAAACTAACTTAGGCTTTTATTGGTGACTTAAAATTTCAGTTGAAAGGGAGAAAAAATGTCAAAATAGTTGTCACATTAGAGGAATACTCAATGGTCTTCTTTATTTTTTTAATTTTATTGTAATGTATTTTATTTACAGTGTTGTGCTAGTTTCTGCTGCACAACAAAGTGAATCACTTATACACATACACATATCCATTCTTTTTTAGATTCTTTTCCGATATAGGTCATTACAGAGAATAGAGTAGGGTTCCCTGTGCTATATAAAATGTTCTCACTAGTTATCTGTTTTTTTTTTTTTTTTAAATATTATTTTATTAGTTGGAGGCCAATCACTTTACAACATTTCAGTGGGTTTTGTCATACATTGACATGAATCAGCCATATAGTTACACGTATTCCCCATCCCGATCCCCCCTCCCACCTCCCTCCCCACCCGATTCCTCAGGGGCCTCCCAGTGCACCAGGCCCGAGCACCTGACTCATGTATCCCACCTGGGCTGGTGGTCCGTTTCACCATAGATAATATACATGTTGTTCTTTCAAAACATCCCATTTATGTCAATTCCAACCCCCTGATTTATTCTTTCCCCCTTGGTAATCATAAGTTTGTTTTCTATATCTGTACTCTATTTCTATTTTGTAAATATTATAAGTTTATTTGTACCAATTTTTTAGATTCTACATGTAAGGTGATATCATATTTGTCTTTTTTCTGACTTCCCTCAGCATGTCAATCTCTAGGTTCATCCAAGTTGCTGCAAATGGCATTATTTTGTTCATTTTTATGACTGATAATATTCCATTGTGTATATGTACCACATCTTCTTTATCCTTTCATTGATTAATAGATACTTAGATTGCTTATGTGTCTTTGGTATTGTAAATAGAGATGCTGTGAACATTGCTGTGTATGTATCTTTTCAAATTATGACTTTCCTTGGATATAGGCCCAGTGGAGGAATTTCTAGGTCCTATGGTAGTTCTATTTTTAGTTTTTGAAGAAATCTCCATACCATTCTCCATAGTGGCTGTGACAATTTACATTCCCACTCAACAATCTAGGAGGGTTCCCTTTTTCCCAGACTCTCTAGCATTTACTGTTTGTAGATTTTTTGATAATGGCCATTCTGACTGGTGTAAGGTAATACCTCTCAATCCTCTTTAACATAAGATGTTCCTTCTGCTTAGACAATTAAAAGCACTTCTTAATTGATCTCCCTGCCTCCAAATCCCCTCATACAACCCCTCCTGAATATTGAGGCCAAAATGAACTGTCTAAATTACAAATTTGACCTTGTTCTTCTTCTTCTTAAAATCCTTTAAAACTCTCCATCACTTTCAGGTTTCACAAGATAGTATATATCAGTGGTTTCCAAGCATGGTCCAAGGGACCAGAGCTGGTCCATACTCTGGTGTTTTCATTGGTTCATGGCTAAATCAGACAAACAAAGGGCAACATGGCAAATAAAGCTTATTCAGCCTATTAAAAACAGTGTTATTCTAAGGTTAATATCTGTCTAACTTTTTGAAGCTCTTTGTTTCATGAGATAATGTTACTGGTAGTCTTTTTTTTTTTTAATGCTGTTTTTTGGTAAATTAAAAAATTGGCCTGACCAGGGCTCTGTGAACTTTTTTGCTGCCTGAGCCTCCAAGGTCCTCCTTTTGACCATGGAAACCTTTCTGAATCTCTGCCATGTTCTCCAGCAGAGGAACTAAGCCTGTCTCAGGAAAACGGGGACCTTTCTCTGATTGGAAGCGCCCATTTTGTCCTTGGAACTGGGTTGGGATCACTCTGTTTTCACAGAGGCGGACGCTTTAGGTGTAGACTTATTCTACCCACCTTTACAGATGAGGAAATGGGGACATAGAACAGTCAGCTCTGTTCTTACAATGTGATTGCTAAGAAGGGGAAAAGAGGAGAGGTGAACTTAAATAGTGGGGATAATCTTTATCCCCACTGTCTAGAAAAATCCTGACACGTAGGGTTCAATTGGCACATGTCTTGAGTACGTGAATGATTTTTCACTTTTTATCATTTAAGATATAGTTTATTATTTTTTCTGACAATAAATATACTTTGCTTTATTAATTTCACACATGCTTAAAAAGTGAAAAAGTGATCTGAAATTCTTCCACTAAGAAGTAACCTTGTGTAAGCATTTTGATGACCATCAATGTACACATTCATGGTAAACATACACTTCTTCCATAAAAATGTTATACAAAAGAAATATGAAACATGTTTTCCATAACTTACTTTTTCACTCAGCAACATCTAATGGATAACTTTTCCAACCAAAAATTATAGATCTGAACATTGCAATATTAAAAAAAATTTAAAAAATCAGATTATTGTGTCATTTGAATGTGCCATGGTTTAGCTAACCATTTCTTTAACAGCATCCTTCAAATACTGATACATTTTTTTTAAATTTTTCATTTAGTTCAAGAATATTTTATAACTTTAATTGTGGCTTTTCTTAAACAGAGGTTATTATCTTTACATCTTTAAATATGTGGGTGATTTTTCAGATATGATTTTGTTATTGATTTCTAGTCTGACTCTGCTATGGTCAGAAAGCACATGCTTTATGATTTCATAAAGCATTTTAACCCAGAATATGATGTGCCAACAAAGGTCCATCTAGTCAAAGCTATGGTTTTTCCAATGGTCATGTATGGATGTGAGAGTTGGACTATAAAGAGAGCTGAGTGCTGAAGAATTGATGCTTTTGAACTGTGGTGTTGGAGAAGACTCTTGAGAATCCCTTGGACTGCAAGGAGATCAAACCAGTCCATCCTAAAGGAGATCAGTCCTGGATGTTCATTGGAAGGACTGATGTTGGAGCTGAAACTCTAATACTTTGACCACCTGATGCGAACAGCTGACTCATTTGAAAAGACTCTGATGCTGGGAAAGATTGAGGGCAGGAGGAAAAGGGGATAACAGGGGTTGAGATGGCATCACAGACTCAATAGACATGGGTTTGGGTGGACTTAGGAATTGGTGATGGACAGGGAGGCCTGGCGTGCTGCAGTTCATGGGGTCGCAAAGAGTCAGACACGACTGAGTGACTGAACTGAGCTGAACTGAAGTGGATATTTTATGTACACTTGAACTTAATTTGTATTCTGCTACTTTTGCATTATGTTTTCCATGTGTATCAATTTAGTCAAATTGATTTAGATGTGGGTCAATTCTCCTCTTATACTTATTTTTCCATTTATTTTTCAATTCCTGAGAGAGAAGAGTTGGGATATCCCAATATAATTGTGGATTTGTATGTTTCTTCTTGCAGTTCTATCAGTTATAGTTTAATGCTTTTTAAATCTCTATTATTTCATTTATATGAATTTAGGACTGTTACATCTTTCTGATTATTTTATTACCTTTATGGAAATCCTTTTATATCTCTGGTAATATTTTTTGTTCTGAAATTACTTTGATATCAATAGATGTGCCATCTTTCTATGGATTAGTGTTAGCATAGTGTATATTTTTCTATTCTTTACTTTTAACATATCATATATTTATATTTATACTGGGTTTCTTGTGGCAAGCACATCCTTAAATCAGTAAGGTTTTACTTTTCTTAACCAATCTAATAATCATTCTGCATATTAATTAGACTGGTAAATAATTTAATTTAATATAGCTATTGTTATAATTAAGTTTAATACCTACTAGCTTGTTATCAATTTTCTACTTATCTGTTTTTGAACTTTTCCCCTCTTCACCAGTATTTTTTTGATGTGATTATTATGTTTATTATTATGATGATGATTATTATAAAATGATTTCATTTTATCTATAATTTCTTTTGTTTTTAATTACATTGCCCCTTTTAGCCTTTGTACTATTATCATACAGCTTTATGTGTTATAAACCTATTATATAGTTGTTACTTTTTTATTTAAACAACTCTTTAACTTAAGAAAGCTAAAAAAAGGAAGAGAATATCTTTTCTAATTCTTATCTTATCTAAAAGATATTTCTAATATCTTTTCTAAACTGCATATTCAACAGTTTCCATAATCTTCATTCCTTTATATAGATCCAAATTTCTACCTCGTATCATGTTTTTCGGCTTAAAGAATTTCCTTTAACATTTTTTTTCAATAGCACACCTCTGAGGCAAGTGTATTCCTTTGTCTTTTGTTTGCAAAGTCTTTATTCCATCTTTATTTTTTTAATTGATTAGATATTAAATTCTACACTTACACTTCTTTCTTTCACTACTTAAAAAAATCGTTCATTATCTTTTGTTTTGCGTAACTTCTGTGAAAAGTCTGCTGTGATTTGTTTGCTCCTCTGTTTACTGTGAATTATTTTTCCTATCTGCTTCAAAAAGTTTTATCCTTGGTTTTCAGAAATTTCACTGTGTTGTACTTTGAGGTGATTTTCTTTGTTTCTTCTGTTTAGATTCATGGAGCTTTTTGGATCTGTGTGTTTGTAATTTTCATCACATTTGGAAAATTCTTCAGCTATCATTCCCTCCCGTATTTATCTCATCTTTCTTGGCATTTGATATTGTTTCATAAGCACTGATGCTTATGATGTTTCATAAGTGAAAGAAAGAAAGTGAAAGTGAAGTCGCTCAGTCGTGTCCAACTCTTTGCGACCCCACGGACTGACTACAGCCTACCAGACTCCTCTGTCCATGGGATTTTCCAGGCAAGAATACTGGACTGGGTTGCCATTTCCTTCTCCAGGAGATCATCCCGACCCAGGGATTGAATAGGGGTCTCCCGCGTTGTAGGCAGACGCTTTACCGTCTGCGCCACCAGGGAAGTCTCTTGATGTTTCATAAGCACTGATTAATTAATTAATTAATTCAACATCAGTTTCAGCATCAGCATTCTTTCTGTATTTCATTTTGGTTCATTTCTTTGCTATGTTTCCATGTTCATTGATGATTTCTTCTGCATGTCTAACTTGTTTTTGGTGTTTTTTTGTTGTTGTTGTTGAACAATGCATTTTTTCATCTCTTAAAGTTCCACTTGGGTCTTTTATATCTTGCATTTAACTTCCCATCATGTTGATGTTTTCCTTTACATTAGTGAATTGCCAGAGTGTACTTATAATAACCTGTTTCAATGTCCTGTCTGATGATGTCATAATATCTGTTATTTCAGTGTCTGTTTAGTGGATCATATTTTCCAGCTTCTTTATTTGCTGTTGATTTTTATTGGATGCTCTGCATTGTGCATTGTATGCTGTTGGATTTTGGATTTTGTTGTAATCCTTTAATTAGCAGGCAACTTTTTTTATTCTGGCATGCAGTTAAGTTGTTTAGCACCAGTCTGAGCCTCTGTAGAATTGCTTTTATGCTTTGGCAGAGAAAACCTACAGTAACTTAGTCTAGGGCTAATTTAGTCCCATTACTAAGTCAATACCTTGTGGATGACTATACCCACTGTTTACAGTACTATGAGCTCCCAGGATGGTTCAGCCTACTGTTTTTGTTGTCCCCCTCTCTTCTTACCTACTCATCTCATGGAGCTTTCCCCATGCATGTGGACCTCACTAATCAGTCAAAGATTTGAGGGGGTTCTTTGCAGATCTCTAGAGCTCTTTCTGCAACCTCCTCCTTTTCGGCATTCTGCCTTGCAAATTCTAGTCCTGCAAATTTGCTTCCTGGAACTCTGATGGCTGCCTTCAGCTCATTTTGGTTCGATTTGGGGTCTCTGTTCTGCCCTGTGTCCTGGAAACTGCCTCCAGGCAGCAAACTGGACAATTGTGGGGCTCATCTCTTTTGTTTCTCTTCCCTCAGGGATAACAGTCCTGCTCTGCTTGTTGTCCAGTATCTGAAACCAGTTGTTTCATGTATTTCTGGTTTTCTAGCTGTTTATGGTGGAAGCACAATTCCCATAGCAGTTAATCCTTCATGGTCAGAAGCAGATGTTGGCATCAGTATTTTAAAAAGTTCTCTGGGTTATTCCACTGTGTAGCTGGAGTTGAGAATCAGTGCTTAGACACTCATCAATATCAATTTTAATTATTTTTTAAATTCTTGTCAATTCTTTAGAAGAAAAACAATACATATTTTCACAGCCTTTTGTGACACTGGTTTTTCATATTTACTGGTCATTTGCATTTTTATATAGACTAACTTGTTTATAATTTTTAAGCTCTTTTGTTATTATTGTTGAGAGATTTGCGTTTTCCTTATAGGTGTACATTTATATGTTTGTCATTTACATTGAAAATGTTTTTCCAGTAGATTGAGAGTGTTTTCACCTTATTTATGGTGGTTGTGATGTGGAGGCAGGTGAGGGAGAGGTCACAGATATGCCATGAAGATGCTTCTAATTTTACATGTAACCCACATACTGGTTGCTTCCATTATGTTTCTGAGTTTCATTCCATCTTGTGAGAGCTGCTCTTCTCTGGCTTAGTAGATGGGTTTATTTTGTTTTCAATAGCTTTCTTTAGGAACATCCATTTCAGGGCTCACTGTAAAGAAAAGCCTTCTGGGTAGTGGTACTTTCCTTTCTGGCTAACAGGCTCTCAGAAATCTGGTAGAATATGAACCCCATGATCCCAGAAAACTGCATGTCTCTCTGTATGCTCCAGGTTTGTACATAAATTCCTTATCTTGGACCCCTGGTTAGTGACCCCAACCATACACTGACCCTTCAGTGCCATCTCTGAATGTGGGGACCAGGAAGGTCATTCCAGGCTTCCTGGTAGTTGCCTGGGAAGTGGCATTGTTGTGGGAGGAGCTGTTGCTGGGGCATTTCTTGCTGGACTCCCTCCCACCCTCAGAACATGCAACATATGCTCAGTCTGACTCTTCTATGATCTCATGGTCTATAGCCCGCTAGGCTCCTCCATCCATGGAATTTTCCAGGCAAGAATACTGGGGTGGGTTGCCACTTCCTCCTCCAGGAGATCGTCCCGACCCAAGGATCAAACACATGTCTCTTGCGTCTCTTGCCCTGGCAGGTGGGTTCTTTCACACTGGCGCCATCTGGGAAGCCCCACTTTCAGACAGGGCTGCTTTACTCTTCAGTGAACTGCACAAAGGTCTGACGAAAGACTGAGATCACCTGGAGGTCAGGAGGATTCTAACCCCTGCAGGTCAGCCCAGGTTTGGTCCTGCAGATGAGTTCCGTTCTGTTCTGGGTTCTCCTCTAAAGCCTTCAGACTCCCAGACTGCTTGGAATTCACATGAGTTTCCCAGCTGACTTTGTTTTCTTACTTTGCCTCCTTCCTTTAAGTGATGTAGGAAGGTCAGAGGAGCTGCAGTGGGAGAAATATCCTTCCCCCAGATGAGACAAGACTGTGGTAAACTCTTGCTGTTGCAGTGATTATATTGCATTGCACACGTTTACAACACATTGTGCACCTCAAACTTATGTAATAGTTTATGTCAACTGTATCTCAATTTAAAAAAGGAAGTTCGTCTCCTAGAGACAAGGCCTCTGGACTTTTAATTTTTTTTGTCCATTTATTTTTATTAACTGGAGGCTAATTACAATACTGTAGTGGTTTTTGCCATACAGTGACATGAATCAGCCATGGATTTACATGTGTTCCCCATCCCTATCCCCCCTCCGGCCTCCCGCTCCATCCCATCCCTCTGGGTCTTCCCAGTGCACCAGCCCTGAGCACTAGTCTCATGCATCCAACCTGGGCTGGTGGTCTGTTTCACCCTTAATAATATACTTGTTTCAATGCTGTTCTCTCTGAACATCCCACCCTCATCTTCTCCCACAGAGTCTAAAAGTCTGTTCTGTACATCTGTGTCTCTTTTTCTGTTTTGCATATAGGGTTATCGTTACCATGTTTTTAAATTCCATATATATGCATTAGTATACTGTATTGGTCTTTATCTTTCTGGCTTACTTCACTCTGTATAATGGGCTCCAGTTTCATCCATCTCATTAGAACTGATTCAAATGTATTCTTTTTAATGGCTGAGTAATATTCCATTGTGTATATGTACCACAGCTTTCTAATCCATTCGTCTGCTGATGGGCATCTAGGTTGCTTCCATGTCCTGGCTATTATAAACAGTGCCGTGATGAACATTGGGGTACACGTGTCTCTTTCAGATCTGATTTCCTCGATGTGTAGGCCACTCCAAACATAGCAATCTAAACAAGATGAAAAGGCAGAGAAATACCCAACAGGTAAAGGAACATGAAAAATGCCCACCAAGCCAAACAAAAGAGGAGGAGATAGGGAATCTACCTGAAAAAGAATTTAGAATAATGATGATAAAAATGATCCAAAATCTTTAAAACAAAATGGAGTTACAGATAAATAGCCTGGAGACAAGGATTGAGAAGACGCAAGAAATGTTTAGCAAGGACCTAAAAAAAATAAAGAAGAGTCAATTAAAAATGAATAATGCAATAAATAAGATCAAAAACACTCTGGAGGGAACCAACAGTAGAATAATGGAGGCAGAAGATAGGATAAGTGAGGTAGAAGATAAAATGGTAGAAATAAACGAAGCAGAGAGGGAAAAAAGAAAAAAGAATCAAAAGAAATGAGGACAACTTCAGGGACTTCTGGGACAATGTGAAATGCCCCAACATTCGAATCATAGGAGTCCCAGAAGAAGAAGACAAAAAGAATGGAGTGTTTTTAAATGAGCACTTTCCCCCTCCTCCTGCCAGAGCCGGAGGCGATCTTTCTTGGCTTTTCACCATGAGAACCGCGTTGGGTTGCCAGAAGTAAATCCCATCTATGTCCCACAATGAAACTCCACCTGACAGTTGCCTGAGGACCAGCAGGTGTCAGAAATGTCTTCCGGGAGAGATTGAACTTCGTGGCTCCTTGCCTCCCAACTGGGATCAGGCTTTCCTGGAGTTGAAGGGGAAAGGTGGCAGTGGAGAGAATTGAGATTTGACAAGTAGATGGGGCCCAGGCCAGGAAAAGGACTTTGTACCTTCTTCAATGGGGCTTCCCTTGTAGCTCAGTTGGTAAAGAATCTACCTGCAACGCAGGATATACAGGTTCGATTCCTGGGTCAGGAAGATCCCCTAGAGAAGGAAATGGCAACCCACTCCAGTATTCTTGCCTGGAGAATCCCATGGACAGAGGAGCCTTGCAGGCTACAGTCCATGGGGTCACAAGAGTTGGACATGACTTAACATCTAAACCATAACCATTACCACTTTCTTTAATGTCCATTCTCTAGGGAGTGGGGAACCATCTAATAAAGGACTGGGGGGAAAAAATAAAGGAGATTTTCAGATTTGCATGTCCAAAAGGCCATACTATGCACGTGTATTTGAGGACAATGAGTTAAAGTTTATTGCAGTCGCTGAGGCCATAGATTTAGAGCCCCCAAACCTCTTCCCAGAAGTGTTTCTTGGAGCCTCTGCTTAGCACAGCTGGTCCCTCTCTTCCTCCAAGGAGGTACTGAAGGATAACATGAAGATGCCTTCAGAACTCCCTTTATCCACCATCAGGCACGGGCATCAATGTGTTTGTGGGTAATTGCTGAGCACAGTCTAGTCAGATGCTAATCACTCCAGGAAACACTTATTTAAAATTCTTAACATGGGAACAGTCCTGTTACACTATGAAAGACTGGCAAAATATAAAAAGAATCTGGTTTATATGACTAACTTGAATGTGCCAATTAAGCTAACTAGCAGTGGCTTATGCAATTGTTTTGCATCTTGGGAGTCTCTACACAGAAATGGACTCAGAGGAGTAAGAGTCTATACAGCACAGGCTCAGGTAACATTAGGCTAGCTGGGTACCCAGGCCAGATGTCCCAGCATCACAGTCTTCAGAACACCAAGAACCTGCCAACCATGGGTTGGACCAGTTCCCGGCCTTCAGGAAGAAGCCACTGCCATTTAACTAATGAAGTCATTGAATCACTGAGGCACCAGGCAAACAGACTCAAGTCCCTTAGAACCAAACATTTCAATTATTTTACAGAGTTCAAAAAATGCTTTCTTTAATGATAAAGATATCAACCACACTTTAAGGTAAACTTTTAGTCTAGTAACCTGACTTCTCTGAATTGATATTAAAAGATGAAAGGTTAGCATATGTATAGCAATTGAATAAAGATTTGGAAGGTTAGGAGAGAGACAAGAAGGTAAAGAGTTTAATAAGTCCTTTTCTACTGGGAATCCTCTCACCAAGCCCATGCCTGATATATAACATCACCAGATAAAGGATGCTAAAAGTTAATTGATATTTGCTTTCTCAGGTGTCCTTAGTATCCATGGGAGATTGATTCCAGGGAACCCTCCTGAGCACAGCAGACACCAAAATCTGCAAATGCTGTAGTATCTTACATAAAACGGCATACCATTTGCTTATAACCTACACAGCATCCCATATACTTCAAATCATCTTTAGATTACGTATAATATCTAATACAATGTAAATGCTATGTTAGTAGTTGTCAGCATGTTGCAAATTCAAGTTTTGCTTTCTGGAACTTTCTGGAATATTTTTTCTGAATATTTTCAATCCAAAGTCGGTTGAATCCATTGAGGCAGAACCCATGGATACAGAAGGCACACTGTCCTTCAGTGGGCTTTGGCCATCATTTATCACGGCTTCAAGCATAATCAGCAACTATGAAGGTTCAGTTCAGTTCAGTCACTCAGTCGTGTTGACTCTTTGCAACCCCATAGACTGCAGTATGCCAGGCTTCCCTGTCCATCACCTGGAGTTTACTCAAACTCATGTCCATTGAGTCGGTGTTGCCATCCAACCGTCTTATCCTCCGTTGTCCCCTTCTCCTCCCGCCTTCAATCTTTCCCAGTATCAGGGTCTTTTCAAATGACTCAGTTCTTCACATTAGGTGGCCAAAGTATTGGAGTTTCAGCTTCAGCATCAGTCCTTCCAATGAATATTCAGGACTGATTTTCTTTAGGATGGACTGGCTGGATCTCCTTGCAGTTCAAGGGACTCTCAAGAGTCTTCTCCAACACCACAGTTCAAATGTTCATGTTAATAATCAAAATAACACTTTTATTTCAGTATGTTGTGCTCCTGGGTTCAAAGCAGCACAGACTGAAATGCTTTCCTTTCTTCACAGAACAGAATATGCATGTTCTCCTGACTCCAGTTGGTATGAAAGATGCCCAGAGTCCTCTGCAATAACATTTACAAGCATTCATGATGATCATTCCTAGAACTGCTTTGGAATTTGTAGCTTCCCTGAGACACAGTGTTGATTTCCTCAAAAATTCTTGTTATTCACTAGGTGGGCACTTTCATCTACCTAGGCTTTTCCTTCCCGCAAAGGACCATCCTTTTTATAGATTCTTAGTTCAGCACTTTCTATCAACTGGTAACGCGGGAAGAAACTCACATTTTGAGTCAGACAGACGTGGGTTTAAGTTCACACTCTATCACCACTTAATTGCTGAAATTGAGCAAATGTGCTTCAGTTTCACTGTTTTATCAAATGAAGGTACAGTCAAGGGTCATTTTGAGAATCAAATGAAAAAACAAAGAAAAACTGTGAAATACTTTTATAAATCTTAAAGTCTTATGTAAAAGGAAAAGATTATTTCTACATGATATAAAGAATTTTATCTAATGCCAGTCTGTCCCCAAGTCTACTACATTATTGTAGCGCCCTAAAAGAAAATGCCTAAAGAAAGATGAAGAAGGACAGACAGCACTCAAATTTGACAGAGCATTAAATGGAATATTCATGCAGTACAACGATCTACATTTATTACTTGTGGCAACCTTACTTGTGAAACATTGCTTGTGCATGCTAAGTCACTTCAGTCGTGTTCGACTCTGTGAGACCGTATGGACTGTAACCCACCAGGCTCCTCTGTCCCTCGGATTCTCCAGACAAGAATACTGGAGTGGGTTGCCATGCCCTCCTCCAGGGGTTCTTCCCAACTCAGGGATCGAAGCCAGGTCTCCTGCATTGCAAGAAGATTCTTTACCATCTGAGCCACCAGAGAAGCCCTATTATTGTTATTATTATTATTATTAAGCCCTATGATGGTGATGATTCAGCACTATTATTATTATTATATTACTGAGCCTAAAGTCTTTGTATGGCCTTAAATCTATAACTGATAGAGTTCCAGTGTCACAGGATGAAGCAGAATGATATTGAAAGACTCAGTGCTGATATTTTAGAACATGATCATTCTAAGCAAAGACAAAGAAAATTAATTTTAACGATTGCAAAATAAACGAATCTGGGACTTCCTGGCTTTCCAGAACTTGATGATTCTAAGCAAAGAAGAAAAAATTGGAAACTGTTTCAAGAAAAGCACAGCCGAGTTTGTTACTGTACAAGGTAAAGAGCCATGACGTGTGCTGAGTCCCTAACATTTATCCAACAGTTACAATGGTACCTGAGTCAACTGAGGTTCAAGGCCATAGAGGAACACAGTGTACCTTAAAGACAATGGATGGAGCAGGAGAAGTTACTCTGCAGAAACACGGAGCCACGAGGACTTGCCCTTCTCGGGGGTCCACCCAAATTTCTCCTCCAAAGATGCACTTTTCTCAGGCCCTTTAATCTCTAAAACAAGCCTCTATTAATGCTGGGACATTGAGGGGACTTCCATGAGGTGCATTCCAGCTTTTTACTTGTATATAGAGGATCCCAAGCAAAGACTCAACATCAGCCAATCAACATGGGGAAGAAATGTCTCAAGGGAACATGTAACTGCCTATAAACCTCCACAGAAGGAGTACATATGCTCCATGTACCTCTGGGGAGCAGAGTCGGGGCTGATAGATGGATGGAAATTATATTGGGATAGATTTAGATCCAATGTAAGGAAGAAACTTCTCATCACAAAAGCTATTCAAATGTCTTATAAGAAAGAGTGCTCCTAGTCACTGAATGTATATGAGGCAGGGCTGGCCAACTCCCTTATGCATTTATTCAACAGGAATGCGTTAATAATTACATAACAGTCACTGAGCACAGCTTCTGTGCTTTTACCATGCTTGGCAACAACAAAACAGAGACAAATGAACTACACTTACTACCTTGTAGGAATGTGTGGTCCAACCAAGTTGTGATGACATTGGCAGGCATGTTGTAGAAGCAACTATTACCAGTTAAGAAAAGTGAATTGTCCTCAATGATCATTATAGGTGCTGCCTGTATTTAAAATCCTCTGAGACTCTCTAACTTCCTTGGTGCTCAGATGGTAAAGAATCTGCCTGCAATGCTGGAGACCTAGGTTTGATCTCTGAGTGGGGAAGATGGAGAAAGGAATGGCAACCCACTCCAGTATTCTTAGGGCTTCCCTGGTAGCTTAGACAGTAATCTGCCTGCAAAGATTTGAATAATTCTACTCTTTTTCTGTTTCAGAGCCCAGTTCATTCATGCCTTTTTCAAGTCTTCAGAAGGACAGATAGAGATATGCAAGGAATGTAGGGAGGCAGAGGCAGATCAGATGGCCTTATTTCATATCACAGCTCTTGCCTTCAGTAGATCTGAGCTGAACTTGGGATTTAGGTAGTGATCTTAAATGCAGAGGGCATTCTTGGTGCAAATGACTGTGCAAAAGACAGGTTCAAGTTGAAGTGAGGAGAGCAGCCTGTCTCATGGGAGAGCTAGTGTGGAAAGAAAGGCTTCTGGGTCAGGGGCTACGCTGAGAAGATTAGTATTTCTATCATCTAACTCATTTGATTAGCTGAAGTTTTGAAAAACAGCACACTTCATTTTGCCGTGGTGTGGATACATTCTTCTAAAATTGGTTGTTTGTAAACATAACTCAAAGTTATTGTGGGAATAGCTAATAGACTTCAGATCATGGCAATTATCTAATAAGCCAACTAATAATTATACATGATAGAATGTCCTAAAACTTAGTAATTAGACAATGATGAACAGCATGATTTGGGGACATTATTAATGGTTGCTATATACAGAGAATTGCTTACCAAAATGAACATGCAGACATGTGCACACAGAGAGTTTACCTAACCAAGTCAGTCTGTGCTTATGTACTGGGGAGCTACTGTAACTGCCTGTCACTTCACTTGCAACCCAGTTGCAGGATCAGGCAATGCCTTCTGGGTACAATGCCCAGCTGAGAAAAGCATTTTCAAAGTGAACCATGTTGGAAGCAAAGCAACCTACCCAGTTGGCTCATTTGGCCAGATGTGAGCTCAGCTAGAATGTAGGTCTGGTTACGTGTCATCTTGCAGACATGGAGCAGAACACCTACTACATCCACAGAGGTCACAATCTTCTCCTTCAGGATATCAAAAGAAATAAACAGTCTGTTTCGCACTTTAAAAGGAGAAGGTTAATCTAAAACCAAGCGTGTAAACAAACCTCCAGGTAAATGCATGTCCGTGACTCTAGAGAGCCCCAAGTGCCACCCAAGTTAAAGGAACAAGTGGCAGAGACCATCAACCAGGTCATAAAAGATAGAGGGAGCTAGGGATGGGAGAGCAAATGGAGGGACACTTTAGCTCAGTGTCAAGGGCTCTCTGGGGCTTGGGCCAACTGTTTTCTCTAAAAGGCGAAGTCAGGCTGAGAGGTAAGGAAGAAAGTATGGGGGCAGCTTCCTACTGGTCTTGTTAGTTGCCAAACCTCACTTGAAAATTGAGGGGAAAGTGCAGATCTAATTTTGCAGATCTGTTACTGAATACAAATATCAGTTGTACTTCTAAATAAATGGAACCACGTTTTCAACATATTAAAGAACTGGAAGTATGTACAGCTTTCAATTCTATAATGTAAATAAAGTTAATAAAGATGTGTATTAATATATAATAGGTATATATATAATATATGTTATATATGTGATATCATGTAATATGTATATAACATATATACACATATGTATAGTATTATATATTTCAGGGGAGTCTGTCTTTGATAGTGCTGAGTATAATGTCTTCTCTTTTTTCTGATGCTAGAAAACTGAACCAGCTTACACTGTAGTCAGACTGTCATGGCCAACCAATGTGAAGCAAAGAATTAAGAAATTGAGGGGAGGATTTCCTTGGTGGGTCAGTGATTAAGAACCCGCCTGCCAACACAGGGGACGTGGATTTGATCCCTGGTCCAAGAAGATCCCACATGCCTTGGAGCACCTAAGCCCATGTGCCACAAATACTGAATTCTGTGCACTTAGAACTCATGTTCCCCAAGAGAAGGCACCATAAGGAGAAGCCCATGCACTGCAATGAAGAGTAGCCTCATTCATTAGAGAAAGACTTCACTGAGCAATGACGACCAAGAAGAGCCAAAAAAAAATTGCGTGTGTGTGTGTGTGAGTCACTCAGTTGTGTCCAACTCTTTGCTACTCCATGAACTGTAGCCCACTAGATGTCTCTGTCCATGGAATCCTCCAGGCAAGAATACTGGAGCCAGGATTCTCTGTTCATGGAGTTCTCCAGGCAAAAATACTGGAGTGGATTGCCATTCCCTTCTCCAATATATATATATATAAAGAAAAACCTAGAAAAGAAAAAGAAATTGATTAGAAAGGGGATACCCAAATCTAGGTGATCAAATCCCTGAAGAGATTTGTCTAAAACAAATGTGTTCAAGGTATTTTTTTTTCCAATCATCTGTCACAGGGATTTTTTGTGAATAAAATAAGAAACCTGAACTCTTCATCGCACACCCTAAGACCTTTTCTGCTTTCTTCCCCTGACACTCCAGATCTGGGACAAAATCAAGTGAAGGGAATGTTCCCACTTTTCAGATGAGGAAGCTGAGCCTCCAAATACTAAGCTGATGGGGAAGTGTTACAGAACCAGCAGAGCCCACCTCGAGCTGGTCTTGTGCTCTGCCCCTTAGCGCTCTCCTTTCCCTCTGAGACCTGTGTCATCATGGATGTTGACCCAGGGAGCTGATTATTGACTTTGCCTCTTGTGTTGTTCAATCACCAAGTTGTGTCTGCCTCTTTGCGATCCCATGGACTGCAGCACACCAGGCTTCTCTGTCTCTCACTATCTCCCAGAGTTTGCTCAAATTCATGTCCATCGAGTCGGTGATGTCATTCAACCATCTCTGTCACCCCCTTCTCCTCCTGCCCTCAAGGTTTCCCAGCATCAGGGCCTTTTCCAATGGGTCAACACTTTGCATCAGGAGGTCAAATTATTGGGGTTTCAACTTCAGCATCAGTCCTTTCAGTGAACATTCAGGACTGATTTCCTTTAGGATTGACTGGTTTGATCTCCTTGCCGTCCAAGGTTGCAAACCCAGTGTGACCTTAGGGAAGACGTGCCTTTCAGGCAGTCCCGCACTCAGGGGTAGGTTCACTGCCTCTCTGTGGGTTACAACGTGGATTCCTCACTCGGGTTTCTGCTTTCAAGCCTCCTCCAGAGCCACTGTGTGGACACATTGCCAGAATGGCCTTTCTGTAACTCACATCACTGCACCTGCTCACCTTACACACTTCAATGCCTTCCTGACCCTCAATAAAGATGAAAACCATGCTTATTAGTCTGGTTTATAAGGTCTTCTGTGACTAGCCCTTGCCTGTTTCTCCCGCTTCATTTCTTGTTCCTCCTTCTTCCATGATCTATGCCACAGACCTGTCAATAGGGAGGGTGCACAGATGCTTTTTTCTGCCTGTACTACCTCTTCTCAGCCCCTTTCATGCTGCCGACTCCTAGTCTAAGATGTACATTGTGAACCTCTTTCCCTAAGAAACCACCTATGACTCCCTCATCCCCATCCTTTCTAAGTGGTTTTGATCATTTTTTCACCTCTGGAGTCCTGTAATCTGTGAATATCACGGCTACATCTCGACTTACAAAGAAATAACTTGTTTTCTTGGTTGCTCTTCCATTTACTATGAGGTTTTATTTTATTTTTAAGATTAAGATTGTGTCTGAGTCATCTTTTAATCCCTAACATCTAGCATTGCGTCCAGCACATAGATGTCACAGAAGGGTTTACTGTGTTAAATACCTGAGTGAATGAATGAAAGGATGGATGAAATTGAATTCAGGTATCTCTCTGGGACTTTCTACTTGTGATATTTCAGATGTCTGAATCATATGCATGCTCAGAACATGCTGCCAGAACAGATTTTCTTCCCCCTTATGGAGATTTTATTGCTTTTCACAGTGAACTCCATTCTGAGGAGCTGCCGGAAGGACAGGGAGCTGGACGCCTTGCACTGGAGCCACAGAAGCAAGGAGCTAGGCAAGAGCCATTGTGGCCAGTCCCGCTAATCCTGGGGGACAGCTCTGCTTGCGGTGACAGGGAGGCCACCCAGGCTGCCGTCTGATGTGGCCAGGACCGGTGCGAGCATGGGTGGCCAGCCTCTCTGGTTGGCCGAGGTGTGGGTGTGTGGGAACCCACTCCTTGCCCACACAGCCCAGGATGCCCGGTCTCGCCTGCGGGCAGTCTGAGGAGAAGGTGAGCTCACCCCCTTCTAAGAGATTGGGCTGTTTCAGGGCCCTTCTAGGTTTTCCAGGACCTCAGAGTCATAGCCGGAAGTTGACTTGAGAACCGAAAGCAAATGGAAAAATCTTTGTCTCAGAGAGCATACAGGCAAGCTAGAGGCAGCTTTTCTTCCAACACTCTCGCTTTATAGGTAAGGAAACTGATCCCAGACCTTTTACGATGACTCAGCAAGTTAGTTCTGGGCATTTAACTTTGCACTGCAAAGAGAAAGGAGGCCATGTGCCAAGGTCACGAGCCTGATCCTGGGAAGTTCGCATCATCATGTGGTCACGTGCTCCTCATCCCTCATTCCAACTTCTCACCTCCCCAAACTACCGCCCATCACATTACCTGTTGACTGAGCATCTACGTTGCATATAGATAGGTTTGCATTATACAGAGCACATACTGAAATGTGAGGTGGAGGAGAACCTGGGAGTGCAGGTGATGAAGTCAGACTGCCCGCGGTGGGGACAGCTTCTCAACACCACCACTTACCAGCTTTGGGGTCTTAGATGACTCACCTAGCTACTTCCTTGATTTCCTTAATGTTTTAATTGGGTAATAATAATACCCATCTCACAGAGATGCTATGTTAGCTATGCATGCGTGTGTGCTTAGTCACCCAGTCATGTCTGACTCTTTGTGACTCCATGGACTGTAGCCCTCCAGGTTCCTCTGACCAGGGAGTTTCTCCAGGCAAGAATACTGGAGTGGGTTGCCATGCCCTCCTCCAGGGAATCTTCCTGACCCAGAGATCAAATCACCATATCCTGCATTGGCAGGCGGATTCTTTATCACTGAGCCACTTAAGAAGTCATGTTAGCTACGGCTACCTTGAAAGCCCACCAAGTACCAGAGCTTTTACATCTACACCCAGCTAATCCCAAGCCACACATTGCAGAGCATGCTATATTACAAAGCCTCCTTACATAGGGGAACACCAACTCAGGGGAATACCTTCCCCTTGTGAGGGGAAGGGTGCAGACTCCATTTCAGTAGATCTGACCTCAAATCTAAAGCTCTTTCCCTATGCCTAGGGTGATGACATATCCCAGTTTCCCTGGAAAGTTCTAATTAATATCTTTGTCTAGGAGTAATTAGTAGTAATGCCTCTTTCACCTGCAGGAGTGTGTCCTGGTTTAAACAGCGGTATGGTTGTCCTACTTGTTTTCTCTTTCACCTCTGATAAAGAGACTCTGCCTTTCTGGAAAAGATATATTTGCCTTGAAAATTCTGTCTGGAGTGACAGGTGGCCAGGCAAGATGACCTGGTTTGAGAAATAACTTTGGCATCTTGGTTTACTGACAGAATTGGGGGCCAGTTAGAAGAGGATACAAGAAACCATACAGTCTCCCTTTATTTTTGCAAGTTTTACCGAAATGCATCTGTCATCACCTGGCCTTTTCACAGATTTTTCTGGAACTTGGAGACCCGCTTTATTGTGGTCACTGGGCTACCTACCCTTCACTGGGATGTTCTCTCTCTGCCATGTTTCATTGGTCAGGTCATAGAGCCTAGGTGGAAATTCAGAAAAGTTCTCTATAGACCTTTTCTTATTTTTAGAGTTCGGAATTTTTATTCTTTAATAACATATTGATATTGAATAAAGAAATTAGCAACAATAATAACAAAAGAATCACCACAAAACCAGAAAGCAGGGCTTCCCTGGTGGCTCAGCGATAATCCTCCTGCCAACATGGGAGACGAGACACTGGTTCGATCCCCAGTCCAGGAAGATCCCACATGACTCAGAGCAGCTAAGCCGATGTCCACAACTACTGAGCCTGGGCTCTAGAGCCCAGAAACTGCAACTCCTGAAGCCTGAGTGCCCTAGAGTCCATGCTCTGCAACAAGAGGGGCACCACAATGAGAGCCCAGGAATCGCAACTAGAGAGTAGCTCCCACTGGCTGCACCTGGGGAAAGCCCACATGCAGCAATGAAGGCTCACCACAGCCAATAAGTCAATACATAAATAAAATTATGAACAAAAAACAGAAAATAAAACTCAAAGGCAGCACAAAAACAGGTCTGTCCTGTTTTGAAGTCAACAATGGGAGATCATTCTTGGAAGAGAAAGCATGTTGTTCAGAAGAAGCTTGAGGGAAGCCAGCTGGGATCACACCAAATGGTAATGACTTTGATGTCACCACATGGTTTTACCTAGATTTGCACTTGCTCAGAAACCAGAGGAAGGAGAATCTTACTTATTCCTCCCCAACGATCAAAGAGATCAGATGCCAAGCAATCTCCATTTCTTGACCTATGACCTTAGACAAGTCAGTCTCCATCTCTCTGCCTCAGGAGCAACTATTGGAAAGAGATGATTTCCAAGGGTCTTTGATGTTCTAAGTCACCACAACGCTAATCCTTATACAACTTCCTACCTTTTATTTGGCCAAGTCACTGTTCAGGGTAATGGCCATGGATATCTGTCAAGATAAACAGGAGAATGACTAGGCTATTGTACTTATATTACTGCCAGCCTTGAAATTCTTCATCTTTAGTTTTCATATTCTTTGAACTCTTTGAGAAACTGTATCAAAGATCACCAGAGTGTCTCCAATGCTTGAAAAAATGCATTTAATAATAATTTGTTGACCAAATGAATGAATAAATTTTTGTCACCACATGGAAATCTGACATTATGCTCTAAATTATAGCATCTCTTAATGATACATATAAAAACAACAATCATCATCACAAATTATTTTGTAGAATTAGACGGGAAAAATAAAAGAAATATTAGCATACCTGTATTAAAAGTTGTGCTTTATTTATGTGTTAAAAAATCTAACTTGCTTCCACATGCATGCTCAATCACTTCAGACACTGTCCAACTCCTTGCCACCCTATGGACCGTAGCCCACCAGGCTCCTCTTTCCAATGGATTCTCCAGGCAAGAATACTGAAGTGGGTTGCTGTGCCCTCCTCCAGGAGATATACCCGACCCATGGATCAAACTCACGTCTCCGGCATTGAAGACAGATTCTTTACTGCTGAGCCGGTGGAGAAGCCCCTGTGTTAATATATGATACTTGCTTTTCTCTTTCTGACTTACTTCACTCTGTATGACCGTCTCTGGATCCATCCACGTGTCTACAAATGACCCAATTTTGTTCCTTTTAATGGAGCAGAGTGTGATGAGTTCAGAGTTTGGGATGACATCTATATGCTACCATATATAAAACAGTTAGCGGGAACCTGCTATATAACACAGGGAGCTCAGCTTAGTGCTCTGTGATGACCTAGATGGATAAGATAGGTGGGGGTGGGAGGGAGGTCCAAGAAGAAGGGGATATATGTATATATAATATAGCTCATTCACTTCTTTGTGCAGCAGAAACTAGCACGATATTGTAAAGCAACTATACCCCTATTTTTTTTTTTTTTTTAATCTTACTTGTTTATGCAGTATCTACTCTATGGTTCAGGTAGGAAACCTAATTGGTTGGCTCGTTTGGCCTAATTGGATCTCAACTAAGACACAAGTCTGATGCTAAGGAGGAAACAGATACAAAAATCCCTCATCTCTCGCCAACAATGGGAAGTGCTCTCTGAAAAAAACACTGAGGCTGAAACTCCTTAGCTGGCAAGAAGAACAAAGGTCTTGCTGAAAATAAAGTGTGGGGGGAAAATAGTTGAAATAGTGCTAAAAGTAGATGTCAACACAGTCAATAAAACTAGGGAAAAAAAAAATCTCCACTTTCAAACCAGACTAGTTCTGTTCAAGTTAAAAATGTAACCTCCAAGGCAGTCCTCTTTTGTTTCTCAGGAAGAGCTAATGCAGCTTCGTGATCTGCTATAATGGATTTTCAGTTTTGTGACTGCCAGACTCTATCTCATTGTACATGGTTTGAACCTACTATCACTAACCCCAATTGCACTTTTAGCCTCTCTTTAAACATTTTTGCATGTCTTGGCAAAAATACATTGGCAACCACCTGGCCTTTTCACAAATTATTGTGGAATTTACAAATTTGCTTTGTGGTGGTTATCAGACTATCTGCCCCTAAAAATGGGGTATTTTCTCTGTGATGTTTCACAGGTCAGGCCATAAAACCTGGGCAAAGAACAAGAGTGTTAAGAAATAATTTTCATCATGTTCTCTTGCTTAAGAGGACTAAACAAAATCTCAAGGATTCCAAAAAGAGTCAGGAGCTTGAACATTTTGACATACAGTTATTAACCAGTATCAGCTCTAATCTTTAAATTGGCAAGACACTATGAGAACTTCTGATGGCAGGTGACACCTGAATTAAGTCAGCTATCCCCTCCTCCCGTCTCTATCCCTCCACATTTCCCCTGACAACTCCCCAACGTTGTCAAGAGGGCTGAGCAAACATCATGGTCCTAGGGGGTGAGGCAAGTAGGGGGAACATTCTTACCACGGTTGCAGAAGGGAGGTGTTTGGGTTTGCAAGTTGAGATCTGTGCATAATTAAACTGGAGAAAAGGTTCAAGTGGGCTGACAAAACAAGGAGGGCCTGAGGCTTATGGGAGGAATCAGATAACAGAGTCAGAGTGTGGGAGAGACTGAGAATGAGCAAAAGTCACAGTAGGAGGGAGCCCATGGAGGAGGCTCTCTGGGTGACTGGCAAAGACAGGGTGCACTGCAGCATGACTGAGCTCTTCCTGGTGCCCTGTAATGGGCTGCTTGGTGGCTTAGGGCCGTTCAGAGGGCTTAAGATGAAGCCCGTCCACCATCTTCCCTCAGCTCCATTTTTTTTAAAGATTTTTTTGATGTGGACCATTTTTAAAGTCTATATTGAATTTGTTATGATATTACTTCTGATTTATGCTTTTTGGCTATGAGGCAGGTGGGAATCTTAGTTCCCCGACCAGGGATTGAACCCCCACCCCCCGCACTGTAAGCCAAGGTCTTACCACTGGACCACCAGAGAAGTCCTCCTTCATCTCCTCTTGGCCCCTTCTTTACTTCCTTACTTCTCCTGAACCTTCCCTTCCCATGCCATACTCCTCTGCTCACTAGAACCTTCAACCTAATCTAGATTTTCTTACTATAACACATCTGACTGTCTTCTTCTTCAAGGGCTTGGAGTCAGGACATCATGTACCTGAAGGATGCAGGTTGAGTGCAGGTCGGGGAAATCACCTGTAGCTAAGGCTCATTTCCAAAGGCTCTCTTCTCTCTGGCCCTGTGAGGCCTATGCTGAACACCCCTAAGGCCCAGAGGATGTTTCTAAACATCCCTGTTGGTGATGTTCTTCCAGAGATGCAGTGTGATGTGGAAGGAAGAGCATCGGCCAACAAGCTCAGGTTTCTGGCTTCAACTCCAAAGTTCTACCCACAGCACCATCCTTGAAATCTTGACTAGGTACATGCACTGACACTCCCAGGTACTCCAAGAGAAACAGAAGATGGAGTGTCCCTTTCCTTAAGTAGGATAGTGTAATAAAGCAGCTGGCCCTAACACCAAATGATATAAAACTTGCAAGGTGATTTGAGTGTGGTCTGCCTATGTGCATGTACTGAGATGCTCAGTCGTGTCAGACTCTTTGTGACTCCAGAGGAGTCACAAAGTAAGACCCAGGGATTGAACCCCTGTCTCTCACATCTCCTGCCTCAGCAGCAGATTCTTTACCACTAACGCCACGGGGGAAGTCCAGCCTGTAGATGCTGGGGAAATCCAAAGTGTTAGAGCAGGGAGCTGCCAGAGGACCTCACCTGTGAAGCCAGGACCCAGACCTCAGCAGAGTTCCACATGAAAATGATGAAGACAATAATAATATCATCATTATAGTGATAGTAATATAGCTATTATTTTGAGTGCCTATTGTATGTTAGGATATTCCACTAGGTGCTTTGTTTTGAATTGCTTTCTATTTATCCTCATGGAAGTCCACAAGATAAATGTTGTTAGCTATACTTTACAGATGAAGACATTGAAGCTCATATTAAGCCCAGACTCTCCTACTACTAGATGGAGCAGGGGTTATGTCAAGTCTCAAATCTGCCTGTGGACCCCACCGATGCTTCTTAATATGAACTGCAGTGTCTCTAGTCAGCAATGCAATGTTAACTCACGCTCTTTCTCTGAGTAAATTGAAAGCGAGTCAGTCCTTCAATAGGGCCATACTTCCCCTTGAATTTTAAGTTTATTCACTTTGCTTCCTCCGTGCATTTATAAAGACATGGCCGCAAAGCATCCCACATGTAAAGTCCCTAACCAGAAATTAAACTGGAGTCAGGAGGCTGGAATTTCTTTGGGTCTTATTTCCAACTTCTTCCCTGGGCTCAAAAAAAAAAACCCCATATTAAACCATACAGTCAAAATGAATTGACAGAAATATTTATTATTTTAATTTCCATTCTAAATCTTTCATTTATACATATTGAGTTGTTTATTTAAGAATCTAAGTTTAATGAAGAAGTGACACGCTCATTACTAATCCCATTTGCTTTTGTTCAAAGAAAGCACTCCTTCACTGGAGCATAAGCCTCACATGCTCAGTGGTTGGCTGCCTTCATTTCAGCTTCTCAGGACTGCTCTGCTCCAGAGGACGCATCTTCACCTGGCGGCAGGAACACCTCTGAGCCAGCCTTGGGGGACTGCCACATACGACCTCGTTCAGTTTACTGGAACAAGTAAAGAACAAGCTCTTTACTTTTGCAGAAGCAGCAGAAGATATCTCTTAGGTCTCACTGGACCAAGTTGTAGCCTTACACCTCCTGAGCCAATCAGTAAAATTACTCTAACAAATCAGACCCATTCCTGGAATTGGGAGTGCAGTCAGCCTTCTTGATAGCCCAGAAGTGGATGGAGAATGTGTGACTGTCTGAATAAAAGTCAGAGATGAAGAGAGAAATGCAATCTGGATAGGCCACTAAAAATGTCCCCCACACACTCGCAGGGCCGAAGAGTGATTTTACTCAGGGAGATGCCAGGTTTGTGTGGACCTTGAAAGACCACCTGGGCCAGAGGTAACCTATATGTGGTCTGTGATGGATTCCGAAGGCAACATCAGGGTAACTGAGAACAAAACGTGGGAGCCCAGGAAAGGAGAAGGCGGGAGACGCAAGTCTGGACGCGCTGCCTCGTAAAAGGATCAAAGCTCGCTGAGATGCCTCTGCCAAAGCTCTGGCAGTGAGTGACAGGAACCCAGGTGAAGGGTGGGTGTGAGTGGGAACAGAGAGAGACCCCTTGCTGATTTCCTGAGGAGACTCACCTGTTTTGCAACGTCTTGGCTCTGCAAGTGGTCCTCCTGCGTGCACACGTCCTCATCAACTCCAGACTCCAGAAACCGTGATGGTTGTGAAACCTGGGGCTTATGTAGGTGACTCTAGCTCAACAACAGAGGTTATGAAGTATTCTTTGGCACCCAAATCACCATTTTGGACTCCTTACTCCCCTTTGCCTTGGCCTCAGGCACATGGCTAGTCCTGCCATTCTGTCTAGATAGTCTGGTGTGTGCTGAGTCGTGTCTGACCCCATGGACTAGAGCCCACCAAGTTCCTCTATCCGTGGAATTTTCCAGGCAAGAGTACTCGAATAGGTTGCCATTTCCTACTCCAGGGAATCTTCCCAACCCAGGCATCAAATCCAGATCTTCTGAGTCTCCTACCTTGGCAGATGGAGTCTTTACCACTGCCCCCACCTGGGAAGCCTCCTATATAGTCTCACAACCCACTTAATAATTAATTCTGCTACTGCCCTAGCACCTCTTTCTCTCTCTCTCTCTCTTACTCTCAGTCTTTTCCCCACCACCCTCTACATCTGCCTTCATTCTTTCCTTCCCTTTCCATCTGCTTGTTACAACCAGCTAAGTTTTCTTAGAACAAAGCTCTTACCTTGTATTCCCTCTGCTCAAACACTTTCCATGGATGCTCATGGCCAACAGAATACAAATTGTCATCCTGGATGTCCACAGTTGGGCCAAACTCAAAAGAGCTCTAAGGACTGGTCAGCAGTTTGGCAAACATGGATCACTCTGCACCAAGTATTGGCCAAGGTGTAGAAATTGCTGAGTATAATTTTTCAACTCTCCTTCTTATCATCTATATTTCAAACCAAGACTTTTCCATCCATCGAAACGTGTGGATTATGGGCTCTTCTTGAAGTATTTAAGTTGCATTTCTCTCATAAACATCTGCAAGATGGTCCTTTGTATTCCTGACTGAGAGACCAAGATTTTAGACAGTGAATCAGTCATCACTGAATTTCCTCATCTCCCTCTGAAGATCCTAGTACCTGGTTCAACTTGGGGTAAAAGGTATACGTTTACTGAGCATCACCTATAGTTCTAGATTGTTACAGATGTGTTCCATCCCTTTGGCAACCCCTTTGAAAGCAGAAGAAACTGCCAATCTTCACAATACACACAATCTTATTTTTAATAAATCTCTTTTCAAACTTGATGCCAATTTCCCAATGTTTAACATATAAAAAATTTCTCATAACATTTTAATTCATTTTTTTTCCCCTCATAGATATGGAACTTGTAAAACCATCAGCCTGAAACAACAGCTGTTCATATTTTGATCTGTGTACTTAAATTTTTTTTTAATCTTAACTAATATCTATAGTTCAGAAATTGCATAGAAAATAAATATTTTTTATCTTGCTTTCTTTACTTGATATTGTACCATATTTTTCCTCTGAGCAATATTTTCCAGGAATGTTTTACTAGTTGTCTTTTCTGCTACCATACCACATAATCAAAGCTATGGTTTTTTCCAATAGTCACGTACATATGTGAAAGTTGGACCATAGGAAAGCCTGAGTGTTAAAGAATTGATGCTTTTGAATTGTGGTTCTGGAGAAGACTCTTGAGAGTCACTTGGACAACAAAGAGATCAAACCAGTCAATCCTAAAGGAAATCAACCCTGAATATTCATTGGAAGGGCTGAAACTCCAATACTTGGGCTACCTGATGTGAAGAGCTGACTCGAAAAAGAATCTGATGCTGGAAATGATCAAAGGCAGGAGGAGACAGGAATGACAGAGGATGGATGAGATGGTTGGATGGCTTCATTGACTCAATGGGCATGAGTTTGAGCAAACTCTGGGAGAGAGTGAAAGACAGGGAAGCCTGGCATGCTGCAGTCCATGGGGTCACAGAATCGGACATGATTGAGCAACTGAGCAATAACAAATGACAGTGTAATGAATGTATTTGTGTACAAAGTCTTTCTTACATTTGTGGTATTTCCTAAAGATATAATTCCAGAATTGCAATTGGTAGGGCAAAAGTGTATATGCATTTTATGATCGTGAATTCCTACCTTGGCTTGGCTTTATAATGTATATTTAAAAGGAAGGCTGTAAGCAAAGGTGTCTGCTTAGCAGAGATCTGAGGGGGAGTCTCCAAATTCCATCATCCCGGCCTAATTTACTTCATGGCTATGTTAATGTTTGCTTTTGCCTTCTTCTCAATTTCAAGAAAAAACAGAAAACACTGAAATTGGATTCAAAGCCAGGCTCTCCCTCTCACTTATAAAGTGTGCTTTCTTGATGGGAGAGGGTGAGAACTTTAAATCTTTCTCTGGAAAAACAAGCAATGAAATTGGAGATGGTGGGACCCCAGACTCAGAGTCATCTTTGAATGGTTGTGTTTTTCCAGTGCTTTGGGAGGATGGAAACCCCTAACAAAATAAAATCCAGACCTATCCCACATAGTCCAGTTTCCTAGAAAATGGAATCTTATTTTTCTATAACTGAGCTAGCTATGCACAGATGCAAAATACAGACAGACTGTCCTTGCCTTGCGTTATAAAATAGTGATTTCTGTTGAAGGTCATTTCACTTAGGAAGGAAAAAAAAAGAATGGTGCTTGGCAAGGAGGCTGCAGAGACTGGTACATCTCTACCAAGGACCTTCGATACGAGTGGCTCGGGAGCTCTTCCACGTCACCCCAGAGCAGTTCATGGCCTTGGTTATTGAGGGAGGAAGAAGGAGGTAGATAAGAGTTGGAATAAAATGAAAGAGAGAAGGTTGTTCTCTAAATTCTCTGAATTATAAAATTAAGAACCTCATAATGAAATTTTTTAATTTAATGAAAAGTAGCTGGACCCCTGGCTTCCCTGATGGCTCAGATGGTAAAGAAACTGCCTGCCATGCAGAAGACCTGGATTCAATCCCTGGGTCAGGAAGATTCCCTGGAGAAGGGAATGGCTACCCACTCCAGTATTCTTGCCTGGAGAATCCCAAGGACGGAGGAGCCTGGTGGGCTACAGTCTAAGGGATCCCAAAGAGTCAGACACAACCCGGCAACTAACACACACACACATAAGTGGAGTCTTGAGGTGATATCAGTGTATCTTAATTTGCCTACACAATCCTCTTCATGAGAGTCTCTTTATTCTAAAAGTGGGCTCTTTGAAGGGAAGAGTTAGCACTTCACCCTGGATTTGCGGAAGGAAAGAGGTAGATGGTAACCTCTCTCAGACTGAGCATCTTTGGTCTAACTAAGGAGGGAGCAGAGGAGGAGAGCACCCTCCCCACTTCCTCTACCCGCCACCAAGCAGAGGATTTTATGGGAAGTGAGAGTCTGGACACAGGGATGATCCTTTCAGGCTCTCCGAAGTCTCCAGGAAAGTCACGAAGGAGCCTCCTCCTTCTTGTCTAGTGTTTGATTCTGATACACCTTTATCCATCCCATCTCTCATCCATCACCCCACAGACACCCCAAATTCAACATGTCCGAAGCTGACCTCTTCAAGGATGGCTTCTTCTCTTGTGACAAATCTCAGTTGACAGCTTGATGAAGTGCTTCTTTACTCAACCCAGAAACCCAGGTGCCTGACTCCTCCTTACACCCGTGTGACTTGTCAAATCTCCCTCCCCAATCTCTGCTTGTCCCCAACTTCCGGTCACCCAGTTCTGGTCTGCGTGACTCTTCATTTATACTTTTGCAAATGTTTCCTAGTTGCTTTTCCTTGTCCAGGCTCTCTCCCACTTCCCTTGCCCATTCTCTGTCCTGCCCTCACTCTTCCTCCCATCATTCACATTAGCACCAGGAGGATCTCCTGGGGGGAAAAAAATTTCATCAGATTACACCCTGCTTCATACAGTTCAGAGGCTTCCAAATGTTTTCAAAAGAAAGATCAAGCCTCTTAGTACAGCAAGCAAAACGCTTCTTTGGTTTCTCAGTTTCTCCACATGTCACCTCAAATTCTACACTTTGCACATAACATATTCTCCAAATATGCCACTGCCTCTTTGAAAGAGGTACTGCTTCTAACTAGAATGCCTTTCTTCCACATATTTGACTTAAGTTCACTGTCAGACTCATCTGAAATGTCAGTGAAGTGCTCTCTGTGATCCCAAGGTGACCAAGACAGAGCCTTATAGTATTTGTCAATATGTATTGTAATGATTGATCTCTCAGCTTGTCTTTCTCACTAAAGTATGAACTCCTTGAAACCAGGAACTGTCTATTCCACATCTATGTATCCTAAGTGCATTAAGTGGTCGTAGGCATCTAATACACATTTAATAAAATGAAGGAAAGAATGAATAAGATAAACAAAGGAAAATAATTTTTTTGTTCTCTGGGGTGGATCTTTGGCTAAACCATTCTACATGTGTCTCAAGTTCTCTTACGAGAACATGGCATCTCACGTGCACCTGTGTAACTGCATATCCTAGTCTGGGTTGATTATGGGCATTACCTTCCGGGAGACAGTCTTATGGTAGGGTGCTTAGAAAATAGAAGTTTATGTTACTAGCAAGTGTGACACTTCCTATGGAATAAAATGAAATTCAGATCCAGTAGATTCACAAGGAAGGATTTTGATTTGTAACTTGAGTCCATTGATGCACTCAATCCTGATGTACAAAGTGGTACCAATTTTCTATAGAGTAGGTCTTGCCTCTTATGTGAATTAATATTTAGGTTCTCAGGATAACTTTCCCAATACTGTATATTTTTAACAAGTCAATTAGTCACTCCCAAGTGAAGCATTCTAATTGATTATTTTCCAGTCTCTGTTGGTGATAAAGATAATGGATGTTTTTGTGGAATAAATTGGCTTCCTTGCTTAATATCTGTTTCTTGATGTCATTGCCCAGCAAATAAATGGTGAAGCATATTGCTATAAATAGCATGATGGCTGGCATAAGAAAAAAAAAATAGCTGTGTTTCCTGACAGTGCAAATTTCACACTGTTTTAATTACCACAAACGTTCACTCCTATCTTAGAGAGCTGGGCAGGAAACTGGGAATAACTGAAAATTTTGTAGACACGGCTGAAATGACAAGCCTGGGATGACACTCACGCTGGTGCAGCCAGGGCCCCAGAGACATCATCTGTGAACTCCAGGTCTAGGAGGTGAATGTGGACCCTTTGAGAATCAACAACCTGAAACCAGGAAATGTGTCCTGCTACTCATGCTGTTGCTGCTACATAGAAAAAGAGAGACACCTCTCTCCCTCAAAGAAACAGTTTGAATTTCCAAAAAAAAAAAAAAAAAACAAAAAACAAAATAAAAGAGTGTTGGAATTTTGCTATTCAGGCAAACACCTACACATATTCACAGTTCCACAGTTCGCAGGATAGGCAGTGTTAGAGAAATAGCAGGGATGAGGTTCCCTGAAGACATTCCCTGGATGCTAGACTTTCTGTCTCTTTCAACTAAGTATGAAAGCCTTTTCTCCGATGTGGTCTGCTTGTCTTCCCTTTCCCATTCCTTAACCATCACCTGTCTTCCCTCTGACTTTTCCCACTCTGCCCCATCACCTGGAAACATCTCTGCTCTTCCCTGAATTCCAGACAGTTCTGGCTCTCCTGAAATCCCATTCCAGTGAGAGAATGGAGTGAAAATGTATTTGCCCCAGCGCTAAAGATTCTAATTTGAGGCCTTTTCTCAATGTTGACTTCGGGGCGAGAAATCTCTGGCTCACCTAGAGAACAGGTGAGAACACCCAGAAATCTCTACACTACTTTGTAGTAATGGAAAAAACATGCATTGGCACAGACATGTATAATTTATGCCAACCTTTCTTACACTTTTTCCCATGTGAGGGTAAATCTCATTGGATTTGAAATTGGAAACAACACTATCTTATAATTACTCAGAGGAGTTTCAAGGCTTAAGTAGGTGGTAGAAAAGGAAAATTTTTCATTTCCCATAGTGATAAAGATGTAATTTCTTACAAAGGGTAGGAGGTATGTTTGCAAGGCTCAGAAAAGGCCCAGGAGTGGTTGGCAGAGACCCAAGGACCCAGCCAATGCTGCCGCTCTGTGGAGTAAGAGGCAGTGGCCCTTTTCACCCATTACAGAATAGATGTTCTATATATATTAATTGATTGACTAGATAAACATGCAAACTAAATAAATGACACAAAAGAGCACAGTATAGGCACTTCCCTGGTGGCCCTGCGGTTAAGACTTCACTTTCCAAGCAGAGGGTGTAGGTTGGATCCCTGGTCAGGGAGCTAAGATCCACAGGCCTCATGGCCTGAAAACCAAAACATAAAACAGAATCAATATGTAACAAATTCAATAAAGACTTTAAAAAATGTTCCAAATCTTTAAAAGCAAAAGGGTGCAGCATAGATTATAAAACAGCATTACTCAAAGTTTAATTGGAAGTAAGTTTAATAAAAGCCATCGATGTGGCTTGGCAACCAAAGTCCAAGCCGTGATACCATGTGTCAGGACCACAGAAGTATCCATGCTAAGGAAAGGGTCGGTAGTCCTACTCACTTCTGTGGTCCTCAAGAAGAACATGTATCATGGTTTACATGTTGCATAGACTGTGTTCTAAATAATCCAGGAGGTAAACCCTAGATCACATTGGTGGAAATATAGTCAAACAGACATCAGCTTGATACAAAGAATTGCATATGGAAGCTCAATGGTCAAAGAGGTGAACTGTGCCAGTTATTAAATTGCTTCTAAGTTCCAAATTCTCTCTTTTTGCCTGTTTTTTGAAAATGAAGCTTAGCTGTTTAAATATTTTCCATTTGCTAACTAAGGAAGGAAATGGGTGTTCAGCTTTGTCATTAGAGAACAGTGGAGAGACACTGCAGGAAGAAAGCTTTTTCTTCCAGGTTCCAATGCATTTGCTTACCCATTTCTTACAGTGGAGGTGACCAGGCTCCTGTGTGCGTTTTCAACTTTCCCAGTAATGAACTCTTGAAACTTCCTTCCGGTAGCTTCCTTAGTATCACGCTAAGGCTTTTGCAACATGCATAGATTCAGTGGTGCACGGAGGCCAGCTGCACCTAATGGCTGGCATCTCACGGCACTCCAGGCCTTGGATGGTTTTATAGCAAGGTGCCTCCAGTGAAATATCTCCCCAGGAATAGCTTGTCCTGGAGCCTAGAGGGCAGATCTCTAGCCAGTTCCATTGTTATGGCTCCATGGCTGCTTGTCTTCCATCCTGCAAGCCCTGGACTCTCCAGTGAGGTCCAGATCTTGGCTCTAGGGAACCCTGTCCTCAGCCATGCTGTTTCAGTCCTGGGCAGAGTCACTGCTTCCTGTATTTGTTTTTCCTCTAATCTTTGGTACACTCTTCACTCTTTACTAGTCAATCTCTCACTAGCACAATCTTCTGTTACGGTTAATAATTCTCTCTATTAGATGGTTCATGTTCAAATTACTGTGTGGTTTTGCTTTACTTACTGGGTCCTAACTACTACATCTAGCAATTTCATGGAGCCCTAGAATTTAGGTAAGCATAGAGGAAGGAGAATGAATATTTGAGGCAGATTTAAGGCATTAAGATCCATATTTTCTACATTTATATTACCTTTAAAAAATGAAAGAACAACAGTAAATATACTTAATCTGACTATAAATTCCTTGAGGCAAAGACTGTGTCCTATTCTTCCTCCAAGTCTCTAATATAAAATGTAAATAAAATTCTCTGGACATTGACTGTTCAATCCATTTAACCATAACTGAGACCTGGGAAGAAAGACCAGTCCTCATTGCCCTGCTTTACAAAAAACAGTAATATTAATAATAAAAATAATAATGTCAGAAAAAAATATTGAGTAATACCATGTACCAGGCTTGTACAAATGAGCTCATAAGACCCTCAAAGTCTTCTACAAGATAAATATTATTATTATACCTGAAAGACAGAGAGGTTATGTAACTTGTTTAAATTCACCTAACTAATAAATGGCCAAGTCAGCATTTAAACCAAAGCAGTCTGGCTCCAGAGTCCCTCCCTTTAATCACCATATGCTACCATTTCCCAACTATGTGTGGAGTTGTGATTATATACCTCAGTGATAAAGTTCTTTCCCCCAAAATTCCAGAGGAACAAAAGATGGCAGTCTTTTTTATACACTAAAGGCATCAACTTTTTGTAAATCAAGATGCCTTCCATTGAGGGTAAGAAAAAGGAAGGATTTCAGAACTTTGCCACTTGAAATATTGAGTATCCAAATGTTCTAAATATTAATTGGTATACTTTCTTGTGAGGAGTTGTATGCCCTGGGTTTCTTCCCTCCAGGATATTTACCTTTATACCCTTATCTTCAAGGAGTTATGATTTTGAATGTTTGGGTTCCAATGTCAGAGATTCAGAGGAGCAGTAGGCAGACTTCTCCTTGAACCTGGATCCCTGAAATGCTCTCTTCTCAGTACATTCAAGACCTGCTCTGAGTTCTCACCACGTGATGAAATGGTTGGAAACCCATGCTGGCCCACATCCAAGTTTTCCATTTATATATGATGTGTTTTATTCTGGACAATTTGGAGTCCAAAGCCCCTCTCCTCCTCCATGGATATTAATGCCTTTCAGTATGCCCCTTGGCATCACACTTTTGAATTGCTTCAACCTACAAAATCCTGCAGATATGGTTTCTTCCACCTGGAATGTGTCTTTTCCTCTTTTTCTCATCCTGCAAGACTCTACTCAAATAAGTTGCCCTTTGTGAAGTCTTTCCCAGCCCCTCCAAAGAATTAGAATTCTTTGCTGTGCTCCCCAGAACACATGGCTACCACCCCTCTGTTAAACCTTGTTATGTTACCCTGGGACTGACACATGCCTGCCTCCGCTCCAGACCAGAAGTTCATGAAAGGCAGAAGGCTATTGCATATCCATATCTGTTTTCTCACAGGATGATGTAATCCCTAGGACTGACTAGGTGTTCAATAAACATGTGTTGCTGAATTAAGTACATGGATAAGTGAGTAGACTGGAGCCTTTCCCAAATCATACAGGATTTATGGACTTGGGCAAATCATGTCAACTCCTTTAAAATGAGTCAGTGTGATCAGATAATACCAAAGTTTCCTTCAGTTCCAGGGATATGAAATTCAGTAACCATGTTTATATTTTGCCCTGAAGTTAACTAAAAACCTTTTACAAATTCAAAGCTTCTTTTTAAAAAATTTGAAACATTTTAAACAAGCACAGCTACAAAGATTTCAAGTAGAGGGGCTCTGTTCATCTCTACTTGAGAAAATCCATGGGCTCAAGTGCGAATACAACCCCTCTGCCTATAGATAAAAGAATCCCTTGTGTAGTGTAAGAGGAAAGTCACAGGACTGATTTAAGTATCTTTTGGAGTATCAGCCTCATCAACCACAGCTCTGGAAGTTCTGATACCAATTTGGTAACACAAGGCCAGGGATGAAATTGGAACCTTCAGCACAATTGGAATAACATTTCTGAAGCTTTTCTATCTGTGAGAGAAGATCACTATTTTGGTTCGTTCCTCAGTTTGAGAACTGTATTGTATTGTATTCTTTTTTTTTTTTTTTTTTTTTTGCATGATTTTCATTTTAACCTCACTGAACTATGAAATCATCTGTTTCCGGGAAGCACAGTCTTTCTCTGCACTTGAACAAGAAGTTAAATGCACAGTTCACATTACAATTCCATTACCCAGGAGAGGATTCTGCTCTTGAATTAGGACCTGTGATAACAGTTTCTTCTCTCCCAGATGCCAGGCAGTGCGCCACTTGCAATTATTGGATGACCAATGCCAAAGGGAGGCAACGCCCCCACCTGGCCAGACAGAAGAAACAGATGAAAATAATGATAAATCAGGGTATATTTATTGATTTTTCTTTAGAGATGGGAAAGAATCTGCCTGCCATGCAGGAGATTCAGGTTCAATCCCTGCATTGGGAAGATCCCTAGGAGAAGGGAAGGGCTACCCACTCCAGTATTCTTGCCTGGAGAATCTCATGGACAGACTGGTGGTCTACAGTCCATGGAGTCACAAAGAGTTGGACAGGACTGAGCAACTAACACTTTGTCACTTTAGAGATGGAGAAAGAGGCTTACAGAGGTTAAGTAGCCAATCCAAAGTTATAAAGGCAGTAAGTCTAATTCTAAGGTCTGTACTTTTCTAAGAGTGTGTGTGTGTGTGTTAGGGAGGTGGGATGGTATGGATGAAACAGAGACTACATTCTTTAAAAATCCTAGACATTTGTCTGTTCAAGTTCATTCAATACAGAAAAGAAGAAAATCAAGGTGAAACACGAGGAGCTCAAAGTCATAAACCAAGCTGGCAGTAGAAGCAAGGTTGGAATCTAAGTCTCTTCAGTTTCAGCACAATGGTCTGCGTGGAGCCCCCACCAAGGAAGCAAGGAACAGCTGGGGAAAGAGTACGTGGCAAGGCTGCAGGGACACTTCTCAACCGCCCGACCAACTCATCCTTAGTATTTTATCATTTAGGAAAACCAGGCTCCGAGAAGGTAATGACTGCATCGTATTCATTTTATGATGAGAAAGCTGAAATGTGTGTCACGCCCATATGTCAGAGGTTTAATAAATGCTATGTTCCTCCTGAAAGGGCTACTTTTTAAATATTCTTATTATGACAAAATTAACTCATGTACATGGTTAAATAGTTTTTTCAATGTGCAGAAATTTTATGGAAGGAAAAGGCAATTATACCCCCAAGTCCATTCCCCAGGGGTAGTTGTTTATAACCTTTTCTAACTTCTGTCATTCATGGAATTAGTGCCATAATTCTAAATATTATGGTGATAGTTCTGTTCATTTATTTATCCACTTGGTTATTTTAGATGATAACGCTTTATTTCTTATTCCACCAACTGTTGGCAGAGTCTTTTCTCTCACGTGATAAGACGAGAAAACTGTCACCCTCTGTCCCTCATCCATTTAACACTTTTCAGAGTCAAATATGGCAGCTATATGGTGACTCTCACGCTGTTGAAGTTTACAAAGTCGTTACATTCTATCTGTATCATGATTAAGTCTTTCCTTGCTTATCTTTATGTTGATTCTATACAGAATCAAACATGGAAACTAATAGAACTTTAAATATTTGATCACATATATATTATTCATTGTAGACCAACTAGTGTGTTTGTATCAACAGAAAGGAAGTAGGACTTTTTTGTCCTTATACTGTGATTAAAGAGATCCAAGCAATATGAACAGAGTGATTCTTTTTTCTTCTACTTCATCAAGTACTCCAAATCACCCCATATTTTAGCTTGCTTTATGTTTGATTCTTAAATTAGTAGTACAGTTTTATATTTCTCTTGGTATTCCTAATTGATTTTTTTTTTGGTTATCAAAGAAACATATACTTTCTTTACAATATCTGTAACAATATTCATAATTTTAATCAATCATATTAATTGTCCACTAATCTCATTTAGACTGATTACTTTCCCAACCTGTTGCTTTGCTGTCTGAATGAGACTTTTTTTAATTTTCATTTACTCTTGGATGAGTTTCACTGTTTCTTGAATCTCATGTCTTCCTTTTAGTGTCTATGTATTTATTATATTGTGCAATATATCCTCAAGTATTTTACCCGCAGACGTAGTAGAAGAAAAGTAACTTTCTGAGCTCTTGTATACATGAAAATGCCTTTATTTCATAGTGTTTAAGAACACTTCTCCATTTGCATTACTGTTGCTGATGACCATCTTGTTGACAATCTGTTTACATTTTTTCACTTTAACATCTTCTTTCTTTTTTTTTGCTTAGTTTTCTCTCTCTGTCTCAAAGCACCTAAGATTGTCTTCTTTTTCAACAAACTGAAATTTCACAAGGATATGTACCTTAAAATGTGGATCGTGTTTCATTCATTCTGTTTCTTGACCTCTGGTGATTCTTGCAATTTAAGAATGAGTGGTCTTCAGCCCTGGAAATTTTTATTCTGTTATTTAGTTGGTCATTTTTCTTTTGATTTTCTCTTTTTCATTTTTTTGGCGTATCAGTTAGTTGGATTATGAATATCCTGAATTGATCTTCCTTATCTTTTAATTTTTTCTCTTTCTTTTGCCTTTTTAAAAATTTTCTTCTTTCTGGAAGATATCCCTGTTTTTATCTTTCATACGTTTTATTGATTTTTTAAAAAGAACATCGGAAAATAAGAACAAATGATATTAATAGATTTCAAATCATTTGTTCTTATTTTCCGATGTTCTTTTAGCAATTCTTATTTCAAAAGTAATTTTTTTATCACCTAAACTCTCTCCTCATAGCTCAGTTGATAAAGAATCCGCCTGCAATGTAGGAGACTCTGGTTTAATTCCTGGGTTGAGAAGATCCCCTGGAGAAGGGATAGACTACCCACTCCAGTATTCTTGGACTTCCCTTGTGGTTCAGCTGGTAAAGAATCTGCCTGCAATGTGGGAGACCTGGGTTCAATCCCTGGGTTAGGAAGATCCCCTGGAGAAGGGAAAGGCTACCCACTCCAGTATTCTGGCCTGGAGAATTCCATAGACTGTATATTCCATGTAAAGAGTTGGTCAAGACTAAGAGACTTTCATTTCACTTCACTTAAACTCTCTCCAGCGATCACCCTTATACTTTTCCAATTCTATTTTTCCCTGGATTAACTCCATTTCTTCCTTAGGATATGAATTTTTCTCACCTGTCTTGTTTTTTCTCCCCATGCAGGGCAAATCTTAGGTGCCCATTCACTTTTAAGAGTGAAGAGTCGCTTGACTAGATGAAAAGTTGTCATGAGTTTCTTCCATTACGATGCTGGCATGTTTGCCCAGCAAGTCTTTCTCCTGAATGAGGGGACTGAGTGAGCTGTGTGTATGGGTTTATGCAGACTGGCAGGGTTTAAATTATATTTGGTGAGCAGAGTGCCTTGCCTGTACCTTCTAACCGCCACCAGCCTGCCAGAGGAAGGGTGCCATCCCAGGGTGGAATCTAATACTGGCACCTAAGATGTTCCTGCCAGCAAGTGTAGAATGGCGTGTTCCCTACCTAAAGCCAAGTAGCTTCAGGTTGCTCTGTTTAGAGAGAAAAGTCAAGTATTCATATAATTTCATGGAGTTTTTTTTTTTTTAATTAAATAGCATAGATGCTATTCCTTAATTTTTGGCTTTCCAGGGCTACAGACTTCAAATTTGGAGTCTGTTTAGGATTTTGTTAATTAAAATAGTTAATCTTGTTTAGGATTTTGTTATTTAGAACAGTTCCATCTCTGTAGCAACTTGCTCCTCTTCCATTCTGGTTATCCACTTGCTCTACTTTGAGTGAGCCTTTCATTTGATTTAGGGCTTCCTTGGTGACTTGACTAGATGAAAAGCTGTCATGAGTTTCTTCCATTACAATGTTGGCCTGTTTGCCCAGCAAGCCTTTCTTGTGAATGAGAGGACTGATGGTGATCTATGCCGGCTACAGTTCATGGGGTCACAAAGAGTTGGAGACAACTGAGCGGCTAACCACTTCATCTGATTTAATCTACTTGTCATCTTTCAGAAATTTGTTAAAGTTCTTGGTATACCGGCATCCCTATCTCTATTCTCTACATTTCTATGATTTTATTTTCTTCTGGTTATTTTTCTGTTTTTTCAGTAGAAATCAGGAAAGAAGAGGAGGTAAATAGGTATGTTCAGTTCTTCATCATGAATCAGAAACTCACAATCATTTTTTTAAAATCCTGTAAATTTTTGAAGGGATTATATACAGCTTGAGGCATTTTCTCAGAGGCCTCTAGTTGGTTGATCATGAGTAAAGAAAATTTTGAATAGGGATTATGTTATTTAATTGTAAAGTAATACTGTACTTGAACAATACCTTAAGTGTCTTCAGTTCAGTTCAGTTCAGTTGCTCAGTCATGTCCGACTCTTTGCGACCTCATGAACTACAGCACACTAGGCCTCCCTGTCCATCACCAACTCCCGGAGTTTACTCAAACTCACTTCCATCAAGTTGGTGATGCCATCCAGCCATCTCATCCTCTGTCGTCCCCTTCTCCTCCTGCCCTCAATCCCTCCCAGCATCAGGGTCTTTTCCAGTGAGTCAGCTCTTCGCATGAGGTGGCCAAAGTACTGGAGTTTCAGCTTCAGCATCAGTCCTTCCAATGAACACCCAGGACTGATCTCCTTTAGGATGGACTGGTTGGATCTCCTTGCAATCCTAAAACCATTTATGAATATGAACTACTAAGACCAATTAAAACCTGTGATTTAACAACAAGAAAAAAAATAAGACCTAGAAAACAAAGAACCAACATATGTAAAATGTTAAAGAACCTGTCTGACAATGCAGGAAGCGTAAGAGATGTGGGTTAAATCTTTGGGTCAGGAAGATCTCCTGGAGGAGGGCATGGCAATACACTCCGGTAGTCTTTCTTGCCTAGAGACTCCCATGGACAGAGGAGACTGGCAGGCTATAGTCCATAGAGTTGCAAAGAATTGGACATAATTGAAGCGACTTAGCACGCATGCACACACGCACACGCGCACACACACACACATACTTCTCTCCCTATGGGTGATGGGACTCTCTAAACCACTGTACATAACTTCAAATCCATTTCTTTGGCTGTACAAATTTGTCGTCAGACCCTGCTAGCCCTACCTTATTGGCAAGGGCACATGTTGATTAAAATGGCATTGACGATGTTCTGATCTGCTTTGAATAATAGAAAATTCAGATTAAGGAAAGATTATGCTAATGAGGGAGAAGATCTTAGAGTGGGAAGGGATTTTTGAAGATGGCTTGTTCAGCTCACCGACTGACATGTGCTTTCTGTCTCTAATATCCTGCCTCACGGTCTTTTCTTGATCATCTCCAGTAATGAGAAAACTGCAACCTCCAGAGGCAGCATTTTTATCTTCAGACAGTGCTGTTAAGAAGCCCTTAAACATAACCCTGATCTGGCTCTATGTACCTCCCAGTGTGTTCACCAGCTGTGCTCTCCACGACATATAGCATAAATCTAAACCACTGTCATATGGAAGAGGAGTTTGATATTTCATATGTTAACAGGACAGGTAAGAAAGAGATCCATTTAATGTCAGAGACAGTTGTCACTTCACTATCTAAAGATGCTTGCATTCCTCAAGCGGTTCTTTACAAAGAGCGAGACTGTTAAGTAAAAGCTTTAAAAATAATTCCATTACCCACTTTACAAAGACAGAGTGACAGCCAATCATTAGAAGAAAGTCTTCTTGGATGATACACAATTTGCAAAAGATGTGATTTCATCCCTTAGAAAGGAGATGTATAGTAAATTCCCACCAATAAATGAGTTGTGTTTGCTTGTGTATCGTATCTTTCCCATGGCTTCAGTTTATAGATGAGATTCATTGCAAGTCCCCCTCAAACTGTTAAAGTTCTATGGACAGAAAGAATTCTGGAAATGCCTAAAACTTCAGCCACCTCTGACTGCTTATAAAGAGACAACCAGAAAGTTCAGGAGCGTGGATAGCTCAAACGCACAAACGCACTCTGAAGGCTGTGTGTCCATCCAAGTGGTCCACTTTCTGGCCCATGGATAAATCCGAAAGGCATATGCAAGGTCCACAGACCACAGAGGCCCTTAGTCATCGCTTTCAAATCCCTCATCATATAGATAAGGATTCTTGAGGTCAGGAACAGAAATTAGAAGTTCAGAGTCATTCAGGAAGTCAGGAGCAGAGAAAATACTAGAATCTGAAGCTTTGGTTCCCTGGTCCAGGCATTTTTTTTTTCCTTTACTTTTCTGTTGTGGGTTGCAGTTCTTTATGGCCTGGTCCAGCTCCCGACAGATGCTGTCTTCTGGAGTTCCCCATCCTCTGCTCATTCTGCTTGGCCACATGGCAGACACCTGACTGTCCCTGAGACACACCCAGCAGCCTTTGCACTGCCCATCCTTCTGCCAGGCATACGGTCTCCCTCACAGCTGCTCGAACCACCGACTCACTTCACCTAGGTGTCAGTCCACATGCCACCTCCTCAGGGAGCCTGTCTCTGATCATTTTATCTAAAAGAAGACTCTTTATCACTCGTTTCTCTGATTTAGTTTTCTTCACAGTATTTACCAAGTATCCTGACGTAGAAGTTTTCAAAATATGCATATTATGTGTGCATGCATGTACATTTCATGTATATTTATTTCCAATAAATATAACTTCCATGAAAATGAGGACTTTGTGAGTTTGTTCACTATCATACACCCAGAATCTAGTGGGTGCAAATAAATCTTTCTGAAAGCCTAATTAAACACCACCTTTGAAATTATTCAATGCAGTTTAAGAGGGGAATCAGTTGAGAGTTCAAATGGCACAACACACCCCTCAACCACTGGAAACTCAATTCAGAACCTCATCTTACAAAAGACAGGTTCGTTTCTTTGCCTCTGGTCTCCATTTTCCTAGTTCAACTCAAATATTCGCTGAGAGCCATATACTCAACAAATATTTGTTAAACGAAGTAGTGAATCCAAGCACTGATTTAAAAGGCACATTTTTGTAGTAGAATAAGCTCAGGGAACCTAGAAGCCTGGTCCTTGCTCAACCAATAGCTGTATTAGTTTAGACACGCTTCTTATGCAATAACCATATTCAATTAATCACCAAATAATTAATAAAAAGGATAAAAACAGATTTGTTCTAAGAAACCTTCCAACTCTGACATTCTAGAATATCATAAAATATTCTCTTAGGTTATTTTCTTCTTGCAACTGGCTGGTGTTAATTGATTTTAGTAGTACCATCACATTTGCAGGCCTTCAAGAAATTTGTTCTTTACCACAGTGATGGCCGAGGTCATTTCAAGGAGCCAACATGCCAAGCCGCAATGAGGCCCCATTTATCCACAGGTCCATTTCCCAGCAATCTGACTCATTCAGGCCCTTTTGATCCTGAACCCATCAAAAGAGTCCCCTGGGTGCCCAGATGAGCTGGCAGAAAGCCTCAGCGTTAAAGACCATGTACATTGCTTCTCATCCCCTCTATCAAAGCATTACTGGGTCTAGATTCCTGTTTTCCATCAATGACTCAAGGGTGCTATTTCCTCTCCTGGAAATTGTCTTCCCTGTCCATACTTGCTGATGAATCCCTATGTGTTTTTCAAGCTAATCTCAAATTCTCACTGTTCTAAGACACTACTACAGCCTCCTACTGCCCACAGAGTGGAATGCAGTACCTTTCATGCTCTCATTCTGACTTGTGTATCCCTTCCTAACAGCCTGGCCATTCTGTGTCATTGTCATGCTTGTTGAGCCTCTAGACTTGTTGAGGTCACTATTGTGTTTTATTTGCCCCGTTCCCTAGGATGGAGTCTGGCAGAGAGTAAGTGTGCAAATAGTACTTTCTAGAGACTTCCAGTGATGCCATCCCCTGGACCTTAGTGAAAGAAACCCAGTAATCCAAAAGAGAATGCTTGGAGAAGGCATTCAGGAGAGACAGATACATGAATCCTAAGCAGAATAATAGGTGACACTGCGTGACATTGAGGGAGGAGACGGAAAGATCTCAAACCAGATGCAGAACCTCGAAATGGCTTGGGATGCTAATGGGTCTTTAGAATGACATCTCTGAGTGATTTTGAAATTACAGAGTTCTGTATGGCAGATGGGAATTCAGAATTTCTGGAAATGTCAACTACCTTTCAGAAAGATGTCTATTAATAAGAGCTTACTGTACTTGCTTGGTGTTTGACAGGTTCGACTTCAGTTATCTGGAAAAGGCCAAGCAGAGGAACGGGACTTTACCAAGTCATAAGTGAAAAGTAAAAGTGTTAGTCACTCAGTCATGTCCAACTCTTTGTGGCCCTGTGGAGTGTAGCCCCCACCAGGCTCCTCTGTCCATGGAATTCTCCAGGCAAGAATACTGGAGTGGGTAGACATTCTCTTCTCCAGGGGCTCTTCCCAATCCAGGGATTGAACCTCAGTCTCCCACACTGCAGGGAGATTCTTTACCATCTGAGTCGCCAGGGAAACCCATCAAGCCATAAAGCAACATGATTTGATTAAATGGTATCAAGTACTCAGCATCGTACAATTCGGCTAAAATGATCAGTAAGATGCTAGCACACAACTGACTGGCCAAGTCTGTGAGGATTTAGGTTCTCAGTGGAAGAGGAAAGGTCAGGAACCCTGGTAACCTGGAAGACGCGAGGAAGGGAGGGTGAGGTTTGGACTACAGTGTACATGCTGAGGAGGATGGATGTTAGTAAAGAGGAAGAAAAGAAGGTACTCTTGCTGATGAAGACCACTCCAGAAAAGGGTGGGTCTGGCAAGAAATGGAATCGAGAGAGTCAGCGGAGTAGCAGTTAGGGCAGCGTCTTGCATGGTGTGGTAGGTTATGTGGATCATTGACAGCTGGCCAGAAGAACTTGGATCCAGAAGTAAAGTGCTGACTCGTGAGGAGGGAAATTAACTAGCCTCGTTGCTACTACATGGTCACAAATAGTTTGATGGTATTGGTGTGGGTGCAGGTGCCCAATTTCTGGAATCCTCATAAACCTACTAAACTTTTATTAATGCTGAAGATGGCATGTAAGTGGTAATAGAAAGAACCTAGTGGAATAGATGGCAACCCACTCCAGTATTGCCTGGAAACTGCCATGGACAGAGGAGTCTGGTGGGTTATAGGCCATGGTGTCACAAGGAATTGGACATGACTGAGCACACACACACACACAAGAGGGATAGAAGGAAATGGAGAGGAGAGAATAAAAATATATATCACTTATTTCATCCAAAAGTTATATATAATTTGTATACTTAACTGATCAGGTGTTTACTGAACGGATGTTTTTAAACATCATCAAGATGCTGTGTGAGACACAGACCTTGACCTTAAGCTAGAAGGTAGGAAGACAAACTTAGATAAGATAGATGTTAACCTGGCTCGCTACACTTAAGGCAGGGACATTAAGCAGGAGATGTCTGTAGTAGTTCAGGTGAGAAATTGTATGGAAATAAACACATGATGGTCACAGCAGGGGTTGCAAAGGAGAAAACACAAGGCACATTGAGAAGGAAAATACAAAGAAGGGATTTGGTGATACGTTTTCGTTACTTAATCACTTCATTCCTTTAGTTCCTTTTGCTGAGCTCTCACTGCCAGGCTCTGCAGCATTTCCTAGAAACATAAGGAAATGGGCATCAGGATAAACTGCATTGCTTTGTCCTCCCAGGAGCCAGACACAGTATTAAGAAGTCTATGTACATCACGGCATGTAATGTTCAGAAGGTTCCTGTAAACAGATACTGTCATTCTCATTCTATAGTCACAGAAATCAGAGCTCAGAGACAGTAAACAACTTGCTCAAGCCACACAGCTAAGCTGAGCTGGTGTTAAAATGTAGGTGTGTGGATTCTAAGCCTGGCTCTCTCATCTCTGCTACAGAGATGACAAGGAGGACGTGGCTTGTGTTATTATTGGGGTCAGCCTTGTGAGGGGGAGGTAGAGGACAGGCAGGATGGAAAATTGCAATGGGGGCACGCCCAGAGCCTTCAGAAATGGAACACGAGTTGGAGGAGAAGGAAAATCCCAAGATGTTTAAGCTGCTGACTCGGAAGGTCTTTGTTGCCTCCAGCTATGTTAGAAGACTCGGAGGCCATTTGGGAAGTGCTCTTGGTTGTGCCTCCAAGGACTGGGGTGAGGGTAGGGGTCCTGGTTCCACCACGATGTTGAGCAACTGACCTTCCCTCTACTGGTCTGGGTTTTCCCATCATCCAGAAGTTTCAGACTAAGTATTCTCCAAAGTTCCTTTCATCTCTACTCTGGTGGTGGAGAAACTGAATTCCAGTGGCTGATGAACAATGAAAAGTCAACAGTTGGCCTTTTCTTGGTATTTTTCGCTCCTCCGTGAGATATTTCCTCCACTGCTTTCCAGTTCATCTCCTAAAGTGTGAGACAGAATCAGAAGGGGTTTTGGGTGTCTGTGAGGAATCTCAGGGGGAAACAAAGTAGCAACCCTAGACTAGGTCTTTTTCTCTGGAGTTCATAACCTCATTCCCATTTCCCTGGGGTCTGGAGGATAGAAGGCTGCATTCACTTTATCTGAAGAGAGAGAGGCACAGCTGTAGAAGATAGAATGCCCACAGCCTGGCCCCCTGCTCTCAGCACTAGGTTGGGAAATGAAAGAGCCTGGAGATGGGGCTCGAGTGGAGATGGATACGGAGAAAGTACACCCTTCTCCAACTGACTCTGTGCTTCCAGCCATCACCCCATGTGGGTGACTGGGAAAGTTGAACACCCTGCCATAGCCGGAGGCTCAGCTATTATACACGTCTGGGCAAAGGCAAAATTGGGACAGAGAATGGACTTCTGTTCAGGCAGGACTTTCAAAGGGCTTGGTGCCCACACTGATAGTTTCTGTTGGCACAAACGATGTCTGTTCAGTTGAAACTGAACTTCTCCGTAAACTCAGTTTCCTCCTACCCACTTTCCCTGTTTCTCTTTTCGTATACTTAACAGAATAACATCCCCACAAGTACGTTTTTAAATCCAATTTCTGATGGAAATATGTTAGATTCTTCTCAGTGGTGTGCTCAAGTCAGCTCATAAGCTGATGGTTCGATTTTTAAAAAATTTGTGAGTTGGGTATTAAACATAGCCATTATTAAAAATTAAATTATGAAACTTATTAAATAAATTATAGTGAAAACAGCAATAAATACTCAAAATTAACACTGCCTAATTATTTTTCTACATTTTATCTTTATTTATGCTCTTGAGGTTCTTTACTTTCCATCAAGTCTATGCCCTGAAAATACTATACAATGGTGTACACATATTTTTGCAATTCAGTATTCAGTAAGTTTATCATGGTAGCTAGAAAATGGTCATGGTTGGACTTATTTACACCATGGAAATCTGCAAACATCACAGATCAAGGCTTGATTTATTGATTTGTTGATTGCCTTGACATAAGAGAGTGACGGATAAAATGTTAATACTGTAACTTAACCTAAAACTATGTGATTTCTGTAGCCATTAAATTGTGAATAACATACAAATATTGTGAATAACATACAAAGATACTATTTTAACTTTCAAAAACAATTATCTGAGTCAGAAAAGAAGTTGCTCATGTCATCGACAAGTGAGATTCCAGCACTCATCTTTATTATGTCACTTTCATCTTCCTTGTTAACTAAAGTGAAAATACCAACTAACAGTCATGTCTAAACCACACGCATTGTTAATCAATAGCATTTTAGGTTGGCAACAGATGCTTGAGTTTGGCAAAAATCAATGAAGCATTCTGTGAGAATCAATTGGCTATATGGAATTTACAATAAAGAGTGTATTTATAGTTTATTAACATTGTAAACTGTGTATGACACATACTTTACATTAGTAAAATGTATAATCCACTGTGTACAAATCTGTTTGCAACATATACATTATATAATTTTCCCCCAGAGAGCTGGTTGATAAATACCCACCAGCATACTACTGACTCTTGGGGTCGTCATTTGACTGACAGGAAAATGGAGGTTTATATTAAATGGCAGTGTTTGTGACATTGGGTTCAGACAGCATTAGGCCCAGGGTAGATACTCTGGTTAAGCTACTTGGAGATTATCAAGGTTCCATAATATTATTATATCATATTAAAGTACTCTATCATTTTTATTTCCAATGTTTTCTAGTGACTTGCTAGCATAGTCATTCACTCCTTATCTCCAAATAAAAATTTCTGACAGAAGTCTTTGACACTGAGGACTCCCAGCAGGATAGAAACATGGCAGGCGGTTGGAGCTGGGATGAAGCTCAGAGAGAGGGGGCAGACTAGGAGCTCTCTTCCTTGAAAGCTTGGTGTCCCAAGAATGAGATTTCATTCCATGCAGTGACATTTTTAAAGCCTAACCTCTTGGCCACCCACTTGCACAAACCTATTTTACCTTTACCTGGGTATCCACTAGGCGCTTTATAAATGCAGACTCCGCCATGAGTCAACACAAGATATATCAACCAAAGCAGTGATTATTTACTAAAAGCATGTTTTCTGTCTTACTCAGTGCTAGGTGCTTCATAGCCATTCACTTTCACCTTTAAATAGCTGCCTGCAGCTATTATTATCTGACTCCATTTTACAGATAAGTAAACTGAGGGGCAAGGATGTTACGTTTTAACTAACATTAGGCAGATCACTTATTAGCTGGTCTTTGTTTCCAGGCAGGTTCTGAAATGCCTTCTTGCCCTGCACCCTCATGATGGAGGTAGGGGGAGAGTGCTGTTGCACCGGGAAGAAGACTATACCTGAGTGCCCACGCCCTCTGGACTGCACGTGAAAGTGAAGAACAGAGCTGACACCCCTAGAGACTCTTCTCAAAGTATCAGAATGACTTAGAGAAGCTCTGGGAAGAACTGCTTTTCAGGAAGCTTCCCTGTCTGCACAGAAACAAAAGCTCTGAGAAGCTCGTGTGACCACGACGTGCCTGAATTTGCTGGGCTCCTAAACAATCCAGTGCAGGGCTGACTGGAAAGACTAGGGGTGCCTCCCAGTTTGTATCTCCAGGGAACACTCTGAGGGGCAAGAAAAAATTTAGAGAATAAAAATGAAGATTTATATAGCATTGACCAGGTGCCTGGCACTGTTCTAAGTGCTTAAGATATTAAGATATTAAAGATATATTAATTAAGATACTAAATCAATTTCCTCCTCAGGACACCTTACAACACAGGTTGTCTCAGTCTGCCGGTTCGGATCCATTCTCTTCTTCTTCCCAGGCAAGGCTAAGCATGAACTCCCAGCGTCCCCTGGGTCAGGTGTGGCAACCCCTACGTTGGTCAACGGTGTTGAGTGGCAGGGACTAGGGCCTGTTCCAGGCCAGGCCAAGGAGCTCCCATGGGTTCGCCCCACACCCCCACTGTGTTTTTCTCGGTCTCTGGAAACCAAACACTACAGTTGGTAAAACTACCCTCAGCTTGAGTCCCCTGAATTACTGGGAAAAAATTCCCTGCTCATCTGAAACTTCTCTAGACTATTCTTGTGAGTGAGAAATAAACTTCTTTTATGTTGAGCTATGGCAAATGTGAGTGTCTTTGTTACCACCACCTCGTTTATTCTAATGACACTTTATACTCTTATTATCATCTCCATTATACAGATGAGGAAACTAAAGTACAGGTCACTTGCCCAAGGTCACACATCAAGTCACACAGCTAGCCGTGGTAAAGCCAGAATCTAAACCCAGGCAGTCTGGCTCCAGCATTTGTGCTGTTGACCATCACGCTACATAGCCCTTTATGGACTAGGAGAGATGGCTGATGAGAAACAGACTGTGGGATGGGGGAGAGGGGGGCCACAGCCACCAGGTGGTCCCATACACTTTCTGTTCTGCTTGCATAGATCGGTAAACCGAACTGTTAGGAGAAGAGACTTCCCCAAGACCCCTCAACAGGGTTAGAATTTGTTTTCCTCATTCCCAGTTCTCTCTGCTGTTACCATTTAGCCTGGCGGCTAAGCACAGCTTAACCATAGGTATACAGTACTATAAGGCTGCATATAAAATACTCCAGCCACATGGCTTTTGCAGAACCTCCACTTTCACAGATTGGCGGATGGAGTCCTGGGAAATGAACTAGCCTGCTCAAGGTCACCCAGTTAGAAAGTAGAGTAGACCTGGTGTTCTGACTCAGAGCTGTTTTTTTAACCAGCCCCCACTTTGCCCTAGATAAGTGGTATGGAGCGAAGAGCTGAGATACCAACCTTATAAACTCAAAGTAAAATAAGGGAAGCGATATGTCTTGAAAGGAGGCTTTAAATCCAAACTCAGTGGCCCTTCTTTAGAGGTAATAATATTTACACCAGGCATTCCCACCAGCTTTATTTTCCCTGGAGTTCCTCCTTGCACAATCCTCTGGAGCTCTGAGATCAAGTCTTCTGTCCTTGTTTGGGCATCTGCAGGCATCTCCTGGAGCAATACTGTCTCACTCATGGGAGGTCTCAGAGTCCAGCGCTGCCCATGGGCAGGAGAACAGGGTAAGGTTTCCTGAATGCAGAATCAGCCAAGCGTGTGGGGTGACAGACATCTACACCTCTATTTTTTCCTATGAAGAGACTGAAGTCCATGGCGTGGAAGGGATGTGGCCAGTCCCCGTGGCTGTCATGCCCTTTGCAGGCCAGGATCAATAATCAATAAAGGGGGGGGGGGGGCAGCCAGAGGCATGAAGGATGGCTAGTGGCACGAAGTGGGGGGCTTTCCAAAATGTAGCCACAGCCAGGGTTTCGCAGGAAGAAGGGGTTCACTGTCACTGGTCTTCAAAGACCCTCCAGGACAGTGCAGTTCATCTACTTCCCTGCAGGGGTGGGTGACCGACAAGGAGGACCTGGGGAGGGGACAGGAGCGCCCCGATTCCCCACCCCACCCCACCCCTCCCCGCTCCGCCAGTCCCGCCCTCTCCGTCTCTCCCTCGGCCGGGAAGCCGCAGCTCCGCATTGCAGGGGTCCCTGTGGGCCGGGGTCGCCGCGCCCCCGCCGGTCCTTCCTTTGTCCCGGCGCGTCTGCGGCAGCCGCGGAGCTCGGCTGCAGGCGGGGCGGCCGCGCGCCGCCCGGTGCACCAGCACCATCTAGGGGCGATCCGGGTGGCGGGGGTGGCGCCCGCGTAAGAGGGGAGAGAGGTCCGCGGGCCTCGGAGCATCACCGCGCACCTCGGGCAATTGGCCGCCCCAGCCCCAGCCTTAATTAAAGTAGAGGTATGGGCCCTCCTAAAGGTGTGAGGCCATTTCACTCCCTTGATCGTGTTTGATCGTTCCAACAACTGAGTTCCCCCAGGGGTTTAGTAACCCCAAAGGGCACCGCAGGTCTGAGCAGAACCAAGACTCAAAGTCCGCAAACGTGTGCACTATATATGCCCCTCTATTGCACTGCCCAGGGCAGGGGGGTTCCCCTGATACCTACAGCTATGGGAACTTTGTCTTGCTGTGTGATCTTGACCCAGAAGCCTGACCTCTCTGAGCCTTAATGGTGCCGCTCAGCCTTAGGGATCATCCCAAAACCTTCCTTTGGGGAGGATGAGTGTGTCAGCCATGGGAAGATTTCTAAGTCAGAATTCACTCCAAGAAGGTAAATCAGAAGCAGTGAGTCATGGCAAGGATCAAGAAGAAAGGACCTCAGGAAAAAAAAAAAAAAAAGGAGCTGGCTCCATAAACTGTCAAATTACTATTCCCAAGAACTGGGTGGTGCAGAACACTGTGCCAGAGGCAAAACCTCTTTTGGACTCGGCTTTGAGGCGGGCAACCCGTGTCATTATCTCCATTTTACAGCTGGGAAAATCGAGGCACAGAGAACCGAAGACGTTTTCTCAACCTTTCGGTCCTAGTAGAGCCAAGACTGAGGTCGCTGCCTTGGCCACCCGGCCTCCCTCTCCCAGGCTGGGGCCTTTCCGGAGACCCTGAGAAGGTCTGGAGGCACAGAGCCCCTCACCCCCTCACTTTCAGGGCAGCGCCCTGAGGATGCTGGCAGCAGAAAGAAGGATATGGGAGGGTTCGGGATGGAAAAGAGAAGACCCAGAGGGGCATGGAGCTGAAGACTCTCTAAATAGCAGGAGGACTAATACAGGGATGAGGAAGCAGGGGAATGAGGCAGAGACGGGGTGCAGGAGGTACAGGGTGAAGTGGTCAGGTTTTATTTAGCAAGGCAGGGAGCAGAAGCTGAGACAGAGGGAGCTCTTGTCTGCGGCCTATGGGGTAACCTTCTCCCCAGAGCATCCCGTCTTCCTGAGGCCACAGCCCACTACTCCTGGCTCCTTTGACATCCATTGACCTTACTCTCAAAAGTGTCCAGACTGTAGCCTGGAGCTGCCAAGACCAGGTGTAAGACTGGTGAAGAGGACTCTGCCGCCTCCCCTGCAAGGGTAGGTTTGTTTTGATGTGCGGTGTAGCCAGGCCTCCCGTCATTTGTACAGGCTTACCAACTCCCATCAGTTCTGAACAATCTCCATCACTTCAGGTGACCAGAATGTGTATCTCTTACAACTCAACTGTCTGATGAATGCGGTCCCAAGTCATCCACCCTTTCTTGGAGCGGTGGCCTGGGTGTGAGGCTTGCTCCCCAGGCACTGGGACCTCTGGGAGTTCTGGACTATTCATTTTCTGCCCTGTTTTCCCCACTCCTACTCCAGCACAATGCTGCTGATGAGAGAGAATTTTCTGGTAACACTGTTGAAGTGATAGTACTTTACTCCTTCCTACAAACCACAGTTGCTTCTGGGGGCTTCCTGCCGCAGATGTTGGCTGAGGACCTGCTTTATGGCAGGCACTTGGCTGGATCCCATTATTGACTACCCCAGAATCTTTGACTGTGTAGATCACAACAAACTGTGGAAAATTCTTAAAGAGATGGGAATACCAGACCACCTGACCTGCCTCTTGAGAAACCTATATGCAGGTCAGGAAGCAACAGTTAGAACCAGACATGGAACAGACTGGTTTCAAATAGGAAAAGGGTGCATCAAGACTGTATATTGTCACCCTGCTTATTTAACTTATATGCAGAGTACATCATGAGAAACACTGGGCTGGAAGAAGCACAAGCTGGAATCAAGGTTGCCGGGAGAAATATCAATAACCTCAGATATGCAGATGACACCACCCTTATGGCAGAAAGTGAAGAGGAACTAAAAAGCCTCTTGATGAAAGTGAAAGAGGAGAGTGAAAAAGTTAGCTTAAAGCTCAACATTCAGAAAACTAAGATCATGGCATCTGGTCCCATCACTTCATGGCAAATAAATGGGGAAACAATGGAAACAGTAAGAGACTTTATTTTGGGGGGCTCCAAAATCATTGCAGATGATTTTAGCTATGAAATTAAAAGACACTTGCTCCTTGGAAGAAAAGCTATGACCAAGCTAGACACCTTATTAAAAAGCAGAGACATTACCTTGCGGACTAAGGTCCGTCTGTTAAAGCTATGGTTTTACCAGTAGTCGTGTATGGATGTGAGAATTGGACTATAAAGAAAGCTGAGTACAGAAGAATTGGTGCTTTTGAACTGTGATGTTGGAGAAGACTCTTGAGAGTCCCTTGGAATGCAAGGAGATCCAACCAGTCCATTCTAAAGGAAATCAGTCCTGAATATTCATTGGAAGGACTGATGCTGCAGCTGAAACTCCAATACTTTGACCACCTGATGCAAAGAACTGACTCACTGGAAAAGACCCTGATGCTGGGAAAGATGGAAGGTGGGAGGAGAAGGGGTGACAGAGGATGAGATGGTTGGATACATCACCAACTCGATGGACGTGAGTTTGAGCAAGCTTCAAGGGTTGGTGATGGACAAGGAATCCTGGTGTGCTGCAGTCCATGGGGTTGCAAAGAGTCGGACACGATTGAGTGACTGAACTGAACTGAAATGGCTGGATCCAGTTGACACGCTGGCAAATTCCCCTGACACATCTGTCCAGATAGATTCATTAACCCAGTTATACATAGAACCAGTTCACCAGCCTAGGATTGGATACATTCACACATTTCTCATTTTCCCAGCTAATCGTCCAAGTCCCATTAGCCCAATTTAGTGGGAAGGTCTCTATCTCCCTCTCAAGGCCAACTCTTTCTTTGTGGAGGAAGAAAAGTGATATATTGGTACCATTTCAAAGGACACAAAACTTCTAAGCACTGGCTCAGTAAAACCCAGGTCTCCCCACAGCCCATACCCACTTGCCTTTGACTATAGAGTGTGGCAAGGGGAAAAGCACTCAGGGTTGGTGACCTAAAGACTGAAATGAAAATCCTGACTCTGTTTCTTACCACTCGAGTGATCTTGGCTCCCATTCTTCAAACCAGAGTGTCATTCCCAGTTCCCAGAAGCTAATAAACATCTGTGTTTCTTGACCTTTACTGCTTAATGCCAGTTGCAGTGTCCATGTCCGTGAGATGGAATTTCAATATCTGTGTCTTGGCCTGGGGTTTGTAACAAACCCCCAAGGGGTCTTCCTCTGGAAGCTTTAGGCCCCACAGGCACAAAATCCTGGTTAGCATTGTCCTACGTTTCACTGGGCATAGGAGTCTCTTCCTCCCGGTTGCCAGTGAGTGAACCAGGCCTTTGTTAATAGCCAAATCTAAAGAGCTATATTAGATATTGCCTGTAAGACAACATTTTTGGCCCAAGCTTAAGATGATTGCTCATCAATAAAGGCTACCACCTCTCCATGGTTGCAGTCACGGCCTCTGACCTTTGGGGCCTTGTATACTGCAACCTACCTGGAGGCTATACCCAAGTGAGGTTGAGGGGCAAACACTGCTTGTTCACTCAATGTTGGTTACTCTTACTCCGGACATCTTTCTTTAAACTTTGTTTTTCAGGCCTTCACCAGTGCAAGGGTTGAGCTTATGCATTATGCAGACAAGAAAGAGATTTAAGGCAAATGAGAAGTAAGAAACATAGCTTGCAGAAAGTGAAGTGAAACAAAGAAGTTAATGAGAACTAGTGATTATTCATAAATGAATTGCACTGTACATAACTTTTTTAACCTTGCACTTTAAAGTATCCTCAAACATCAAAGACTTTCAAAATGTTATATTTAACTAATTAAAACCACTTCACTTTTATTTAAAGGAAGGACAAGTGTAAATTCTTTTGTTCTGATCTAAATCTCGAATTACAGCACGAGCCTATATAGTTTATAAAGCCTATCAAGCAATTAAGTTTCCTGACTGTTGCTTTATATTGAACTTGCAAAGATAAGCACCTAAGTTAATTATAGCAATGTCACTAGCTTGTTTACTAAATATCTTCAATTATGATTTTTAAAGGGGATGAAAGGCAGATTCAACTGTGTATAAAATACACAAGGCAGCGCCCGTCCCAGGCTGAGTATCAGGGATCAGGGAAGAATAACTGATAATTCATTTCTTGCGCCTGTATTTATGGTTCTTTGGGAAAGGGTCATCTTTCTTTAATTCAGGCAGAAAGCTTGATGTCTTAATCCTATGTTGTCAGTATGAGAAAGTCTTGGCTGAGCCCTGATCGCTCTTGGGCAAAGCAGGATGTGTGAGCCATAGGTGGACATGTGCCTGTCATCGTAATCTCTCTATTGATTGCCCAGAAGTGAGTTTAATGAAGACGGAATGTCTCAAGTAAACACATCATTATCCCTGATCAAGGAAGTGTAAACAGAACCTGGCCTGGGAAGCTGGCTCTTTGTCTTTCCCTACCACAGGCATGTAAAAACGCCTGGGTTCTGGGGATTTGCTTGGGTCTGGAGTCAATAAGGAAACTTCCTGGAACACAGGGGGAAGACTCAGAAACCAGACACGTTGAGGACTCTGACAATGTCTTCATCACCATAGCCTATTCTAAGAATTGGGAAGATGGCATTAAAACAGGAATAGATGAGCCTTATTTTTAAAAATTCAAGTAATCTTAAATGCTTAAAATGATGATAGAGAAGGGATGAAAATAAATCCCCAAAGCATTTGTTATAAGAATACTTTGAATGATGGGAACTAGAGTGGGATTCAGTTTACTTAATCTGACTAAAATCAATATTTTATCTCTCAGTGGCCTCAGAAAAATCATTAGAATGTCTTGATTCTTCGTTTATAGTACGTAATCCATCTACTTTGTATTTAGAATGTACACTCTATAAACTTTGTTTAATTTGCTTTGTTTTTGATGAAGGTAAAGCTGCTTAGACAACTATATAGTGCCAGGTAAATATAGGGGTTATATTTATACAGTGTCTAGCATGTCAGTCCTTAATAGGTGGTTGCTCTTCTAATTGTTATTATAATTATCGTGATCTCCATCATTCGCACCGTTTAATTACCTCCGTGTAAAGTGAAGGGTGTAAGTATGTTTTCATTAATAATGTAATAATGGATACCTCTTATTGATTGTAAACTCTGTGCCAAGTCCTATACTAGGTGCTTTGCATACAAATTAATATTTTAGTTATGCCAGGGACTCGGAGACAACAAAATTGTGAGCATCATTTTACTGAGGCCAGAGGAAGTCAAGCATCTTTGTAGATAGTCCACAGGATCTGTTTGGAGGAATGTTGGCTCAAAGCCAGGTCTGTGTGACTCTATACACCTTACTCTTTCTGCCATCCCATGCCACCCGTTTTGAAGAGATGGACAAAGCATTATTTCAGGTTTTAATTTTTTCCCCGTTAAATGTATTCCAACTGTAAAGCCATCCAGAAACATGGGCTGCGCCTCCTCTCTGAAGGACAACACACGCCTAGAGAAGTCCCTTGGAAGCTCAAGTTCACCCTTGGCATTTTATCACCCTCGTTGTCTTGATTGTTGTTGTTCTCACATGCCTTGTCTCAGTTTTGTTCTGTGAACGTTTCCTGTACACAGACTCTGCTCCAGATACTTGTAAGTATCTTTCATGGTAAACCTACCTTCCCACCCTAGATCTGTTCGTAGGGGGTTTGAAGATTGCTTGAAGGGGGTCCTGCGGTTCCAGGATCTCCCTGCAGTCATAATTAGCCAGAACCACAAACGAGATGAGTTTCCCTGGTGGCCTAGCAGTAAAGAAGCTGCCTGCCAATTCAGGAGACACGGGTTTGATCCTTGGGTCGGAAAGATCCCCTGGAGAAGGAAATGGCAGCCCACTCCAGTATTCTTGCTGCAAAATCGCATTAACAGAGGAGGCTGGAGGGCTACAGTCCACGGGGTCACAAAGAGTCAGACACAACCGAGTGACTGAACAGCAAAGTCAATATCAGGCAGGAGAGGACAGATGCTTCTGTATCCTGCAGTTTCTCCCCAAACCCAGGAGGTGGCTACCTATCAGTCCACGCTCAGCAGTGAACATGCTCAGCAAAAGAGCTCTTTAGATAGACTTGAACACCTCCAGTAACAAGAAGCTCACTACTTCTCAAGGAAGCGGATTCCATGATTGAAAAATGTGGGTGATTTGGAAGTTGGATATAGGCATTTCTTTCTTTTTTTGATTGAGATATATTGACATTGTGTTACTATTAGGTATACAACATGATTCAACACAGGACATAGGAATTTCTATAAAAAGATAAAGGAACACAAATTAGTATGCCCTTTCTAATTGTGGAAGTATCAGGTAGTATTAGGAGCTTTAAAATTACCAAGTGTCAAGGAGCTTTATCCTTGTATTCAGGATAAATTATCAAGTATCAGGAGTTTTAAAACTGTTCTTCCTTTTCAGTTAGTTGATCCTAATTCAATCAGCTAATTCTCTTCTTGGAAATTCACGGACCCAAGAGAGTAGAAAAATTGTTATATTTTTAGATGTCAACATTATATTATTTATAATAGCTTAATGAATATATGCATAATTAAGAATTTCAGTTATCTTAACATTTGCTCAGACAACATGGTGTGCCCATCCTAAAAGACGGCTTACGAGAGAAATGCTTTTTCAGTGTAACTCCCCACTGAAATGACCCAGACCAATTAAATGAGAAACTGGAGGGATAAATCCAGACAGGATTTTTCTCAAGTTGCACTAGTTATTCTCATTGTACAGCCAGGTTAAGAGTCATTCTTCTAGAAGTTTTCTAGTCATCAAAATGGCTTGTTAAAAATCACTCTCCTCCTTCACGGGGCTTCCCTGATGGCTCGGGCAGTAAAGAATCTGCCTGCAATGCGGGAGACCCAAGTTCAGTTACTGGTTGGGAAGATTCCCTGGAGAAGGGAAGGCCTGCCCACTCCAGCATTCTTGCTTGGAGAATCCCATGGACAGAGGAGCTTGGCGAGCTACAGTTAATGGGGTTGCAAAGAGTCAGATACGACTGAGTGACTAACACACACACACATTGTGGAATGTGTTCAAGTTGCACTAGTGATTCTCTCTGTGCAGCCAAGGTTAAGAGTCATTCTTCTAGAAGTTTTCTAGTCATCAAAATGGCTGGTTAAAATCACTCTAGCTCATAATCTTCAGAAAGAGAGGCAGGCGAAAAAGCAGGCCACCTGTTTCTGCAGGACTCCTGTGACATGAAATCACTATTTGCCCTGGTACGCCAGGAGCTAAGGGACCTTCTCACTGCATCATAGTCACATCCAACCATCTTTAGCCCCTCACCCAGATGAGTCTGCTGGCCCTGCTGGGAGGTCCAGATAATTTTGAAGAGAGACAGTTCCAATGTGACAAGCAGACTGGGTCTCTAACTTGCTGACCGATCATGTACATGTCACTTCTAGACTCTGGGTCTCCATTTCTTTTGTAAAATGAAGATAACAACTCCTGCCTTACCAGGAAACTGCCAAGTATGAAGCAGAGATTGGGGATGAAGCCATGCTATGTATGCCCTTGACCAGCTGAAGTACGCACATCTGCCAGAAGTCTGCTGTGTCGGGGAGGGGAGAGAGAGTTTCATATGCACCAGACTGGGAAGGGGTCAGACAGACTGAGCTGACCTGGGGAACTTTACTGAGATCAGGCCCTAACGCCCACTGCCTGTGAGACCCTGTGCCTGCCTGTCCCCTCCAGGATCCTGACCAAGTCAGAGCCTCCCTCTGGTGGCCTCTGTGCTGATCGGCCAGCCCTCCTGGTCCTTTATCACCATCTGCATTCCTTAGAGATACTGGCCTCTCTTTCACATGCCATTCAGGGGATCACCATTCCCATTTCATTTCCTTTGGTGATTTCTTTTGTACAAATTGGAAAAAGCATCAGGAGAAAAAAAAAAAGGAAATCCACCAATTAACCAGCTCTTTTCCCCACTTCTAAAATAGATCTCTGGTCCCAAACCACAATGAGGGGTATGATTCACAGCTTCTGCTCTTTAGCTTCTGTGTCCATCACAGGGGTGGGTGAAGGCCAGTGTGAAGTACCTGGAAGGACTTTTCTGAGAACCAGTAGCTAGACCCTCCTGATCGGCTTCGTTTCTTTGTTGTTTGTTTATGCATTCATTTCTTTACTGAAAATAAAAACTGTCGTGACCTTACTGTCCATAGGGCTGCATTCTTGGGCAGACACTTTGCCGAAGTCAGAGGCCAGGCATTTGGGAAGTGGACGGCAACATAAAACCAGAATCAGACCATTTCTCAGCACTCCCACCACCAGCCACTGCTATTTCTTCTCTGAATGGTGGCGGTAGACTGCTAACTCCTCTCTCCACATCTCTTTTCTTCTGCCTACCTCACAGTCCAGTCTCAGGAAGGAAGTAAGAGCGCTCTTTTATTTTTCTTAAGCCATTTTTAAAAAGGGAATTATAGTTAATTTGCAATATTGTTTGTTTCAGAGTGTCCTTTGTAAAAAGCAATTTGTAATATGTAGCTTCTCTCTTCAAAATTGTACACCGATTACCCATTTCGCTCAGAGTGGAAATCCAAATCCTCACTATAACCTTCAAGGTCACAAGATCTTGCCCTGCCCCCAAGACAGCTCTTAGCTTTCTGGCCGCCTCCTACTGCAGCCACGATGCTCCTCGCTCACCCTCCATCACCGCCGGGGTAAGTCTCGGGATGCGGTGCTTTCTTAGAGTCTCAATTCAGCGCCCTTGATGTGCAGTCTATTCCCAAATGTTGAATTCCCCGCCGCCTCAGCGCGACAGACAGCAGGGCGGTCTGGAGTTTGGACATGTTCAGAAACACTAGTCTGTTCATTAAGAATTTCCTAGTCTGCTTCTACCTGAAGCCAAACATCTGGATGGAATATGCAAAAGCCAGACCGTGTATCTGGGTGTTCTTCACATGCCGACAGAACACAGATCATCTGGAGACTATTGCAGTTTCACTCTTTACCCTTGAGTTAAGGTTCAGTTACTTTAAATTCAACAAACACTTGTTTACTCCAGCTTTATTTTTTTTTTTTTTAATCTTTTCCCGATAGAGAGATGAATGAGTCCCACCATGAAGGAACTGGCAGGCTAGCTAAGGTCACAGGTAATAATTCTACCCAAGGCTAAAAGTGCTCTGTGAAGATACCTGATCTGGATCCAGTGGCTGCTTCATGAAGGGACGGACCCCCGGCAGACAAATCAGAGGCCATCATCACTGATGAACTGAATGTTCCAACTGCAATGCTTGAAGTTGCAGTCTGTCAAGGCAATGAAACTCAGCCCAAAGTTCAGTTGTTTCCTCTGTAGAATGGGGGGAACACCTTTGAGTTGTCCAAGGCTGGGGTGGACAGTATGGAAAAGGATTTGAGGTCATGGCATATGGGGAGTACCATCCTTAACAGCAAATAGGGGGTGTGTATGTAATTTAAAAATTCTGTCTTTAAAAATACAATTTAGCCCAAGGGCTAATATAGGAGCTTTACCTCTTTTGAAAGTAGATCCTTCCCCTGCTCTCCCTACAGGAGAAACATTTACTCATCACTTAAGATGCAGCATAATTGCCCCCACTTTCCTGGAGAAGTCTTCTCGACTGTGAGTACATCGGCCACTTTTGTCTGTCTGCAGCCAGCTCTCATCAGACTAAGCTCTGCCACACTGTCTACTTCACCATGTTCTCCTTGCTTATGTAGGGGTCCTACCCAGACCAACAGAAGGGAATGCATGTCCCCTCCCTGGACACTTTGGAGTGGACCATCTTTCACATTCCAGTGTGGTGCTTTCTCTAGACCCTCCCCAGGGAGCTGGACCTGAAGGGAAGATGGGGAAGGGCCAGAAGGACCCCGGAGAGCTGAGATGAAGGATATGGGAAGACAGGTGCGGCACCTGTGGGCACAAGGTACCAAGCCCTTGGGCTTTCTCTCAGCAGGGTCCATGGGGCAGAGAGGACATTTGGGGACATGCATCAGGCTGCCATGGGTAGATACCGGACACCTTGGGTGCTCCTCCCTTCCTTCGTTTTCCAGGTCTTCCGTGATACCTGCACCATTTTGTTTAACTTTTTATTTTATATCAGAGTGTAGTTGATGAACAATGTGCTATTTATCAGTCCAGTCACTCAGTCGTGTCCCTGTCCATCACCAACTCCCAGAGCTTACTCAAACTCATGTCCATCAAGTTGGTGATGCCATCCAACCATCTTATCTTCTGTTGTCCCTTCCTCCTCCTGCCTTCACTTTTTTGTAACATCAGGGGCTTTGCCAGTGAGTCAGTTCTTCACATCAGGTGGCCAAAGTATTGGAGTTTCAGCTGCAGCATTTGTCCTTCCAATGAATATTCAGGACTGATTTCCTTTAGGATGGAATGGTTGGATCTCCTTGCAGTCCAAGGGACTCTCAAGAGTCTTCTCCAACATTACAGTTCAAAAGCATCAATTATTCAGCACTCAGCCTTCTTTATAGTCCACTGGAAAAACTACTGGAAAAACAATACTTTGGCTAGATGGACCTCTGCTTTTTAATATGCTGTTTAGCTTGTTCATAGCTTTTCTTTCAAGGAGCAAGTGTCTTTTAATTTCATGGCTGCAGCCACCATTGGCAGTGATTTTGGAGCCCCAAAAATAAAGTCTGTCACTGTTTCCATTGTTTCCCCATCTATTAGCCATGAAGGGATGGGACCAGATGCCATCATCTTAGTTTTCTGAATGTTGAGTTTTAAGCCAACTTTTTCACTCTCCTCTTTCACCTTCATCAAGAGGCTGTTTAGTTCCTCTTCAGTTTCTGACATAAGGGTGGTGTCATCTGTGTATCTGAGTTTACTGATATTTCTCCCAGTAATCTTGATTCCAGCTGTGCTTCATCCAGCCCAGCATTGCATATGATATACTCTGCATATATAAGTTAAATAGGCTAAATATAGTTAAAGAAGTTAAATATATATAAGTTAAATAAGCAAGGTGACAATATACAACCTTGATGTAGTCCTTTTCCTATTTCGAACCAGTCTGTTGGTCCATGTCCAGTTCTAACTGTTACTTCTTGACCTGCATACAGATATCTCAGGAGGCAGGTCAGGTGGTCTGGTATTCCCATCTCTTTCAGAATTTTCCACAGTTTATTGTGATCCACACAGTCAAAGGCTTTGGCATAGTCAATAAAGCAGAAGTAGATGTTTATCTGAAACTCTCTTTCTTTTTCAATGATCCAACAGATATTGGCAATTTGACCTCTAGTTCTTCTGCCTTTTCTAAATCCAGCTTGAATATCTGGAAGTTCACAGTTCATGTACTGCTGAAGCCTCACTTGGAGAATCTTGAGCATTACTTTGCTAGCGTGTGAGATGAGTACAATTGTGCAGTAGTTTGAGCATTCTTTGGCATTGCCATTCTTTGGGATTGGAATGAAAACTGACCTTTTCCAGTCCTGTGGCCACTGCTGAGTTTTCCAGATTTGCTGACATATTGAGTGCAGCACTTTCACAGCATCATCTTTTAGGATTTGAAATAGCTCAACTGGAACTCCATCACCTCCACTAGCTTTGTTCATAGTGATGTTTCCTAAGGCGCACTTAACTTCGCATTCCAGGATGACTGGCTCTAGGTGAATGATCATACCATCATGGCTATCTGGGTCATGAAGATCTTTTTTGTATAGTTCTTCTGTGTACTCTTGCCACCTCTTCTTAATATCTTCTGCTTCTGTTATGTCCATACTCTTTCTGTCCTTTATTGTGCCCATCTTTGCAGGAAATGTTCCCCTGGTATCTCTAATTTTTTTGAGGAGATCTCTAGTCTTTCCCATTCTATTAATTTCCTCTATTTCTTTGCATTGATCACTGAGGAAGTCTTTCTTATCTCTCCTTGCTACTCTTTGGAACTCTGCATTCAAATGGGTATATCTTTTCTTTTCTCCTTTGCCTTTAGCTTATCTTCTTTTCTCAGCCATTTGTAAGGCCTACTTAGGCAACCATTTTGCCTTTTTGTATTTCTTTTTCTTGGGGACAGTCTTGTTCACTGCCTCTTGTACAATGTCATGAACCTCTGTCCACAATTCTTCAGGCATTCTGTCTATCAGATCTAATCCATTGACTCTATTTGCCACTTCCATTGTATAATAGTAAGGGATTTGATTTAGGTCATGTTTGAATAGTCTAGTGGTTTTCCCTACTTTCTTCAATTTAAGTATGGATTTGGCAATACGGAGTTCATGACCTGAGCCATAGTCAGCTCCCGGTGTTGTTTCTGCTGACTGCTTAAGCTTCTCCATCTTTGGCTGTAAAGATATTAATCAATCTGATTTCGGTATTCACCATCTGGTGATGTCCATGTGTAGAGTTTTCTCTTGTGTTGTTGAAAGAGGGTGTTTGCTATGACCAGTGTGTTCTCTTGGCAAAACTTCGTTAGCCTTTGACCTGCTTCTTTTTGTACTTCAAGGCCAAATTTGCATGTGACTCCTACTTTTGCATTCCAGTTCCCTATAATGAAAAGGACATCTTTTCTGGGTGTTAGTTCTAGAAGGCCTTGTAGATCTTCATAGAACCATTCAACTTCAACTTCTTCAGCATTACTGGTCAGGGCAAAGACTTGGATTACTATGACATTGAATGGTTTGCCTTGGAAATGAAGAGAGATCATTCTGTCATTTTTGAGATTGCATCCAAGTACTGCATTTCTGACTGTTTAGTTTACTATGATGGTTACTCCCTTTCTTATAAGGGAATCTTTCCCACAGTAGTAGATATAATGGTCATCTGACTTAAATTCACTGATTCCAATCCATTTTGGCTCATTGATTCCTAAAATGTCAATGTTCATTCTTGCCATCTCCTATTTGACCACTTCCAATTTGCCTTGATTTGTGGACCTAACATTTCAGGTTCATATGCAATATTACTCTTTATAGCATTGGGCCTTGCTTCTATCACCAGTCACATTCACAACTGGGTGTTGATTTTACTTTGGGCTCCATTTCTTGATTCTTTTTGGAGTTATTTCTCCACTGATCTCCTGTAGCATATAGGGCACCTACCAACCTGGGGAGTTCAATTTTCAGTGTCCTATTTTTTGCCTTTTCACACTGTTCATGGGGTTCTCAAGGCAAGAATACTGAAGTGGTTTGCCATTCCCTCTCCAGTGGACCACATTTAGTCAGAACTCTCCACCATGACCTGTCCATCTTGGGTGGCCCTACACAGCATGGCTCATAGTTTCATTGAGTTAGAGAAGTCTGTGGTCCATGTGATCCGTTTGGTTAGTTTTCTGTGATTGTGGTTTTCGGTCTGTCTTCCCTCTAATGGATAAGGATAAGAGGCTTATGGAAGCTTCGTGACAGGACAGACTGACTGGGGAAGAAACTGGGTCTTGTTCTGATTGGCGGGGCCATGCTCAGTAAATCTTTACTCCAACTTTCTGTTGATGGGCAGGGCTGTGTCCCCTCCCTGTTTGTGACCTGAGGCCAAATTATGGTGGAGGTAATGAAGATAACGGCAACCTCCTTCAAAAGGTCCCATGCACCCACTGCCACACTCAGTGCCCCCGACCCTGCAGCAGGCCACCGCTGACCCACGCCTCCACCAGAGACTCCTGGACACTCACAGGCAAGTCTGGGTCAGTCTCTTGTGGGGTCACTGCTCCTTTCTCCTGGGTCCTGGTGTGCACAATGTTATGTTTGTGCCCTCCAAGAGTCTGTTTCCCCAGTCCTTTGTAAGCTCTGGCAGCTCTATAGTTGGGTTAATGGTGACCTCCTCCAACAGGGTTTATGCCACACCCAGGTCTGCTGTACCCAAAGCCCTGCCCCTGTGGCAGGCCACTGCTGACCCGTACCTTCCCAGGAGACACTCAGACACAGTTCTGGCTCAGTCTCTGGACTATTTCTAGAGACACTAGAAAAAATCATGATGCTCCCAGACACACAGACTATTGTTCTTTGGTCTTGCAAGAAACCATTCTCCCTAGTATCAGAGTCTCTATTCCTGAGAAGGCAGCAGAATAGTTACTTTCCTACAGAGTCGCTTTCCATAGGAAAAAGAACTTGATTGAAAACCTAAGCTGATGATTTGACCTTGTTTACTGTGGAAAATTCTTCAAGAGATGGGAATACCAGACCACCTTACCAACCTCCTGAGAAACCTGTGTGCAGTTAAAGAAGCAACAGTTAGAGCAGGACATGGAACAACAGACTGATTCAAAATTGACAAAGGAGTATGTCAAAGCTGTGCATTGTCACCCTGCTTATTTAACTTATATGCAGAGTACATCATGCGATTTACCAGGCTGGATGATGCAGAAGCTGGAATCAAAATTGCCAAGAGAAATATCAATAACCTCAGATATGCAGATGATACCATCCTTATGGCAGGAAGCAAAGAGGAACTAAACAGCCTCTTGATGAAGGTGAAAAAGGAGTGGAAAAGATGGCTTAAAACTCAAAATTCAGAAAACTAAGATCATGGCATCTGGTCCCATCACTTCATGGCAAATAGATGGGAAACAATGGAAACAGTGACAGACTTTATTTTTTGGGCTCCAAAATCATTGCAGATGATGATTTTAGCTATGAAATTAAAAGACGCTTGCTCCTTGGAAGAAAAGCTATGACAAACCTACATAGTGTATTAAAAAGCAGAGACATTACTTTACCGGCAAAGGTCCATATAGTCAAAGCTGTGGTTCTTCCAGTAATCATGGATGGATGGGAGAGTTGGACCATAGAGAAGGCTGAGTGCCAAAGAATTGATGCTTTTGAACTGTGGTGTTGAAGAAGACTCTTGAAAACCCCATTGGACTGCAAAGAGATCCAACCAGTCAATACTGAAGGAAATCAATCGTGAATATTCTTTGGAAGGACTGATGCTGAAGCTGAAGCTCCAATACTTTGGCCACCTGATGTGAAGAGTCGATTTATTAGAAAAGACCCTGATGCTGGGAAAGATTGAAGGTACGAGGAGAAGGGGACAACAGAGGATGAAATAGTTGGCTGGCATCACTGACTCGATGGACAGAAATTTGAGAAAGCTCTGGAAGATGGTGAAGGACAGGGAAGCCTGACAGTTCTTGAGGTCACAAAGAGTTGGACATGACTGAGTCACTGAACAACACCAACTGCTCTGAGCAGGCTTATCTTCCTAAGGCCTTGGGAATCTTTGGCCAGGACTGCTTCTTGCAAGCGGGTCCATCTCTATGCAGAGAATGGCAAACCGCAGGTTCGTATGCTCACACTACGTCTTTTCTTACCCCCAGTGCTGTCATGTAGCATCTCAGAAAGCTGCTTCTCTGGTTCTGTCTAGATTTAGAGACTGGTTTTAGCTGCTGACATGATGCTTCGACTGTTTGCCCAGTCTGGATGTTGCTTGTGGTCAAACCCAGCTCTGTTGATTTGTCAAGGCTGTTTGGCCACAGGGAAAGAGGGGTGATAGGACCCATCGATCACTTCAATGCTTTCCCCTGAGAGCATTATACTCACTGAGGCTTGTGCTAAGAGCTTGGGGGAAATAGAGAGGGATGTGACTGAGTCCCACCACGTGGGAGCTGGGGTGACAGAACTAACATAACTCAGGTTGAACATGTTCAAAAGCAAACTGCACTTGTTTTGCCTACAAATTCACTCTTATTTTGTAAATGATTCTGGCCCCTGATCCACTCACTCATACCAGAGACCTGGCGTTCATCCTGGACTTTTCCCTCTCTCTTCCCCCCACAAAGTGATCTTAAATCCTCTTGATTCTTTTTCTGGTTCTCCTTTCCCATGTTGTGAGCCCTGCCTCCACCCAGCTGTTTCTTGTAATGCCCCTGACTTCCTCACGCCATCTCTTCTAGATGACAACTCATGAAAATTTCCTTTTAAAAAACTTGTCAATAATTTTTCCATTGACTTCTGGCTCAAGTCTGCCCAGACATCTGAAAACCAAGTGATCTCCTCAATGCAGCCCCATGGGATGTTTCCATCTCATTTCTCCCTCTTCTTCTTTGGGAGTCAAAGCAGATTCTATACACTGCCCCTCCCCCCCCACCCAAGATTCAGTTCACATTTCCTGATGCTTTCCCCTTTCTTCTTGACTTTCGTCCTGTCTGAAATGTATCTCCCTTTGTCCAAATGCTGCCTGTCCTTCACAACTGGCCCAAATGCTACTTCCTACCTGAAGCCTTCTCTGATCTTCCAATCTGAGGGCATCTTTCTCTTCTCCAAGTCTCTTGAAGACCTTGGAACTGAGCAGAACCCTGTGGGGCTCTCCTAGGTACAAAAACCTTTTTGTGTGCCATTTCTTAATTGCAGGATAATGCCTTCAAGCTCCCTGACCTCCCTTGAATTCCAAAGAGTAGATTCTAACAGTGCTAATCAGGGAAGGGAGGAAATGCAGAAACAAAGGAGAAATAATCAAGAAACAATAGAGTAGTGATTAAAGCAGGAGCTGGGTTCCTTTTCAAGGAATATTCATAATACCTTTGAGTTTTTCTGCAGGAACAAAGGCCCCCACCCAGGTGGAGGATGGCAACTTCAGGCTGAGCCCAAGATCCCTAGGGCACTGCCCTGTTACCTTACCACCAACTAATCAGAAGAAAGTCATACACCCTGCAACCCTCACCCCAAAATTTGCCTATATAACCCTCTCCCTGAAAAGTACTGAGGAGTTTGCGATTTTGTAGAGAATGGCCCATCCATTCTCCTTTGCTTAGCCCTGATGTAACATTTTCTGGACTCCATACTCCTATGTCTCAGTTTGTTAACCTCGCTGTATATCAGGTACTGTTTGCAGAAGCACTGCATTGTAACTAGAGCAGAAGCTTGAGATAAACCAAGCATGGGCTGGAAGTTTGATTAAGCCACTAAATAACCAAGTGTTCTTGGGGAGCTAGTATCTCTAAGCCTGTTTTGTTTTTTAATCCATGAAATGGGAAATCCTCAAGCTTTCTACATTTGTTGAGAGGATGAGAGAATGGAACATGCTAGGCACTGAGTGCAATGCCCATAGTAGGTGTTTGATAAAAGGTGGGTGTAGGGTATAGTTTTCAGTGGGGATTGCTATTATTATTCGAGGCCTGTATTATGCACTGACTGTATTTAAGTTATGTGTGCACTGGCCAAAGCATCTGCCCAAGCCCTGAGTCCTTCTAGCGGGTGGGGGTGGGCTGCCCCAGGGCCTGCCTGGTGGGTGGTGGACTGTTGGGAACATGGGAGGGGGTCTGCTGAGGGCACCGCGCGGTCAGAGAGAGCAGCAGTCCCAGGGATGACAGTATCAAAGGCCCGAGGCCCCAGAAGAACCAGCTTGTTTCATTAAAACAAAGGGAAAGGTTTCCTTGAAAATCCCACTTTTCCCCAGATTTCCCTCTCAGCCGCTTCTGTGGTCACACATGTTTCCGATGAATCCACATTCAAATGAATTTCGGCCGACAAATAACTCGATACAGCTCTTTGGTGGGAGAGAATTCCTTCGGGATGAAGTCATGGTTTGGCTACAGTAAAATTAAAAATAACCCAGAACCCCCCACCGCCCCGCCTGGCATCCACCCAGGACAGTGCATTTGGGAACCATTATCGGGTTTATCGGGGTAACGTATCGCAGAAAACCTGCTTCTGTTTATGGACCATTTTATTATTCCGTTTTGACATTTCCCTTTTTTCTTCAACCCTTTTCCCCCTTAAGCAAATATCTATTAGACTGAGTTGAAATGTGAGCCAACCAAATATATGCTTTTTCAACTTCAGGCTAAAGCAGGTCTGACTAGAAGCAGAAATACTTAAGTGAAAAGTTATGATTTACTTTCTTTCTAAAGGGAAACAGTGTCAGAAGGAGAATTTTATGTGACAAGGGAAACTGGAGCACAGAGCAGGGGCTGGCGGCTGGCATACGCGCTGCCTGGGGGAGCGGCGGTGCTTAGAAGGCGGGGTGTGATCCTGGCCTGTGCTCCCCACGCCCGGGCCAACCACGAACAGCACACAGACAGGACCTGAGTTACTTCCACCGTAGCAAACCCCCAGATTGGATTGTAGGCACAGCAGTGGTCAGATCAGGAAGAGAACTTAGAGACCGCACGGCGCTATCCCGCTTACTAGACTATGGCATCGACGGAGACCCACAGGATGGCAGGACTTGCCCACGGTAACTTCACGGAGGTCTGGTGTTAACCGGCTTGGTCTCAGACTGGAGCTCAGATGGCCTGAGCTTGAGGACCAGTTCTGCCTCATGTTCTCAGGCGAGAGACTTGATTTTATGGTGCCTCCAGCCCATCATCTGTTGTTGCTGGTCAGTCGCTCTGTCATGTCCGACTCTTTGCGACCCCATGGACTGCAGCACGCCAGGCTCCTCTGTCTTCCAATGTCTTCCAGAGTTTGCTCAGATTCATGTCCATTGAGTCAGTGACACCATCCAACCATCTCATCTTCTGTCACCCCCTTCTCCTCCTGCCCTCAATCTTTCCCAGCATCAGGGTCTTTTCCGATGGGTTAGTTCTTCACCTCAGATGGCCAAAATATTGGAGCTTCAGCTTCAGCTACCAGCTGTAAAATGGGATAGTGATTTCTGCCATGTCTGTGAAACAGGAGGATGCAAAGAAGACCCAGCTTGTATAGCAAATACTGACCGAGTGCTTTCTATGTGCTCTGCACTGTTCTAAGCCTTCACTCAACCCGCTTACCACTCAGAGCAGTTGCATCAGTTAGATACCAGAACAGTGTCCATCCCTGGGAATGAGGGAGCTGAGTGAGGCTCAGAGTTTAGTTACATGATCAAGGTTAAGTCTTTGGAGGACGTAGAGGCTCAGTTTGAACCTAGGGTGTCCCACGCCAGAGCCTGTGCTCCCGACTAGAACCAAGTGGTCTCTGTGACCTGTTCCCTCGGAGCCCAGATGTGAAGGTGAAAGGTGAGATCCAGGCTGAGGCGTAATGAGACCAGCGCTCCTGCTTCCTGCACCGCATCCTTTTCCAGGACCCTGAACAGCCTCAGCTTCTGGAGGGAGAGACGGTCAGGCTGCTTTCATGCCCTTTCTGTCGGGCCTGGAGCAACAGATTAAATGATGACATGGAAAGATGGTTTGAATTCTCTTTGTGTGCATCAAAGTGCAGACCTGAAAGGAATGTGTGCCAGTGAGGGTCGGGGTGGGGGGTGGGGTCAGGAGGCGGGCCTTTCCTGAAGGCCGACACACATAACAGCATTTCACGGGTAAGACTGGGGGGCCAGGTGAGGCCCCACCCCCCCGTAGCTGCTGACTGAGGCTCTGCCCTTGAATTTGCTCCCCTCCCCTCTTCCTCCTTCTCTTCAATGTCTGATTGCTCCCAGGCCTGACTGCCTCCTGGCTCGCCTCTTCATAAACCCCTGGATGTGTGGATGATCTGACAACTGGTGCCCCACTTCTTCTTTAATCTCCGTGTTCCTCTCCCTCTCACCCTCTGGGCTCCAGCTCTACTGCTGTGTGTGTGTGTGTGTGTGTGTGTGTGTGTGTGTGTGTATGAATGCATCAAGTTCTCACCCCTCTAGGGGCTGCTACCTCTGCCCAGAATGTTCCACCACCCCACTCTTTGCCCAGCTAACAACTCACCCTTCCCATCTGCTCCAAATGGCCTTCCTCAGACACCACTCCCTTGATCCTCAGCCTTAATTAATCTCCCCCGAATCTCTCCTTACTTCCCTCAAAGAACCATTTCTTTTCCTTTGTGCCCTCCTTACCCTTTGCACTCATACGTGTATTTTTTAAATATGTCTCTTTATTGAGACCAGGTATCTACAAGCTCTCCATTACTCTCATGAACTTTTTGTTATAACCCACATGGCTTATGAGCTAAAAAAAGGTTGCTGCATTGTAAATGGCTATGTAAGCACCTGCATAGTATCTCTGATTTTGCTTCTATACCTTGCAAAACCTGAAATATATTTAAAAATATTTATTTATTATGTTTATGCTGTGTTGGGTCTTAGATGCAGCTCACGGGCCTAGTTGCTCTGCAGCACGTGAGCTCTTAGTCCTCAACCAGGGATCAAACCCATGTCCCTTGCATTGCAAGGCAGACTCTGAACCACTGGAACACCAGGGACATCCCTGAAATATTTGTATGTCTATTTATTTTTTAAATAAATGAAACTTGCCAATTTGTTCAAGACTGTGAGCTCCATTAGAGCAGAGACAATGTCTTTTTTATCTACTCCACATATCTAGTACCCGACTCAGTGCCTTGTATGTAGTGTATGCTCAGTAAATATTGCTGTCCTGAAATTATCAATGGACTTTTCCTTCCTTCTAGCTCCTCCCAGGGGAACGTGAGATGTTCAGTAGGAAGAATTCACGCTACATGTAAAATCTCGTTTGAACTCCAAATCTTCTGTTTACTAGTTGTGAGACTCTGGATAAGTCAGTGTCTTTGAACTTCAAACTTTTTATCCTTTAGGTGAAGTTAATAATTGGAAGGAGCAATTAAGCTCATAAATATAAAGATTATGTAACAGCATGTAAAGACTATATAAAATGTTAATATTTTCATAGTAATTGATGCTTTTGTGCCAGGTATCAATTTATCATCTATCAACCCCCAACCACCTTTCCTTGCAGGCTCTGTGCTAATGGAGAGGGACTCTATTTTCTTTGCCCATTCACACAATGTTTAGTTCTCTCAGTAGAGGGCACTGAAGAAAGAAATCAGGAGGAAGAAACTCCTCCTCTTGATTCTGCTGCTTATTGCTCCAGTCTTTCTGTTGCCAGCATCATATTTGGGAACATTCACTGGGGTTAACCCCCACACCTTTGGGGGGTTCTTCTATAGACAATTTCCCTTTGATTTGTGGGGTACACCTGTGGGCACATCCCCAGTGCATCCCACAGTCATTCCAATGACTGGCTTCCCTGTCAGGCCCGCACATGATAGGTTTCCAGCTTGCCAGCCATGGCTTGTGGGTCCCTGCCCATCTGTTTCAATCTACCTGTTCCTAGATAGAGTATTTCCTGTTGGCCACTTTCAGTTGCAGCTCCCTGCCCTCCAGCCTCAGCCTGATGTCTGTGGACCAGCTCTTTCAGCAACACAATGAACGTCACTGCCATCCAACAGAGTACAAACCGCATCTTCTTCAATGAGGTGAGCTCCATGCTGAGAGAGGGCCCCAGGCTTTCAAGTTGATTTCTTCCTTAGAGGATTTTTATCAACCTTAGGAAGTTCTTTAGAGTAGTCTTTGTGTGTGTGCATGCTAAGTTGCTTCAGTCGTGTCCAACTCTCTGCAACCCCTTGGACCGTAACCCGACAGGCTCCTCCGTTCATGGAATTCTCCAGGCAAGAATACTGGAGGGGATTGCCATGCCCTCCTCCAGGGGTTCTTCCCCACCCAGGAATCGAACCCAAATCTCATGTCTCCAGCATTGGCAGGCAGGTTCTTTATCACTAGTGCCACCTATCAAGTCCAGAGTAGTGTTTACTCCTTTACAAAGTAACTGTAACTGTTATAGTTAATAATTCCTTTTTTTTTTTTTCTGTTCAAATAGCTGTTTGTTCTCTATCTCCTGATTCAACCCTAACTGAGAATGGTTTCAGGAGATAGATATACAAAGTTGAGATTCAGGGTTGCTTCGGTAGTGTCTTTGAACTTGAGGGTAGTGCTGTATTTTTTTGCTAATAGAAAATGAGACACTAGCAATTCATGGCATGCAATGGCATTGCCATTAGTCCAGCTGTCGCCTGTGGTTGAATGTGTTAAAGCGCCAATTGAAGATGTGGCATATGTGGCAGTAATGATGACAGTAAGGACTATGGTGTGGGATGACTCTTCAGAGTGCACGAGAGCAATTATAGAAAGAAAGTGACAAACTCTAGTCCTATAACTGTCAGCTCAAGTTGCAGATTAAGGAGCAAAGAGCTTACAAGATGGTTCTAAAATATGTTCTTGTTTCTTATAGCTGCAGGGTTGATATTGTGAAAAAATCAACAAAAAAATGTATTATGCAAGTTGCTGAATTACAGTAACAGGTGAACTCAGAGTCTTGCCAAGTTTCTCATGTGAGAGTGAAGACGCTCATTCAGAAAGATTAGCAGACTAAAACTAGGATTGAGAACATCTGGTTGGCCCCGGATGCAACTGACAATCTTGAGCCGCCAAGTCACTCTGGATTTCCCTTGACACTGAAATTACCTAGTTCTGCTGTACACAGAAGTCAGACTTACATTCCTGTACCTGAAAATCTTATTACTTAGTCTTCCCTGGGGTAGATGCTTCAATAGTGGACAATCTCTCTCTTTAAAACTTACCACCATCACCTTCTGTTGCCAACAAACCCATAGTTAGTGCTAAGTGGCTTCAGTCATGTCCAGCTCTTTAAAACCCTATGGATTGTAGCCTGCCAGGCTCCTCTGTCCATGGAATTCTCCAAGCAAGAATACTGGAGTGGGTTGCTGTGCCCTCCTCCAGGGGATCTTCCCCACCCAGGGATCAAACCCAAGTCTCTCACGTCTCCTGCATTGGCAGGCAGGTTCTTTACTACTAGGGCCATATTAAGGCCCAGGTGGAAACAGTTTACACCAAGAAGAATGAAAACTGTGCTGCTATATTGGTAGAAACTTGGGGAACATGAGTAGGAATGGATTTTATGGGTGCTCAGTCAAGGATGGTAGACTATAGCAATAAAGTGAAGTCACTCAGTCATGTTCTTTGCGACCCCATGGACTGTAGCCTACCAGGCTTCTCCATCCATGGGATTTTCCAGGCAAGAATACTGGAGTGGGTTGCCATTTCCTTCTCCAGGAAGACTATAGCAATAGATTGGGTCAAATTCATTGGTTTTACTAGGTGTTCCAGAGGAAGCATTAGATCATGCATTGTGGGTAGTTCTAATAGTTTATTATGAAGCTGTGAGCCAGACAGAGAGGTAGAATTTGTACAATGAAGAGATACAGAGGATTTCTGGTCTCATCTCACCCTCCAAAGGACTGTAACTCTGCTGGGGAGAAAAACCACATAAATCCATGTGAAAGCAAATCAAAAACAGTCTGTCAGGAAGGCAGCCTCTTTTAAACAATAGGAAAACAAGTAGCACAAACAGTCAGAACTGTGGTGCTCAAGAGAGAGAAACTTTCATGGACTGGAGGAGTCAGGAACTGTTTCTTTGAAGGAAGAAAAGTGCTATTTTGGAGCTGGAGATGCCTGGGTTTGAGGAGGTCAAGACAATAGAGGTCAATGAATGGGAAAGGCAGGTTTTTAGATCCAGACTCTAAGTGTGGCCGCAAAACAGGGATCAAGATGTCTGTGGAGCTTGTCAAATATCCCACAGATGCCTAGGGCAACTCAAGATCCCAACAAGGCACTGACTCCGAATGTGTAAAGTACACCCTATGACCTCAGCATCTTCAGTCTATGCCCAGGGCTGTCATACCTCCTTTCCAGATCCTAACACATGGAGGCCTGAACTTCACATTTTACTCCCAGGAGCCCAACACATCCAGCACTTACCATCAGCAGGGTCTGGATCGAAGAGCATTCAGCCTCTAAACAGTAGGAATCATTACAGCTGCACATTAACCTCCTCATTGATACTAGTTTTGAGGAACAGGTCTCTTTCCCCGGGTGGCTGGGTGGAAATGGCCTGTTCATTTTAAGAGAAATGCTGCTCCTACCCTGAAAGTTTTGCTAACACTCATACCAAAGTCTGACCATCACAGCAACAGGACTATGACAAGATACTGTAGACCTCTCAGAAGAGGTCACCCAATTATCATCAGCGTGGAAAGAAAAAGCAGTGGACTACTCTCTTTATTTTGCCTTTTGGACACTGATGTTCATACTATTGTCTTGCTTTAGTCTTCTGAGCATTTGTCACAGTTGATTAGTCAAAAATGCCACTAAAGAACAATAATCCTTTCAGGGCAAGGAGCATGGCAGAGAGGAGGAGATGCACTGTATCTGGCTCCAGGTCAGGGTGCATTACAATCTATCACCGTCTGATGTTGGATCCTCCCTCCAGAAGCTGAGCTGCTCTTCAACTAGAGACAGTGGAATCAGTGCTATGGGTGAGTGACTCAGTGGGACAGTGGGGGCCAAAATGTCTAGCTGATCTTGCAAGAGGAGATTCTCTTCCATTCTTGTCTTGGATGATCTGATTTATATCTTTGGTAATAAAAGGAGCTCCTGATAGAGGCATGTTGTGTTAGAGACAGCAGAAAACAGGCAGGGGTCTAGCCTTCAGCAGTAAGTCGGTCACCATCACAAACTGAAGGAAAAAGACAGGAGATGAAGGAGCTGGACAGTGGCCACAGGAAGGAGAGCTGAGGGAAAGAGGGGAAGAAGAAAAACACATTAAGGGCTTAGTCAGTGTCCCTGTACCTCTGGGAACTGGGAAGAAACTCACTTTGTTTGGCTTCAGTTTATAAGCATTCTGTTCCTTCCAGTGGAATGTAATGGAAATTAAAAAAATACTTCAATGATGAATGAAGACCCCAAAAGTAAATCCAGAAATAAATGAAGGTAAGGTAAAAATAAGATGTGTTTTAGTTGAATATGAAGACTACATTAAAAATCAATGTCAAATAGCTGATTGACCAATGTTCCTTTGGAATAATAAGCTCCTCACTACTGGGGTATACAGACATTAGCAGAATGACCCTCCCTTAGGAATCCCATGAAAGGGCATTTCTGAATGGTGTTACAGTCAGGGATACATACCAAGCTATCACCCACTGGGTTTATGCTAATCAAGCTGTGAGTTACGTATATGGGGTGGTCACTTGGGGTGGCCTTGCCCCACAGACCACAGCAGGAAACGGAGGGTTTCCTTTGCTCATGGATCCACTGATAAATTTCATGGTTGTTATAACCCTGATTTATCAGTACTTCAAACTTTTGTCTGAAGTGAAGCACAGACTTGTGAAAAGAAATAAGAGAAGACACATAAAGCTGGGTGACTGCCACAAGGCTAAATTGGATATGCCATGAATAATAAAATAAAGATGAAATATGCCTTATTATTTGCAAATTTTAACTAAACCTATTAGAAATATTTAATTACAGCTATAAATGTTGTCATCAAAATGGCCTATCCTAATGTGAACATAAAAAGAAGAGACAATGAAATCTTCATTAGTTAATTAAAATTTCTTAATTTAATGAAGTGTCATCCTGATAGATTAAGTTAAATAAATATGGTATGCTCTGTAGTTTACAAATGAAACCCTGAAAATAAAAGCCATTCAAAAGACTAGCCCTCTGTCCATGTTTTATTCATTCGTTCATTCCATGACCTCACCATCATTACTGCAACACACATGCTATCAGATGTCAGAGCTAAAAGGACCCAAGACAATGGATGAGTCTCCGTAAACATATGTCTATGCATGGTTGATCTTCAATACCAGTGCTCAACCGTGGCTCACACAGAGGAAGAAACACTTGGGGGCAAAAGCACATGCAATTTATTTATTAAAGGATAAAAAATGTCATCTACAAGGATTTTGCTTTAGTGGCAGCATTACAGACATGATCTGACATCACTGGGTATAAAGTGTTCCACATAGATGCTAATGACTGCGTTAGGTTGGGTAAAAGAATAAGAATGCCTAGATGCCTGTCTCTCCCACAGTTGCATGGCCCTCATCTCTTACAGATGGGAAAGTGAGTTTGGAAACTCCATTAACAGATAAAAGTGTAAGCAGAAGACTTACTGCAGGTGAATGAAATAACATTGACTCCTGTGGGAAAGTGGGCCACCCTCAAGAACCCAGCAGGAGGCATTATTGTGTCCAGACCCCCTTGGTAAAGGATTCCCTTTCCCCTTCCATGAGTGCCTCTGCTTTGACTGGGTGACAGTTGAGCACAACACCTGAGTTGAAATCTATTCTGGATCTAGGTCAAGTCTTCAGAGATTACCTGACATCATCATTTCCCAACCATCCATTCATACCCACTCGCCCCCTCATGAAGCTTGGTCCCTAGACTGTGGAGTCCCCAAGGCTCAAGATTCAATTTTGAGTTTACTTAGGGCCACGTGTGGCTCAGTCATGTCTGACTCTTCGTGACCCCACAGACTGCAGCCCGCCAGGCTCCTCTGTCCACGGAGTTCTCCAGGCAAGAATACTGGAGTGGGTTGCCATTTCCTGCTCCAGGAGATCTTCCCAACCCAGGAATCAAACTCAGGTCTCCCGTATTGAGGCAGATTCTTTACCATCTGAGCCACCAGGGAAGCCCAAGAATATTGGAGTGGGTAGCCTATCCCTTCTCCAGGTGATCTTCCCGATCCAGGAATACAACCAGGGTTTCCTGCATTGCAGGTGGATTCTTTTGCCAGCTGAGCTACCAGGGAAGTCCCATTCTCTGCGAGTCAACACCCTCGAGTTCCTGGAAAGCTCCTATAATCTCTGGATGAGTAGTTTTCAAATCATGAAGTTCAATGTCATTGTTCTTCAGTGTTCCATGGAGATCAGGCAGTGGGCAAGTAGTTATCTAGACCCATCCTCCTCTCCGAGTCAAGCAGCCCTACTTGTGTTTGTTCTACCTGCTGGCACTCTAGTTAAGCTTTTATTTGAATAAAGGGGCTTTTAGGCAACAATATGGAAGTCCAAAGATCTAAGCCAGTGTTTCTTAAAATAAACCATATAGACACATATGGAAAATGAGGATTCCTTGACTCCTTGCAAAGAAATTCTGATTCAGTGGGTCTGGGATAGAACCCAGAAAGCCGCTTTGTGGAAAATTGCCCAGGAGGTTTCGTCAGTGACATTTCAATACCTGGGTAATATACAAGCTCTCTTCCATAGAACTTTTGGCCATGTAGCTAGTCTTCAATAGAACTTTCTGCCATGATGGAAATGCTGTCTCTGTGTATCACCACATTAGTTATTATATGTGACTATTGAGCATTTGAAGTGTGGCTAGCAGGACTGAAGAATTAAATTTTAAAATTTACTTAATTTTACCTGATTTGAAAGGACTGAGGCTAAAGCTGAAGCTCCAGTACTTTGGCCACCTGATGCAAAGAGCCGACTCGCTAGAAAAGACCCTGATGCTAGAAAAGATTGAAGGCAGGAGGAGAAGAGGACCACAGAGGATGAGGTAGTTGGCTGGCATCACCAACTTAATGGACATGATTTTGAACAAAATCTGAGAGATAGTGAAGGACAGGGAAGCCTGGCATGCTGCAGTCCATGGGGTGCAAAGAGTTCGACATGACTGAATGACTGAAAAACAACAAAGTCACATGTGGTTAGTGGCTGTAGCATCCTAAACAGTCAGACACTTTTTTTATTCAAAGACTTCTTTACCTATGCTGAAACACTTTTGGGTTGGGTTGCCTTAATTAACTTTCTTAAGGCCTATTTAATATATATCTGGAATACATGGATAAATAATTTAGGGTCCCTTTCCTCAGAAAGCTTTTTCCTCAAAAACCTAGATAGGAAGAGTCTATTCAGGGAACTCAGCAAGTCCGGTCATGTCAAAAGAAATAAAGATTCCAGCCTTGGCAGATATTTTAATTCTTTCTGAATCCTTCAATTTCTAACATGGATGAGGGCTTTATATCAGGTAATTTTCTGCTTCAATAGTTAGAATCTCTCTGAAATTCCAGCAACCACTTGTTGATGGGGAGATCACAGTAATTAAAAGAACAGGCTCTGGAATGAGACAGCCTGGGTCCCCATCCTCAGTCTGACCTTTTTAAGCTGTGTGCCCTTGGGAAACTTTTCCAACTTCTCTGTGCTTCACTTTCCTCATCTGTAAAATGGGGATAATACTATCACCTACTCAGAGCCATTGCTGTGAAGAGTAATAAAGTATGCTAAGTGCTGAACCACTGCCTACACACAGTGACAGCCCAATAACAGGCAAATTTCCATAGCAGGGAGATTAAGAGCATGAACTCTGGAACTCAGCTGCCTGGTTTAGAATCCCAGACCTGCCACTCACAGCTCTGAGACCCTGGATCATTCACTTTACCTCTTTGGGCCTCAATTTTCTCCATTGTAAAAATGGGATTTATTAAGCAGTAGGGATTGTGTAGAGAGGTTAACATGCATAATTCACTGAGTCTAGCTCCTGGTATGTGCTATTATAAGCACTTATACTTATTTGTACCCTTACTAATTGTTGGTTTCCTCTCTTCAGTCTATATTTTCCAGATTGTCCTCCCACACAGAAGTCAGAGTAATCTCTGTAAGGCATAAATTTGACCATGTCACTTCTCAAAGTCTTTCCATAGCTTCCTATCACTCTCTTAACCTTTCACTTTCTTGTTTGGCCTCCCCTCTCATTGGGTTCTCATCTTTTATCTCTCACCCCCCATGGAGAGGGGAGAACAAAAGCATGTGCTCCATCCATACAAAGCCCCTGCTGGTATTATGGTCTCTTACCTTTGCACGTGATGCTATTCCTATCTGAAACAATCTCCCTTTAGCCCTGGTCCTTCTGGAGGTCTCCCTCTAGTTTTCAAACCTCAGCTGCCTTTGCCAAGAGTAACTTTCTTGACTCCATCCAAACCAGTTAGGCTAGGTTAGGTCTCCCATGTCCTTCCTAACATATAACTTTGCATTTATCTCTATCATAATAATTATCAAATTGAATCGTATTTATGTCCCCTCACTACACTGCTAATTCTCTGACTTTCATAACCATATCCTTGGCAATTATCACATGGGGCTAATACTCACTGTAAATAACTCAGTAAGTGAGCAATGAGAAATAAGTGACTGAATTCTGGGTGAGAAATGAAGGATGTTTTCACTGAGAACCTCCTCCCTTTTATCCAGGCGTCAGCGATCTTCACTTATCACCACAAGAATCCTGAGATGCTAATTTGACAACCCTTTGAAAAAGTTGCATAATACATGGAAAACTACAATTCCACAGGTATGGTCTAGCTATCTTGAGGTTACAAAATGAGTTAATAACAGGTAGTTTAAGTCAGCATACCATGCATGGCTGCTTCTCAAACAGCTCAACTCTGTCTAAGGCTAGAAGGGGACATTTATTAAAAACACTGGCAAAGGCTGTCAGAGTGAGACCTTTCATATCCGTAATTCCTACCATCTGTAACATCTTATGTTACATAAGATCCCCAATTACCAGTAGCAGTGTTAATCCATCATCTGTCCTAAATATTTTTTAGATATTCTTTTATATATTCTATTTAGCTCCCCTTTCTGTTTTTATAAATGCACGTTCTTAACTTGCCACAATTAATTTTATGCTGACTTTATCATATCACGGGACAATCCAAAATCCTTTGGGATGTAATATAATGAGTTATATTGAAACCAAAGAAAAAATTCCAAATCTCTTAAGTAAAAAGAGACATTCAAGTTTTCTCTTCCAAACATAAAATATTACAAATATAATTTCTTATGGAGTTGTTATTTCTATCTAGATAAGTTACTCTATAAAATCTGCTATTATTTGTAATAATAGGGAAAACACACTTCCAGTTAATTATTAATGCTGATGATTTCAGATTGTATCTATTCCATCTGTTCATAACCAGTATAAGAGAGTTATTTACTAATCAAGTTACATTTTGACATAAAGAAACTCTTAGCCAAATAAATTTGATTAATTATTTACCATTTGATAAATAAGAAGGTTCTACCCCTCTGCACCACTGTCTTTTGTAATGGCAATACAATCATATATTCCTGAATAGAGCTGTCTGCCTTGTGAAGTATTGAGTTTCTCCTTGATACAAATTTAGAAGCAAAGACTGGAAATTCTACTCCAAGCGTCTTTAAAAAAAGCAAAAAAAAAAAAAAAAAAAAAAAATCCTTACCATTGGCACACTTTAAAAATGGAGATGATTTTATGTGTAACCTACAAGATGGATTCCCATACCAGATCGCTTAGGCCTGTCCAAGATGTCAGTGGTGGCTGCAGCGGGCAATTTGTAAGCACAAGGTGGGTGGCCTGCCAGGGATTGAGTTCTCTCTCTCTGACTTTATATTTCCTGACATTTTCTGAAATGAAGAAAGGTTGCTCAGTCCATGCATAGATGCAGCCACAGTATTCAGTCCTTCAGGGAGACAATATTTGGGAGTTTCTGTATAGTTCCCTAAAGAGTGTTCAGAATGACTGGGCTCCACTTGTCCTCAAAGTAAGTTTCTCAGTGAAGCTTCTGCTATTACATCCTCCTCCTGCCTCATCTCTTTCTGTCTGTCTCCTGGCCCCTGCTTCCTGGGTTCATCTCCTAAATAAACTACCTGTACCTGAGTCTTAGCATTAGGATCTGCTTTTGGGGGGAATTCAGACTTAGATATTAGGCTACAAAGAAAACCTTGGTTAATTCCAAAGTGATCAGTTCAGTTCAGTTCAGTTGCTCAGTCATGTCCGACTCTTTGCAACCCCATGGACTGCTGCACACCAGGCCTCCCTGTGTATCACCAACTCCCAGAGTTTACTCAAACCCATGTCCATTGAGTCAGTGATGCCATCCAACCATCTCATCTTCTGTCATCCCCTTCTGCTCCTGCCTTCAATCTCTCCCAGCATCAGGGTCTTTTCAAATGAGTCAGCTCTTCACATCAGGTGGCCAAAGTATTGAAATTTCAACTTCAGCATCAGTCCTTCCTATGAACACTCAGGACTGATCTCCTTTAGGATGAACTGAGTGGATCTCCTTGCAGTCCAAGGGACTCTCAAGAGTCTTCTCCAACACCCTAGTTCAAAAGCATCAATTCTTCAGTTACTCAGCTTTCTTTATAGTCCAACTCTCACATTCATACATGACTACTGGAAAAAAACATAGCCATGATGGCAATAGTATGAATCATACATTCTAATCATGATATGATAATACTAACATTAATGACAAAAATTAGAGTACAAAACTCAACAAAACCCTCAACTCTTAATATACTTAAAATCACTCCTAAATTATGCACAAATGATTGAAAACTTATACTCAGAGTATAAAGTAATCTAGTAAAAACGGTAATGAAGTGAAGCTAAAGGTATTATCATAGAAAAATGCACTTCCTGAATGAGTTTTTTCATGAACAGAGAAAAAAAACCACTGAACATTCTATGAAAGACATTGTAAAAATAAGAAATGAAGAAGTTAAAAAGTAAAATAAGGAGCTTTAACTAATAAAGTGGGAAATAATGGAGATAAAAATTGCTACAATAGATAATAAGTATCAGTTCAGTTCAGTTGCTCACTCATATTCTACTCTTTGCAACCCTATGGACCACAGCATGCCAGGCCTCCCTGTCCTTCACCAACTCCCAGAGTTTACTCAGACTCGGGTCCATTGAGTCACTGATGCCATCCAACCATCTCATCCTCTGTCGTCCCCTTCTCCTCCTGCCTTCAATCTTTCCCAGCATCAGGGTTTGTTCAATGAGTCAGTTCTTCGCAAAGTATTGGAGTTTCAGCTTCAACATCAGTCCTTCCAATGAACACCCAGGACTGATCTCCTTCAGGATGGACTAGTTGGATCTCCTTGCAGTCCAAGGGATTCTCAAGAGTCTTCTCCAAAACCACAGTTCAAAAGCATCAATTCTTCAGGGCCTAGCTTTCTTTATAATCCAACTCTCACATCCCTGCATGACCACTGGAAAAACCATAGCTTTGACTAGACAGACCTTTCTTGGCAAAGTAACATCTCTGTTTTTTAATATGCTGTCTAGTTTGGTCATAACTTTTCTTCCAAGGAGAAAGCGTCTTTTAATTTCATGGTTGCAGTCACCATCTGCAGTGATTTTGGAGCCCCCCCTAAATAAAGTCTGTCACTGTTTCCATTGTTTCCCCATCTATTTGCCATGAAGTGATGGGACCAGATGCCATGATCTTAGTTTCCTGAATTTTGAGTTTTAAACCAACTTTTTCACTCTCTTCTTTCACTTTCATCAAGAGGCTCTTTCGTTCTTCTTTGCTTTCTGCCCTAAGGGTGGTGTCATATGCATATCTGAGTTTATTGATATTTCTCCTGACAATCTTGATTCCAGCTTGTGCTTGATCCAGCCCAGCATTTCTCATGATGTACTCTGCATAAAAGTTAAATAAGCAGGGTGACAATATACAACCTTGATGTGCTCCTTTCCCTATTTGGAACCAGTTTGTTGTTCCATGTCCAGTTCTAACTGTTGCCTCCTGACCTGCATAACAGATTCTTCAAGAGGCAGATAAGCTGGTCTGGTATTTTCATCCATTTAAGAATTTTCCACAATTTATTGTGATTCACAGAGTCGAAGACTTTGGCACAGCCAATAAAGCAGAAATAGATGTTTTTCTGGAACTCTCTTGCTTTTTCAATGATATAATAAGTATAAGTAACAATTATTGGTTGGTTACTACATTAAAGGCTCTTTGTCATGTTTTTATAATTAACATAAATCCACAGATGATAAAATTGAGGCACAAATAAAGTTCACCAAGATTATACATTTAGTAAGTCATATAATCTGAATGAAAACCTAGTGTGTTTTTTGTACTTTGAGTGACCCTCCCTTTCGTAAACCATGAATATTTGTCATATTTTATAATTTGTAAATTCAAACATGTTTATTCTAAGGAAGTAGAAACAACCACAGATAAAGAGAAGATAATAAAATAGTGAATAATTTGTAGACGGTCTTGCTAAATACTTTTTAAAGTGGATAAAATATACCACTTTCTATGAAAATGCAAGTTACTAAAAATCAAATGAAATATATAGACTACACTAACAAGCCTCACAAATTCTGAAAATATTAAGACTTTGCTGAAAATATCTGCCTTAAAATGTTAGCTGAGATGGTTTCTTAAGTGACTAGTTTCAGATCTCCAAAATAATACATATTTTTTTAAATCATAGAGTTGATTGAAAAAATTTGAGTCTTTTTAAAAAGTCTCAGATATGGGTTATTATTTTAGTGACTTACTGGAGTAAGAGAAAAAAATGAGACCTAAGCACAGGTGCTCACCACTGATCTCTCCAGCAGTACCTGAATCTGAAACTGGTGTAGTGGAAATGGAACAGGGGAACATGTAGGAAAGAGCAACTAACTCTGCTTGGGGAAGGCATGGAAATAGTCAAAGACTAAGAGTCACTGAAGCAATGCCTTAAGTGCACGAACAGGATTTCACAAGACAAAGTAGGGAAAATAGAGTTTCAGGCAGAAGGAACAATATTATTATCAGTGTTATAAGTATGAAAAAAATACATATGTCAAAAAATTATGAATGTTTTTTATAGCATGGGGAAATGAGATGCATGTTTGATAGAAGGTGAGATGGAAAAATTAAGCTCTTGGGTTTGCTTAAACAGTGTTTCTGCAGAATGCTGATGTCCATGAGAAATCATAGATGTTCTGTGGCATATGAGTTCTGTAGTCAAATACACTTGAGAATTGCTACATATCATGTGCTTTACCTTCCTGTGGAGACCTACAGTGAACAAAAAATTCTAGTAGTAAAAAGAATAAGTAGATAAAATAATTTGTTTAAACTTGTTCCACAAGTACTTGAAAATTGATTTTCTTTCCATGGAATACCAATTAGCATCTGCAAGAAGATATTTCAAGGAACATGATAAAGGCAATAAGATGGCACAGACATTGTCAAATTTATGTCACAGAAATATGAATGTTATCTGTATGCAAAATGAGTTGAAGGAAGGAAAATGTAAAGACTTAGTGACCTTCTAAAGAAGTGATGGTGTAAACAAAGCTAAATGAAGTGAGGAGAATTTGACAGATCTTTTCTTTAAAAAGGGTACTTGTTAGCTCTTAATTATCAGCTGGAGGAGTAGGGACAAAAAACAAGAAAGATTTATTAGTATGAGTCTGATCTGAATCTAAAAGTATTGTGTATATGAAAAGGCAAGATGATATATGGACCTTTCCAAAACTATTTTCTTATGTAATATTCAGAATTCCCTATCATGGAAAAATTATTTTCCAACTTCCAAAAAACTTTAATTTTATGAATAACATATTGTCTTTGCTAAGCAGAGTTCTAGAAATAAAGTTGAACCAACAAATAGGGCTTATAGATTCCAGGATCCATGGCTGTGGACAGGCAGGGCAACAAGTATAGGCTGCTATCCAAGGTGCTGAATCGATCTGTCTCGCTTCTGAAAACTGCTTCTCTTGCCTTTCTGCCTCTGCCTCAAGCTCAACTCTCTGATGGAGTAACAGCCTAGCACCACACTGAGCAAGACTTAATCCAACTAGTATGCTTGACTTTGTCAGAACTAGATGACTCTGACTTTTGATCAAGACAAGAGCTTGATTTCTCAGCTGGACTCCTGGCATATCTGCGGCAAGCTGCAGACTCTGTGTTTACATAGGTTAAAAATACCCTGACAAGTAGGTAAAAATTTCCTCCAGGAATAAAGCTGACCAGCCAGAAGGTCCAGTAATTTGTGGTTGTGGATGGCTGTGAGCTGTAGAAATTAATTCTCTAGTTCTCTTTTCAGCACACTCAACCTTCAGAACCCTGGAGTTTCCCCTTTGCAGACATCTTCTACTGGCTATTGAACTAAGTTAAGCTTCACACTCTTTAGGACACATTTTCTGCCCACAGAAACTTAAATGTCTAATGGACAAATAAAACACATAATTTAGTTATTTTTAAAAAATTGATTCATTTATTTCAATTGGAGGATAATTTCTTTACAATATGGTGGTGGGTTTTGCCATATATTGACATGAATGACCCATGGGTGCACATGTGTCCCTCCAACCTGAACCCCCTCCCACCTTTCTCCCCTCCCATCCCTCTGGGTTGTCCCAGAGCACCGGCTTTAAGTGCCTTGCTTCATGCATCAAACTCGCACTGGTCATCTACTTTACATATGGTAATATACATGTTTCAATACTATTCTCTCAAACCATCCCACCCTCCCCTTCTCCTACATAGCCCAAAAGTCTGTTCTTTACATCTGTGTCTCTTTTGCTGCCTTGCATATAGGATCATTGTTACCATCTTTCAAAATTCCATATATATGTGTTAATATACTGTATTAGTGTTTCTCTTTCTGACTTACTTCACTTTGTAAAATAGGCTCCAGTTTCATCCACCTCATTAGAACTGACTCAAATGTGTTCTTTTTTATAGCTGAGTAATATTCCATTGTGTATATGTACTGCAACTTCCTTATCCATTTGTCTGCTGATGGACATCTTGATTGCTCCCATGTCCTAGTTATTGTAAACAGTGTTGCAATGAACATCATTGGGGTACATGTGTCTCTTTCAGTTCTGGCTTCATCGGTGTGTATGGCCAGCAGTGGCATTGCTGGGTCATATGGCAGTTCTATTTCCAGTTTAAGGCTCCCCATTGTTCTCCATAGTGGCTGCACCAGTTTGCATTGCCACCAGCAGTGTAAGAGGCTTCCCTTTTCTCCACACCCTCTCCAACATTTATTGTCTATAGACTTTTTGATGGTGGCCATTCTGACTGGCATGAGATGATACCTCATTGTGGTTTTGATTTGCATTTCTCTAATAATGAGTGATGCTGAGCATCTTTTCATGTGTTTATTAGCTATCCGTATGTTTTCTTTGGAGAAATGTCTGTTTAGTTCTTTGACCCACTTTTTGATTGGGTTGTTTGTTTTTCTGGTATTGAGCTGCTGAGCTGCTTTGTATATTTTGTTGGTTGTTTTGTTTGCTATTATTTTCTCCCATTCTGAAGGCTGCCTTTTCACCTTGCTTATAGTTTCCTTCATTGTACAAAATCTTTTAAGTTTAATCAGGTCATATTTGTTTACTTTTGTTTTTATTTCCATTACTTTGGTGGGTGGATCATAGAGGATCTTGCTGTGATTTATGTCTGAGCATGTTCTGCCTATGTTTTCCTGTAAGAGTTTTATAGTTTCTGGTCTTACCTTTAGATCTTTAACCCATTTTGAGTTTATTTTTATGTAAGGTGTTAGAAAGTGTTCTAGCAAACACATAGTTTAAATTGCTGTGCAGTGGCCTATATTTAGTATCAAATACATTAATTCCATTAAGAACCGAAAAAGAGAGGTTTAGCATCCTTCCCACTCATATCCACATGTAGCACCACCACCTTTATAACTTCTCCCCATAATGATTGCATTATTTCTGTCACATAGAAGGAATTTAAAAATCCTTTTAAATCTATTTAAATTTGGAAGGAAAGAATTTTATGGCCTCCTCCAAGTGCTTTTGATAATTTCTAGAGATAAGCTTCTTCAAAGTCTAAGAAGTCTTTTAGAACTACCAGTTCTCAAATCACAATATTGAAGACTTTAGCTCTTGGATGGCTTAGGGATGTTAATAAAATATAGCTCATGACTTGAGAAAAAGCCTGTTGTGGGGCAAACAAGGATAATTTAAAATTGTAGGCAGAGAGAAAGAGGAGTCTGGAAATGTGCAATTTGATAGCAAAAACTGGAACATTTTATACAGAGAAGACTATCTTGAGTTTACAAGAACTTTCAGCCAAAAAGACACTCTCTAAAGGAAATTCTGGGACATCAGTCAAGGGACGAGCTAGAGTAAAAATACAGCCCTAGGAACTTGATGAGACCTAGGAAGAAAAATTCCCTCTTTGGAATTTGACCTTTGAGCTAGAGCAGACAGAATGGCCAAGATCTTTCTATTTACTGAGTAAGAGGTACATGTAAGTGCACTCAGTAAGGGTGGAGGTAACCAGCAGTGACCAGGATTTTGGTATTGGATATATTAATGTACTTAATATAAATAGTTTACATAAATCAATCAATATTATACAGTATTATTTAATTGGTCATTTACATTGTGACGACTAATTACCCTTCTAGATCTTTTAAATAGCAAACATCTAGAAGTTCTGTCTGCTTACTGATAATTGAGCAGTATCATCACTTTGCCAACAAAGGTCCACATAGTCAAAGCTATGGTTTTTCTAGTGGTCGTGTATGGATATGAGAGTTGGACCATAAACAAAGCTGAGCACTAAAGAATTGATGTTTTTGAAATGTGGTGCTGGAGAAGACTCTTGAAAGTCCCTTGGACTGCAAGATCAAACAAGCCAATCCTAAGGGAAATCAACCCTGAATATTCACTTGAAGGACTGATGCTGAAACTGAAACTCCAATAATTTAGCTACCTGATGTGAAGAGCCAACTCACTGAAAAAGACCCTGATGCTGGGAAAGATTGAAGGTAGGAGGAGAAGGAGATGATAGAAGATGAGATAGTTAGATGGCGTCACTGACTCAATGGGCATAAATTTGAGCAAACTCTAGGAGATGGTGAAGGACAGGGAAGCCTGGCATATTGCAGTCCATGGGGTTGCAAAGAGTTGGACACGACTCAGAGCCTGAACAACTGGTAACTGATAAAGTACAGAATCAGGTATGGACTACTGATTGCAAATATTCACTAGGTTTCAGGAATGTATCAGCTGAGCTCTCCTTTACCATCCTTCCAGGAGAACTCTGATTAACAACCAGATTTCTGGTTGGTATAAAGCATGTGCAATTCCTCACCAGTTGTGTTCCTTTTGACAATCACATATATGCTTACTCATTTTTTTTCATGTCTTTTGACTCCAGCATTTATTTAATTAGGGTTTCTCTCTCTCCTTTTCTTCACTCCCAAAGGCCCCTTTCTTTTTCCTTCTTTCCAACTTTTGTCAATTATAACTTGTCTGTGTGTCAATTTATAGAAAAATTATTCTTATTCATTTCCCTTTGTGCTTTGTATATAGACTCATGGAAAGTCTCTCTTGCGGACTTTGACCCACTGAAAACACACACAATTAGGTCTTAGGTGATCAGCTTAAGAGGTTCAGGGATTAAAAGTAGTGCTGTAGAAAAGTTTCAGTGTTTAATCATCAGGAGAGTTGCTTTAGAGTTTAAATTGCCTGAAAAATGTGCTTTTTTGGAATAGGTTATTATTAATTTTCCAAACCCAGAAAGTGCCACTACACTCAAGAGAAAAAAAAGAGCAAATAAATGCTCTTTTACTTCTTAACATCCTTGAATAAGTAGGTCTCATGCATCTCTAGATATGTCATGCATCTCTGTAGTTTATGTCTTTTTAAATAATGGGGGTCTTTGCTGAAGTGCATAAATACAGCTGGTACCAAGAGGAGTTCATTTTGAATGTTTCAGATTTTGGATATATGAAGAAATGGAGGCTTAGAGAGGTGAAGGCAATTGGTGTGATTTCCTGATCCGCAGAGCAGACATTTAGCATATATTCATGTGCAGCAAGCATCTAGAGCTTCCCTGGTGTCTCAGACGGTAAAGAATCTACTGGCAATGAGGGAGACCTGGGTTTGATCCCTGGGTTGGGAAGATCCCCTGGAGAAGGGAATGCTACCCACTCCAGTATTCTTGCCTGGAGAATTGCATGGACAGAGGAGCCTGGTGGGCTACAGTCCATGGGTTGCAAAGAGTCAGACACAACTGAGTGACTAACACTTAGCACAGCAAGTATTTATGACTGTGTGATTATTACCCACTCAACCTTGAACATCATATAAAAGAAGTATATTTTTAAATATATGTACCAAACTTTAATTTTCATTTCACACTCAAAACTTCTGTACAAAAAGAGGCAGAGCAGGCAAAAAAATTACAATGACTTCAGCAAACAACATATGACACTTTTTAAACAGCTTTGTGTATGCAACAGCCTTTATAGATGTAGTGGGAACATTGGGTTCCAAAGCTTTTGTTTCTTTAAGACAAAATTCCAATGTTTATTGTTAACATCTACAAAAATTTGTAGCTGTCTGGGATACAAGATTGAATGAGAAGTCTCTGATGTCTACTGCACAGTTAGATCCCAAGACTGAGTAAGCTTCATTTTTCTTTTGAGGAAGCATGAAATTATTGTTACTTAAATGTGATAATGTATTAAAAACCTCAGTTTACCATTAATATCTTGATACAATGGTGATGACTAGGAGCAAAGACCGATGAAGCATGATATTAACTAATAGTTAAAAGATAGTATCCAGGAGTTTCTTTCTGGTTCTTAATTAAAACTCCAGCCCCAATGGGTCACCACAATTCAAAACATTGTCACTTTCTTTTTATAACTAATGCCTAGTGGCACATATAAGGTTTCTGAGAACAAAATTATAATGCCAAAGTAGCAGTGCATCTAAGAAATGTAATTTTCACCTTGTCACTTGCCCAAAAATAAATATCTGAGTAATGGAGTACACTTTTATTTGAAAACTATGAGACTGCAAATATGAAATACAGCTAACATTGACATGGATACCGTGGCTAGCACTTTCCCCTGCCCAGCTCATGGGTCCTGGACACACGTGCATGCAGCACACAAAAATGTGATTGTTCAAGGACACCTGAAGGACAGTCTGTTAAAAGAATTTGTCTCCCACTATAGCTCTGGAGTGGACCCAAGGCCCATCACCTGTTAGTGATCACAGACATTCAGTTAACCTGTCCTGCTGCTAACCAGAAGCAATAGTTCAGGTCCTGGGCTTTTGAGAATCCATGTACTGGTGAATCTTGGCTTTGAAACAAGGTGGCCTGGCTAAATTGGGGCAGGCCAGCAGCTCTCCCCCCATATGTTTGGTCCCACTTGAGAGAAAGTCGAATTAAAAATTATAAATGTGCTCAACCATTTACTCTGCAAGTCCTTTCTCTGATATGGGAGGAAAATAGGCCCCATTACAATAAATATTGAGTACTTTTACATTTCTAGTCTTGAAAGTTGTTGCCCAAAGACAACATGTGGCTTCCAAGTAAAAGAAGCTGAGTATCTAATGAATTTGTTCACCCAGTGTTATCCCAACTTCTGGATTCCTCTAGGGTTTAAGAATCCCTAGGTTTGGAAAGGTCTTTGAAACCCATTTAGTGCGTTTCTGTTAAGATGACAGAACCCTCATCCAACCATCTGTACTTGTTCAGCTTGAAAAGCTCTAAGGAAAAGGGCTTTTCCTCTCTTTATTGACTGACTGACATTTAGATATAGACCAGGGAATCCATTCTGCCACTGAATGGATTTATTAAAAATAAACAAAACCTAAGTATGTCTCTCCTATTCTTAAGAGGACTCAAGGGACTACCACCTGGCCACCAAAATCCAGAAAGTAATGGTGTGACAGCTCATTCCTTGGGACAATGACATCAAACTCTGATATACTCAAACCCAACTTCTGGAATTATCATTCCCTGGGAAACTCTCTGCTTCCATCAGAAATAGGCAAGCAATTATACAAACCAGGTTGAAGGTTTATTTAAAGTGTCCAATATCACCCTATAGTATGTATGCATAGGCCACGTGGTGAAAAGAAAAGGACATGGAATCAGGAATGAGGCATCCTGGGTTCTAGTCCTACAGATGGGTGATGCTGTTTGACTTCATCCTCACTGGAGACCAGAATAGAAGATTTCCAAGATTCCACTCTAAACTCTGATCTGCAGACAGAATAACCCTTGTCATATCGCTAATCATCAAGGCAAGGTGGGGTGATGCTTACCGGATTCTATTTACAAACGAAGGATGTGAGAGTCAGTCTTCTTATTGGCTCATGGTCTTATAGGAGTATTTGAGGTTATCTATTTTATTTGCCCATTTTATAGATGAGGACAGTGAGACACATAGAATTTAAGTGAATTTGCCAAGTTCACTCTGAATCAACAAGTCTAGGATTTAATCTCAGTACTCAGGCCCGAGTTTATACATTGTAACAAGCTGGTAGTTAGGTCCTGGAGGAGCTGTCTTTTAAATATCAGATAACTAGAAAAAAAAAATCTCCCCTCTAAATTCCCCAAGCTTTCCGATAACTAGTTAAGGTCTAGCTAGATCTCTGCTGCCACATGAATGGTCCCCAGAGGCCATGGCTCCTATTAGGAGGAGTTGTGTGCCTAACGCTCCACAGACAACTGGAATATTAGCAACCTCACCCACAATTTTAGCCAGAGCTCCACTTCCCTGATCCTGGAGACAGAGGGTTGAAACAGAGAGATGACTGTCATTGTTGCTTGGATGCCCTTCTTCCCCACCTGTCCCCACTTCCACGAGAGTCACCAGCCCAGCCACAAGAGCACATCTCTCTATTCTCCCTTCTCCTCCACATACTGATGCAAACACGCTGATTTTTTCCTCTTGAAAAATGGAAAGGGAACGTTACAGGGTATAAATCAAAACAGGAAGAGAAAATTGCTGATAAATAAAATAGGTGCAAACAGAAAAGTTGCAAGGGTGCTGTGCCATCTGAGGAAAGAGAGGGGGTGTGCTGAATTCCAGACACTGGGGTTTCTATCTCCACGTGCCTTTTTCTTTTCTGGGATTCCCCCGCTCTCTCTGTCAGGATAACAGTTGTGTTTCTTGTAGCTGGGCTGACCCAGGAAATCAAACTCTTCATGTTTCTCTAACTATACTTCCCAGAGAGATCACACATCTAGAATTAAAACATGACCACAAGCTGTTGGGAAGTTCTGATTGTTACAGGCGTAAGGAACTCCAGTAGCAAAGATCAACGTCTCCAAATTCTGCCTTTTGGAGAAGGGGTTTTTGTTTTAGACATCGAAGGTAAGGCTCTCCAGTCAATTTATGATCTCTGGGTTGAGTCAGTCAGGATACAAATTAAGGTCCATATATTTCAGTGACAAGAAGGGAACGGTTATGTAAATACACAAGTATTAACATCAATCTGTATTAAATTATGTAAACATATACATCTTCTGAGGTCAGTTCAAAGATCCTCTTCACTGAGCAAGGCTTTACTGAAGCATCGCTCGAATCTGTTTGGAAGTCGATTCATCATTCAAGTGCTTTGTAGTGAACCTGGGTGGAGAGAAAATGACAACAGTCAGTGTGCAAACAGTGAGCTCTGAGACAGCTTCCATCAGAGTTGTCAGCTCATCTTTAGCTTGGGAGGCACAGCTGATATTTAGAAATCAAACTTGGCATCCGTTCTTTACACAAAGAGTCACACTTCAGTGCCCAGCTTACTCTCAGGTTTAATATTCAATCCTTCCTTCTAAAGAAGTTTATATTTTGGTTATTAAACAAATAGATCTTCTACCTAATCAAATAATTACATGAAAGAGATACAAGCAATCTCGTTTTCCAGGGAGACAGATTGCACGTGCTTGAGTGCAGGCTGTTGGCCATCTAGGGCACAGCTCCTGAGTCACAGATATTAAAAGGTCGGTTTGCCTATAACAACACTGTTGTTGTTGTTTAGTTGCTAAATTGTGTGTGACTCTTTTGGCACCCTATGGACTATAGTTCATAGGCTCCTCTGTCCATGGGATTCCCCAGGCAAGGATACTGGAATGGGCTGCCATTTCCTCCACCAGGGATCGAACCCACATCTCCTGCACTGGCAGAAGGATTCTTTACCACTGAGTCACCGTAACAACATTATCCAACTCTCTGGTTACTGTTTTCTCCTTTTGTGAGAGTGCTTATCCTCATTACCACCACAAGGGGGCACTAAGGCAGATCCATATAGGAAACAAAAGTGGTGTAATGTGTATCCTCACATTAACTGGTGTAGAAATAGGTCATGAAAAGGAAGGGAAGGAGAATGAATGTGTAATAAAATCTTGACCATGTTCTAGGCACTCTGTGGAAGTTTTTATTTCACTCACACTCACACTAACTCTTTGCAGGACAGGTTATTACTTCCATTTTACAGATGAGCAAACTGAGATTTAGAGAAGTTAAATGACCCATTCCAGATGACAAATATAACAATGCATGATTTATGAACAATTTGTGGCTTCTGATGTGGATCCAGGTCTGGCTGCCTCAAAAGTCTGTATCCTCTGACTTCATCACAGTGCCTAGAGGAAACACAAAATGCCAAGAACCCAATGGAACTCGCAGTCTACCACAGCGCCCTGGTCTCCAAGCCTTGCTTAACTGAATGACACTGGACTTCCCTGATGGTCCAGTGGTCAGCCTTTCAATGCAAGGGGCGTGGGTTCAATCCCTGGTCGGGTAGTCAAGATTCCCACACACCTCGTGGCCAAAAAACCAAAAACATAAAACAGAAGCAATATTGTCATGAATTTAACAAAGACTTAACATGGTCTGCATCAAAAAAAATCTTAAAAGAAAAATCAGAAGCCAAAAGGTTTCTTAGTGAGTGCGGAAAGTCTGCCTTCTATGAAATGAGCACCAACGGAGAAAAACCTTGGTTTACCCACAGGATTTGAAAGACTCTTAGGTTAATGCCACATCTGTTCCGAAGCATGGTGACTTAGCAGCTGCAGCAAAAAGGATCAGCCTCAGTGTATAATTTATTCGTGTCATGTGCATCTGAGTTTCTTCCTTTATTAGATGGGGATAATAGATCTTACCACTCTGACTTGTGATGATTAAATGAGAGCATGAAACATACATGTTGTACATCAGAGAGGCTCATTGCTCCATCCCACTTATTGAACATTCACTACATGAATGGTATTGAGAGGAACAGAGGGAAATCAACAGCGAGTAAGGCAGCAGGGACCATAAACTTTTCCAGATGGCAATCCGATTGGCATGATTCAACGAACTATATAGATGTGTCACAGCTAAACAAATAAGAGGCCTGCGCCTGCAGCGGATTCAGTGCATGTGTCCTTGGGAAGAGCATGCTTTAGCATGGCTCGGGAGCAGAGAGGAGCTGTCAGGAGCATTGGCCAGAAACAAGGGCATCTAGACAGGGGAGTAGGGTTCTCAGTATTGGCAACTGCACAGATGCTTCATGCAGGGACCTTCAGAACAAACCCACAAACCCAAAATGGATTCCTGAGCCCCTACCCCAGAGATTAAAATTCATCTGGCCTGGGTTGGACCCAAGCACCTGTGCTGGCAAAAGCTATGCACATAATTCTCATGTGCAGCCAGGTCTAGGGAGCAGGGGTGGAGGGGGAAGTGAGACCTGGGAGGTTTCTTCTCCTGACAAGTCCCCACCAACCACAAAGCAGCGTGGCCAGGATCTGGTCTTTGACCTACAGGGTCACCCAGACCTGGGTTTAATCTCGGCTCAGCCATCTGTCATGAAAACTTTCGCCAAGTGAGTTGACTTCTCTAAATTTCAGCTTCTTCCATCTGTGAAAAGGGGATGATAAAAATGGGGCTGACCTCAACATGTGTTAACAGACGTAAGAGGTTAAGCTTGCTGTTTTTATCCCTCGGACCCTGGCAGCATCTAAATCAGCAGTGGATCTGAAGAATTGCTGCGCCACAGGGCTGAGGCTCACCTGAGGGCATTCAGCAGCCCCTCCACACTGTCTGGGGCCTGTTCCTTCAAAACCTTTATGCAGCCTTTCATCTAGGAAGAGAAAGAACAAGATTTGGTCAATATCTTAGCAATTCTGCCCATCATAGTATCTGTCCATAACAACATCTACCTGTAATAATACCACATTGTTTGTGCTCATAGAAACCAAACATTGAAATGACCAACAAACCTTCCTCCTCCGTCAGGCCAGGGAGTTGCTTCTGTGGGTTTCTAGAAGTGTCTATGTCAGTTTTCATATTATACCACAATTGAATGTCTTCTGTGTCTGGCCTTTGGGGACAAAGACTTGAGACTGATTTTCTTGTCTTGGACACCAGAGCCAAGAGCAGAGCTTCTCCAATCTGTGCTCAGGGGAGGATGACCAAATGAACTGCAAATGTGATCATTTTATACCACCCTTCTGCCCAGAATGCATTTCCTCCTTTAGTTGTTTGACTGGTAATCTCTTTAAAAATTTTTTTAGGACTCAGCTAGAGCTCACCAACACCAGGAAACTTCTTCTGATCTCATTACCTTCACCAGGTAGAAGTATTTGTATCCCTGATAGTACACTGACATTTCTCAGAGAACCTTAGAGATTTTAGTGCTCAGATTAATTTGTCTCCCTCCCTAGGCCAAGAGAGGGCCAATAAAGGACAATAGTTAGGAATATGAAGCACATGGAGGCAGAATGCCTGGGTTTCATCCATCCTTCTTTGTTTAGCATCTTCATAAACTTGGGCAAGTTTCTTAGCTTTTTGTGTACTTGCAATATAATTTATTCATCATTTGGGAAATACATGAAAGCTAAATCTGCATCTTAATAGATCACATTATGTTATTCATATATGGGAATTTTTTTCGCAAAGGAAGAATCCTCTGGAAAGAATATAGTCAGTCATTTTAAACTCACAGATATTCATGCACTGAGAGTATACAGTACTAAGGACCTCTCTTACAATGGTAACTTAGAAAATGTTCTTGTAGGCTGAAAGTTTTTTCCTAAAAACCTGATAAAGCTTGTTGGATTGATGGGGGCAGCCAGAAGCACAGGGCTGAGAATCATTTGGGGATATGTTTAGACTCAACAAAAAGAATGTTGTGGTAAATCAGAGACGCCTGTCACAGGTGCAGGACGAGGACAAGCACAGGATGAAGAGATTCAGTCCCTCTCCCAAGAGCTCAGAGTCCAGTGGGAGAAGAGAGACAAACAGCTCCTTATCATCCTCTGATATGTGTTCTTGTAAAAAGTGCCCGGGGAGAAATGGGGACGCAGATTAGAAAAGAGGCAGGAGTGTGGTGGACACTCTATGGGAATTTCTAGTTCGATCTCAGGCTGATGAAAGCCTGGGGCGTGAATTACAAGACACAGTCAGAGATGCAGTCGGGACCAGATTCAATGTGCGTTTAACAACATATTCAGGACTCGAGGCCTTGACCTGTGGAAAATATTCTTGATAGGTCTTCAACAATCTAATAATGTGATTAAAACTGAAAGGGATCTGAGGAGGCAGAGCTGGAGATGGGAGGGCCAGTGGGAGCCCCTGAGAGGGAGGGTGTGAGTGAGCATGTGAGTGAGTGTGTGAGGGAGGGTGAGAGGGAGCGTGTGAGTGACGGTGTGAGGGAGGGTGTGAGTGAGCATGTGAGGGAGGGTGTGAGGGAGCGTGTGAGTGACGGTGTGAGGGAGGGTGTGAGGGAGGGTGTGAGTGAGCGTGTGAGTGAGCGTGTGAGGGAAGGTGTGAGTGAGCATGTGAGTGACAGTGTGAGTGAGCGTGTGAGTTAGCATGTGAGTGACGGTGTGAGGGAGGGTGTGAAGGAGGGTGTGAGGGAGGGTGTGAGTGAGCGTGTGAGTGAGCGTGTGAGGGAGGGTGTGAGTGAGCATGTGAGTGACGGTGTGAGTTAGCATGCGAGTGACAGTGTGAGTTAGCGTGCGACTGACGGTGTGAAGGAGGGTGTGAGTGACAGTGTGAGTGAGCGTGTGAGGGAAGGTGTGAGTGACAGTGTGAGTGAGCGTGTGAGTGAGCGTGTGAGAGCAGCAGTAGACACAGAGGGTCAGGGCGAGATGAGAGGACGCGCTGAGGTCCAGGCCACAGGACTCGGTGTCTGAGGAGGTGTGACGGTGAAGCGCGAACAAGATTGTTCCTAGGTTCTGTGGAAAAACCCCAGGTTTGGCTTTGACCCCAAGTTGAAAGGAGGTGAAATACCTGAGACAGGAGCCCAAGAGGAGGAGCAGGTCTGTGTGAAAGTGAGAACCTTTGATTTGAGGCCGGCCCTACCTCAGATGTCCAGAGGAGGTGGGGGTCTGGGATTCTGGGTGAGGTGTGGGCTCGGGACTGGGCTCAAAGAGTGACTGTATTGGATCGCTCCATGTAGTTATAAGGAAATCAGTCGAAAACGCCACCTCACTCCAGCCTGCATCCCTGACACCCATTTATAGCATCTGTTCTCTAAACGACGAACATCCCTCTGGGCCGCGAAGACTCTGCTGGGATGAATCCTCTGCCTGGAGTGCTCTTCCTTCCCTCCATCCACTTGGTAAAATTCCCCAGATCCACCTGAAACATCGCCCTCTTTCTCTGCCTCTCTACAGAAGGAATTTCTCCCTCATCTGGGTGTCTAGAGCTCAACACTTCCATTTTGGGCTCCAGAACACGTTCTCTGTAAGGGCAAGGGGCAGGATCTAGTTCATTATCTGCTTCTTCATGGTTGATGCTGATACCCTGAGGGTTTATAAACCCCGTGCCTGTAAATGCTGACTTCGAAGCAGACTGATATCTGGAAGGAGAGCCTTTACGTCATCAGAGAAAAACGGCCCCTTATATAGTATACATACTGTGCTCTGTAAATCTGAAACTTTCTTAGAGACATGGGTGAGCTTCAATACAAGCAAGCCATTCTCAGTGAGACCGACATGAGCAAACAGACTTCATCAGGCCTGGGGAGGGTTAGAACGAACATCGTATAATGTTTACAGCCTCCGCAGAAAGAGTCAGTGGGTGACAAGCAAGAACGAGCTTTTTTTAAAGGTTAAGGCTACAAGACATAATGGTACTCAGTGTATTTTTAATTATTGACTCTCTGACAAGTTAACAAATGGCTGTGGTAAATGAGAATGTCCTATGAGTACTGGGTAATAAATTCAATCCATATTCAAATGATATTCATGGGTTATTAATAGAGCTATTTATGCTCAATCTATAGCATGAAAATGTTAAAGCCTCACGAAGAATACAATAAAATATTTATTGGTATGGAAAAAACTCAGTAATATACTGTTATGCAAATTAAAAACGTTTTTAAATAGCAATTATAGCAGGGTGCTAATCTGTTAAGTATTACTACATACACACAGACACCCAAACATCTATATAAAATGAAGGGACAAACACATGTGACTTATTGATGGTGGTCACCTGTCCATGGCGAGGTTACTCAGATATGTTTAATTTTCTGTATATTGATTTCCTTTATTTTCCCCAAATTTTTATATAAATATTTATTTTCTTGAGAAATAAAAACAATTATTTTAAAAATAAGAAAGACTCTATGGAGAACCATGGCTAGCTATGCTAGGAACCTCAAAATGAGTAAACCGAGTTGCATTATGAATTGATATATTTTCTTATACTCTTCAGACTCACAGCCCCTCTGGGCGTCTGGACCTTCTGTCTGCACAGAACTAAAGCATCAGAGATGCTCTTGTGTATGCATGAATGAGTCTAGAGTGTGCATGCCCCTACTTAGCCGTGTCAGAATAAGTTAGTACCAAAGGTCCTATTGTGTGCTTAGAAGGCTTTAAATTAATACAGGGATACACTACTGGTTCTGCTCCAGGCAAACACAGGGCTGAGAGGAGTGTCTTTATCCCACAATCAACAGGAAATCACTTGCACACCACTATCATTTGTTTTCCAATACTATTCATTCACTCAGCAAAAATTTTATGGAGCGTCTACTGAGCACCATGCTCTATGGACCAAGGACACTGTCAGGCAATGGAGTGGGCATCAGGTGTATAGATCCTGGTCCCTGCTCTTGCCAATAAACTCAGAATCTGTGTTTGTTGTTTAGTCGCCAAGTCGTGTCCAACTGTTTGTGACCCTCTGGACTACAGCCCACCAGGCTCCCTGTCCATGGGATTTCCCAGGCAAGAATACTGGAGTGGGTTGCCATTTCCTTCTCCAGGGGACCTTCCCTACCCAGGGACTGAACCTGTGTCTCCTGCACTGCAGGCAGATGCTTTATTGCTGAGCCACCAGGGAAGCCCCAGAGTCTGTCAGAAAATCCAAAATGGTGGGAACTTTGGGGCCAGAAGAGAAGCAAGGCTCTGCTCCACGCAGGGAGCGGGAGACATGCTCCACATGAGGGGACATGTGAGGAGTGTCTTAAAGGAACCCTCCCCCAGTGGAGAAGAGGGCGGGCACTCTGGGTAGGGCTCAGGCGTAGTCCAAGGACAAGAAAAAGCATGAGAATCAGGTAGTACCATCTGCCGGGCTATGGGACAGGAAGTCGGAATGTTGTTTGGGATTTGACCATGGTGTTTTGTAATCCAGTTATCTCCTGATGCTTTTGACATTGAGACACATATATACAAATAAACATGTACATGGCACATGGGTAAGCTGAAGGGGCAGCTAGCAGCTAAGTGACTGTTCACCCCTCAGCCCCTCTACAGGCTGAGGGAATCAGCATCTCCACTCTTCTTCTGTGCCTTTGAGGTTGGATGCATTTGCTAAGCCCGTGAACAGGACTGGACTTCTTGCTAAAAGGAGAGCTGCCTTGATGGATTTGCAACCGGGAGAACTCACTCCTGGGCAGTTGGTGGGGGGTGGATGGAAGGGAGGGAGAGAGAGAAGCAAGGTCTGTTTGGTGACATTCACGAGACCCTATTGGGAAGTCACCTATCATAACTGTTCTTACATCGATCTTGGATGTCTTGCAGAAAGCTCCCACGGGGTGCACGTGGTCGTAGAGGATGATGACCCCCACCATGACCCTCATGCAGAACATCAGCGTTTCTTCACTGGTAAACCTACTCCTATATTCCCTGGAAGAGATGAGAAATGGCAGAGGTGTTACTTCCATGACGAGTGTGTTTGTTTTTGGCCCCACAACTGGCTAGTTTAGCCTCCTGCAATCCTCTCTTGAGAACAATCCTAGACCTGCAAGAACCAGGTTAATAAGCTCTTAAAGAAACTGGCGATGATAATTCTCCTTGAATCTACCCAACCAGTGTGAAAACAAGGTAAATTGGAGGGCAGTAAATTCTTTTCTCTTCTGCCCTCAGCAAGCCAGCTCATCACGTACATAACTCCCCCGCCCATCAATCATGAATATTTTATAGCAGGTCTCTCTGGCTGTCCTAGATTATAGAGAATAATGGCTTTATTATGGAGAAAACGAATCAAGCTCATTTCTATAGAGCAGCTACTGCGTCGCCGGTCAGGGTAACTTCCTTTGTTAAGATACAGGCTGCAGATTGAATTAGATTGGCAAAGATACCTAAAAGAGATTGCACACCACTGATTGGGTTGAGAGTATTTGTGGAGCTTGAATTCTGCTCACTTACCTTGACAGGGTCATTGATGATTCAGATAATTCAGGCCAATTCTAGAGGCTTTCTTAACATCAACTTCATTCTGACTTGGCCCCACAATGATGATGATTACTATTTCCATCTTGGAATAAATATTAACTTAAATATAAATGAAATATCTGAAAGGAATGCCATCTTACATTTGAACAGAACAGCAAATTTTAGAAGGCATTCTTGATGCCTTTGGCACTCCCAAACTTTCTGCCTTGTAGATGGCATTATGATGATCTCATCAGGTAAGGAAACCAAGGTCCAGACAGGTCAGACCACTTGTCAATGGGCACAGAAGGGGCTACAAAATAAATAGAATATGGGGAATCCTGACACTGGAGTAAAGATTTCCTCATTACCATACTGCCTCACCTCAACAACTCAACCATTTTTTAAATCTAGCAACTAACTTAAGTACAAAGAAATTGCCACATGCATGAAAGAGAGATTTTCATTATCATTTTTACAATAGTCTTACCTCTTCTACTCTTGGTTTTAAATATTCTCTCAAATCTTTTCTCCAACATACTTATAACAATACCCAGTCATTTAACTTAATCCACCATTTTATCTGCATACAACTTCTCCTGCATCTTTGATTCGAGTTTTGATTCTGCCATCTAACAAGCCATGTGATCTTTGGGAAGAGGTCAGTTAACCAATTTCTGCCTCGTCTTCTTCAGCTTTAAGATGGGGATAACTACACCTAGAGCCAGAGTTCTTTATGAAATTAATTCAATCAATATATAAGGAAATGTTGACGTGCTGACCCACACGTTAGAAGTTGTCATCACCACCATCATCATTGTTACAGAGATACGTGAATTTTTGACATGGCTACACCTCTGATTTAACTTACGGAGTTTCCAGCATGACTTTACAAACACTTGTCATCGTACTGAGGCAGTCTGTGGTGTTCTCTATTGGCAGGGTTTTGTTCTAAACGGGAGACACAAAGGGTGTTAGCCTATTAGCAGCTTTTATGCACAACCAGGCAGAAGGCACTCTGTTGGTCAACATCACTTACTTCGGAGACAAAGTGCATGGTGGCGTTGCTGAGGGTTTTCAGCATCGGTGTGGCTTCTGCATAGAACAGGGACATTCGATTTGCCATCTCATTGTTGACTTCGTTCTCAATGTCTAGCTGATGAAAAGAAGATGAGAAGATGCAAGTGATAAAGAGATGGTCAACATCTCAAATGGTGTCCTCCGGAAAACGAATCACAAAGGCTCTGTCTTCTCCCTGTGCCCTTCCTGATGCAGAAATTAAAAGAGATTTGGAACCTGGGGCTGTCGACCCAGGAGGTCCAGGGACTCACATGCATGTTGTTGATGCGATTTCGACTGATGGTCCTTCTGTAGTAGCTGAAGTCATTCTGAATAGCTGGGTTCCTCATCTGAAGTTCAGAAAAGAGGAAAGAAGGTCATTTCTCAGCATCAGAGGAGGGTTATGCACCTGAAGTCCAGGTCCTATATTTTGCACAGATACCAGGACTTCTCTTTGTTACCCAAGAGTCAAAATAACTTTGGGTTAAAAATAGACTCAGAGCTTCATTATTTAAGAATACGTCCTATTTTTACCCTAGGCTAGATTTTAGGGAAGCACCCTTGCTTCCAAAGAGGAATAGACACTTGAGATGTTTTCTCTGGTTGCATTTGGCAGATTTTGAATTTCCACGTACAAACCACCATTGTAAATCACTTTGACCACAAAGAGTGTGAATTCTCACCACATCACAGGTCTCTCGAGGAAAGGAGCTACTTCCCTAGTCTTTTTCCCCCACCCCACAGCCCTGCAAAGCACCTGGACATGCAGGTGCTCAGTACGAATCTGTTAAATTGTCCAAGCACACTTGGCCTAACCTTCAGCTCATCGAATCGAAGGGTGAAATGCAGAATTTCCGCAAATTCCTTGGCCAGGGCCTGCTCCCGCTCCAGGTGCTGGGTTGGTGTGTAGGGTGGACAGGTCAGAGATTCCAATAAACTCTGCAGAGCTTTTTCTAAAAGTCAAAGGGATACATACATATCTGAGGTGGACCACAGAGATTTTTCAAAAAACCCAATTTGCAGCCCTAGTTGACATTCTGAGATAACCTGTGTGAGTCTTTCCTCTCCACCTTTCCCCCCACCAGAACAGTGTGAAATGTGATGTGTGTGGATAAGGAGGAAAAGGAACCCCCTGGCCCTCCATGCCTGAGAAGGCTGCCTCCACTGCAGAACTGACCCGTCGCCCCAAAGCTCAGCTGGACCCTCCCATGTTCTGTTGTCCCAAATCCTAACACTGTAGAAAACCACAAATAGGATCATGTGCATGAGACAACGATCTATGACCTAGGATGAGATGAGGTGGCCCTGAATGCATGGGTTAAATTGCTTGCTTTGCAGGGAGAGACTTGCAGTCCACACCAGCCCTTCTCTGCAATGACACTCTTAGCAAATCCCAGGAATATTTTTCTACAAACCTGCTGCCATATCTACCTCCATTACTATCCTGAAAACAGTCTCATTACTCTCACCTGTCTGTTTCTAAACCTTCCTTCCTGCTTTTTCTTCAATATATTTTTCTTGACATCAAGTCATTTTATCAATCCTCTAGAGAAGAGGTAGGCAAACTATGGCTCATAGGCTAAATCTGGTCCACAGTCGCTTTTTTTGCAAATAAAGTTTTATTAAACACAGCCATGCTTCATTAATATTTTCATTGTGTGCCACAGAGGCAGGGTTGAGTGGCTGTAACAACGATAGGATAGCCCACAAGCCTAAAATATTTATTATCTGGCTCTTTATAGAAGGGTTCGCTAGTGCTGACTTTATCATCCCTAGAGGCCTTTTACAGCTTCTTTCTGAGGACATCACTAGCATTTTCTATCTACAGAAACACACTGTCTTCTGAGGAAGCCCGCTTGACCTTGGTGGATCTTTTTCCGTCTGCTGAGCTGACACTTGACTCCTTATGATTTCAGTTCAAGAGGTCTAGACACACACTTTGAGGAAACTAAGAAGTCGATCCCTCTTCAACCTGAGAGTCTTCAGGAGCTCTTCTTGAAAAACTGGTTCAGTTCATTGAACTATTCCCTTGGAGTCTCAGTTTCAAGTTCTCTCAACATCATGGCTATTATTCCCCCAGGGTACTTCAATTTCTCTGTTTAATTCTTAAAATGTGGTACTCACTTATGGGCAGAAGTAGAATAAAACATGACCACACACTTCCTAAAGGAAATCAACCCTGAATACTCATTGGAAGGACTGATGCTGAAGCTGAAGCTCCAATACTTTGGTCATCTGATGCAAAGAGCCGACTCCTTGGAAAAGACCCTGATGCTGGGAAAGGTTGAAGGCAGGAGAAGGGGATGACAGAGGATGAAATAGGTGAGTGGCATCACCAACTCAATGGACATGAGTCTGAGCAAACTGCAGGAGACAGCGAAGGACAGGGAAGCCTGGTATGCTGCAGTCCATGGGGTGGCAGAGACTCGGACATGACTACCGACAGAACAACAATGAGACCCCCTTCCTCATTCTAGACATATCATACGTTTTAACCAGTGAAAGCTCAGATAACTTTACTGTTGGGGGAGGGTTATATCATATCGGTGGCCACATGGAGCCTACTGTCAACCAGACTTGATTTTACTCTGACCTCTGCAAAGCCATCCTGTACCTGCACAGAGTTGCTTTTTTTTTTTTTAAGCTTAAGAACAGAACATTATATTTGTCTTTCTTGTATTTTGCTATATTATTGGGTTGGCCAAAAAGTTTGTTTGGGTTTTTCTCTGCTGTCATCTGGAAAATCCAAATTAACTTTTTTTGGCCAACCAAATAAATTTAACACGTGATTTCAGCCAACCAACTTCTTTTTGGGTTAGCAGGTAACATGGGTTTTCCAACTTCTCCGTCCTTTGGAAATGTGATCAGACAGGGTAATACTGTTAAGAGTAGGACTTAGCTGAGAACAAAACCAAAGGGAGACCCACTAGTAAAGACACTCGAAACATGCCAATAAATGCAGGGGAAGAAACTCTGAAGCATGCTGTCAGAAATTGACATGACCACTGTTTTTGTATCTGAGTGGCCTCTGATGATGCACAACAGTAGATGTGGGGCAGTTTCCAATCCCCCAAGCTTTTCCTATTACTTTCTCAAACACCATCACAGAACTTTACAAGAGGGACATGAAAAGCACAAATACATACTCACCTAGCCTGATGGAAAACTCATAAAATCTCTTCAGTCTCACAACCAAAGGACACACTGCATTCCAAGCTTTTTCCTGAAGCTGAATGTCATTGGGATTTTGGATGGCCTGCCAAAACATGATGGAATCATCTGCTTAAAAGGAAGCGGTAGGCTCCACGTCAAAATGACTTAAGACTGAGAAAGAATTTGAGTTAAAAAAAAAAAAAAATTCCTGCTGTCCTTTGCTAATGTGTACTGCCTCAATCAGTTCATTATGGAAGTGTTGTCCAAGATGCTCAATTAGGATGGTGATTTTAGCACTTGAATATAATGCAAATGGCTCAACAATTAGACACCATGTCATTTGACTTGCTTCTCATATTGTCAATGCAAAAAAAAAAAAAAATGCATGTCTAATTGGAAGCAATTCAGATCTCCTCCATGACCATTTGATTCTTCTAAAGTAGAGCTAGTGCTCATTATGAAGTACAGATTCTGTAGATGTTTTCCTTTCTCTATAGTATGTATTACATTCCTGACAGCCTGAGATAGTACTTAAATTAGCTAAATTAAATGGTGACCCTTAAGTAGAAAAATAACCTCTTAATAGGATGCTACTTTCTGTGAAAGGCTGTTTTGCCTGGGTTTCAGCAGTTTGGGGATTATGATGCTAGCGGCATTTTATTGTTGTTGCTATGTCTTGTGTGTGTGTGTGTGTTTTTTTTCCAGAAAATGGTGATGGCAATGTGTGTGAGTGCTGATACTTCCGCAAAACTAATTATTTCAAACAAAAGGAGTGTGAGGTTTCTTGCCTTGAAGGCATGACAAACTCTCAAAAGTCACACTGCCAATTTTTTTCTGTTTTGGTCACTGTTTTCTTTTTCCCACACTTATTATTTTGATCTTACATGTCATTTCAGGATGACAGACAAGCAGGCTCCTTAAGGGAGGTTGTTTATGTCTCTTGTTTGTGATAGTCATGAAACCTGCCAAAAATCATTACAAAATGTTGGAAAGTTCACATATACCCAGACCTCATGACTTATATTTCAACTACTCCTCACAGATTTCATATGTATGTTTCTCTTATACGAAGCAACATATTGACAAATTATTGTTTAAATGTGAGTCCTGCAATTTCAAACATACGTCAGAGGAGAGAATGGCTTGCCCTTTACATGGTCCACAGCACTATGTGCTCAGATCAGTGGATTCGAATAAAAGGGGCCATTCATACATTTTTGAAGGACACATTACCCTCCTTGTTTCCTGGTACGCCAGGAAAAACTAGGGCTAGTACTTAATCTTGCTGTGTGTGTGTGCATGTGTGGGTTTCCCTTCTCCACCAAGGGCGTTGTCAGCTTAGTGTTATTGTTGGCATACATCTCGGATCTCTGGCCCCGCGCCCTTGTACGCCTGCAGGTCTGCAAGGATGCTCTCGGAATCCTGGAGCACAGCGCTGATCTGGTTCCATATTTCCCTCTCTCCTTCTGTGGGCTGGGCATCTAGGCAGACAGGAAACCAAGAGACACAGAGCTTGTGTTTATAAACAGCCTGGGAAGAGGCTCGGCATTCAATTTTACCCGCTAGACAATCCTATGTGACTCTGGCAGGCATGGTATTTCCTCTTTAACATAATAAGGTGCTAAGAAATGAAAACTAACAGAATTTCTGGCCATTACTCAGTTCAAAATAGTTACAAATATTTCACTCACATTTAACAAAGCATGTTGGAATCATTGTGCGTGCCCAGTCACTCGGTTGTATCTGATTCTTTGAGACCTCATGGACTGTAACCCACTAGGCTCCTCTGTCCATGTGATTTCCCAGGCAAGCATACTAGAATGGCTTGCCATTTCCTTCTCCAGGGGATCTTCCTGACCCAGAGATCAAGCCCATGTCTCCTGCAGTGCAGGCGGATTCTTTACCACTGAGCCATCTAAGAAGCCCATGGAATCATTGTAGGTACCCCTTTATTTGTATAGATCACTTTTTTTTTTTTTTGCACATATACTATATGCCAAGTGGTACACTGGGTGATAGGAAGAATAAACATTACCTTTTGGGATCCAATTCTAATATTTAATAGAAGCTATTGTGACTGAAAATCTATGAATCTGAGTCTAGATGGGAAAGTAGTCCCCCTTATATTTCCATACTAAAAAAAACTTAACATTTTCCATAATTAATCCTTCAGAGCTATGGCATAATCTTTGCAGAACACAATGATCTGTAGAAAGCAATGGAGTTCCTTTTTGAACATGAGCTCAAGAAGTGCAGAGAGTTCATTTTAAAGACTCCTGTACTGTTCATCTTTGGTCTTAACCAAGAAACTTATCCACAAAAATAAGTAATGCATTTAAACTTAAATACTGAAGAACAAATTCTAACAGTCACAGAGACATCCACTTAGTTCCTCAATTAATTCTGACTTGTTTACATTCCAGGAGCCGATGAATGTTCTTGCCTGCAGGAGTATTTTGTGAGGGCTGGTGGGTGGAAGTTGAATAGTGCTAAAGATAGGGTTTTATTTATTTCACAATGCCTATAAAATAGGTTTTTTGCCTGGGCTAGTTAGGAAATTAATCTCCATCTAAAACAAGGGCATTGCTAATACAGAAAGAGGACAGATGTCATCTCCTAAAATCTGTTTTCAAAAATCCAAGTCCTAAGGGACTGAGTTCTCCCAGCTGACTTCACTAATGAAAGGGTACCTGCATGCATCGTCAGTCACTTCAGTCGTGTCCCACTCTTTGCAACCCTATGGACTGTAGCCTGCCAGGCTCCTCTGTCTATGGTACTCTCCAGCCTAATCCTGGAGTGGGCTGCCATGCCCTCCTCCAGGGGCTCTTCTGAAGCAAGATTCAAACTCGCATCTCCTGCATTACAGGCTCATTTTCTTCCATAATTGGTTAGGTTTATTGCAAGTCCTAGGCTTTTCCGCTTTTCTCTATCAGGGAACTGAATCACCTTTTCTTCCAGCTATTAATTAAGCCCTTGGTGTTGGCTGCACAGTCCCTGGCTTCTGGGCCAGGTTGCTTCAAGAGTCTAGAGGACTCAAATCACAAATGGCATAAACTTCTGAGACAGAAAGTACCAGCTGGAGAAGCCCTAATCTGTCTGTCTCAGTTTTCAAATGAGAGAAAGACCATGTAACCCTAAGTGACATGTGGTCTTGGCCCGTATCCCTAAGTTCATAATTCACCCCACTTTGATCCCCCAGCTAAAAGAAGAGACAGGACTAACAAGTGAGAATCTGATCCACAAGACTGTAAGACTCAGACCTTATTTGTCTCATTTGACACTGTATCTCCAGGATCTAACACAGTGCCTGGCACCCAGTAAAGGCAGTAGAAAAATGGGCTGAATGATTGAAACAGAGTCAGAGCTATGGCTTTTCCAGTAGTCATGTACGGATGTGAGAGTTGGGCCATAAAGCAGGTTGAGTGTCAAAGAACTGAGACTTTCAAACTGTGGTGTGCCCCTTGGACTGCAAGAAGATCAAACCAGTTAATCCTAAAGAAAAATCAAGCCTAAATATTCATTGGAAGGACTGACACTAAAGCTGAAGCACCAATACTTCAGCTATCTGATGCAAAGATCCTGATGATGGGAAAGACTGAAGGCAAAAGGAGAGGGGGCCGGTAGAGGATGAGATGGTGAGATAGCATCACTGACTCAGTGGACATGACTTTGAGCAAACTCTGGAAGATAGGGAAGGACAGGGAAGCCTGGCTTGCTGCAGTCCATGGGGTTGCAAAAACTCAGATACAACTTAGCAACTGAACAGCAATTCATATTGTTTTGTGATGGTTTTCCTGCTTGTCTTTGAATACCAAGCTACCTGAAGACAGGGCCTGTATTCTTGTCCTCAGTGCTCCCACATGCCCTACCCATTGGAGAAACTTACTAAATGTGTCATGTCTCAATGGATAAATGATGAAACTGACCATATGATGGAGAACATGGGTGTTGAGAAGCCGTGAAAAAATAAAGATCTTACTACTTCCAGATCCTCTCTGTCTTGTCTCCTGAAATGGCTTTACCACTGTTGCATGTCTCACTATCATCATGAAGATAATACGCATTTACCTACAATCAGACTGGCTATTCACACTTTAGTTAACGTGTTTTTAAATCCTCCATCATTTATCTATGGCCTCAATGCTTCTTCAGTGTGGTTAACATCCTAATAGAATATTTGATTAGTGCAAAGCTGCATTAATGTTACTCTCCTAATTCTAAAGCTGTTATTATACTTTCTGCAATAGTCCTTTGAGAGACTTTGGGGTCTGCACTTTTGGCATTCTCCAAATTGAGATTCAGTTGGTCACCATGCTTTTAAAATGCATTGTGTCTTCAGATGTCAAGGAGAGACATCTTGAAAAAGACCCAGAAGAATTAGTGATTGGAAAGGTTACTATTTAACCTATCAGCAACCTCCTAGAGCCTTTGCTGAGTGAACAGGAACTCTGAATGAAAGCTTCTGTTTTTCTATTTTTAACACAAAGATTGATCTTAAGTCAAAGGTACATACACACACTAAAAATAATGATGATGATGGAAATGGGTCTCTGTTTCCAGTTGTGGCCAGTGAATTGCTTAGTGACGTTTCTTCTAAGAATCACATTCTAAATTCCTAATCATCACCAGTTATTTCATCAAAATTGAGGAGAATGGTTACAGAAAGCTGGACTGTTCCTGTCTAACAATGAAGCTGTTAAAAGTGCCTGTGATTTACACAGGCAATTTCAGAAACCAACACTTCTAGGAGCCCTGGAACAAGTCTCTCCAGGCCTTTCTCCAGGCGATGATTTAAACCCCTATTCTAGACTTGCTGTTGTGGAAAGAATGAAAATGTATCATGTGCCCTGTGACCTTGAATACATACATTTATTGTCAAGAATTTGCTGAATTCCAAGTGCCTAGAATTTTTAATGGAAAAAGCACCATCTTATCAATTAAGAAAGTTCAACAGTATTCATTTTGTTTATAGGGGACCTATTTATCCTCCTTTGACTCAATTTCCCTGTGACAGTGGATATTAACTGTCAGTATTTTAGAGTCACCGGGGTCAGGGGGCGGTTTCGTGCTGAAGGACTGTGATATTTACTGAGAGCAGAATTCTTGGCATTCCACTGTGCCGATGCAAAGCAAGGTGGCCACCAGCTTTGTCAGAAACAAACATCTTCGGTGAGCATACCCCAGGGCACAGGCGGCAGGGCTCAACCCTGAGCAAGGCTGTCAAATCAAAGAGTTCTTATCTCTGTAAATCAGCCAAGGATGCACTCTGTCTCCACAAGCCCCGGGAACACACACACACCTACCCCTAAAGACCTATCCAAGACTGTGTGGAAAAGCTGACAGAGAATCAAACAAATTAACTGAAGAAAAATGTGAATGGGGGACGATTTATTTGGAGATGTCTTTGGCTTTGAAGGAAGCCCTGGCGTTTCATCAGTAGGATACATCCCTATCTCTGCACCCACCAGCTGTTGTATAAACACCAAAGAAAGGCAGAGCAGGAAGGGTTCGCCAAACCATAAATTAAATCTCTAGCTCTTCTTCTCCACCCACTTACTCATTTCACCCTTCACCCCTTCAGGATAAACTGAGAAGCGTAATAACTATCTAATATTAACAATATACGTGTGTGTGTGTTAGTCTTTCTGTCAAGTCAACGCTTTAAAACCCCGTGGACTGTAACCCACCAGGTTCCTCTGTGCACGGGATTCTCCAGGCAAGAATACTGATGTGGGTTGCCATTCCCTTCTCCAGGGGATTTTTCTGACCCAGGGGTCGAACCTGGGTCTCCTGCATTGCAGGCAGATTATTTACCATCTGAGCCACCAGGGAAGCCCTGATATGAACACTGGGGGATGTAAAAATGGAAACGATTTATAGCACGATACTAACCGCTTACAAAAAAACAATGTACAATTGCAAAGGTCTGTCAGAAGATGTAAGTGTGATGGAACTGACATATTTATTTGTACAGGAACATCAGTCTTCCTATGCCAGAGCCCTTTCCCAAGGGACAGTCAGATGAGGGACTGCAAAAAGCAGGGAGGTTTAAGACACTTGAAGGCTGTTTATTTCACATGCTGAGGCATCCCTGTGAAGTCATGAGGGGAAGAGAGAGCTCCAGGATGTAATTTTTGAAGAACCATATCCTATCATAAGTTTTCACTCACTAAATATGAGACCTCAGGGCAAGCCAATTAATCTCTCCTGGTCTCAGATGAATTCTTGGTAGAGGGAGGGGAGCTAGCAAGAGCCGCGTCTCTTCCCTATATGGTCCTGTGGGGGTCTGTGACGTGTAGGATCATAAAGAGGATGGTGACAGCTGAAAAGCACTTAAAAAGCGAAAGTGCTAGAAACTGAAAGAATCTTTCTGAATGAATCCCTGCCTTGACATAAACAAATTGCTTCCCAGGTCTGTTCTGTTCCTTGGCTTTTTGTTTGTTTTAGTTTCATTTGTAAAGTAACCAAAACATCCTTTATTTTCCTCCTTTCCCTTTCCAAGATTACCTAGCCCCCTAGGCACAACTGCAGCAGATGTGAGAGGACCAGAGAGGGGGAGATGAAAGACGAGATCAGTAGCAGTAAGAAGTATTCTGCATCCCCCAAAGAAATTCCAGCTGATTGTCTAATCTGACATGCACCCACACCCTTGCTTTAAAGAGTAGGAGACTGTAGTTGTAACAAGTCAAAATACGAAGAGCCTTTCTGGAAGTACCATGACTTGGGAGCTTTAGAATTTCCCTCTTAACTAACCCCATCAACCACTTTTATGGTTTTTGGCATTCCTATTACGCTCATAAGGGTGGACTTTTCTTATAAGAAAATCACTTTTCTGTTACTATAGCCAAAGAAATGTATCTTCATCCCAGCCTAGAACCTGTACTTCTTTAGGCTAGTCCATCACTTTCTCTTTGTTCTAGCTATTAGATTTCTTCTCTGCTACCTGTACTATTGTCTCTTCATTGTGTTTGCATCTGATCTCCCCAACAGTTACATACTCCTTGAAAAAGAGTTTGTGCTCCTGTATTTATGTACCTTATGTGATTCCCCCTCATGCCCCTCTGCTCCACTAAGATCCCACCCCCACTTCTGCTGGTCCTGCCCAAAGCTAGGATAAAGAAGATGCTCTGCAGATAGTTACTGAATTAGCATCAGTGAAGAAGCCAAGGTTCCTAAGCTTATGCTTCATGCCCAGGTCTATGTCAGATACTGAATAGGTCACACATGACATAAGCATAAGGTGCCATCTAAATCTTTTCCACAGAGAAGTTCTTAGGCTAAAGTGAAATAATACCAAAGAGACCTAGCTATGTCAGAAGGAATGGAGAACACTGAAAAATATGTCAGTAAGATTACAAATATAAACACACAGAGACTATTTGAGAGTTTAAAGTTTAAAAAAAAGACATTGCAATGAGTTTATAACATATACATATAACATATGTACACAGAAGTAAAACATGTAACTATAGCACAAAGAGTGAGTGGAAGGGTGGTGATTGGAAGTCTACTGTGACAAGTTTCTTAAATTCTTCATGAAGTGAACAATGCATTTTGAAGATAGATGGCAGTAAGTTAAAGATGTATATAATACTCTCTAACGTAAGAACCAAGAAGCACAACTAAAACGTCAGCAGAAAGGACACAAAAGAGTACTAAAAATTATTTGGTTTACTTAAAAGACAGAAAGACACTGAGAATCTAAGAGGAAAAAAATAACGAATGGAAATGACACCAAGATACACAAATACAAACGTTAATTAAAGGCACATACAGTAATTAAAAGTAAATGGACTAGACATACCAATTAAAAGGTTGATATTATCAGCTTGGATAAAAAAGCTTGGGGCAACTACATATTGTTTATAAGAAACACGCTATAAAGAAAGGTAGACAAAATAGGGAAATACATACTGCTGCAAATACTAAGGGTAAGAAAACTGTTATGGTCAAAATATGACATGATTAAAGGTAGATTTAACAAAAGATATGCCAGATTTCTAAAAACTATAAAACATTTCTGAGTGAAGTTAAAGAATATCTAAACAAACAGAAAGACAGACTATATGCATAGGTGGGACAAATTAATATTGCCTAGAAGTCAATTACCTCCAAACTGATTTATTGATTTACATAATTATAATCAGTATCCCAGCAAGATTTTTTGTGGACATTAAAAGCTAGTTTTGAAGGATACATAAAATTATATAGAAAAGTAAAGGTGCTAGAATAGTCAGAATATCTTGAGAAAGAACAAAGTTGAAACACTTGCTTTTCCTGATTTTATAACTTATTAGTTGCTAGGTTTTGGTATTAATTGGTGAAATGGATCAAGAAGCAATGAGAGAGAATAAAAGGTCCCTAAGTAGCCCCACATATATTATAAATAACAAATTTATGATTGAGCATTAAAGCAATCCGCCTGTGCTAAAATAATTTTGTATCACATGAAAAAAGAAATAAATCCAATACCTCTTTCACAACATATGCAAAAATTTGCTAAGATTGATCACTGACTTAAATGCAAAGCTTAAAATTCTAAAGCTTTCATAGGGAAATGTCGTTGAGTATGTTTATGACCATGGAATAGGCATGATTTCTTAAAGAGGATACAGAATGCACTTAGAGAAAAAGGAAGAAAATGATGAATCATACTTCATCAAATTATAACATTTCTGTTCATGGAAAGAAAATAGTCATGGGATGAAAAAACAACAATAAAAAGACAGTAAGTGACTGTGTAGAAATACGAGCATTGACTATAGAACCCACTACAAAGGTCAAACAAATTTAAATCAGATCTACACAACTGGAAAACCTAAGGACAGATGTGTCTAATTTTGTATTAAATTTTGACCCAGCTTAATTATATCTATTTGACCCAGTTCAATTATATTCCATCACTGACTTCAAAAAGAATATCCAACACTCGAAGCAGAGGTGCCACATGCATTTAAGCTGTTGCTACAGGCTGTTCAGCCTGCCTTCCTCCCTTCACTGCTGACTCCCCCCTTAACTCTTTGCAATCCAACCTCTGTATTTAAAGCAATAAATCCTGAATCTGTTAGGCAGCTAACTGCCCAACTCATCATCCCCTTTTCAAGCCTTCTTGACTACTCTCAGCATCTGAATCTATTTACATTCCCTCCTTCTTGAAAGTCTGTGTCTCCTGGCTGCCTGATCTAGCCTGTTCTATTCTGTTTCCTCACATGGCCAGCATCTGTTACTTGGGCTTATTTGGTCTCTTAGCTCAACATAAGCTGATGGCTGGGTCACCACACTGGGTGGGGCCCAAGCCCTGCCATCAGGAATCTCAATTAAGTTGCCCTGCTTCTCCCTCCATGTAGCCTCTCTCCTACTCAAGCTCCCTGTAAACACAAGCATGCCTAAAGTTGTCATCTACTCAGCTTTTATCTTCTGTAGTTTTCCTTCGGGGATTTTAACTATTCTCTTTGGAAAAGTCTTCTGAAAGTGAAGGTGTTAGTCACTCAGTCATGTCCGATCTTTGGAAGCCCATGGACTGTATGTAGCCCACCAGGCACCTCTGTCCATGGAATTCCCCAGGCAACAATGCTGGAGTGGGTAGCCTTTCCCTTCTCCAGGGGACCTTCCCAATCCAGAGAATGAACCCAGGTCTTCTAGGTCTTCGGAAAAAAATACACATTAAGTCCATTCCAAATGCCACCTTTGCAAGAAAACTTCTCTAATTCCTCCTGAGGTCATCCATTTCTTGAGACTAGAAGCTTCTCCCTCTATTCTCAGGTAACACTATGCCTCTTCTAAGCCCCTTATTTTATTTTGTCTTTGAACTCTCTGCCTATATTGTCCTCCACACCAGCCTGGGGCTTCATTAGGCAATGGCTGCTCTTGTTTAGTTCCATCTCCCTGATGTCACCAGGCTTACATGGATGCTCATGACCATACTCAACATGCCATTGCCATAATGAGCTGAAATCTACACACTCAAGGAAAAATCATGACCTCAGCCCATCTTCCCCACCCTTCCAGTCTGTCATCCTTCTTTCTTGAAAGCCAGCTTTAGGAAATAAGATTTGAAGAATCAACAAATGAAAATATTTTTTTTTTCATGAGACATCTCATCTCCCTCTCTAATGAGGCAGAAAATGATGGTTGTATTACTTCCTGGAAGCTGCCTATGATGAGCACTTAAGGGAATCGAAGCAAAAGGAAGAAGAAGGCCAAAGACAACTGTACTCCCACCTCAATTCCCCGATCATTCCCTGTGTGACTTCAGCCCAGTGACTCATCTTCTCAGACTCAGTGAAATAATGTTAATCTTCTCTTTGGTAGTAAGGGGGATATAAACAGGATTTTATGCATGTCTATAAATTTATAGTTTTATACTTTCCTTAAATACTCTAGTTCTAGTAATAGGCCACCAGACATGGAAATCCAGTCTATACTTCCCCTTCCTGAAGAAATTATAGCATATCTATAAATGGAGTTTTGATACTATAAGTCATTACCAAAATTGGAAATATTTAAATGTTTTCTTTGGCCACCATGATCTTTCTTTAAATACCATATTAAGAAAATGGTCAAAGTACAAGACTGAGTAGGTCAGAGTCCTTGGGTTGTAGGAGAGAGGAAGAGAGGCCCCGTTGCTATGTTGGTGGGGAAGGGGATGCTCTGAGATCTTGTTTCGGAGAACACCAGTAGTTTTCAACTACTGCTTTAAATTCCTGTAGATTTTACTTTTATCCCTTTAAAGTTTTCATATTAGACTTGACAAAGAACTCAATATTATTCTTTGTGGAAGCATGGGAAGGCCAAAGTTCAAGAACAGCTACATAGGCAAATGGGGCCACTGAATTCTGGGTGACATTGTGAGAAGCATGCACACATGCATGTGGAATTTAGAACTTCCAAAAGAGTAAAGCATGAAACTCCCTTTCATGAGTTGTAGGTGAACACTGTTTTACCACTATTTTGGCCTTTGTGCACGCTGAATGAAACAGTGTAAAATACATATGACAAGAAGTGGAAAGGACCAATTAAAGACGCAAGTAGTAAAATTAGGGTGATGGAATAATAGGTAGTTCATCTGCAGCAATTTTTAAAATTATTAATAAATCTTCCTGTTATAATAAAGATATGTATATTATAGAAGAGTAGCAAAAGTCACACCAGTAAAAAAAAAAAAAAAGAAAATCCATTCTTTGAGTTCCCAGCTGCCCTCCTTACTAAACCAAACCAAACCCAGCATAGCTCAAACCAAACAAACCCAGCCAAAACCAACTAAATTCAACCAAATTTAACCAAGCCCAAACAAATCCAGCCAAACCAAATTAAGTTCAGCCAAACCCAATCAAATTCCACCAAACCCAGACAAGCTCAGCCAAATACAACCAAACCCAGACAAACCCAGCTAAACTCAACCAAAACCAACCACACCCAATCAAATCCAGCCAAACTTAGCAAAATAACAAGAACAATAACAAACTGAGTTAAATCACAAGTGAGATCTCTTTAATTGAATATAATTTGCATTAAAATTTTTTTTCAGAATGTATGAGTTTTGGGAATACTTTTCCTTTCTAAGTAGGTATTTAGGCATAACAAAGATTTTAAAAAGATACCTCCAGAGAGCTTTCATAGTTTGGTTTGCTGTGTCTTAGAAAGTTATTCTAGCATTTACTTAGAAAATCTCTATTAGAAGGTTTAATATATATGTAAGGAAGTTTCAACTTATTTAATATGAATAAAATACTTTAAACTATAGTTTAAATTATACTTTAAAGCAGATTAAGGTTTGCAACAGATGGTGACTACTGGGACAAATGACATTTAACCGTGCTTGGTATTGTGGAATTGCAATTCAAAAGGAGGAGAACACAAGAGTAAGTATAGACACATGAGATCAGTTGCTTAAAATGAATGTGTCACTCATTAATAAACATACTCAAACAATGAACAATATAAGAAAGAATCTCTATGTATTCAGTCATGATTCATAAGCCGCTTTCCCTAATTTAAAGTTTTCGATCTAAAAAACCTTTCAAATGAAAGCTGCATCTCAAAATTCTGAAACAGTTCTGTATTATCAAATAATACACAAAGAACAGACAGAGATTACTCAAAACTACAAAATCTCTAAGTCTCATGTCTGGTATCTATCAATTTTCTTTTACATCTAGTGATATTTGTTTTATATTAATCTGTGTAAATTCCTATGTATACCATTTTCTTTGGATTATGACATAATAATTCATGAAAATTATTAGGAAAATACATGATGATGATTGATGTTAGGCCTACAATAACTGATTGCTTCTAAAATCAAAGAAAAGCATGAGCATATTAGATGTTCTTTTTTAAAAATTTTTTATTATTTTAATTAATTAATTAATTTTACTTTACAATATTGTATTGGTTTTGCCATACATTGACTTGAATCCACCACAGTTTAAAAAAATAATATATGAAAAGAAAGAAGGAAGTGGTCTTTGAAGACTCAGAGAAATGCAGAGAGACATTTGGATGTGGTTTAAGCATTACCTAACAATCTTTATAACTCCCCTATCAACAAACTATAAAGAAAATGAAGACTTCTCATCATAATCTTTTAATTTTGGGAACTTACTTTCAAAATCCAGGAAAAAATGTGGGTAGTTTTCAATTTCCCTGGTAAGGACTTTGAGCAGGTTTCCCATCCCAGCAAGCCTAGAAGAGAAAACACAAAACCAAACACCGTTAGCAGTATAAAACACATACTTCTTAAAAGGTTAGATATTTTTTAATGATTTGCATACATACCACTGAACCACTATAACTACATCAGAAGACCTAACAAAAAGTATTTTTATACCAGGTGACAAGTGACAAGTTAGCAATTAGTTATTGTTCAAAGAATTGGGTAATGGTCATAGGAGGCAGAGTTCAGGTGTATTCTAGAAATCTTTTTTCCCCTTTCCCGTTCACTAATCCCCAGAATCCTTACAGTTAATATTTTATCCTTGCTTTATTTCTGTTCCATTGGTGTGGGAACATACCATGTCAATGGACAAGCAGAACAGTGAGGGCATTATTAAATTACTTATCCAGAAAGGTAAATTTCTCAAAGTTCCCAAGGAAAAGAGTTTAGAAAACAGATTTACACTCCCAGGAATCCCTTTTAGCCTATACAAGAAGTCCTGTTTCCCAGGTAAATCAGAGGTTCCTGCGATTTAACATTTCAATAGTTATGAGATTAGTACTTCATGAAGTTTAAAAATGAAAAGGTATAACATCCAAAAAATTATTCTCAATGAAACTGCAGCCTGAGGCATTTGCAACAGTGAATCCAACCTACAGAGAAATACAAATCTGTGACATATCTGCAACCCCAACCTGAAAGAATAGGGAAAATGCAGTTATTATTGATGACAGAGGATGAGAGGGTTGGACGGCATCATTAACTCGATGGACGAGTTTGAGCAAACTCCGGGAGATGGTGAAAGACAGGGAAGCCTGGCGTGCTGCAGTCCATGGGGTCGCAGAGTCAGACATGACTTAGCAACTAAACTTAACTGATTTAAATAAATAGCAACATGTCTACTGCTCTCAGCTCTAGACAGTAAACCTTCTCCTTCTTCAGGAGGCCATTGTGCCTTCATTCATTCTACACGTATTTATGGAGCTGCGATCTGATGCTGGGTGCTGAAGCCATTCCTCTAACTCGTGACTCAGACACCTCAGCTTGTGAGGGATCAACTTCAAAAATCACTGGATGAGGATAACGGAGCTCAGGGCTGTAATTTTCTATGCACATGGCCCCTGATAGTGTTATGTTGCTGTAGGAATTAAAAAAAAAAAAAATGCTACTGTAAGAAAGATGTGGTGAACGAAAAATAAACAAAAAGGATGCTATGCATACAAATACATAACAAGCAGTTCTCTTGGGTGCAGCAGGTGGTATAATATAGTTTCCATAATCCTCCCTCTGAGAAAACACTCACATCCACTTACAGATATCACCCAAGGTCACCCATATCACTAATGTGAAGCTAGAAGAACTTAGGGAGGACTGCTTGCAATCCTACCTCTGTTTCCTGTTAGCTCTGTTATCCAAGGCAAGGCACTGACTCTCTAAGCCTGTTTTCTCATCTATAAAAAGAGTTTTTGAAATGTATCTATTTCATCAATTCATGGATATTAATGAGATTAAAGATATAAAATGCCTAGCACAGTACTTCTAAGAAGTGCTCAAGAAACAATATGTGATAATTACCACTGTCATCATTATGATGATTATCTTAACGCCTTCAAATACTTACGCAGAATTCTATGGAAGACAAATCAGAGAGGTGTTATGTGGCTCTAGAGAAGAGAACTAGAACCAACGAGGAAATAACGAGGAAGATCTTCATTCAATGTCATGAAAACATTTCTCACCACTAGGGTTGTCAGACTATTGGGTGATTTGCCCTATGAAATAGTGAGTTTCCTGTCACTGGTGGTGGTGATGTAGAAATTAAAAGTATTGTGAAAATGAGTTGGGCAGAAGATCGGGATATATACTTCTTCGACCTTGCCGATCTTGAAGTATATGAATATTTGGGCATGTGTGCGTGTATGCTAAGTCGCTTCAGTTATGTCCATCTCTGTGCAGCCCTATGGACTGTAACCCGCAAGCTGCTCTGTCCATGGGATTCTCCAGACAAGAATACTGGAGTGGGTTGCCATGTCCTCCTCCGGGGGATCTTCCCAACCCAGGGATCGAACTTGTGTCTCTTGGATTATCACGAGTGCCACCTGGGCATGTGTGCACAAGTACATGGACACACAATTTGAGGCAAACACCATGCTCCTCTTGTCCAAAAGAATCTTCCCTCTTTTATATTCTTTCTGTCACTGTTTTTTTTTTTTCCTCCCTTGCCTTGATTCGTGTTTCCTTTTAAGATATTTTTTGAGCAAAGCCCTGTGTGAGACAGGTTCTGCCAAATTAAAATTCACAACTAGTGTAGTCTATCCTTGTCACTGGGCAATATTCACAAACCCTCCTGGGTCTCCAGGAAACAATGTGTTTCCAATTTAATGAACAATTCCAACTCAGACCCCAAGGCAAATTTTGCAGGAAGATGATTCTACTGTTTAGTAGCAACCCCAACTTTCATATAAAATGCCTTAATGAAAGTTAAATATTCTTAATTTCCCTAGTTTTGTGCTATTAACATGTCACAAGAGACCTGAACAAGTTTAGCTTCCTCCTAAAAGTCTGCCTTGTGTAGGATTTTACTGTCAGAGTTCCTGGGTGGGAAATACATTAGGCCTTCAAAATTAGTAACAGACTGAAACACGCATGGAAATACATTCAAATATTAGCCGGCTGCAGAGTGCTATCCGTTCAGAAGGTTACTTAGTCTGGTTGGCTGATGTGGTCAAATATCCTGAGATGTGATCCTAACAACAGCCAGGGTCAATTAACTGGAACTATTCTAGATTTCTAGATGTTGACATCCCAAACAGGAACTGTCTGGAATGATAAAATTGTGGGAACTTATGTAGCATTATGGAACCTAGAAAACATGCATTTCAATACAAGCTTCTTGAATAGATAAAGAAATAGTTCACCTCCTTCATGGCAAAAAAAAAAGTTGCTCCCCTCCAAGGGGACAAGAATGTGCACATTTTATTGAATGCCTACGGTGTGCCTGGCACTGTGCTTGGAGCTTTCACACGCTTAAATTCACTAAAACCTTATACCAACTCTTTGGGTAGCTACAACTGTCTTCATTTATTGGAAGAAAAAGAGGTTCAGATGGTTAAGTATATTACTAAACATGATAGGAGAATAAAAGATGGAGTCACATTTGAACTTGAGGGTCTGGGAACCCAAAGTCCACATTCTTTTCCCCACAAGAAGGAACCTGGGGCTTCAGACCCCTAGGAGGTCCCTGGTGGAGAATGCTGAGAGTCCATGGTCTGCAGAAAGTGTCTGCAGGATAATACAGTACTGTAGGCCTACGATCCTTTTTCTGGGGACAGTCTACAGTTTCTGTTAAGATTCCAAAGCAGCCTGTTTCTCACTAGTAATGCTCCATGTACAGGGAAAAACATACTTCTTGAGGAATCCATGCTTTCTTTAGGAAACCATGTGGGGGTGGAGTCTTTCAGAAAAGTCGGTTTCATAGAAGAAGTGAAGTCCACCCAGGCATGAAGGAGCCTGGGAATCTGTAATGGCAGAGAGGAGGTCCCCAGCTGGGGGATGAGGGGTGAGAAGGGAACAGCAGACATAAGTGACTGCTGAAGTCTTCCCCAAACAGAAGGCTTATTCCTCAAGGTTTATTTACTTAATACAATTTTGAAATGGATCTTTACACTTTTTTTTTTTTCCAAATTAAAGGAGGGCATTTCTCTAGTCCTGGTAGGAGTGTTAACAGTGTCTGTAAAGACAGCCCGCGTGTCTCTGCCAAGGGAGGCTCTCCTGTCTCCGTGGTGATGATTTGGGATGTATACTGGTGTTTTCTGTGACTACTTTCTTGGCGCTCAGCTTAAAACCACTTCCATGGGAGTTGGCTCATAGGCTGCTCAGTAGAAAATGATGACTTTCCTAAAGAAGTCGTTTTCTGCCAACACTTCAGTTCCAAAAATGAGAAGAGAAGCAAAACACGCACACAGACACCACACACACTCACACACACACACACACATACATACGTGTGCAATTATTTTTTTGTCCTACTTATAACTCTGCTCTTGTTTGGAAGAAAAAAATAAATAAACAATAGGATTAGCTGTATTCCCAGAGTGTAAAACCAAATAAAATCAACCAGAGGTAATTTTAAAAAAATGGGGCCCTCTCTGGTGAGGAAATTTGTTTACTAGGAGTAAGACATAGCAGAACTCAAGTGCGGGGCATGAGCACTGTGAATTCTGACCTTCGCCTGCGTATACCAACATTTCAATGCCCAATTTTCATGATTAAAGAACAAGCACTCAGAAAATTTCTTTTGTAGCTACAACTATTGCAAAGGAGAATTTCTAAGACAATACCACCTTTCATCAACAAAGAACAGAAAGTGAGAAAAAAATAGAGCAACAGCCCTACATGGTTTATTTGCTAGTATTTTTCTTAAGGTTTAAGATGGTAAAGACTCAATGCCTCTTCTAGAGGGATGGGTTTTCTTAGCATTTTGAGTGAGCCAATACCTTCCAGCATCTACAAATTTCTTAGTATCCCTGGTATAAAAATTTAAGAAATCAAAGACTTAGATTCTTTTATCTGTAACTCTGTATTTTGGAGATTAAGAAGTTCTGCTGAGCCTAATATTTTTCTGTAACATAGCTATTAGCATATAGTGAAAGTGAAAGTGTTAGTTGCTCAGTCATGTCTGACTCTTTGTGACCCCATGACCTGTAGGCCACCACGTGCCTCTCTCCATGGGATTCTCCAGGCAAGAATACTGGAGTGAGTTGCCATGTCCTCCTCCAGGGGATCTTCCCAACCCGAGGATAAAACCCAAGTGTCTTGCATTATAGGCAGATTCTTTACCAGTCTGAACTACTACAAACCCCAGACAAATCATGAATACACAATGACATATATTTATATAACATCATATCTTTGTCAAAGATGTTTCTGGACTCATTTATCCTCAACATGAGCATGTGTCAAAGGCAGGGAAGGTGATATTGGACCCATTTTACAGATAAGAACTTGTGGATCAGGTACAATAAATGTCCTTTTCAAAGTCATCCAGATGGAAGTCCCAAATGTCATCAGAACACATTCCACATTAGAACTGGGGCCATCTTTTTAAAGCTCTTGTTTTACAAAACAGCACTTGCCCCAGGAAATTAGTTCAAAGAAGGGTTCAGAAGAGAGGTGTCCTGTCAATCTCTTGCTCTGTCCACTAATGCAAAAAGTAAATGGGGCATCAAGTTCATTTTTTGAAAGACATTGAAATATAAGGTGCAGTGTGTCGCTGCCCCTGGAGAGTTTCTGCTCCATGGCAGTAGGGTCTCCCCAGAACATGCTAAACAGCTACTAAACGAGGACATTCTCACTGGTGATTCATTGCATTGGACACAGTTCTCTCCTTCCTTGTCTAGATTATCCTAATTCAGATCCCCAGCAGAGCTTGTCTGCCTCCTACAGAGAGCCCCCAGACTGATCCTCTTAATTCCAGTCTTGTTTCTCGTTCATTCATTTCCAGCTTTCTAAACACAAATCTGACAATGCTCCTTCCTTGCTTAATATACTCCCAAGACTCTGCAGGACCCGCGGGATACAAGGCACGCAAATGGGTGCACTGGGTTCAGAAAACCTGGCCCCCAGCCTCTGCTGGCTCCTCTGTCTCCTCTCTTCCTCTGGGCCAGCGGGCCCAGCACTCATCACACCCTGCACTTCTCAAAAGCAGCCTGCTTTTGTCGCCTCAGGGCCCTTGCCCACACTGCTCCTTCTGTTTACAATTAGAATGACAGCTAACATTTTTAAATGATCTGCAGGCCATAGCAATGAGAGCTTTTCATGTATTATCATATTTTAATTTTCACAACCACCATATGAGGAAGCAACTGTTGCTATCCCAACATTAGAGATACAGAAATAATCTTGGAGATTTAAAAGTTTCTCAAGCCCCAAAGTCATAGAGCTGAGTCTGGACTCCAATTTCATCTGGCCTCTAAGCACTGGCCCTCCCCGGAATTTCCTTTCAAGTATGAGTTTGGAAATTAGGGCCTTCAGAAGGAACCCCCTAAGTCTTCCCTCCTCTTTGACTCCAGCTCAAAGGAAACAAATTCACTCCCTTGGGTGAGCTCTCCTTTTCTTTGCTCACCTAACATGCTGTTTTTACTGTCACACGGCCTACAGTGTGGATGGTAATTACACACTTTCTCCCCAGCTCTGAACGCAAGGCCTGCTTGGGCAGGGCTGGTTTTACACCTCTTTGTATGTCCAGCACTTAGCACCAGGGATCAACATACAGTTATCACTGGCAAAGAAATCCTTAAGATTGTCCTGTCCAGTGATTCCAAAGCAAAATGAGGAATGAAGGCTATGGCATGAATCTTGCAGAAAGCTGAAGTTATGCAAACAACTCTAGGCTACTGTGTTTTAATTTACTTTATAAGATGATAGAGATAGTTACATCCTAAATCCCCGATGTTTATTTTGAAATTTTACAGGTTTATGAAATTCTAAAGACTAGAGGTCGTTAACCTGGTCAATTACTTGGCCCAGCTGGGGAGCTGAGCTGCTGGTCTCTGCTCTGAGGCTGGTACCTCCAGAGGCATCCTGCGACCTGACTTACCTAGTTTTACCAGAAGTCTGACCTCCTAACTCCAGTGGAGCCCTGAGATTTCCCCACCAGAGTGGCGGAAAGAAGTCCAGTTCTGGCTTTCGGAGTGTTTCTGGTAACTGGATGTGATTTTAGGAGGGCTATTAAGGCAATCTGCTCTTCACCCTGATCACTGAGGTTCACAGTTGGCGAAATCTTGACAACAGCCAGGGTGGCAGCTGGTGCCAGCAACAGAAGAGGTCTGCAAGCTCCCCACACCACCCCCCAAAAGCGAGTGACCCCTCGGGCTTGTCTCCCGTGAACCATCAGGGAGCCATCTGAGAGGGGAGAGTATAACCCCGATACATCAACTATTCACACAACTCGGGGATACTTTCTCCTAGTGATCACACAGCCCCATCACACACCATTTATACTCCTTGACTATTTTGAAAGATAAGCAAAACTGGCTGACCATCAGCCTATACTATATCAGATACAAAATAGGTGGCTTAAAAAACTACTTCTCAACCAAGGGAAAGGTACATTTCCTAAATGTTAGAAGCACCTGTTTTTCTGGGAGGGAAAAATGTACCAATGGAATGCATGGAAGTAGTTCAGCCTATAAATTCCAGGAGCCTGAATCTGCTAAACCAGGTTAGTGATTTTAAATAGCTGGGCTGGGCTGGAATTCCCCGCCCCAGCTGCCACTTCTGCAATGAATTCGTAACGTTCTCTGTTCCATTGCCGAATGTGGTGCCAAGAATCCAACAGATGATTTCATTCCGAGATGAAGGAGGGAAACTAGAGTGAGTCTATTAAGCACTTTCATCTGACAATAAAAATGAGCTAATGGCTAAAATGTGTTTTTGAAACGTTTTAACACCACAAGTAATGGCACTCAAATGGGAAAATGCCTTGAATATTCTCATCCATCATTAATACCATGGTGTCCCTCAAAAGGGCTGGGCATTCCCAGAGGAATACAAGCTGCTAGAGTTGAGTTGTAAGGCAATCCATGGGAATTCTCCAAAAAAATACCCAGAGACCATTACGGAGCTGAACGATTAAGCGCAGGTTTAAAATAGTCCTTTCAATATCTGAGTTCAGTTTTCTAAAAGAGACTATTACCTCATCAGAGCTAATTTCCCCATAAACATCAATATTACAGCAGCAAAATGTCTCCAAGAAATGAGGGCAAAATTAGATTCTTTTTTAGGGAATGAAAGTCAGTGTGTTCCCCTCTGCCCCAATTTCCAGTACTAGTGAATATGGAAACAATCAACCTGCTTCATTACGGACCGGCCCACCACTGGGGCATCATTAGTGAATTTGTTCCCTTCCACTTGTGAAATCAAGAACCTGGTGATGGGGAGAGTGCTTGACGAGCTTGCCCCTTTGCTAGAAAGAAGGCTGACAGTCGTAGCCCACTCAGTAGTAGTAGTGTTAGTTATTTAGTTGTGTCCAACTCTTTGCAGCCCCAAAGACTGTAGCCCGCCAGGCTTCTCTGTCCACTGGATTCTCCAGACAAGAATACTGGAGGGGGTTGCCATTTCCTTCTCTAGGGGATCTTCCTGATCCAGGGATCGAATGTGGGTCTCCTGGATGGCAGGCAGGTTCGTTACCACCTAAATCACTAGGGAAGCCCACCCAGGTCACTTCCCAATTTCAAAGGGAGAGTGACCCCTGCAGCAGCCCAGGGCCCTGAGCTCCAGTCTTGGAAATGCCTTCCATGGACTGAGTAGTGTTGGGAAAGCTATTTATTCCCTTTCTCAGATGGCTTCGCTTCAGTTCTAGAACCCAAAAGGGAACTCGGGGAAGTTGCCCAAAGTTTGGGCTGCTCTAACGAGCAAATGATTTAGATTAAACAGACTTGAGTTTCTCTTGGATTACAGATCTCCTTTTCCCAGAATTGCTTCTTGGGTATTTAAACCAACAGAAGCCAGGCTCCTGCTGCTCACAGCTGGGGCTTAGGACAAGTCTTGCCCTGTGCGCCATTGGCCAAGCCCTCCTCCCTGAGATGCTGGAGGACCTCCTTGCACCCCCTCATCTCTGAGTAGTCCTTCTGCAGTATCCGCTTGCTCCATCTAACCTTTCAGTGTCTGTCTCCAACGATCGTTCTTTACACCTTTTCTCCTGCTCCCAGGTGAGACCCCCTGGACTGTGATTTTCATTCATAAGCAGAAGACTTCTCAACCTGTAGCCCCAAGCTGGACCTCCCTCCTCAACTCCAGGCCAGTAACTCTAAGGTAATTTCCTGCAAGCATAGCAATTGGGGGAAGGCCCTGATATCCTTAAGTTCTGCTCTTCCCAAATGTCCCCCTCCTTCCTTGTTCAAAGAAAGACCTCATTGCCTAACGAATTATGAGCCAACAATCCGAGTGTCCCCGAGATTTCTGCATCCTCTGCCCGCCTTAAACCCAGTCTCTCAGCAAACTCTATCCAGGTACTTTCCACATTGACCTGAGCCCTGACACTTCTCTAAGCCCTTCTCCTGGTGCAATCTCTCTCCATCATCTTTGGTCACTATCTCAGGATCTCTCTTGTCTTCCCCCAACCCAACACCGGATACCCCAAGCACCTCGGATTACACAGCAGACTCTGTGCCCATTACAGGAAATGTCCTGTGTAAAATGCACACTGCTGAACTAAATCTCTTCTATTTCTGCAATCTCACAATCTAGGCTTAAAAAAAAAAAAAGGCTTTCCCCCCAGTCCCAGTCTGGCTGGCTCTCACTCCGTAGGCAGCTGGTCCACACAGTTGTGCCGGAGATCTCTTTGCCTCCACACTTCACTTCAGGTAGTAAAACATGACCTCTCAGATCAGGGCACCGTCAGGCACAGTGCTCATAGATGGGGGTCCCTCTGGGAACTGAAAGCCCCCTGAAGAGTCCCACTCCTCCCAGAGCCAGGAACTGACTTGATTCGTAAGTCTAGGGTTTCAGACTCTGAACTTTTTAAACGGAGGTTGACCTGTGCACCAAAGGAGACTTTGGAGTTGACTCGAATGTCAAAGCATTAGGGGTATTACCTCCCAGTTCAAATTTATTGAGGGGTTTTCATAGTTTGTAGTGTTGCTCAGTTGTGTCCAACTCTTTGCCAACCCATGGACTAGAGCCCACCAGGCTCCTCTGTCCATGGGATTTTCCAGGTAAGAATATTGGGGGTGGGTTGCCATTTCCTTCTCCAGGGGATCTCCCCAGAGATTGAACCCAGGTCTCCTGTGTCTCCTGCGTTGCTATTCACTATTCACTGAACCATCAGGGAAGCCCAGAGTTGGGGGAGAGGATGTCAAAAATTACAGAAGTGCCAACAAGTCAACAAAAGCCACTTCATATACTGAAAACCTGAAGAATTGGAAGCCAAGGAAGGGCTAATGGGATCCATCACATCTCTAGCTCATCCTAAAGGCGGAAAACCTCCTTTGAAATCTCAGAGGCTAGAGGGGCTCTGCTTTGGTCTCCAGTTTCTGAAAGGAGCAAGTGCCTTGATTTTGCAGTACCCTTCATTGCAAACCAAAGTAAAGTTTTAAAATAAAATCCTTCGTTTGAACCCCAAGCAAGGGGTGAAGACCATCACTATAAGCTGGGACTGGAAAGGTGGGGTGGAGTAGGAGTGGGATGTGCTGAGTTCCCGAAGACAGACCCTCTCCTACAGGGAGCTGCTTCTCAAGGTGATACCCTGGCCTGGAGGGATACCGGGTAGCCGATGAAAGGAGAAAAGCACTTTTGGTGTAAGCGTTTCCCGAGGTGACTGTCAGAGTTAGATGGGTGCAACTTTTCACCTGGTACTGAAACCTGATCTGAAAAGCTCTTTCAAGTTTCAGCTCCTCAGAATGTTCTATTTGTCACATCAGAACATAGACGGTGCCCACAGCTCTGGCCTCGTTCTTGCTTCTGTTTTTTTGGCTCATGTTGCTTCCTTTGCCTGTTAACAGTCAGTCTTCCCCTCCCCTCGGCCTGTGGAGGGCCTATCTTTCAAGGCCCAAATCAAACATTTCCTCCCAGAAACCTCCTCCCTGACCTTCTGGCCTTGCTGTGAATTCTTTCAAGGGCTGTGTCTTCTTCATCTTCAGAATGTTACCCCACTCTTTCCAGTCCACTCCTCTCCCCCTTCACGCCTCCCCACCCAAACTCCAAGCAGGGGTGGGGCACACAGCCTCGGCACTGATGGCTATTGAAACAGAATGGGAGTCACTGCATGTCTACAACCATATGATTGTCAGCTGCACATGAGACCAACAGAGGAATTATTGTTCAGTCGCTCAGCTGTGTCTGACACTTTGTGACCCCACGAACTGCAGCAGCATGCCAGGCTTCCCTGTCCTTCAATTTCCTGGAGCTTGCTCGAACTCAAGTCCGTTGAGTTGATGATGCCATCCAACCATCTCATCCTCTGTCATCCCCTTCTCAAACAGTAAAGGATCTGTCTACAATGCAGGAGACCTGGGTTCAACCCCTGGGTCAGGAAGATCCTCTGGAGAAGGAAATGGCAACCCACTCCAGTATTCTTGCCTAGAGAATCCCATGGACTGAGGAGCCTGGCAGGCTTCAGTCCATAAGGTCCACGGGGTCGCAAAGGGTCGGACAAGACTAGGTGACTAACAGAGGAATAGGTAGGAGAAAATAAGCATTTCCCAAAACAGAGATATTATGGGGGGCTCGATTGTGTTGTTTTATGATCACAGATGACTTCGAGAATCTGATGAAAAGCAGACTTCTTAGAAAAATGCACCTATGCTCAGACCTACATGTTTCTTCACATGATTCCAGGAAGTACAACACACATACTGACACTCAAGAGTAGAAATCTCTTATTTATGTTAAAATTGCCGATTCCATCCTCTAGGCGGCCAGGCGGGAAGGCAGTTCCAAGTGCATGAACAGTGGACCACGCTGAAAAAGAAAAGGAGTCCTTTAGTGGCAACCGCACAGACCGTGGAGACTTTGGGCAAGTCTTGTACTCTTCTGTTTTGGGGGGATCTCTTTTGTTTGCTTATTTTTAAAATATATGTTTATTTAGGCTGCACCAGATCTTCAGTGCCGCATGAGTGCTCTAGTTCCCCTGACCAAGGGATTGAACCTGGGCCCCCCTGCATTGGGAGCGTAGAGTCTTAGCCACTGGACCACCAAGGAAGTCCTAGGTCTTCGACTCTTTTGAATCTGAGCTTTTCTCACCTGTAAAATGCACATCGTAATAGTTCCCAAACAGTGCCCTTATTGAGTTAGATAATGTACAGAAAGCAAAGAGGAAAGCATCCGGCACGCAGCTAGCCTCCAGCAACAAATGGTCGTTTTCTGCACCTCCTGTCTAGCATACCAAAAAAACCTGCAACCACAAGGCAAACAAGTCATTTCCCTTTTAGCCATAAATTCTGCACGGCTGCTTTGGAGCGAGGGATGAAAGCGCCTGAGACCACCGCCTCAGCAAGGAGGTGAGACGGGCGCTGCGCGGCGGCTGCGGGCGCGCTCGCGTGGCGATTAATCATACAAGAGCCCATTTATGACAAACACAGGTCACTCCCTTTGCATGACAAGGCCTATGGGTCCACAGAGGCCCATTATCCAAAAAAAAAAAAAAAAAATCCAGAGCATTGTGGGCGACGCGGGCGAAGCCGAGTGCACACACACAAGCGGACATTGTGAGGCTGTTTGCACAACCCCGCGGTGCTCCTCGCGGATTTCCTGCCAAGGAGACATTTCCATCTCGCGGAGGCGGCTGCAGACGTTTGCTCATTCAACATGGCTTCGGGCTGCCGGCTGTAAGAGCCGGGGGCGTCGCGCCCTCTGCCGGCCATCCTCGGAACTGCATCCTGGGGCGGGGGCGGAGGATAACGCAAGCCATTCTCCGCATCCCATTCAGCCTCTTCTCTCCTTTCCCTTCTTAAGCGGTGCAACGGGCATGAAATTTGGGGTCTGGAAAGCCTCTAACATGCGCTGCCTGCAGGTCCTTGGACGAGCCCTGTCACCCCTCAGGTCTTATTTTCCTAGGTGGAAAATTCAGCTCTTACTTGGCTATGCGTGCTGAGTCACTCAGTCGTGTCTGCATCTCTGTGACTCCATGGACCATAGCCCGCCAAGCTCCTCTGTCCATGGGATTTTCCCAGCAAGAATACTGGAGTAGGTTGCCCTTTCCTCCTCCAGGGGATCAAGCCTGCATCTGCTGCATCTCTTGCATTAGCCAGCGGATTCTTTACCACTAGCGCCACCTGGGAAGCCCCATTTGGCTGTGGCGAGCTTGAAAGGATATGACAGATAACACTCAGCCAGGGTAAAAGAAATACCTCTATTTCCCTTCTCCACTTGTCTCCAGTAGGATGAGTACTGTCATCTGATCTCTGGAACTAGGAAAGGAAATCAAGGGTAACGTCTTGCCTTAAGCTGTGGCCAGTGTTCCGATGTGTTCAGAGCATGTGACTTATCTTCCTGATGTGTCGTCTCTTTTTTCAAATTGTTCTCCCTTCCTCGCTTTACAGTGTGTGTTCCGTGTCGGCAAGGACAGCCCCGACATGCAGTATTTTACCCAGCATCCGAAAGGCCCCACCTTCCAGACAGGTTTCTCGAAGGTGGGGGGCAAGCTGGCAGAAATTCTGAGCTAAGTTGTCTTTCCCAAAGATAAAAGACTTCTTAAACTGAGCTGTGGTGTTGAGCATAGCAACAAGAATATGAACTTGAGTTTGAATCCCAGCTCAACTATTTATTGGCTGGGTGGTCTTAATCAATGTATTTAACAACATTGACTTACCCTCCCAGAATCGGAGCTTCAATATGAGTAAAACAGAGATGATTTCAACCTCTTCAGGGCTGGTTTTTAGAAATAATGACACAACATATATAAATGGCCAGATGCATAAATGGTAGTTGCCATAATTCCCCAGGGCGCTCAGTGCTAAAGATTCCACCTACAATGCAGAAGCCATAGGAGACTTGGGTTTGATGCCTGGGTCAGGATGATAACCTGGAGAAGGAAATAGGAACCCACTCCAGTGTTCTTGCCTGAGAAATCCCATGTACAGAGGAGCCTGGTGGTCTACAGTCCATGGGGTCACAAAGAATCAGACACAACTGAAGCGACTGAGAACATAATACTTTTACTATCGTTATTTTTCTTGTTTTAGTCACTGGTCTTAGTGCTGCCCTCCTGGCCATGAAGAAGAGTTTCCCTTTCTGACACAACTATTAATATCTGATGTCTTAAAATACCGTGTTAGAAGATGTATGCTGATGACTTCCAAATTTATAACTGTCACCTTGACCTTGATCCCCTTGCCTGAACTCCAGACTCATTGATCTGATGAACTGCTTGACTTCTAACAGACACCTCACATGTCACACATCCAAAATTAAAGTTTTTATTTTTCCCCTAGGAATCTGCCCCCTCTCCAGTCCTTCTTCTCTCAGTAAATGGCATTTCCATGTTTTCAGACATTCATTCTAAAAACATCCGTGTCATCTTTGACTTTTCTCTTACACCCCATATCTAAGCTAATAAATCCCATCAGCTTTCTTTTTAGGATACAGCTTGAATTTGAACATCTTTCAGACATGAAGGTATTATCAGAGTCCTAGACCAGCCCACAAGCCATCCCATCTCTTGCCAGGAGTATCATACTCACTTCTTAAAAGATTTCCCAGCTTCTAACCACTCATAAAATAGATAGCAAGTGGGAATTTGCTGTGTGATAGAGGGAGCTTTACCCAGTGGTCTGTGAAAACCTACAGGGGTGGGATGTATGGCAGAGGCTAACACAATATTGTAAAGCAATTATCCTCCCATTAAAAATTTTTAAAAATAATAATTTGATTTTAAGTTTCAGCATGTTACTCCACTGGTAAAGTCCCTTCAATGGCTTCCTGTTTCACTTAGAATAAAATACACAATTCTCATCATAGTCACCAAGGCCTGAGGTGACATTTCCACAGGGTAGTTCATTGCCTGCAATTCTTCATTCCATTGCTGGCTACTCACTGCTTCTCGCCTCTTCCCTTTTCACTCTTGAACTTATCACATGCATTTCTGACATAGGAGCTTTGCTAATCTTTAGGCCTAGGATGCTTTCCCCCAATATGTCTGCATGGTTTTTCTTTAGGCCTCTGTTCAGGGCTTACTTTTCAGTGGAGCTCAATCTAATCAACCTCTCCAACATCGTACTTCACCTGACTCCCCACTCACTGTTTTTATTTTTCTTTTTAATCTCTATCACCACTGACATATACCCTCCAGCTCCTAGACGAGGGCCTGACACACGATAGGAACTCCATACCGAGAGTGAATGAATGAAGTCATCGGTTCAGAAACACAAGTCCCATGACCCCTTGGAGCTTCTCCTCCCATAGAACAAACGTTTCTTCTGCTAGGTTCATGGAAGGAGAGGTTCTCAGGTCATCTGTTATTTCGGTCAGACAGTCTTTTCTGTTGTTTGTGCTTTGAACTTTTCATTTTGTGTCTGAACCCCAATTAGGGCTTCCCTGATAGCTCAGTTGGTAAAGAATCTGCCTGTAATGTCAGAGATCCCGGTTCGATTCCTGGGCCAGGAAGATCCATTGGAGAAGGGAGAGGCTACCCACTCTAGTATTCTTGGACTTGCCCTGTGGCTCAGCTGGTAAAGAATCTGCCTGCAATACAGGAGATCTGGGTTTGATCCCTGGGTTGGGAAGATCCCCTGGAGAAGGGATAGGCTACCCACTCCAGTATTCTGGGACTTTCCTTGTGACTCAGCTGGTAAAGAATCTGCCTGCAATGTGGGAGACCTGGGTTCGATCCCTGGGTTGGGAAGATCCCCTGGAAAAGGGAAAAGCTACCCCACCAAGAGTGTTGCGATAGTCTCAACAGGTGAATGGCGAAGGGAGCCAGCCATACATACACAGGTATCCATTCTCTCCCAGACTCCCTTCCCGCCCAGGCTGCCACACATAACAATGAGCAGAGTTCCCTGTGCTGCGCAGTAAGTCCTTGTTGTTTTCCATTTTAACTACAGGAATGTGTACATTAGGTCTCTTATTTGGATAACAAAAAGGGAGAAGTAGCCATTCCGGGGGATGGGAAAGTGCGTGGTCAGTGAGCCTGGTCCCAGTAAGGAACAGTATGAACCTCTAAAACAGAAACTGTGTTTTGGGGGAAAAGTAGAGGAAGAGACAGTCAGGAGAATCTGCTGAGGACTGATTACATAGGAACTCTGAGTCCACAAAGCAGAAGCAAGGACACTCCTGGGAAGAAATGCAGCTTGATGCCTTGAGTGGGTTAGACGGTTACTGTGTAACCCAGGGCCTGAAGGCCATGGACGCTACTGTGACTGTGAAAGTGAAAGTCACTCAGTTGTATCTGACTCTTTGTGACCCCATGGACTATGCCGTCCATGGAATTCTCCAGGCCAGAACACTGGAGTGGGTAGCCCACCCACTGGAGTGATACAGGGAGTCACTGCCTCTCATCCTAATCTCTTTTCAGTCACATGTTCGCCACGAGACTCAGACCTAGAGCTGGGGAGTGGGGACAGTGGGGAGGGTCGCCATCCCCTTCCCACTGCCCCCATCCCCAGCTCTGGCTCTGAGTCTCATCCTCATGGTCTATAGCCCTCTAGGACTGGCTAGATGACCTGGAAAACTCCTCCTTGCTCCAGCATCCTGAGGTTTTAATGCAATGAGAATGTCCAACAATTTCTAAAAATGTATTCAGGCAACCTAAAGTCCCACCAGGAGCTAAGTTAATTAGAAACGGGATGAGACTTCCATTTAAGAAAAAGAACTGCGTGCTGATTGTTCTTCCACAGAGCCTCCCTGGTCTTGGTCCATGGGGCCCTTTGGATTTCCAGCTATTTGGGAAGGATGGTGGGGACAGCTTCCCAACACTGGAGAATGCCACACGCTATCTGGAAATTGGCCACTGCTTCAGACAGAGAGTGCTTCTAGAGTTTACCTCTGAGAAAAAGCAGAAATTCAGAAATCAGGTAGAATGCCTAAATGACCCAAGAGAAATTCTTCTCAAGTCTTCGTATATTTCTGAAGCATCAGACAACATGATATATGCAAATGCACTAACCACAACGAGGGGTTTCCCTAGTAGCTTGGTGGTAAAGAATTCGCCTGCCAATGCAGGAGATGCAAGTTTGATCCCTGGGTTGGGAAGATGCCCTGGAGAAGGAAATGGCAACCCCCTCCAGTATCGTTGTCTGGGAAATCACATGGACAGAGGAGCCTGGTGGGCTACAGTCCATGGGGTCACAAAAGAGTCTTGTACACGACTTAGTGACTAAACAACAATTAATTTTCATACATAGATAAAGTGGCTCCCAAAGTACCTAATAAGGAAATGCTTAGGCAGCTGGGTTTCATCTATCACGTGTATTCAAAGGTCTAATGTGATCTTTAATTCAAACTTTTTTCCTTTGAAATTCCAGAAGCAACTGACAACCTGCCAGCCCCTGAAGCCCCAATCAGGTCTCACTGCAATGACGATAATAGTAAAATTGTAACATGAAGGGAGTAGGTAGAGGGTAATTTGAAAACACCAAAGCTATGTCCACTGACTTTCAAAAAAATTCCAAGAGATGGTGAAATGATGCTGCTAACTACCAAGACTCTGGAAGTCTACTTACTTTGCCCAGGAAATGGCAGTTGAAACAAGTAATGAGTTATTTCAACATTTCTAGAAATTACCAGTAACAATGAAGATTCTGTGTCGTTGGCAAAACTCTGTTGATTCTGTTGAGTGATCTCTCCACCTACTTTTCACTTCACATGTGACTTGATTCAGCTGATACCCACCTCCACCCAATCCAACATCCCTCTTCTCCTTTGTCACAAGCTCCCAAGTTAGACCTGACCTCATCCTTGTTATGGTCCTAATATATACACTCTGTATATCCTGTAAATATTTCTATCAAAACATAATACTCCTATGTGTCTCCTGAGCTTCCTGAAGGCAGGTGTTGATCAGTGGTCCAGCCTCCATACCCAGCACAGTCCTTAACAGAGGACAGGAAAGTTGGCACAAGGTCAGGGAAGTAAAGGCACAAACCTGTGCTCTTCTTAGAGACTAGAGCTCCACAGGCCATGGTCCCTGAGTGGGCTGGCAGCAGAGAGCAGCCCCGTGTCAAGGTGGCTATAAAGGGCTTCCCCTGGTGGTCCAGGGGTTAAGAATTCACCTTCCGATGCGGGGGGTGCAGGTTCAATCCCTGGTAGAGAAGCTATCCCACATGTTGTGAGGCCTGCACACTGCAGCTGGAGAGCCTGAGCCTCCTGGAACCCGTGCTGCACAATAGGAGACCCCACGTGTGCAACAAAGACCCCGTGCAGCCAATACAGAGAGGGGGCTACAAAGGCTGGAAAGTTCTAGTGATGACCGGTATCTAGGAAGAGGGTGGAAAAGAGGAGAGGACTCTTCTGGCTGGAAGGACCTGGGAGGGCTTCCTGCAGGAGGGGGCTGTGGAGTGGGAGGACAATTGCTCACTCAATTGTCAGTGGGCCTTGGATGGCTGCAGAGGTCTAGGGTTGGGAGGATGGGAAGCCCCAAGTCCCCTATGGCTGAAATGACATTCTCTGTGGGTAGAGAAGAGAGGCCTTTGGAGTGACAGCTGTGCAGAGGCCCGGCTGTGAGACCTGTTGGCACATCCATCCTCGGGTTATGATGAAGTGGTGGGACCAGTCTTCCTAGGTGGCATTTAAAGCTGCTACAAAGATGGTTCTCTGCCAAGCAAACTTACATCTACCACCAGCCTGGGGCTGGTGCTGCTGCTGGTGCCGGTCCGAGGCTGGTCCGGGGCAGGGGCCTGCCCTCTGCTCCTCTGCCCCTCTGGGAGCCCTCTTCCAGCACCTTCCCTCAGTCTTGCCATTCTTGTCCACCTGTCTGCCTGTCTCCCTAAAGGATGAATCCTTACAGCACAGGGACCAGGACTGACTCATGTTTGAATCCAAAATAGGCCGTTCAGGGAATATGTATTTCCAAATACATGGAAAACTGAGTGGATGGAAGAAGGTGTGGATGCCAAAGTCTGTATCCAAGGACCTCTCACTGGAGTGCCGGCCATCACCTTAGAGCAAGAGGGAAGGAAAGAGGAGGGGCCGGTGGGAGAGGAGGGAAATGTGAGCGAGAAGGAGGAATGAATGAAAGGAAGACAGGGAAGAAGGGAGAAAAGAAAGAAGAAAGGAAGGAGAGAGGGAGGGAAAATCGTTCCTCCCACTTTTACATCTAGTCTAATAAAGATGTAACTGGATTCAGACTCCTAGGGGTCTCATCTTAGGTCTGACAATTAAAAGAAAGAAAACCTGAGTCATCAGAAGAGCAAAATACAGCCTCAATGATGCCCAAATTAACTTCTGAAAAAGACATCTCCTCCCGCAGCTAGGAGGAGTTGGCCAGTGAGTCACTGTCACAAAAGGAGACTTGTGGAGCTGTCTCAGCATCACTGCGAAGCTGAGCTGGGAGAAGTCCAAGGTCAAGGACAGATGTGGCAAAGGAATAGTGTCTCCTCACCAAGTGGGGCTGGAATTGCACTGTGGGATGCTCTGTGAAATAAAAGCCCTGGCAAGGCAAGAAGGCCTGCATTCTGAAGTGGTCCTCACTGCTTTTGGCCTCGGAGCAGGTGGGCTGGCAGTGGGTCCCGTTCCAGGTAAGTCCTGTCCACTACTCTTCATTCATCTTTCCTGACAGGTATCAGTGTGGGCACAGAGGACCCTGAAGACTCCCAAAATGACGTCACTCAACCCCCTGCTTCCCAATCCTCATTCTCGGATAAACATGATTATTTAGCAGCTGCTGACCCTCAATCCTGCACTCAATGCCATTTTAAGCGCTGCCCACAAATAATCTCACTTAACTCTCACAATAACTCTCCAATGTAGATAAGTAGTTGGCTTTCAGAGATACTAAATCTATGTATTTCTGCCACAACCAAGAGCTTTTCTTTGGGCAAATGTAAGAGCTTGCAGTTAAGTACTTTCTCCACTAAGGGGCGGGCTCATCTCCCGTTAAAAGTGCGGGTCAGGCTTCCCTGGTAGCTCAGATGATAAAGAACCTGCAGGCCAATGCAGGAGACATGAGACTCAGGTTCTGTTCCTGGGTTTAGAAGATCCCCTAGAGAAGGGAATGGCTATCTACTCCAGTATTCTTGCCTGGGGAATTTTGTGGACACAGGAGCCTGGCAGGCTACAGTCCATGGTGTCACAGAGTCACTACTAAGAGACTAACACTTTTCACAAAAGAAGTTTGTCCTTTTCACAAAACGGACAAAGCAGAGGGATCAGTTTCAACGCCCTGAATATATTCTAAACGTTGCTCCTCTTGGTAGTAAAACGGGCTCACATTCACAGCTGTGGCACTCAGTACTCACTGAACACATTAACTGACTTCATTCCTGTTCTCGGTCACTTCAAAAGCATTGGTCTTGACCACTTAGCTGGAAATGGAGCCGTGACATTTGGTGGGAAAGAAAAATGAATAGATTCACCCGTTTGGCTTAGTAAGCATCCTCCTTCCCAGCCTCTTCCCCTAAATTTCTCAAATTACCTTTTCCACCCAGGGAAATGTGTCTGGTGGCTGAATCAACTTGACTCCAGTTGCAAAAGGAAAAGAGAGGAAGAAAGAAAAGAAGGAAGGAAGGGCTGAAATCCTATTCAAGCTGATCAGAATGAATTCTGACTGCTCATTTTCATGCAACATCCGCTTAAAATTATATTGCGGATCTGGAAAATTCTCTGGAAGCATAAACCGGGAGAGCAGGAGATCCTCCGTTAGTGATCAGGACCCCACCCTGTTCGTATAAACAGAGGCAGGAGGTGTGCAGAAGTAGAGTGTTGTTTTCACAAAGGATGCTCTGGCAGGAAACTCGACATACACAGAGGAGTTAGCAGAGTGACTGTGGAACTTCCCTGTTTGGGCTGATCCAGCAAGACCACAATTAAACCAAACAAACAAGCTCACCAAGTTTATCTCCAGATTTCTGTTTAAGCCCAGCCCTGCTCTTGATGACTCAACCATGCACTATCCTGGTTTAAACTTGACCCTGCAGCTGGGGTTCCCAGGCTGGTGTCTGTGGCCACAAATGACTAAATTTGAAAGTTGTGCCCTGCATATGCTCCAGGGCAGCCAGCTCTCACAGACAGATCAAGTATTGTTTAGGCTACTCCTAAATTCCACTTGAAGATAGCAAATTGTTAACTCAAGTACCAGGTCAGGGGCTGCTGCTCCGCAGTTCCTAGCAGCTGAGAACCCAGCTCAACAAAGCAATCCCAGGTCATTTGGTGGAGTAGAGGGCGGAATGTGGGAAACGCAGTGATGAGACCACGGAGACACTGGCTCCCCTTTCACTTACTAGCCTATGGCCTTGGCCATGAATCTGACCCAGGTGGTAAAGAACCCATCTCCCAATGTAGGAGACATAAGAGACACAGCTTCAATCCCTGGGTCGAGAAGATCCCCTGGAGGAGGGCATGGCAACCCACTCCAGTATTCTTGTCTGGAGAATCCCATGGACAGAGGCGCCTGGAGGGCCACAGTCCCTGGGGTCGCACAGAGTTGGACACAGCTGAAGTGACTAAGCACGCATGCACTAGATTAAGGATGTGAAGTTCCAGTGTCAGATCTCCCTTTCATCCTGTATATCACAAGTAAATGGTTGTTTCAGGACTGATTGTCTTAAGATAAATGAAACCAGGGGTTTCCCCTTGTACTAGTTTCATATTCATTTTGTTTCAAGGGTGAGTTCATTTATTGACAGCCCCCTTCTCGCCCCCAGCGCCTGCCACCTGGCACAAATCACAGCACAAAAAGTAAGCAGGGATGGCATTCAGTAAGCCCCCGCCTCGGACCAGGTCTTAGGCTGAGGGCTTGTCATGCAGGATCTGCATCCTGGGGCCTGGGACAAGAAGGCTACACCATCTTTACTGCTGTCACTTTCCACAACGCCTCCCACTGTCCTGGCCTCAATGTACTCATCCGAAAAAAAGATCAGACAGAAGCAAGACCGAGTGATCTCACAGAACCCTCTAAAGACAACTTTTATGAAATTTCCAAGGCAGAGCCCGCTCAATAAATTTTTGTTAAAATAGAAAACCCAGGTGTTTAAATGCAACACTTACTTAAGATAAGACACACACAAACAAACAGAAAATAAGAAACCCACTGTATGCAGTACTTAATCACCGTAACTCACTACACTGACCACTAGGCCACTAGCATCTCTCAGAACCAACACCAGCAGCTCCCGTTCATCTCCAACCGTCTCTGCCAGGGTGTGACCCAAAAGATGCCCAGGACGCACACGGCCAGCGCCCCCTTCCTACCCTCTGCCTGGGGAGCCGGTTGGCATGGTGACGCCTGAGACATTCTTCACTCGATTCTTCCCTTCCCTTTCACTCTATTATCACTGTGTGAGATCTTGCCCCAGAGGAACAGAGAAATCCTGAGGGTGAGGTCTGATGTCAGGGGAGAACAAGCAAGTCTTTGTCAGGCCGTTCAAGGAGGAGGCCCAGTCTGGGCTCTCTGGCCGCACACAGAGGGGTCTGTGCTTGCCCTGCTCGGAGCCTGGGGGCCCTTCACCGGGACATCCTGAGCCCTCTTCCTCGCCCGACATCGGAGCTGAGCATAGTGGACGGATTTCCAGTTGGCGAGCAGGTATTTCACACCAAAAGGGCTTAAAGCAGAGGTTCCACCCACACTCACGCCAGAGAACCACCCAGAAGAAATCCACCCTCTAGGCTGTTCCTCCCACTCAGCACGGTAGCCCCTTCCCTATTCATCCTTAGTCAGCTCCTCCATCCTTCTCTCCGCCTACTTTCCACTCCCCTGACCCAGGCTCCCGCCTCCATCTCCTCCTTGCTACCCCCTCCTCTCCAGACTCCCGGCTCCTCTGAGAAGCCACCTGGCTCAAGGAACTCTCCAGCCTCTGGTCTCCTACGAGGCTTCACTTGTTTCGTTAGACGGAAGGAGGTGTCCCACACTCGTGATGCCTCACTGTGTTTATCGTGTTGCTGACTTCAGCTTTGAAACATTATCATCTAGGAAAAGTTCTGCTTGGGGGTGGCGGGGGTGGGGGCGTGGATTTCCCCTGGTGGCTCAGACATTGCAAGAATCTGCCTGCAATGTAGGAGACCCCAGTTCGATTCCTGGGTGGGGAAGATCCCTTGAAGGAGGGAATGACAACCCACTCCAGTATTCTTGCCTGGAGAATTCCATGGACAGAGGAGCCTGGCAGGCTATAGAATCCATGGGGTCACAAAGATTCGGACATGACTGAGTGACTTTTATTTTCACTTTTTCACAGGACAAGTTCTGCACGCAGGAGATGCCTAATAAACCGCCATTAAATGACTGAACCCACATTTCATCCCAGAAATGGAGTTGAATATTGAAGTGAGGTTTTAGCAAGATCAAACCAGACAGTCCTAGGGGAAATCAACCCTCAATATTCATTTGGAAGGACGGATGCTGAAGCTGAAGCTCCAATATTTTGCCCACCTGATTCGAAGAGCTGACTCCCTGGAAGAGACCCTGATGCTAGGAAAGATTGAGTGTAGAAGGAGAAGGGGGTGACAGAGGATGAGATGGTTGGGTGGCATCATCGACTCAATGGACATGAGTTTGAGCAAATTCCAGGAGATGGTGAAGCACAAGAAAGCCTGTGTGCTGCAGTCCATGGGGTCGCAAAGAGTCGGACACGACTGAGCGACTGAACGACAAATTGCCCCAGAACCCTGTCTAGCAGCAGGGTCAGGGCAGAGAGAGCTGACTGGCAGGAAGGGGAGCCCGCAGGGCGCTGATGGCCAAAGCCGCGCCCACATGGACCACTCCACAGGACTCCTCTCTCCGCCAGTTTGCAGCCTGCTCCGGCCCCAGGCTTCCTTCCTGCTTTCCAGGTCAGTTGCAGGCTCCCTCCCGGGACTTCTGGGCTGGCAGCTTACAAGTCCCCAGGGAAGAAAGGAAGCCTGCCATCAGGGCCAAGCCCAGCACTTGAACTTCTCCGGGCTGGAAAACCCAGCTGCAAGGAGGCTGGGGGTCTGGAATGGGGGACAGAACAAGGGAGCAGCTACATTGAGGCTCCCGGCAGAAGGCTGGGAGGACGGGGTGCAGCTGAGTCCTCCATGTACTCTATACTGGCTCAGCTGTTCTGGTTCCAGGGCTGTGGGAGGCCCTCCACGAGGAGGTGGGGGCTCTTGTTTCTCACCTTCTATAGCTTTCTGGTGGTGATGATGCAAATCAAGTCCTACACAGGGGTCCTGTGGGACTACAGGGGAATTCAAGGACCCTCCTTGGGGACAAGTTCAGAAACAGGAGTTGGACAATCAAGCCCAATACCTCCTAGTGATGATGGAGGAGGGAAGGGGTGTCCAGAGTCAAAGGTGTGTCCATGCCAGGCCTGGACTAGAACCCAAGTGCACCCTGATGTCTGCCCTTCATTCTATCCCTCCTTCCCTTTCTCCCTCTTCCTCCTTCTCCTTCTCCCTCCCTCCCTCCCTCCCTTCCCTCCTTCCTTCTTCCTCCCCTGCACAGCAAGGTATAGTGTGCTGCCAGCACCAGAGGGATCTACAGAGGATTTCCAGGCACATACACCCCTGACTCCACAATGAGCTGCTGCTGCAGTCTGAAGCCCTATTTATAGGCTTCCCCGGTAGCGCAGTGGTAAAGAACTCACCTGCCAATGCAGGAGATACAGGAGACGTGGGTTTGATCCCTGGGTTTCGAAGATCCAGGAAATGGCAACCCACTCCAGTATTTCTTGCCTGGAAAATCCCACGGACAGAGGAGCCTGGTGGGCAACAGTCCATGGAGTCACAAAGAGTCGGACACGACTCAGCACGCATGCACACTTTCCCCTATTCATAGATAGGGTGACATGCAGCATGGGGCTGTGGAAGAGGGACAGTTAGAAGAGGGCCTGAATCCTGACCACCTGAGAGCTGTGGGCCTCGGGAGAGATGCTTCGTCTTCCTGAGCTGCAGGCTCCTCTGCCACGGCCAGTATCCAGACTCCCTCCTGTTGTGCTTCTGAACGTACTTATCATGACCTTCAGCGACCTTGGCACATCGGGGGATATGTGCACATCAGCAAGGCCAATTCTCACCCGCATCCATCTCCAGACAGCAAGCGTGCCTGAAGGTCATGGGCACCAGGCTCTCTGCTCGGTTAAAACAAATTCTATATAACATGAATGTGTGCACACTTGTATGCTGGCTTCCCAGGTGACACAGTGGTAAAGAATCCGCCTGCCAGTGGAGGACCCAAGAGATGCAGGTTTGATCCCTGGGCTGGGAAGATTCCCTGGAGTAGGAAATGGCAACCCACTCCAGTATTCTTGCTGCAAAATTCCATGGACAGAAGAGCTTGGCGGGCTACAGTTCATGGGGCTGCAGAGAGTTGGACACAACTGAGGGACTATGCATGCACACACACACATGTGTATATATATGCACTTTCATATATATCAGACCCATTTACACATGAGAATGTGCATATACGTAACATCTATATCTAGATTTTTTTTCCTAAGAGAAACATAGGACAGATACAGTTTCAAAAATCTCCTGCCTCCTCCTTTCTACTTCTTTTCTTGATCCTCTTTATCCAATTCTCATCACTAACAATCTCCATGCGGTCAGAGAAGGGATGAATTCAAATTAGTCAACAATTATTTTTAGTTTCTCTAGGGAATGAGGTGGGAGGATGAGGAGGTAGCGCTTAATGTTTTTTTTCAAAGCAGAGCTGAGGCATTATCTGTGCTACTTCCTCCCCAGCGTCATCACGGAGGACTGAGTGTTTGCCCTTATTTATGAGAGTGCTGTTTTGTACTTTCAACCAGCCCCCAACTCCTACTCATCCTTCAAAACCTAGCTCACATGGCCCCTCTTGGAAGAATTCCCTGACTTGCCTGAGCAGAGGACAGGCTCCCTCTCTGCACCCACATCACTTTGTTTATGCTGCGGCTCTTACCCACCATCTGCTCCTGTTACTGCTGGTTCCTCTGTCTTTATCACGAGCTATGAATTACTTTAGGGGCTGACTGGGCTTGATTTGTCTGGATGCTCCCAGACCTATCATGGTGGCTGGTGCATCGTGAGGATTCAGGTAGTGTCTGTTTAATGCATGTGTACAATTCTATTCACCTGCTGGGAAAGACTGAAGGCAGGAGAAGGGGTCAATAGAGGATGAGATGGTTGGATGGCACCACTGATTCAATGAACATGAGTTTGAGCAAGCTCCAGGAGACAGTGAAGGACAGGGAAGCCTGGTGTGCTGTAGTCCATGGAATTGCATAGAATAGGACAGAACTGAGTGACTGAACAACAATGACAACAGTGATTCTAAAGAGAACACTCTTAGTTTAGTGTTCAACAGACAGCGAGGGTTCAGAAATGGATATCACCACTTGCTTGCTGGCTAGAAAAAACAGATCGAGATCTACATTCCATTATTTCTACTAGAATAGCATGGACTGTTGCCAGCCGCTCTCTCCCATCAGAGACAAGACTCGTGTTCTAACCATTTACCAGTAATTTGTGCACCAAGATGCAGGTGCAGTGCCATCAGCATTCACTATTCCCAGGGACCTCGTAGGGGAAAGGTTTGGTACCACACCCTCACAAGCATCTCACTCAGTTATCTGTGTGAGCCTGTTTTACAGCTGGGGTATGATCATATACTATTACAAGGAGCAGATGTAAAGTCAGCACTTTACAGAACAGGGGGTCAAATAAAAGTTGACCCTTTGCTTTGTAAAACTACTTCATCAGGTCCATCCGTCTTCACTTAAGGCTCTGTTACCAGCTCTGAGCTGTCCTCAGGATTCACCCAACCCTCTCAGCCTCACATTCAAAGCCCCTGGTTAGTCCTCCCACCTTCTGTCTCTGAATGAGTCTTTCTCGCTCAGACTCACCTCACCTTCACAGCCACAGGTCCTCCGAGAGGCAGCCCTTGTGTACGCCTCTCCTCTACCTGGAAATGCCCAAACTTTCCCTGAAGTTTCCCACCCTCCCTGCTATTCACCTGGCAGACTACTCCCCTTACTTCCAGGACTCAGTGGAGATAGCGTGTCCCTAGGAATTTTCCTCAGCTATGCCCCTCATTCTGCTTACATTATCCCAGGGACAGGGAGCTCACCACCTCAAATGCTCCATCTCTTGGCTCCTCACACCCACTCTCATCTGATAAGTGGTGTGCTAATTACTAGCAGGCTTCTCAGGAAAGCCATAAACCACCCGAGGGCAGGGGCTGGATCTCAGCATCCTTTCCCCAGGTGTCTTGCACTGGGAACAACATAGAATAGGCACTCACAGGTTTGCTGAATGGATTGGTCCTCACTCAACCCAAAAGGCCAGGCTTGGCAACAGTCTAGGTGAATGAATTCCAAGAGAATGGTACCAGCAACTTGTGGGAGGTACCAGCAGAAAATTCCCAGTCTGGCAAATTGCTTCCAAAGTAACCGAATTAGGACAACTGCTCACTTGGACCTGATTTATTGATGCATATTCTCCAAGCAGCCTTGAATGAGTGCCTGGCCACAGGCTCCTAGAATGGGGCCAAGTCTCATTTATCTCCAGAGTCTCACTATCGAGTGCCCAATACAGGTTTGGGAATGAATGGTGAGTACTCTATTGGGCAAGAACATCCATCTTTATTTCTATTTCAGGATGTTTCAGGGATGAGGCCCTTGAGATATTCTGGGGAAGAGGGAGGAAGGATAGAGGAGGCTCTGGAAAAGTCAACCAGAACATAAAAGCCCAAGTCTTCACAGTGGCTCATGAGGCCAGCACCACCTGCCCACTCCTCCTGTCCTTACCTTCTTCCACTGTCCCTCGTTCCTTCTGCTCCAATCCTATTGGCCACTTGCAGTTTCCTGTAGCCCAAGCACATCCCCACTTCACAGCCTTTGTTCCCACTTTCCTTCAAGCCTCCATCCCCAACTTTGTTTGGATCCTGCTCCAGTGACACCTAGTCAGGCAGGCTTCCCTGCCTGAACCAATTGCTGGCACCAATCCTGCCGAAAACAGGAGGCTGGGGGATATAGGCATACAGGCACTGCTCTCACTCTGAATTGGCTTTATGGTCATTATTTTTTCGCTTTATTTTTTCCATAACACTTAATACTACCTGGGATAATATATACTTGTTTATTTACTGACACGCCCTTGATCCCATCAGAATGCAAGCTCAAAGGGAACAGGAATTTTGCCTTGTTTTGCACAGATCCCTAACCCCGAGAAAGCCCCTGCTGTGTAGACATGCTCCATTCATGTTTGTGGAATGCATGGATGGCTGGATAAATGAATGCCCCATAAGAGCTAACAGTTAAGGAAGAAAACAAACGCTGTGGGCCTGGACAAACACGTGCTTGAAACCTAACTGTCTCGCTGAGGGGCCAGGAAATCTGCCCCTGAAGCAGCTGATCCCAGCTGTTAAGGACATTCATCTGGATCTTGGAAGTACGCTGGTCTCAAGTGGGAAAGTTGCTGCTGGTGAGTTAGTTCTCAGCTACTATCTGATGGGACAAAGGAGGTACTCAAGAGGCTGGGGAGGGTGGTAACAGAGCAAACCTTCAAATGGTTGAACCGCAGAGGGTGGTCTGTCAAAGCCAGAAGAGGGAAGGTTGCTACTGAAGAGGAATGCTGAAATCGAGAGTTGTTAACAGTTCTTCTCTTCTTTACTTCTGTGTGTTGACTAACCTGTCCCTAGGGTTTTGACCACAGGTTCAAAGGGAGCCCAATGGGGGCTCAGAGCTGTATTGAAATACCTCTGAATAAGGATGATCAGGGAAAGAAACTGACATTTTTTTGAGGTTTACCATCAACAAGAACCCACGCCAATGCATTATCGTCTCCTTGGAGCCTAAGCACACGCCTTCAGCACAGCAGGGACTGTCCCCATCTTACTGTGGGGAAACTGAAGCTCAGGAATTTACGATGATCTAAGCAAAAATCACTCAAGCAAAAAATAGCAGAACTGAGATGTGAAATCGAGTCTGTCTAATTTCAAAAGCTCTTCTCCTTCCTCTGAATTATGCTACAACTCAGGGACCCCTCGGGGGAAAGAAACCATAAGAGGAAGAAAGGCAAGGAGCACAAGACAAATCAGTTCCCCTAAGAATGAGAATCTGGTATAAGGAACAAGTCTGGGACAAAATAACCCCAGGGCCTCAGAACTGGAAAATACCTGAGAAATCACCTGGTCTTACCTTCTGTACTGTCAAGCTTTATGAAATGCTTCTGATTTTGCTTTTCAGGGAAAAATCAAAATGTGTAAATGAGAAAGAAGAGCTTTAAGAGAAGACAGCAGAAAGTAACAGCAGCAGCCACTGAAAGAGTAACTAACGGGCATGTGGTCATCACAGCGTACTGCCACCTCCTTCGTGACTGCTGACCTCGGATATGTGGGTGCCCTGGGCCAGCTTAAAGGAGATGCACTAATACCCCAAAGTCCCAGCTGACAAAATCAGCAGATCTTAAGTCACCTGGGAAGAATATCAGCTTGTGTCAGGTCCATGTTCAAAGAAGTTCAAGTAGGTGTGACCCTCTCCCCTTCCAGGTAAGAAGAAAAGTATCCAAAACTGACTGGGAGGCAGTGGGGGAGAAAAAAAACCAAGGTGCTGGTGATGAGGGAAGAGGCACACAGTACTCTGTAGTGGTGCACCGCGGTGCCAAATTTACCTCGAAATTCAGCTGATTTTACCTCTCAAAATGTTACACCAAGTGAGACACCAGCCAGGCCTCTGGCATGAGACTTAAATTCATGCCAGGTCAGCCACTTCTCTCCTTGCTGGTCTCAATCCGGATGGCCAGGATGGGCAGAAAGAAACCCTCAGATGGATTCTGCAGGGACAGAGCAACCTACAAGGATAACTCTGAGCTGTTCCCCCTCCACCTTTCAAGCTCCTCTGTTTCTTGCCTAAACACTCAGAAGACTCATGTAGCAAATGTTCCCACTCAAAATGCAGTTACAGAACCTGGGGACAGTTCACCACTTCAGAATGACAGCTACTTTGAAATACACATCAGTTCTTCACTATAGCCTTGCTTTTTGCTTTTTTCTCCTTGTACATGTATGTGGTGTAAGGAAGCATGACTTCCAATCAGAGATGAGAAATCTGGCAGAAGGACCATACTCGAGACTTCCGGGTATTCTGGGAGCCCGAATATCACAGATTCTCTGCACTAAAAATGCTGGTCATCACCATGCTGTCGGCTAAAAGCAAAGACAGTTGTTTCTTACCTGGAGATCTCTCCCGAGACTCGGAGTCACCAATCCAGGCTGATGGAATGAACCAGATGAGCAGCTGTTCCGCCAAGACAAGTCTGGCTCCCCAGATCAGGGCTGTGGCCCCTGAGAGTCCTGTGGTTTCTCTGTCCCTGGTGAGTGATAATCTGCAGAAAGGGAACACAAGTCATGTTACTAGGAGAGGCCATTTCCTCTTCTACTCCGGCCATAACACATTCGTTTACGTAGAGCAGAGAGAGCCCCAGAATCACCGATTACCAGGGACGGAAGAAATGCAACAACCTTGTCACATGTAGTTGGGGAAACTGAGGCTCAGAGAAAAAAAGAGCCTCACTCAAGGGTCCTGCCACTTGGAGGGAGACTCCAGATCAGAATGTGTCTCTGACTCTTTGGCCGCTGGAATTTTAAAACAAATTTTTAAAAAGCAGCCACATGACCCACCCGATTTCTCAAACAAGTGGTCATTGACCCTGATGGAACTCTCTGTTTTTCTTTTTCTTTTTTAAAACAGATTTTCCAAAAGAGAGGTGGCACTTTTTCCAGAATGCTGTTTTTGTAGTTTTCTGTAGTATTACCCTCTGGGAGCTGAATGAGTAAAACAGTCCACCTCAGGCATGTGGTTGGGATGGTTCTCCCTGTTTCCCATTAGAAAAATACTGTTATGGAAGAGAGGGACCCATGAGCACAGTGGTGGGTGGACTTGGTTTTTTAATGAGAGTCGCCTGTATACCAGCCCCTAGGTCTGCTGATCTGTCTCTATCTCTCTTTTTGTCTATCTGTCACTACATGTTTCAGGAAAACACAGAAATACACATGGACTCTCCTCCCATGAATATCATCCATTATGTGATTTTCCTTTTTTTTTTTTTAATTAAACTGTAATTTATTTACAATATTGTGTTAGTTTCTGGTATACAGCAGTTATTCAGTTATGGTGGTGGTTTAGTCACTCAGTTGTGTTCAACTCTTGTGACCCCATGGACTGTAGCCTGCCAGGTTCCTCTGTCCATGGGATTTCCCAGACAAGAATACTGGAATGGGTGCCATTTCCTCCTCTAGGGGATTTTCCTGACTCAGGGATCAAACCCACATCTCTTGCATTGCAGGCAGATTCTTTACCAACTGAGCTACCAGAGAAGCTGATTCAGTTATACATATATACATATATGTGAGTATATCCATTATGGTTTCTTACTGGATGTTCAACATAAATCCCTGTGCTACACAGTTCAGTTCAGTTCAGTTCAGTTCAATTCAGTCGCTCAGTCGTGTCTGACTCTTTGTGACCCCAAGGACTGCAGCACATCAGGCCTCCTGGTCCATTACTAACTCCCAGAGCTTGCTTAAACTCATGTCCATCAAGTCGGTGATGCCATCCAACAATCTAATCCTCTGTCATCCCCTTCTCCCGCCATCAATCTTTTCCAGCATCAGGGTCTTTTCCAATGAGTCAGCTCTTCGCATCAGGTGGCCAAAGCATTGGAGTTTCAGCTTCAACATCAGTCCTTCCAATGAATATTCAGGACTGACTTCCTTTAGGATGGACTGGTTGTATCTCCTTGCAGTCCAAGGGACTCTCAAGAGTCTTTTCCAACACCACAGTTCAAAAGCCTCAATTCTTCAGTGCTCAGCTTTTTTATAGTTCAACTCTCACATCCATACATGACTAGTGGAAAAACCATAGCTTTGACTAGATGGACCTTTGTCAGCAAAGTAATGTCTTTGCTACAGAGTAGGACCTTGTTGTTTTATTATGTGATTTTTTTCTGAACACTGTACATTTGAACAGCCACTACTCTGTGCAAAACATCAAAACCAAATAAGGGATCCCACACTTATGAAGCAAAGCATTCACATCATGTGAATCTTATAGTTTCCTAGTTTATCCTAAAAAATGTCCCCTAAAGGTACCATGAGCTCCATTTTCCCAAAAGGTTAGACATAGAGCCAAGTTGGAGAGAACTAGAATGCCCTGAAGAGTCATAAAGACAATTTGGTGCAGAATTAGGTATGAACTCATCTCTGACTCTGAAATCCATGTTTTGTTCATCTTAATTGGACTGCAGTTATTAGGCCAAAAAACACTAGGAGCTGTCTTATTTTCCGGTATGTTAGCTTGAAGGCAGGCGAAAGTTCTCTGGCAGCTGTTCATGCTGTCAGGACATGAAGGGTTATTCTCTTAGATTCTCGTTAAGACAGGAGGCTCGAAGGGCCCTGGCTTCCTGTGTGCTGCCAACCAGGGCTCACGTGCTCCAGAAACGCTGGGCTGGCCCTGGCCCCGAGCAGCCAGAGGGCCCGTCAGGAAATCATGATTATCAACGGCCGGCCTCTGTTCCTGGTCTTGGACAAGGGACAGGCTGGAGAGATGGTGGGGGGTGGAGAAAGGGGAAGAAAAAACAGGAAGTGGCGGGGGAAGGGAAGGAAATGATAGAGAAAACACAGCAACTCCTGCCTGATGAGAAAGGGATTTCTGAGCCCTGCATTTTGGGAAACCAGGTCACGGTGGTAGCGGGGTGGGGAGTGGGGGGATCAGGGATGGGCCAGGGCGAGAAGTTAGTTTCCTCCACGTTTGGGGTCGTGCCCGTGAATTCCCAGCAGAGCACAGGCCAAGAAAAAGCGTGCCCGCCGCAGGTGCTATGTCTATAGTCAGGGGCACCTGACTATAGACCTGGAGAAGGTGGCTTTCTAAAGAAGAATCTACCCCACCCCCGTCCTGATCAAATGTTCTCAAAATTAGAACCATTTTCACATGTTTGGTTAGGACTTGATCTCCCCCAGTGGGGTCCAGCAAGAATCACACTTTCTTCTATCGCAATACTATGAGAGTCCAGGCCAGCAGAATGCTGGGTCTCCTCCTGACCATGACTCTAAGTACTTCCAGAATCTTTTCCCATCATTTTGTTCACTTTACTTAATTACAGACACAACAAAAGTCCCCCAACTCCCAGTGGGCACCATTGAGGCTGGCAGTCACCTGGTAAGCTGCAACCACACAAATAGAAAGCTAGACTAATAACCTAATCACTCTGTAATATCAATACTAATAATACTTTACAGGATCTGAATGGGTACTAGAGGATAGGCAGGGAACACAGAGCCCCCCCAACAGGCAAGTCCTCGCTACCAGTCCTACCCACTCCAGCGGTTCCCCAAGCTTGTGCATCTAGAGAAGCTAAAAAAAAAAAAAAAAAAAAAAAAAAGTACAGCCCAACCTGGAGTAGGGGCCAAGCTTCTGGAGAGATCTATGTCATTCATCACTGGCTCTGGCCCACAGACCAGCATTTAGACAGCTTGGATCCTCACCCAGCCCTGACAGGGTCCCACCTCCTTGCATCTTGTCCATTCAATCATGGAGACCCTCCCAAGGAGAAGCCTGCTCCAGGGTTCTGACCTTGATTCTGTAAACTACTCCCCCACCATCCAAATAAACACAGAGCAATGAAAAGCAAGCGTATCTTTTGAGAGGAATCCAAGCTCTTTGAAGGGATGGCTGGCGGTTTCCTGTTTGAGTCACCCACAGGCCAGAGGTCCGTCAGGGAGCACAGCGTCAAGTGAAGAAAGACACTGACAACTTCCGCCTCTGGTCCCCACCAGCAGCCCAACCTCGCACAGCATCCGCGCGGGTCTGCTCCTGTTGCCATGGTTACGAGTGACCGGAGCCCCAGGGAGGAAACCGGCACCGCCCGAGACCATCAGTAGGCGGCGCTGTGGCAGCACCTGAGTGCTCCTGCTCAGTGCTGTCTGACTCTGGCCCGCCAGGCGCCTCTGTCCATGGGATTCTCCAGGCAAGAGTACTGGAGTGGGTTGCCACGTCCTCCTCCAGGGGATCTTCCTGACCCAGGGATCAAACCCGTGTCTCCTGCGTTGCAGGCGGCTTCTTTATCACCTGAGCCACCAGGGAAGCCTCTCTTGTCAATATCTTGTCCACTTTGGTCATTTTAACAGCTTTTTGACCAGAGACGTATTAATACATCTTTTGTTACCTGAACATTATTGACTGGAGTGTTCCAATACTCACTTATATTACAAATCGCTGGTCACAGATGTCAGTTTCTGCAAAAACTCCCGGATCAATAACGTGTTAAGAGAGGGACAAAGCATGGTGTTATTAGCCTTTGTTAAAAATGGGGAAGCTGAAACCCAGAGACATAAAATGACTTCTCCAGGTTCACATGACAGAACCGAAACTAGAACAGGCAGCTCCTCACCTTCTTCAGTCTCGTGATCTGGGACCTTTTCACTACCTCCTGTCCACCACCACCCCCAACCCTACCTCCCCCATTCAGGGGAGCGGCTGAGAAATAGCTTAGGACGCCTGTGTATCTTCCATTTTTGAAAGGTTCTGAGAGTGGAATCACTGGACAGAGAGAAGGTGATACCTACAGACAGTGAGGGAACTGGAGAGCCTGGAAGACCACCTGCCTGCCCTCCAAGCTGAGCGAACTCAGAATCCAGAGCAGGGCAGAAGCCTACTTGTTCCAGCCACAAGGAAACCAGCGGCGGGGCCTACACCCTGGGTCAGGGAAGCTCAGAACGCTCTCTCCCCCAGCGGCAGGAGCCCTGGTCAATGTGAAGAATGACAAACGGGTAAGCGCATGGATAATAAATATGACTCCTGCTCGTCAGCCCCCTACAGTGCATCAGGCATCACTGAACACTGGAGGCCTGGTGACCCCCTGACCCACTGGCCAGACAGGTGTTCTTCCAGCTGCTTTTACAGATGGGGAAACTGAGGCCTTGTCCAAGGGACTTGGCTTTTGAGAGGTAGAGACAAGGTCTGAATTCCTGCAGTCTGGCTCCATTCCTGCTCTTAACTACTATGCTGTTAATATTCCATCTCCCCAGGTGGCGCTGGTGGTAAAGAACCTGTCTGCCAATACAGGAGACTTAAGAGATGTGGGTTCGACCCCTGAGTCGGGAAGATCCCCTGGAGAAGGGCATGGCAGCCCACTCCAGTATTCTTGCCTGGAGAACCCCATGGACAGAGGAGCTTGGTGGGGGCTACAGTCCATAGGGTCTCAAAGAGTCAGACCTGAATGAAGTGACTTAGCACACACACTCCATCGCAAAGCAGTTACATTAAAAAAACAGAAAAGAAAAAGGAAAGAAAGGGAGGGGCACACAGGACAGTCAGTGTTAAGAAACAGGGAACAAAGGAGGCGCACTAGAAGCAGACACTACCTTCATGCCAAAGGCGGAGGAAAGGAGGAAACTCTCCAGGGCGGGAAATAGTGACTGAAAGGTGCTGAGCAGGCAGGACCAGGATTCTGGTCCCCAGTCCTTCCTGGGTGGCAGCCCCAACCCCACCCCCTCGGCGTCAGTCAGCACCACTAAAAGACTTCCTGGCTTCAGTATTGACACAGCACCACTCGTGAGAAGAGGAAGTGGGGTGGGCTGCGGAGGGTTGGAGGGAGGACCCAAGATGGGAGAGTCGTCAGGGTGCGTGGAAGGGACGGTGTTCTTGAGAACTCAGTGCCCATGTCACAGAGGGAGGGACCCACTGCGCAGCCGGTGAGCAAGACTCTGCCAAAAGTCACCACCCAGAGCTGGGAGGGCACACGCTACCAGGGAACCTGGGTTCTCAGGGTGCTGGGTGAATTCAGACTCGGGAAGATTTGGGGAGCAGGGCAGGACACAGAACATCCCTCATCATTTCACAGACTGGGAGACTAGAGCCAAAATAACAACAGTCATGATGTCATCATCATCATCATGGCAGCCAGCATTTATTGAGACCGTCATTTATCAGAAATGAACTAGATGCTTTACATAGGTTACACGGTGATAACATCAACTCTAAGAAGGCCGTATGATTATTCTTAATTTATAGTTGAGATAAGCTAAATCATATCCTAAAGGTCAAGTAGCTAGTTGGTTAGGAGCAAGGATCTGAACTGCTGTCTGACATTTTGGTCCACGGTCTGACCTCTAAGCTACACGTGTCATGAAATGGTGACAGGCCCTGCCCATGACTGATGGTGCTAACCCACAACCAACTTTTGAACTGTTATAGCACAAAGGTACCTGTCTTTAAACTTAGACATATTATCCACACTTTATCCATACTGTGTATCCACCTATGTGGTTACATACAATTAAGGTAATCAAGCGACTCATGATCCAAACGGGTTCTTGCCAGAGTGAAAGAGGCCTATTTATATGCTGCTGGGGAACTTCCCTGGTGGTTCAGCAGTTAAGACCCCACTCTTCTAATGCAGGGGGTGTGAGTTCGATCGCTGGTCAAGGAACTAAGATCCCATGTGCTGCATGGTGCAGCCAAAAAGATAAATAAAAAAATAAACTGAGGGACTGCAACAGAAATCAATGAATCAGAAAACAGGAAAAAGTAAAAATAATAATAATGCCGCTGGGACAACAGGCATTAACCAGTCCTGTCCCAGGCACACAAAGACGTTTTGTCACCCTGCTATAACCACAGGCCCAGGGGTGGGTTCTTTTAAGCCTCACTGATCCAGTGGAGAATGCTTCTGCATGATCTCCTGCTTTCTAATTTACCCAGACACTTCTGTGCAACAATCCACTCTCCCTTTGCTCACCAGAAAGTCTTCTACATCTGTTGGCCTCGTGGGCCTTACGTATAAAACAGGCAAGCTGATGATAAAGCGGATACCCTACAATTTGGGAAGCAAGGGTGTGACTTGTTCAGGAGTAGATTTTGAAAGCACTGCTGGGCGCCTGGTGCCCTCACCCCCAGAACCTCAACGGGCAGGTGTTCTGATAACCAGCTAGTCCCCCAGACCAGAGGGCTTGGCGTCTCCCTCACCTCTGGTGGCCCAGGCAACGGGACAGGACACTGCAAACAGAAGCTGCTGCATCCTGCAGGAGAAACCGCCACCCACCGACAGGACCCGAGACCCTGCTTCCTTGGAAGGGGGCGCCTGGCTGGGACAGGCGTCCTGTCTCCATTGCAGCAGGCACAGATCCCCCAACCCCTGGAGGGGGTGGGGTTGTACCCACTTGTCCAGGGATCTCTCCTCTGACTCTACAAGCCTGGGGAGGAGGGAGGCTGCACTTAAAGCTTGTTTTTTGTTTCTTAAACTTTTTGTTTCTTTTCCGCCTTCTTAAGAATCTCTGATCAAGAGGAAAAAAGAATCTGCTGTTCTTTTGAAACCAGGAAATCAGTCTTAAATCAATCTCACACATCAATACAAGTGAAATGCTAACAAGACAGCAACAGGCACTATTAGTCCATTCTCTGAAGAGCTGTTTCCTGCAGTTATTTAATCAGAGACGTCCCAGGACCTCTGGTCCAGCGATTCTCTGACAGCTCAGGAAAGGTCAGTGGTGCTGGGGAGCCCAGAGACCCCTGGAGGGACTGGTGAAGACACAGGCCGCAGGGCCCTGCAATAATACACAGCCAGCCTCTTGTTTTGCATAGAAGTGTCTGCCAGTGATGATTTTTGATTAAGAGGAAGACCTTTTTTTTTCCAAATTAGGTCACATTCATATGCCATTGGGGTTTAGGGCATGGACTTATCTTTTGGCGACCACTTATCTTATTCAACCCTCTGGGGTTCCCTGGTGGCTGGGGTTCCCTGCCTGCCAAAGCAGGAGACACTGAGATGTGGGTTCAATCCCTGGGTTGGGAAGATACCCTGGAGTAGGAAATGGCAACCCACTCCACTATTCTTGGCCGTAACATCTGATGAACAGAGGAGCCTGCAGGCCACGGTCCATGGGGTCGCACAGGGTTGGATATGACTGAGAGACTAAACCACAATTCCACCCACCACTGCTAGCAAGTTATTGCTACTACTATTATTACTATTATTGCCCATGCCATTTAGGGGATGCCTGAAATCTTGGGGAGGGAAGGGACTTGGTTAACGGAACCCAGCAAGTAGGCGGCAAAGCCAGGACCAGCACACAGTTCTCCTGACTGACTCCTACTTCTTCTATCTCAGCATGTGACCCCTCGAGCTAGGGACGAAGGGCAAGGAGCCCAGACTGGGGCAGGCAACAGCCCGTAGACAGTGACACAGCCTGGGCTCAGGCCATCCCAGACCGTCAGACAGCAACGGGGGACGAGGGTGACACAACCATCAGTCTTCTTCACTCGGTGCCGGACATCGGGTGCACATCCCGTGACTACCTCATGTGTGACAGTCACGAGGTTCACTCCATCAGGTCATCCCCTGGGGTCAGAGGGTGGGAGACAGCTTAGAGATCCAGCGAAATCAGCCTCCTCGCCCTGACAAGCCTGAGCACCAGCACAGTCAAATCGCAGATCTCTGGGGCTCCTTCATGTTCCTGCCTCCCTTCCCAAGGCTACAGCTCCAGGAACGTCCCCTTTCTGGAAGGACGAGGGCACAATTTAACAGGCTTGCACGCCTGGCCATCAGCGGTGGTACAAGTCTGGACACCTTGAATGCTTCGTGGTGGAGCCAGGAAACCTTGGTGTACCCTGACCTCGGTCTTGCTTGGGCTGCGTGACCTTTGGTCCCTCACTCCCTCTCTCTGATCTTCAGATGCAAAGTCTGCTCAGTGCAGACTTACAGCCACATACACGAGCAAGCCTCTCTGGGCTACTCTGAAGATCAAATGAGCCTCGAAAGCACCACAGCTATTTATGTTCATACGCTCTCTCTGCCACTGAGGGAAAGCGCCTTGAGAGCAGGGGCCCACGCCTTCCTGATTTTCACAAGCTATCACAATGAGCTCAAAGTCCTGCACAAATGACAAACACTGATGGCTGAGTTTGTAAAATTCAGCCTCCCTGGGGGCAGTAAACGGCTCAGGGTGGCTGGAGAGGGAGAAAGAGGCTGGCGTCAGGTGGTGGAGGACTCCACACACGCCCATGCTTTCTGTGTGGCCAAATAGTGAGCTCGTCTATCAGATGTCTTTGTGATCGTGGGAGGACGAAGCTGTGGAAAGAGCCTGGGGTCTCGTGCCCAACAGTCATGAGCTGTATCGTTTGGACACCCGGACACCTGGCTGCCCTGTCTGTTTAATGGGAATGATCTCTTTCAGGCATCTGGGCGACCCAACATAAAAAATGGCCAGTCCAAAAAGGAAAAAAAAAAAAAGTGGCCGGTGCAGTGCATGTGTGCTCAGTCATGTTCAATTTCTTGTGACCCCACAGGCTGTAGCCCACCGGGCTCTTCTGTCCACGGGATTTCCCACGCAAGGATACTGGAGTGGGTTGCCATTTCCTTCTCCAGGGGATCTTCCCAACCCAGGAATCGAACCCATGTCTCCCGCATTCCGGGCAGATTCTTTACCATCTGAGCCATAAGGGAAGCCCTCAAATTCAGCAAATACAATTGCCTCCTAAATAAGTAAAGCAAAAACTGACCTGGGCTCTCAGAGGCAATGATTGTTACGGAAGTTCGAAGTCAGTGCTGCCTGGAGGTAACTAAGAAATGGTACCACAGTCAGACTGGGCTGAGCACAGCGTGAGAGCCAGTCTGGCTGGAGGCATCAGTTGTCCAAGCTCCCAACGACCCTGTTGCACTCCAGCACCTCGTGCAAAGCCTGGCCGCACTCCTGCACCCCAAAGCCACAAGGGTCTCACGGGGCAAGTACCACCCAAGGACCACAAACCACCTGCAAACTCCCAGCAGCCCCGGGTCATCGACACAGGGCACCACTGAAGTGGTTTGGGCTGGGTGTTCTACAGAGGCCTTGCTTACGCCATGAGGCCAGATAGGGTGGGCTTGGGGGTGGGCGGCGGCAAAGCACAGGGGGCTGAGAAGTGAGAGATCTGGGCTCCAGTTTCTGCTCTGATCCTAAATCTCTCTCAGAGCCCAAGCACATCACTCAGCACTATCTGCATCATGAATGGAGAGGTCTTTGGAACTTAGGGCTCTCAAGGCCTAAGACAGCCCTTCAGTGGAGTGTTTCTAAAAGAGCTTAGCCTGGGATGTATATATACTGCCCTTGGAGAGAGTGGTTTTCTGACAAGCCAGGCCTCTGCTGAAAACACTGTGAAAGTGGAAGTCCTCCAGCAGACACCTCAGGCCAAACCCAACAGGTTCTAGTTCTCACCCCACTGACTCTTGCTGTGCAACCCTGCATGAGTCGCTTTACCCCTCTGAGCCTCAGTTTTCTTCATGTGAGACTCAGCGGTAATGGCATTCTGCTCATGTCATTTCCCAGCAAACTCTGTTTTCTAAAACTTCATATAAAGTACAAATCTCCTTTCTCTCGGACGTGACAAGACTAGTCAGGCTCCACCCTCCCAGACAGAGCCAGACACACCTTCACAAAGCAGGGATGGGAGAAAGGAGGGGCCGTTCATTACGCTCAGGAAGAGGAGAGGGTCCCGGTCAACAGCGACAGGAGGGATGAGAACGGCCTGCAGTGACAGCTGGGAGCCGGCTTATCTGAGCTGATGACAAGATGCCGGTCACCCTGGCCCAGGCAGACAAATACTGGGGACCCTCAGACAATAGCACAGCTGCTCCAGTTCCTGGGCCCCCCTCTGTTGCGAGGCAAATTAGGAATCGTTTAATCAGCATTCATCCTCAAGATGCACAGGGCTTCTGCCTTTCTCAATAGCACAGGGATGTAGGGGGCAAACACACACACCTCCCCATCAGGGTCCCGGACACCCTACACCTTGTCCTGGACAAGCAGGGCCCCAGACACCCTACACCTGGCCCTGGGGAAGCGAGAAGGGGGAACCATGGACATAAAATATGCCTGGGATGCGATCAGACCGATTACAGAAAAATGCATCGTCTTTCTGAGACCCACTAATTTCTAACGAAACCCATATTCCTAAGACTAGTGTTCAAATCTCTCCATGATCAGGTTCATATTGAAAGAAAACCACCCTTATATAAGCTCTCAATTTAAGTCCAGTGTTCTTCCGCCCTGTTCTGCAGCCTAGACTTACCTCTCCACACACCTCCATCCTTTTTACCATCCATCCAGGCCAGCAGCAGTCTCACCTCCTCCAAGAAGTCTTCTCTGATACTGTTCTGATACCCAGTCCACACGGACCTCTGTTTTGTCTGAACTCTCATAGCACTTTCGGCCTGCACCAGTCATCACTTTTTGACTGTTCTCTTATACCAGCCTCCAAACTGGTTTCATCCTGCCTGGACCCATGTTCTGCAGAAAGAGCTTTCTAAAGCCTATCAGATGATGTGTGTTCCCTGTTTAAAACTCTGCCAGCACTTCCTACCACTTCTAAGGTCAAATTCAAATGCCACAGCATACTCCCGCCCCTCCCCTGAGGCTGCCCACGCTCCAGTGACGCCAAAGTATTCCTGAGGTTATATATTGAGGTGGTACCAAGAGTGGGATAAGAACTCAGTTGAGAAATCCTCCCACAGTTTCAAGCTCTCCTCCCCAGGTCAAATGCTGGACCACAGAGAAGATGGCTAGGAGCAAATGGCACTGAACTGTGGCCAAGGTAAAAAGAGTCAAGACCAACCAAGTGCTCAGTCATGTCCGGCTATTTGCAACCCCATAAACTGTAGCCCACCAGGCTCTTGCTTTTAATAAGTTTACAACATTATAGTCTTCAGCCAATCCATTGACCAAACAAGTGGGGCAGTAGGCATCTGAGACTGGGACATAAGACAGTTCATTTGTTCTTTACAACCACAGTGATGAGGCAATGTTCACAGCCATGGAAATTGAGGCTTATGGAAGCTGAGTTCATGCCTGAACTAAAACTCCAGCCAAGATCATACCTAGATATTCTGGAACGGTATATGGAACATTGCAGCCCAGTGGCCGTCACTATCTTGTACCTCTAAGTACCTCCCATTTAACTTTTCTGATGCTGAGCAAAGACACTTAGTTCCTGCCTAAGAGTTCATTCTGTCCAGGAGACCCTCCCAATGTAATTCCTTAGATGGAAAGATTGTGAAACTGGATGTTCATCTAAAAGAAAAGGGAGAAAATTCCACTCTAACTGTTCTATAGTTATCCAGAGGTGATCAGAAACCCTGACTAGCCTAAATGTACCCCCAGTCATACTTCACAGTCATAAGGGTGTGTGTTTATCGTAGAAAGGGTAGAAGAACAAGGTTCGGAAGACAGAAAGACCACTGTGTGGACAGTGTGGACAGAAGCACATATGGCACCAGATCACCAGAGCCAATTATATGTATGTCTTCCCAACTTCATATTCAGTAAGGTCTTATAATTAGAAACCGGCCATGTGGGAATACTTACACCGTGGAAATTGGCAAACACTCCTAGACAGGTTTGTTTATGTTTTTCCCTTGAGCGTCAGTTATTAAACATTAACCAGGCACCACTCAATGGATCCATCAGAAGTCATTGAGTTAGGATGATGGATTTAAACTGTAGCTACAGCTGTGCCCTCAACTCACTGTTTGACCTGAGCACGTTTCTCTCCTTCTTGATCCTCAGTGACTTTAACTGTAGACTGGGGGCAAAGAATCCTTGCTTTCCTGACACACGACTGTATAAAGTAGGACAGCGGACCTAAGTGCATTTTAGTAAATGTAAAGATAGCTCAGTTGGTAAAGAATCTGCCTGCAACACAGGAGGCCCCAGTTCGATTCCTGGGTTGGGAAGATCTGCTGGAGATGGGATAGGCTACCCACTCCAGTATTCTGGCCTGGAGAATTCCATGGCCTGGAGAAGTCCATGGGGCCGCAAAGAGTCAGACACGACTGAGAGCCTTTCACTTTCAGAGTTGTGAGGATGTATTTGGCAATGTCTGCAGGCATTTCCGATTGTCACAGCTGGAGTGCGTGCAGTGCTACTGGCATCTCGTGTGTGGAGGCCAGAGATACTGCTGAACACCCCAGAACACACAGGATATTTCCCACAACAAAGACTTATTTTGCCCCAAATGTCAGTAGTGCCAAACCTGAGAAGCCCTGAACTAAAGAGGTTTGAACATGTGGCCTGTTCAAGTTCCCTGAACACATCGGCATCCAGGAGGAAATTAAAGGCAACTCGGGTCAGTTCAAGGAACTGGAAGGGCAGTGGGTGCAGAACAGCGTGATACAAGCTACAGGGCAACAGCCTGAGGATACGACAGTTTCTGCACCAGCACAGTGCCTGCATACAGTAGGTGCTCAGCAATGATCTGTGGGAAAGGCAATGAGTCTCGCTGAACCCACAGTGTAGTCTCTCTAGTAGACTCACTCGTGTGTGCGCACCCTCCATCACAGGGACACCAGCTAGAAGAAACTGGCAAAAGGGATTTCACCTCCTCTGGGAGGGAGATGGGAGGAAATGGTGTGACATCCCAGCCCCGGGGACTCGGCTTAGACAAATAATCGCCAGCCTGACAGTCGCAGCAGCCATCCGTGGTCAGAAGAGCAATATTATTTAAGTCACTTTCTAATAGGAGTTGAAACATCTTGAAAGGTGAGGTTTTGAACCCTCCCTGGGGAGGCGATTGTCAAAAACACACAGCAAGCGGTCTTGCTTGCCACACATTCACAAACCACTTTCTTTTTAAAGACGATCCTTTTATCCCTTGTACCACTTGGGACTGCAAATGCATTTAGCACAAATCACCCGAAGCAGAAACGACGTTGGTTAAGAAACCCTCCAAGCACCAGGGCAAGCGGGCTGGCACGGCCCCGATGCTAACAAGAGAAAACTGATGACATGCCACATACCAACTGCCCCAACTCCTCTGGGACCTGGAGTCAGCAGGGCTGTGGGGCGAAGCTTTGCCACAAGTCTTTTCTGGAAGACCCCCGGCGAGCCTCTTGGTTCTGCATCCCTGGGCTGGACTGGGAGAGGCGGCCCATTTCTCAGGGAGCAGATGACAGGACGGGACCCCCCTCGGTGTCTCTCTGACCATGAGCCATCTGACTCACAAAGCCCTTTAATTAAAATCCCAAGGGTTCACAGCTAGCTCTAGATGCAGCTGGACCCAACGGCTTCTCAGGCACCAGAGCTGCCAGCAGAATGACGAGGGTCAATTGGTTTCTCCTGGTCTACCGATGACAGCTCACTCAGCTGCCAATGAGGCTCGCGGGATGCCAGGGCTGGAAGCCACCTGACTACCTGCTCGCCTCCCCCACTCCCCTTTGAGAATGAGGGGCCCCTGGCCCAGAGGAGGGGTGGACTGCCCCAGGCCTGCTGTGGGGTTTCTTATTGACTCTTAGTCGAGAGCACTTTTGTGACTGCTCAGTGAGTCTTTTTGCTCAGGTCTCTGAACTCTAAACGGTGAACCTTGCATGGAGCATTCAGTTCAGTTCAGTCACTCAGTCGTCCGACTCTTTGCGACCCCATGGACTGCACACGCAGCCTGCCAGGCTTCCCTGTCCATCACCCACTCCCGGAGCTTACTCAAACTTACGTCCATCGCGTTGGTGATGCCATCCAACCATTTCATCCTCTGTCGTCCCCTTCTCCTCCCATCTTCAATCTTTGCCAACATCAGGGTCTTTTCCAATGAGTCAGTTCTTCACATCAGGTGGCCAAAGTATTGCAGTTTCAGCTTCCGCATCAGTCCTTCCAATGAATATTCAGGACTGATTTCCTTTAGGATGGACTGGTTGGATCTCCTTGAAGTTCAATGGACTCTCAAAAGTCTTCTTGGAGCATAGGCATAAGCTAGTTACAGCCCAGGTAGGACTTGGGGCCACATGATGGAAGCAGGGCAGTTTCAGGGAAAGAGATTTACAAAGTAACCACCACTTGGTGAGAACTTGGCTCCATCCTTGGCTGAACTTACCCCTTCCATCCTCATCTCTCATTCATTTCTCACATCCATGACCCAGCAACAGGTCATGACCCAGGCTAAGAGAAGTAAAGAAAGGCACTAAAGCCCAAAGGAAGGCACTCAAACTAGTGAATCCCTTTTATTCTGATTCTCGTGCCTTAAATAAATAATTTTCTTTTTCATTTAGAGTCCTAATGTTGAAAGAAACAGTACAATAATGTCTTCAGTAATGCCTGAATTTTATTTTACAAAATAAAAAATCATTTTGCTTCATTATTGATAATCTTCAGAATTACCTGATGACAAGCTTAACTTTTTTTCCTACTAAAAAATTCCTACGAAAATGGTCAATATTTCTAGATGTGGTCCCAAGGGCCTGGGTCAGTGGAGAGGATAAATAAGATGCCTCTGGGGACCTCATCTTGGAATCTGAAAGCAGCTATGCAACTGAACGACACAGGAGACGGTATAAAACCCTGCCTAGTGGGCTGAACCCTTGAATGGGGGTGCATCCAGACAGAAGTATAGCCATAAGGAGGAGGAATCCCACTGAGGTCTGCCCTGCAACCTGTCACTAGCTTCCTGTGTTTCTTCCATTTGGGGATAAAGATTCTGAGAACAAAGTATGGCCCCCTCAGCTGTGTTTACTGGGAACTCAGGAGCTACCAGGAAAGATAAAGATAAGAAACAAGAATTAAAGCACAGTTTGGTGGTTGCTGTAAGGGGGAAGCAGAGGCTGGTGTGGGAGCACAAATGCGGGGCCCCGAACTCCATCCACATGGTGGGAATCCAATCAGTCAAGGCTTCGTGGAGGGGTCAGTGTCTGAGCTAAGTCTGGAACCCACACAGGACTTAGCCAGGCCAACAGGGGGAGTTGAGAAGGAGAGGAGGGAAAGAGGACAGAGGTCACAAGGCAATAAAAATGAATGGAGGTGACGAAACTCCTGATGTAAGGAACTATGTGAGTTGGGTATGGCTGGTTCAGTTCAGTTCAGTTGCTCAGTCATGTCTGACTCTCTGCGACCCCATGGACTGCAGCACGCCAGACCTCCCTATCCATCACCAACTCCTGAAGTCTACTCAAACCCATATCGATCATGTTGGTAATGTCATCCAACCATCTCACCCTCTGTCGTATGGCTGGACTATAAGACAATAATGTGTCAGGTAGGAGGGAAACCTGGGCTGAAATGGAAGTCAGACCACAGGGGCCAGCAGAGTTTTGTAAAAGAATCTACCCCTCACATGGGAGCTGGATCCTAGTGTTCACCTTTCACTATTTGTCAGGGACAGGGTGACATGATCAGGTTTATATTTTACATCATGCCTGTGTGTGTGTGTGTGTGTGTGTGTATGTGTGCCCGCGCACATGAGCACATATGTGTGTGCACACTATTCCATCCTGGCTGTCAATTATTTCATCTCTAAAATGAGAAAAACACATTGTGTGCTCCATATCCCCAAGGTGTTACAGGAATGAAATGAGATATTTAATAAAAGGTTTATTAAAGATTTAAAAAAATGAGAAGCCTCTATGAAGAATGACCCCAAGCTTATCTCAAGGCTATCAAATATGAAAATACACTCGCCAGAAGAATGAACTGAGAATAGATCTTGGAGCTCAGAGCAGAGGAGACCAAAACCCTCAGCCCCAGGCCTTCTTGTCTGGAAGGCCCTCTCGGATTCTGTACCCAGGGAGCGTCTTGCCCCGGGCACCTGTGTTCAGGACTCACTTTCTGATTCACGGGTCAGTAATAAGGAGGCAAAAAGAATCAAACACCAAACACCCAGCTTCTTTTGTTTATCTAGTTAATGTCCCAGTTTCAGACAAAATAATAATTTTCACAAACCTCAGCTTGAATCTTACAGAACACATAGGTAGGTAAAACATACTTGCTATTCAGATGAAATGGCAAGTCCGTGCCAGAAAAGGTGGGCGGAGAGACCTGCCCAGTGGATCTGCTTCTCCTCTCCACCGGTCCTGCCTCTGGGAATGGCAGTTGTATTAGTCACCAGTTGTGTCTAACTTCTTGGGACCCCATGGACTGTAGCCCGCCAGGCTCCTTTGTTCTTGGGACTCTCCAGGCAAAAATACTGGAGTGGGTTGCCATTTCCTTCTCCAGGGGATATTCCCAGACCCAGGGATCGAACCCAGGTCTCCTGCATTGCAGGCATATTCTTTACCGTCTGACCGGTAAAACCCAGGAAAACCTTGGGGATGTCTGACTCCAGTTGAAATCAGGCAAGACAAAAGCTGTGGCAGGCTGGTCACCTGGAGCGGAGGGCTTAAAGCTGCCTTCACAGGGGAGCGTTTCCAAGCCTTGCACAATTACCTTTATTAGCATAACGTTTTGTCCTGCCTTTTGTAAAACACTTTCTATTTCCATCTCAGGAAGAATGCAGCAACAGAAATTGCTGCTACTGTGGGGGAGGTGAGGTAGTCTATAAAATTTAAACCACAGGGCATTCGTTCAAGACTCCTGGGTAAGGATGTCTCTTGATAAATAATTCATGATAGCCTTAAAGCTTGGCCTACTTCTGACACAGGGATCATATATTTTGGAGAAGTCAGGTGGAAGGCGGGGAGAAGGAGAAAAATCACTTTTAAATGGTTCTGTTGTGCTCCGCCTTGTGGGTAAAGCCAGACCATATTTTGGACCGCTCTTTTCTACCAGAAGGGCTTCCCTTAAAGGCACTTAAAAAAATGTTTTTCCTCTTAAATTGAAAAGGCAGCATATCACCCGGTTTCAGTTTTATCTTCTGTAACACTAGATAAAGATGAGGCTGAATCCATCTGTTAACACATATAGGCTGCAAACTGTGTGAAAGCATGCATGCGCATAAACACACACACGCACATGCACACACTCGCACACACACACTCATTGCAAAAAGGGAGAAAAATCCACACTTTAAAAAAAATTATCCAGCAAGGCTACCCAATGCAGATGAGATAGCAGCACTTTTATCCTTTTATGGCAGATTCAGGAGGAAGCCAGCCTCGCCCCAAAGGCTGCTCCCCCAAAGCTGCTGCCACGTGCACTGGGATCCTGGGACTGGCTGTAGGCCAGGCCCTTCCCCCCACAGCCTGAGGTTCCATTCCCGATGCCGAACTCAGTAATGATCCCCTGGGCACCATTACCTGCTGGGTCTCAGCCCACTGTAGCTGATGCTGAAAGAATCGCTGGGCAGAGGGGGGGGTTTCTATCCTCTGGTACAAAGGCTACACTCTTGAGGCTGGATTTTCAGGGGTAGAATAATCAGGCAGGCTGCCTGGGCCCCATCTGGGTCACTTGGCATTTCCTAGGGCACTGCTGGTGGGGGTGGCACTGCAGATTACCCTCTTGAGGCTTTGAGGACTGCTTTTGCTCAACTATTCCTGAAAACGCTGTATGCAACTGATCAGATCAGATGAAACAGATCAGAGACTGGAGGCCGGAGGTGACCTAGAGGAGCCCCTGCCAGAGCGCACATTGCTCACATCTCCACAATTACCTCTTTCGAGCGGGCACCATGCCGGTGGAGAGTCCTGAAAAGCACAGCATTAATTTGTTTCTTAAATTCAGTGACCATGGGCATCACAGAGTTCCAAAAGTAAGCCAGCTTCATTTCATTAATGAGGTGAAGGTTGAGCACCCACAGTTTGGAAGAGGATGGGGGTGGAGGTGATAAGCAAATGCAGTCGCCAAGGCCACCTGGCACTTGAAGAAGGGGGTTTCTCAGGTGTCGCTAATATGAAGAATCGCCTGCTAATGCAGGGAACATAAAAGACACAAGTTCGATCTCAGTGTCGGGAAGATCTCCTGGAGGAGGGCATGGCAACCCACTCCAGTATTCTTGCCTGGAGAATCCCATGGACAGAGGAGCCTGGCGGGCTGCAGTCTGTAGGGACACGACTGAAGCGACTCAGCAAGCACGCACGCACGCATGCATGCATGCATGCGGTCTTCAGGGAGGGCTTGAGCTCCAGCTACAATCTAGGCAGCCCACACTCTCCAACACCAGGTCCTGGGGATTCCGCTTCTGTGGATTCTCACATGGCCCCTCCCCCACCTCCCACAGCAGCTGCCCTAATTTAGGTCTTTATTATCTTTCTCCTGGATGGTTTTGCACAGGCAGCCAGATGACTCTTCCTGAAGCAGCAGAGCTATGATTACGCCACTCCATGGCTCAGAGACCTTTAATGATTTCTCCATGGGCTAAAAAATAAAAGCCCAGCTTCTAATTTTTAAGGTCCTCTTCACCAGGTCCCAGTCAAAATTCTAGCCTCACCTTCTTTTCTCTCTTTCCTGTACTCTGCCGTCTGGCTCAGTGTCACCTTTCCAGCTGTCCCACCTGCATGCCCTTGTTCTTATATTTCCCTCTATCTAAAACAGTCTTCTCTCTACTTCATCTCCTGAAATCCAAATCCTATTCATCCTTTAAGACCAAACTCAAAAGCTACTTCCTCATGGTTTCAACACTGACCCCCAGGGAAAATCTCTCTGTCCTCTGAGCTCCCGTAATTTTACTGTATCAATCACATTCTTTTGTGATAACAGATTCTGTATAAGTGTTGCTGTACTCCTTAGGCTATAAGAAGAGGGCAGAGGAGAATGCAATTGACTTAACAGCTCTAGTCAATCTCAATCAGTCCTGCACACAGTAGGTGCTCATTTATGTTATATAAGTGAATCACCCTTGTGAAGATGTCTGCAAGACTGCAGACATGCAGCTATTTTGTGTAGGCACAGCTATTTAAAGAGATCAAATGAGTACAGTCTAGAGGCGCATCATGAAAGGACAGTGCGGTATGCAGAGGAAGCAAGCTGGGTGGGCTGGGGTCAGAGGTGGATGATGCTAATGACCTCCTTGATGATAAATCCAATGCTCAATTCTCAGTCTGCATCTCTACTAGACCATCAGCAATTCTGCACAATTGAGTCATCATTCCTTCTAGAAAGTCTTAGGAGATCACAGTCTCTTATTTTTCCTCCTGGTTAATCTCTGTTACCTCCCTGTCTCCTTGGTTGGTTCCCTTTCTTTTTTTCCAGAACTCCTGACATTGGCATTCCTTAGGACTCAGACCTTTAGTCCCTCTCTTCCTTATCAGGACTCATGCCTTTAGTGATCTCACCCGGTTTCACGGCTTTCAAGTTGTCTATATTTTGATAAATCTCAAATGCGTTTTTCCATCTTTGACCTCTTCCTTGCTGGCACTAACCACAGTCTTCAAAATCCACACCTGGATGCTGAACTCAAAGTTAATGTGGCCCCACGCTGAACTCCTCCCTGCTCCCTAGCCTACTTCATCCAGTCTTTCTCATCTCAGCTAATGACATTTCCATCCATCCAGTTTCTTAGCACAAAACATTGAGTCATCCTAGCCTCCTCTTTATTTCACATCCCACATCCAACCTTCCAGGAAGTTCTTTTGGCTTTACCTTTAAAGTACATCCAGCACAGATCCAAATGTATCCCCTTACTCCACATTGCCCCATGCTCTTTTGACCTTCTAATAAGCTAGAAGGCAATAAACATTATTTTATTACCTTTGCCTGAGTGATACTAACTTTATTATCTACTTTTTCTCACTAATGTCTCATAGGCCCAGTACATGGAACTCGGCGTGGCACAAAGTAGGCATTCAATTAATATTTATCAAATGCATGAATGAATGATTTTAGCTGATCATCTCTGAACTCTAGCTTAAATAATAAATAGCATTTAGCCCCAGAGAAAGGCAGCCACAGCCAAAAGGCATCTGTAGGCAGGGGGAATGAAAAAGCCAGGGCCTAGAGAAAGAATCTTCACCAACATCTTAGGATTTGACAGTGTCGCAAGCCTGCCTGCATGATACAAAACCATGAAAGAAGCATACTTGAGAAGTTTCCAGCTTATCTGGACCAGCCAAGGACGTTTTCAAGGGACTTCAATGGACAGCATGCTTTTTTTGTTAAAAAGACATATAATCAAAATGAAATGAGACATACAAAAGTTGGTAAATAATTGTGTAGAAGCATCCCCTGTACAATTTTACTTACAGTATGCATCTTTTTCCCTACAAAGATTTTATCCCTAGTTCTATTCATGCTGTGCTATGAGCTTAGTCAGTCAGTCGTGATCAACTCTTTGTGACCCCATGGACTGTAGCCCGCCATGATGCTCTTCTATCCATGGGCTTCTCCAGGCAAGAATACTGGAGTGGGTTGCCATTCCCTTCTCCAGGGGATCTTCCCGACCCAGGGATAGAACCCGGGTTTCTTGTATCTCCTGCACTGTAGACAGGTTCTTTACCTTCTGAGCCCCCAGGGAAGCACAGTTCTCTCCATATTCACGCAGAATTAGACATCCTGTAAGTGCAGGTTCAGAATCTAGCCCATGTCAGCCCATGTCATAACTTTGGGGCCCACCCAGGCATAGTGTTTTAAAATGACTTGTTCAATGAATAAGGAAATGAATGAATGCCTTCTGATCATCTCCTGCCAGGGCCAGTTCCTCGATGTAAGAATATACTCTAAGAAAGAACGCTCCTTGAGACGTGTCTTCAAAGCAGAATATACATCACCCTTCATTTCCGCCCAGTACCTTACACTGGAAAGATTTAGTGCCTAGAAGTCAAATTCATCTACATGCAGAACTGGAAGCAGGCAAGGGCACCAGGGCCCATCCATCTTCATGACCTTCTGCCAGCATCTCAGCATCTCTACTCTGTTGCTGAGATTTGATCTGAGGTAGAGAGTTGGTGTGAACTGCTTAGTCTTGGTGTCCACCCTGCCATAAAAGGAGGTTAGGACTGGAACTAGAAAGACTCAACTCTACAGTCAGTCCTTGTAGTGGAAGGGTTGAGTCAGAGGCGCCTCAGTGTATGCATCTCTAAAATGGGAATTATCATACCAGGGGCCACAAGAGGACTGGTAACCCCTTGGAAAACTAGCCTCACTGAGTTCTAGCCATGGATGACCATTTCTCCTCTGGGCACTGTCTGCCATGTTCCCCAGGGAACTTGGGCTTATCCTGCTATTCAAGATGCATCTGTCCAGCAGGTGCTGTGGCTTAACCATTGTCATCCAGCAGAAGCCTCCTCTTGGCATGTTTTCTTCGCAGATGGTCATGAAGACACTTGCCATCACCAAACTCAGAAGCCTCATTAGGGGCTTTGGGGCTCTGATTAGAGTCAGGAATTAACTGGGCTGGAGAAACGACTTCGTGGAGGCCACACTTAGATAATCACATGGAGGATGACTCCAGCATCACTGTGCATGTTTTCTGCTACCTTTGGGGGTATGATCTTTAACTTGGAATGGGGTCAGTGATTGCCATGGGAAATAAGGGGAAAGTAGAGCAGAAAAATAAAGCAGGATTTTCATAGCTCTGCTGCACACATACACACACACACACACACACACACACACACACACACACACACAAAGACACAACCATTTGGTCTCCTGGAGATCAGTAGCTGATTAGATTTACCTCATCTATCAAGGAAACTGATTCTCAAGGAATCCGATTAACAGTAAAACGAAAATGTATAAATTCCCATTGTTTTCATTGCAGGGGAGAAAGACTTGGGTCAGTTAGAACATTCTTTCATCTGAAAGTCATATTTCATCTGAACTTGCAGATGTTCTGGGGACAACTGGCAGGCAAGCAGAACACATTCATAAGAACCAACATTCTTTTCATTTTTTTCCCAACACGAGGGTACTCTTCCGGCCACTAACAAAAATCACACAAGCCTTATGCCCGGCCTTTATCAGCCTCTAAACTAATGAAGTCCCATCTTCTTGGCTTGCATTTCAATTCAGCAAACATTAGTTGTGAGCACGACAAGAAGCTAAGGGTGTGGAATTTGGAGTGCAGGGTCCTGGCTTCAACTTAAACAGCCTTAAGTAGGCACTTCCTCTCTTGCAGTCTCAGTTTCCTTACCGTATAAAATGAAGCTAATATACGCCACCCATCTCACATGGCTGCTAAAATTTAAATGAGCTCCCATATTACAGCCCTGGTGCAGCGTCTGATATGTGAGAGGCTCGCAAAAACACTGAATCTGAACTGAATGCCTGTTAAGTAAATGCCACTCTGTTACGTGAACCACACTTAACAGAACCTGATTTCAAAGTGGTCATATTACTGGAAAAGGAGATGGAATACACTCACCAACAACTCTAACAAAAGGTAAAAACTAGTAAAAGCTCTAAGATGTCACCAAGAAAATGTGCTGGAGGGTGAGACAAAGCAGAAATTATTTACAGCCAGGGGCATTTGGGAATGTGTTCCGGAAGAGGAGATACTTGACGTAGGAGGATGCCACAGTTTTTTTTAAAGGAAAAGGACGGATGATAGTTTATTTATACTTTAATACATAGAAAAGTCCAAGCCATTATGCTTGGCAATTTTTTGGGGGGTGGGGCAGTAAGAAAAGAAAGGGAACATGCCAAGACCTTGTCCCTTGATAATGTATAAACCCAATTGGGAAGAGATCATGTGAATATACATATACACACAGACAAGTCAGCTGTCCCTGACAATTTGTAACAAATGGCTGATGAATAATTCAGAAATTTGGAGTGACTAAAATGTTAAGGCAAGCCACGGAATGTAATCGCAAGTACCACCAGGAAGCTCTAGTGTTTCCCTCCCTAGGTGTCAGTATTACCATCTGTAAAACAGACCCAACCGTGTGTGGCAAAGATGTCCTTAGTCTAGGAGGACAGCTGCTGAGGTCAGGGTGGCCAGGCCACTCCCTTATGACCACAAGCAGCTTCACCACAAGCACACCATTTCCTCTGTGTGCTGTATCCACATTACTGTTTCCCAAGTGGCTATGACATCTAACATTGAAAATCCCTGGTCTAGATGATCTCAAAGAATCCTGCCTGTTTGGTCAACCTATCAAGCAGAGGTTGAGTGTGGCCCTGAAAATGGAGAGGTCTTGAATTGTCTAAAAGCAGAGTCTCAGAAATTCAGAGAAGCTGGTCCATGCACAGGGAGCTAGAGTTCTGGGCACAGCCCTGGCCTGTGAGCTCAAGTCTCACGTGGCTGCTCCATTTAGCAGCTACCATAACCTGGGTCAAGTGTTCCTTAGTTTCCTCTTCTATAAAATGGGCATTAGTCATAAAGCGTGATGTCCAGGATTGTTGGGAAGAGGAAAAAAGACAATGCAGGTGGGAATCTTCCTGAAAATCTGTGTCCTTGAACTTGAATGCTGCATCAGAGCCGCATACAGAATGTCTTCCCCCACTAGCCAACAGAATGGAAAGTGATAAAGATGTAAATAAGGCCTGTATTTTCCCAGCTATTAATAAAACACAGCATTCTAAATGAGCTGCTGTGTCTTGCAAAAACCTGTTAGTGCTAGTGACAAAAGGCTTAGATGCTAAAGTGGATTTTGAAATTCCTGGACGCTCAGGATGAAATTATTTAAATTAAAGGTGTTAGAGAAAAGGTAACCCTCAATTACAGAATAAAAAGCAAAACAATGTTTCATAATTTGCAGGTTAAAAATGCAATCTACACTGGCCTCTTAGAAGTTGTCTACTCAAGGTCTGACGGGGAAATAGAGGGTGATGTTTATTTACAAGGACCCCCAGAAGGTTGCAGGACGCTCACCTGCCTTTGAACCGGCCCCCGGGGGTCTCCCGAGCCTTCCTGCCTGAGGTTGGCTCTGAGCGTATTTCTTGAGCTCCATTTCACACGTAGAGGCCTCACGCCTTGGACAAGCTGGTCAGACACAGCCTGACCTGGGCTGTCAGCAAGACACGACCAGGGGCCCAGAGCAAGCGTCCTTGTGAACGTCCCTCGTGCCTGTTATGGCAGGGCTTCTAGTCAGTTCCGGTTCCGCCGGAACTGACTAGAAGTCCTGCCCAAACAGGAAGCCCAGCGGGCCCCAGACCCCTTAGGCTCAGGTTCAGCCCAGGCGAGGACCTTGAGGGATCTTCCAGTCTCTGCACCATGTCAGGGGGCTGTTCGGACAGGAGCGTGGCCTCGTCCCTTCCTTCCTCTCCGTTCATGAAGCCCCACACCCCAGCCTCAATCAAACGCCTCATCACTAGACCAGTCACATGGAGGACCAGACCGCTGTGCTACTCTGCCTACCACTCTCTCTCCTGTATCCGGGGCTAAAACCTAAAATGAATCATGAGTACAGCCCCACTAAATCATCACAGCACCCCCAGGAGGAAGACGCAGGGATTGCCACTCATATCTTGCAGATGTGAACAATGAGGCACACAGATGCCAAGTCCTTAGCCCAAGGTCACACAGTTGGGGAGGGGAGGATTGGTGTCCATGCCTCCTGCTTGGCCTTTGGCCCCGCCCTCACATCTTTGGGCCTTGGTTTTTATTTCTTTAAATTTAAGAGGCTACCATTGCTTCCAGCAAGACAGAGACAGTACAACAACAAGATATGAAGAATAATAGTGTTTTGGAAAGCCCCAAAGAGAGACATAACAACGGTCAAAAGTGTGGTTATTAATGTCCCTCACAAGGACACTAATCATGAACAATGCTGGGGACATTGGGTTATGTTTGCACTCTGAACCTTCTTTGATGTCATGATATGAGTTCCAGTGTAAGGGGCAACAAGGCTTCAGAAATGTGATTATCTTTCTAAATTCCATATATATGTGTTAGTATACTGTATTGGTGTTTATATATATGCAAGGCAGAAAAAGAGACACAGATGTATAGAACAGACTTTTGGACTCTATGGGAGAAGGCGAGGGGGGGATGATCTGAGAGAACAGCATCGAAACATGTATATTATCAAGTGTGAAACAGATCGCCAGTCCAGGTTGGATGCATGAGACAAGTGCTTGGGGCTGGTGCACTGGGAAGACCCAGAGGGATGGGATGGGGAGGGAGGTGGGAGGGGGGTTCGGGATGGGGAACACATGTAAATCCATGGCTGATTCATGTCAATGTATGGCAGAAACCACTACAATATTGTAAAGCAATTAGCCTCCAACTAATAAAAATAAATGAAAAAAAAAAAAGAAATGTGATTATATTTGAATTGAAGAACTAAATTGATAAACCTGTTGATCTAGCATAGAGTTAAAATTCATGCATTGCCAAATGTTCTCATCTTAAATGGGCTGGAAACCTTAATCCTACTTGATTCTTTGGCTCCAGAGTACTGGAGTAGCTGTGACTCTGTGGAATTGTTCAGAGCAGCTAGTCTGTATCCAGTACTTACTATTTCCCAGGCACACTGCTAGGCTTTACCCCTAGCAGATGGGAGTAAATGACCCAAATTTCTTCTCCTGGAGAGACTACATTTGAATGTCCTGGCATAGTCTAGTCCAGTTGACATAAATATCAACACCAGATATGAGCTCAGTTCCTACTATGCCATCAATTATTATTTTACCAAGAACATAACATTCACATCCAGTTTAATAGGTTTACAGTGTCTGGGGTTGTAGAAAGAAAGCCTTTCTGGCTGCCATATGGCTTCATGTATTAATGCCACCTTCCCTCCCATGGCAGGGGGACATAGTTGATACAGGACATGGCCATTTGCCCTTTTAGGAAAAGGAATGTGAGGAGCAGAAGCTTCAAGAAGCATCTCAGGTCTCTGCCACCTTGCTCACTCTCTTCCCTGTCAAGAAGAGGATGTTGTCCAAGAAGCAGCTGTCCGGTCAGACTCCGTCTCAGAATGAGAACTGTGGGTCAGTGCCCCGAAAGCCAAACAGCAGTCCCCTGATGCGTGATGTAAGTGAAAGTCTTGTTGCTACCAGCCACTGAAACTTAGGGGTTATTTCTTACTGCAGCAAAACTGACTAATACACCACCTGATGGCATATCAAGTCATTTCATACTCACAGGAATTATGTTGAGGTCAGCAAAGAAGGAATCAGGTCTATTCTATGACTGAGGTCCCAAAGACTTAAGAGTGATTAAGTGATGGCCCAGAATTAAACAGCCAAGAGATGTAAGTCAAGGGAACAAAACTGTATGTTTTATCACTGCTGCATATGATTAAAAACAAGATTGGTTCACCTTTAGTGTAAAAATCTCTTTTGCAAACTGCAGATCAATTCAAACACTAGCCAATCATAAAGATCTGACTGGTCTCTGGGTCAGTTCCTGGTATCAGGGATGATGCAAAGAACATGATATACACAATAAAAGAAATGCAGAACCCAAGGACAAGGCTTCCATCTCTATTGAATTGAACTGGCTACAAGCCTCAGACCTTCTGCCCATGGCTGAGAGACTGTTCTCTGGCTAAGGGAAGGCTTTCTGGACTAGACAGTGTAGCCCTGCAGTGGGTTACATGACAAATATCCCCAGAATGCCCATCACAGACCCTGGACCAGCCTGGGGAATGGTGTGTTATTTCACCAGGAAATTCAAACATCAGGAGACCCTGACCTTAAAACCTTCACAAGGCGGTAGTCATCCAAAACAGAGGCTCACAGGATCTGACATGAGTGACTAATTCAATTTTCTTTTTCCTATTGTTTAAAATTCAAATCCTATTGTTCTTTGCCTCTGCTTTATTCTCTTCTTTCCCTCTTACTTTCCCTTTTTCAAAAAACTCTTTTCAATGGGGAACGAGTGAGTCACCTTAATCATTTATTTAGACACATTTCAGGCTGGCTCAACGCTCTGTCCCAGCTCGCTGACATATAAGGAAAGCATTCTAGATTCTGCAGCAACTGATCTTTTCACCAGAAAGCTTCATTTTCAACAGCTATTTTTGGGGGGATCTGACAGAGCTGGCATCCTACATGCTTTTACAAGACAATAATTCACACTGTTGGTTTCTTACCCTGACCGGATCAAGGTTGACTTCTGACACCTCCCACCCCCTACTTATCCGCTGGGGCTGTTTTCATACAAAACCCAAGTGCTTTCACATTCTGAGCAACAATCCTGACCTTTTTCTTCCATTTGTATAATATTGGTCAAAAAAACAATCGGCCCCACAGTGTTTAGGTAAATACATACATGTGTACACTTCTAAAGCATTGCACTGAATTGCAAAAACCAGACGCTAATAAAAAGTCAGGAAAAGCAATTCTGAAAGCTGGAAGAAAGCCCAAACAGGCAGTCAGAGACATAGCAGGAGCAGCAAAGTTTAGAAAAATTAAGTTGTGAACGAACGTTAGACTTGATCCAAACCTCTCACCAGGTACCTCATTGCTAACAGAGGTTTCTCACCGCCCTGTGAGTAACACCTTGCAATCTGTACAGAACTTTTCATTTGTAGGCAAAGCTTGTTATGTTCCTAATGTCCCTGGGAGGGAAAGCTGAAGATCAAGTCCACCAGTGGGTGAAGATATGAAGGCTCTGAAAGGCTGTCACTCGTTTTACACAGATCATTGGCAGGTACAGAAGTAAACCCCCAGACCTTTAATATCAGATACGGTGACTTTTTATTTCTCCACATGTATATCTCTGCAACATGCATCTGAAGCCAGGTCATTCAAGGGGTCTTCTCCCATGTGTTTTGAAGTATGTTTTCTCTAGCAAGGCTCATAAGGAATATGTTGATCTGCTGTGTCTATACGAGCACCTGGTTTGATGCCTGAGCATAGCCCAATGTCCAAAAAGAGTTGCTGAATAACAAGACATCCAAATAACAAGAAAAATCTTTGCTTTTTGTTTTTTCAAATTTTTAAACCAACCCATCCCCTGACACATCAGTGGGGGAAAAGCCACTCCCCCTAGCATCTCTCGTGAATGAACACTCAATCATTTCCAACTATGTCATACACACCTGGACACACAAACACATCTGGCTGGAAACCCCGTTTCATCACTGCCTTGTTGAAAGGCCCTAACAGCTTCCAAATGATTTCAGAACATCCTCCAGCCTCAATATTCACGAATTGCAACCCTCTCTCCCAAGGATCCAACCCTAGTGAGTGACTTGGACCAACTGTTCTGAATTGGGACAACTTTGTCCTACAAGGATCCTGAGGATGGAAGATTCAAAGTGGGAGCAGATATGAAGGTGGGAGGGCTTCCCAGGTGATGCTAGTGGTAAAGAACCCACCTGCCAATGCAGGAGATCTAAGAGATGCGGGTTCAATCCTTGGGTCAGGAAGATCCCCTGGAGGAGGGCATGACCACCCACTCCAGTATTCTTGCCTGGAGAATCCCATGGACAGAGGAGCCTGGCGGGCCACAGTCCATAGGATTGCTAAGAGTTGGACACAACTGAAATGACTTAGCATACACACACATGCATAAGGGTAGGAGCTGCCAGCAGGAAGGAGGTCCCTGACCGTGACATGCCATGGGAGACCCAAGGCTTCTGCTCAGCCCTCTTCTCGCCCCTGCTTTAGCTGATTTCCTAGGTGTTCTTTCTCTGCCTCAGAAGCAGTTCAGGCCCCTCAGAGACCAGGGTGGAGCTCTGCAAGGGAAACTCCCTACCAGGGAGAATGCTCTTTTCTTTCCTGAAAGGTCTCCAGAGACAAGGCCTTCCAGGTCCCTCTGAGTCAGCAAAGTGGTGAGTGGAAAGTCCTGGCTGGAATCCCGACACGCTCTGAGGGTTTCACTCTGAGGCTTTCTCAAGAGCTCCTTGCTCAGCCTGCGGTCACTCTCTGTAAACACTGGTCCCCAGCAGAGATCCGGGCAGTCCCACTAATCCCGGGGCTTTCTGGTGAAGTTCTCTTCCTCTCGACTCCAGTTAACACTCTCCTCGCCACAGTTTCCTCTTCCAGCTTTTTCCTGCCCCTTCTTTCTTTCCCGGGGAACTCTTTGATGGTTGTCCAAAAAGGAACTCACTAACTGGGAGTTCAAAAGTGGCATGCCTTCAAAATTCCCATGTTACCCAAAGAATTGCAAATAAACTTTTCATTAGCATTCTTGACTTTTAGCAAAAGGAAAGGAATATATAAAAAAGAATGCATATGTGTGTATGATTGAATCACTTTGCGGTACAGCAGAAAGTAATACAACATTGTACTCAACTATATGTCAATGAAAAAGTTAAAACTGAAAAAAAAAAAAAGAGAAAGAGAAGAAAATGAGCACAGTTATCATCAATGTTGCACTCTCCTTCCACCCCAGGCCTGGGGCTAGGTGCCTTCCCTCCAGGATGCACAGGCCAGGGTGGGGACAGACCAGTGCAAAAGCAGGCTATAAAAATACAGCAAAGGTTCTCAGTTGGAAGGAGAAGCTCTGAAGCTGCTGGCCAGCCCATGGCAGTCTCCCCAACCTCCCTACCTGCATCTTGTCCACTCAACCACAGCCCTGGCCTCTGTGCTGTTCCATCGCCAAGCCAGCATCACCCACTCCAGGTTTTAAAGTCCTGCACTTGCCCCGTGTTCTGAGATTTTGACTCTCCTCCCGGAACATGCTTCTCCAAGTGAGCTATGTGGATTCACCCTCTCATTCTCTGCAGCCCTTCCCTGCAGCATCACCCTCTCTGAGACGTTCCTTGACCATCTAACTTGAAAGAGCAACTCTTTCCCCTCAAACTCTCCCCACCGACCCCTCACTGTGTATACCCATCTCTGCTTCATGTTCCTTCATCAACTTGCAGCCATTTAACATCATCTCCGTTTTACTTGTTTATATTATTTATGGTCCATTTTTCCCCGATTGATTCTAAGCTCCATGAAATAGGGGGTTTGGCTGTTTGGTTCACTGTTGACTCTCCAGATACTGACCCAAAGAAGTACCTGACTCATTGTGGGTGCTCAATAAGTTTTTGTTGAATAAGTGGATGGATGATGGATCGGTGTATGAATTTGTTGGGTAGTTGGGGAGGGTTTTAGGTGAATATAACACCGGAAGTGAATCTCAGAGAATTTGTTCAGGAAAGGAAAGAGCATATGCAACTCATGTGCAATCTTGGGTAAACACATCACCATGCCATAATATGAAGCTAACGCATAATATTGGCAAGTCGGTGATGAGCCATGAAACTAGAACAGGAGCTGGGGGCAGCTCAAATGGCCAAGGATGGTGCAGACTGATGCAAGATGGGGAAAGACAAGAGGAACCATGTCTTTCTTCACAACCACCAGACGGGGTTCTGACCGCAGCAGGCAGAGACAACGAGGCTGAGAGATGGGTGGATCAGTTGGGGCTCCATTTCATGATTCAACAAGGGGTAGTTTGGTCCTCAGCCAAAAGAAAAATCCCAAGCCCCCTACAAAGCCATACTCCAAAATGTTAACTCACAAAGCAAGCCACAAAATAAATAATAAAATAAATAAATACATCTCTCTGAGACCTAGTTTTTTCCTCTGTAAAATAAAGTCACAACATCTTCTCCCATTAAATGACACAGGAAAGTTTCTAGAACTTGACACATGCATGGCAAAAGTTTGTTATATGGAAATATATTATTTGCAGGAAGTTTACATTAAGGTAGGGAGCACCGTGGGATTCCACTGGAAGAAGACAAAGAACTCCAGCTACGATTGCATTTTCTGAGGCTTAAGTAGAACCATGTCAGGGAAAAAAAAAATGATTTTCCTAAGAAAAAAATAAAATTGTGGCCTGGAAGCAGTATGAAGTATGTGGTGTGGGAAAGTGTAGGACTCTGAGAGCCAGACAGTCTTGAATCCAAATCCTGGTGCCCCACTTTCAATCCTATGTCTTAAAGCAAGTTTATAAAACTGTCTTAGTTTCAGTCTTTATCTGTAAAAGAGACAGAAATATATCTACCTTGCAAGGTTGTCTGTAGGGTGAGGAATGTATACAGACAGACTAGCAAAACGGAATTGATGGGTATTAAAGGCATGCTAAAGATCACAACTTACTGTTACAAATATAACTTAAAATGTGGTAGACTTTGAAACATTAGGCCCATGTCGATATATAACCTGTAAATAGCTATGTAGAAAAAGTAACTCATGCATATATACTATGAAATAGCAAGCTCACTGCTGCTATTTTAGCTGATATGAAGTATTCAAATCATTTCCTGAATTTGAGGTGGAACAGATATATTTGCACAGCCCACAGTCTTACTAGTGGGTTACAGAGTGGACAGGGGGAAAGGCGCCTTCAGACAGGTGGTTTAAAGGGAAGGAAAATGGGGGAGATGCACAGAGCATCTCATCCCCACCCGCAGGTGCTGACACCCTCGGCCCCAGCCCCATGGGAGCAAGCCCGCAATTTGCACCCATGGAGAAGAGCGTTCTCAGCAGCTGCAGGCTGAGGAACTGAGGGGCAGCGAGCGACAGATGGTTCCAGAAGGTTAGCTGCGTCAGTGGGAGACCTCAGCCCCTAGGGGACTCTCTGGATAGAGCACTCTCCATCACCCCAGAGGTCTTCCTGATCCTCGGAAGTGTAGAAGCAAACCCTGCAAGGATCCTCTACCCCCTTCTCCCCGTGTTCCTCCCCCACCTCCGCCTCTAGCCTCCTGACTCTCTCAGCTCAGCCTGGGTTTGGCCCAGAAGGGTCTGGACCAGGAGACAGGCCCACCGCCCATCACAGGGCAGAGGCAGCTCAGTTTCTCTTCCGTTTCTCTTTCTGCTTCTCTTCCTTTTCGCTTTCATAATCTTTTCCTACCTTCCCCCAACCAATTGCTAAATAACACTGGATGTGTTGCTTTCTATTTTCTCTAGTCCTTCATTTTTAAAACCCGTATTAGGCTTTTCTCTTATTTTTAAAGTTGCATCCTCAAATAATGTGCATCTTTTCAAACATGTATAAAATCAGCTTTGACAGCGGTCTGGGTTTCCAAAGCTGAAAGATTAGATATTTCTCCCTAAGAAAACATAATTTAGTTGCTTCCTGCCAGTTAAGCTCTGAATTGCTTTTGTCGGTGGTCACTGGTCCCTGAAATATCAGAGGTCCCTCAGCCCCAGGGACCCTCCGGGAGCTCAGCTCACATTCGTGAGCTACACAAAGGCCAGGAGTCAGACTGAGGGGGAGTCTGGTCCAAAGGAGCTAGACCCAGGTCTTGGCAGCATCTCCCGGGATCCAAAAAGACCTCCAAATCTGTGCACTCACACCCGTTCACACTGACACACACACATCTACACACATTCACATACACACCACATACCACACACACAATGACACACCATGCACCCTCACACACCCACATACCAGGCATACACTCACACTCACACACACTCACCCACCAGAGCCCATGCCTTGTTAATTTATGAAGACCAGCCACTCCGGGGCTGCCCCCCTCTCAGTATGCCCTGGTGTCAATGATCTTTACAACTGCCCAGTGGCTCCCACAGTCTCTGTGAACTGAAGGACTTCAGGATCCTCAAAGTCAAGATCACTTCTCCATTGGGGAAAGCCCCCTGTGCAAGGTCAAGGCCCCAGTTCCTAATATGAGTTACTGCCAAGTGAGAATCCTGGATGAACAGGATGGGGCCTCTGAGAGACAGAAACATCAAGTTTTTAAACCATGTCAGACTCTGGAGGAAACTTTCAACCTGGCAAAAGTCAGAATGATGGTACTTTAAGTGTAAACTCCAAAGAGAAAGAAAGTGAGAAAGAAGGAAGAGAAAGCAGGAAGGAAGAAAGAAAGAGAAAGGAGAGAAGGACAGGGAATGAGATGGGTCCCCAGCATCCTTTACCTAAATGCTCTACATGTCAACCCCTTGCCCACACGGGCCATGGCAGGGACCTATTCCATCTCCCTGTCTCCCCGGGCAGATCTTGCACTGGTCCTGTGCTCTGCAACAGGGAACTCCCTACCTCCTTCCTTACACCCCCCAACTGTGCCCGGCATGGCTTCAACCACAGCCCAGTGATGCAGAGCAAGCCCTGGTGCTGGCCATCAGCAGCAGGGCAGCGTCACCTGCACGGCTGGGTTCAACATCCTGCGAGCCCTCCCTAGGCATCACAGGAGGTGCAAAGGTCAAGGTGAGTCCCACACAAGCCAGCCCACAACATCGAAGGATCATGTTGGGAGAGAAGCGGAGAGGATAGGCCCAGAGGAGACCAAAGCAGAGCCTTTCGCCTCCTCTGGTCCACCTTGAGCCGGATGGAAGCTGGGAGGATGAAGTCAAGGAGGCAGATCAACGCTTTTCACTCTCTTTGGGGGCCCCAGCTTCAACTCCTAGACTCTCAGGAAGAAAGAAAGAATTAGTTGACTTTGAAATGGAGTTCCAAGGGCCCAGAGAAGGGAGGCAAGGAGCCCAAATCCCTCAACAAATCAAGAGCAAAACCAAGATAAGAATGGAGACCTTCTCACGCCTACTCGGGCCTTTTGACTTCCTCCTGCTCGCTCTCCAAGGCCTGCTTCCTCCTCACAAGGCTAAAAGGATGAGTAGGATTGAAAAATTCCCTCGTATCTTCCCCCCAAGGCCAATGACGAAACAATTATAAGCCACTCTAGATCAAAAATTCCCAGCTTAATTTTAGTTCTATGGAATTTTTAAAAAAATACTTGGTCCCCATGAAACTTTGGAACCCGTGCTTTAAAAGGTTTTGCTATTTTTTTTTTATTTTGTTTTGTTTTTGTGCCAGGCCTGGTCATTTAATTTATATCCTCTTATTTAAATTGAGGAAATAGAAAACTGGCCACAAGGGCTTTTGATGAGCACACGACGAACCAAGTCACTACAGCACCTGGAATCAGGCAGATGTTGGAGGACCCCTCTAGTGTCTCCCCAACACCAAGGGTCCTGTGAGTTCCTCTGGGCTTTCAGAAAGAGAGATTCATAAATGCTTCTTTGAAACTCTTTGCTCAGATGTGTTGCCAAATTCAGGATTTTTCAGATTTTAGAAAGGTAATAGAGTACAGATACCATGTTACATGCACACCCAGCAGGGTCTGGAGCATTCATTCTTCTGATGAAAAATGTATTCATCCTGAGTGGGATAAATACAAACTAAAAATAGTCTCATGTACCATCAGACCAGTTTTTGCACCCACGTGAGTTATGAAAAAAAATTAAAACTTTGCATTTTCAGAGCATTTTGGATTTTCAACTTGCAAATAAGGGAATGTAAGAAAACAGCTTACAGCTCCATTGATTACTTCTGAAGGTGCTCAATGGCACAGATTTGAAGCCTCAACACTTTAAGGAAAAAATACATATGCATTTGAAAAATCAAGGAAAGACAGGATGCAAGACTGATCATACAGCAGGTGTAATGCTGGATGTCAACTGGAAGTCCTATCCTTGTTACACTCCAGTAAGGAACATGGTCAGGTTCATTTCAAGTATAAAACAAAGGCTTATGACCTAGAAACATAGGTCCAGCAGAGTGGACTTGGGTGGCTTTGCCAAGGCAAATCAGGAACGCATCTTTTAGAGAAAGAAGTTCCCAGGTGTTTCCAACCAAAAACAACAAATAGAAAGGAGGCAAGGCAGTAGATGAACTTTTCAAACACATTTTTCTTAAAAGATCAGGCAGAATGAAGACTGACATGTTTATTTATGGCACACCTCAGAGATACTGTGGGTTTAGTTTCAGACCACCTCAGAAAGTGAGTCACCTGAAATTTTTGGGTTCCCAGTGCATATAAATGTTATGTTTACCCTAAACTGTAGACTATTAAGTGTGCAAAAGTACTATATCTAAAAAATGTGCATATCTTAGTTGACAAAATTTAAATTTTATTGCTAAAAAATGCTAACCATCATCTGAGCTTTAAGCCCGTTGAAACAGTCACATCAAAGATCACTGATCACAGAGGACCAGAACAAATTCAATAATAATGAAAAAGCTTGAAATATTGCCATAATTGCCAAGATGTAACAGGGACACAGGAAGTGAGCAAATGCTGCTGGAAAAACAGCACAGACTTGATTAACTGAGGGTTGCCACAAGCTTTCAATCTGTTAAAAAAAAAAAAAAGCAATATCTGGGAAGTGCAGTAAAACAAGGTATGCCTGTATTCTTTGCAATATTTCTGGGCCACAAATATTATTAACTTCAGTTCAAAACTTGGAAAACTCAATAAGCTTAAGGCATCGTCCCAAGGGAAAAGCCAGGATTCCACCCAGGTCTGTGGACTTCAGACGCACTCAGACTGCAGCCCTGGGATGCTCTCACATAATTTCCACGTGCCCATTTCACCTCTCTGGATCTCAAAGTGTTGGCATCATCTCATTTCTAGGGTGAGAGGTAGAGATAGGCCACACTTTGAAAGCACACAGACACGGTTTCAGCTTCCAGCTATGCAATCTTCCTAATGAATGATGTGACATTATGCAAGTTTCCTAACACCCACAGACCTCAGTTTTCCCATTCATAGAATGGGTATATCTGCTTCTAAAGCTCTTTGTGGAAGTGTGAAAGTGTCAGTCGCTCAGTCATGCGACCCCATAGACCATCACTCTTTGTGACCCCATGCACCATAGCCCACCAGGATCCTCTGTCCATAGGCTTCTCCAGGCAAGAATAATGGAGTGGGTTGCCATTCCCTTCTCCAGGAGATCTTCCCAACTCAGGGATCGAACTCAGGTCTCCTGCATTGCAGGCAGATTCTTTACCATTTGAGTCGCCAGGGTAGTCCTCTAAAAATGGATAGTAAATGCTCATTATTCAAAAGGTACTGCTGCTGCCTGTGTTTTACAGGCAAGAGAGACGGAATACCTTGCCAAAGCCCAGGCAGCTCTGAGTGGGTCTTCTCTGCTCCTTTACTCCAGGAGCAAGGGATCTGGCCTCATCACTGCAACTGGAAGACCCTGAGTTTGGATGACACTGGGAATGAGAGAGTTTGGCAGTGTGTTGAGGTAGTTGTGTGCTTGTCACTATTTCTGAGGTCCCACAGCAATTACGCATTTTAATGCATTCCAAAATCCAGAAACCATCAGACCAAACGGTTTTTAAATGGATATTAACTTAAAACAGAGAGCATTCTGCAGGAACCAAAGCATCTTCTACTGACTGGAATATGGAGGACAGACCACATTCAGTGTGGTCACAATGTGGAGGTCAACCCTCCATGTTCCAGCTGGTGGACACTCTGGAACGTGGGAGTGGGCTGGTAAGGGTCCTTCCCACCTCTACTGAGCTCCTGGGGCCCTTCTGTGTCTTCGTCATCAGCCTTGACCTTCAACTATGTATCAGGATGTTCAATCAGACTTGACCCCCTTTCTATGAGGGAGAACAAGATTTCTGTGTTCTTTGAAACCTTTCCAACTAAGGCTGCCAGGCTTTGCTTCTTCACCTGACACTTTGGGACAGAAGCTCAAATCACTGGCTAGATGTGGAAGCTCCCTTCTAAGTCACCAAATCAGCCTTCCTGTTTTACCAACAGAAAGTACGGTGGTCTCCTTTATCCTCAGAGGATCCATCTGTTCCAAGCCTGCCAGTGGAAACCACAAATAGTACCAAATGCTATATATACCATGATTTTTCTGATACACATATGCCAATGATAAAGTTTATAAATTAGTCACAATCGGGGATGAACACCAATAACTAATAAAAAAAGTAGATCCATTATAACAATCTGATGTAATAAAAGTTATGGAAATGTGGCCTCTCTCTGAAAGTACCTTATTGTACAAATTCAATGCCTTTTCCATCTTAACTAAACACTCTTCATGTAGCTGTGACTTTTGCAATTTGAGGTGTGACAGCAAAACTAGCATGAATTTCTTACTCTAGATCTTACCAACCTCAGCAAAGATTTTTTTTTTCCTTTCTTTATTATGTTGAGAATTTTCACCTTTTCACTGAAAGGAAACACTTCACAGCTTCCTTTTTTGGCACATCCAAATTGCCAACATTGCTACTCTTGCACATTAGTGCCATTATTAAGTAAAATAAGACTTTTTTGAACCACAGTAACGTGATACCACCACAATCTATCCTGTAACTGAGATGGATACTAAGAGACTAATAGGAGGAATATGCTGGACAAAGGAATGATTCACATTGCAGGTAGGACTGAGCGGGAAGGGGCTAGATTTCATCACACTCCTCAGAATGGTGCACAACATAAAATTTATGAATTGCTTAGTCTGGGAATTTTCCATTTAATATTTTCAGACTGAGGTTGAGAATGGGTAACTGAAACTATGGCTGTGTGCCTGCCAGAGCAGTCACTCTGTCGCGTCTGACTCTCTGAGACCCCAAGGACTGCAGCCTGAGTCTGCCAGGCTCCTCTGACCATGGAATTCTCCAGGCAAGAATACTGGAGTGGTTTGCTATTTCCTTCTCCAGGGGATCTTCCTGACCCAGGGATCAAACCCGCATCTCCTGCAGCTTCTGCATTGGCAGGCGGGTTCTTTACCACTGAGCCAGCCACCTGGGAAGTTGGAAACTGTAGCTATGGGGGGTCTCCTACAGAGAACCGCTCCTCCTCCCCAATGCAAGAAGCTAGGAATAGAGCTGAATCTTTCGCCATCCAGGTTTTAACTTTTCTCTTCCAGGCTTCGCCCTGCAGTGTGGCAGGTGTGATAGAGGTGTACCGCAGGTAACGCCCATGGGGAGCAAAATGGACTGTGTTGCAATAAGAGTTGAAACAATGACACTTCCCCACTCCCCACCCTGCTGCGCTGCTTTTCTTTATGACATTCTCCAAGCTCCATTTCAGGTGTGCGTTTCCTCCCCTGCCTCTCCTGGAGGGAGCACTACCTGAGGGCAGGGACAAAACCATCCTGATCCTTGTGTTCTGTCTAGCAGAGCGCTGGGCAAGAACCAGTCTCATACACATTTGCTAAGTGAATGAGTGAATGATCTCATTTTTTACGCTTGATCCATCATAAAACTGCAATTCAACTCTTTGGGGGCATCCCATTTCCCCAATTTCATTTTAAAGATCTAATTATCCATGCCGTATAGAATTTTTATTAGAAAGTGAAGTCATTAAACAAGCAGACACCAGATTCAGGCCTTGAGATAATTGCAAATAGAAACGGATCTGTCAGCAGAGCTAAGCTGGACCAGGAAGCATGTTGCCAGCAAACATGGCACTGTTTTCAGAACAATGGGGTCCTCGGACCAGAGAAATTTGACTTCTAAATCACCCAGGAAAGAAATGCTGGGAGGGGGCCATTCTGTAATCACTTTCCTACCTCCATCTCCCAGCCATGAGTTATACCGATAGACTGAATCCCAACCACCCTTGTATTTGTTGGGCCACTGACCCAGGTTTTCTGACCTTCTTGCTTCTGTCCCCTTATCCCTGGGATGCACCTGTCATGGTTTCCATTCATACTTTCAGTCCAAAAATCAGTTCAATTTATGCCAATGACAAACCGGCAACCCATTCTTAGGCAAAGGAAGCTATTTCAAGCATCATCAAAATTTTCTCTGAACTTGTACATGCCAAACTCCTCTCCTCCTCACCACTTCCAGGAATGACACCTCAGTCAACTGCCAAAAGCCTTGATAGTGCTGTGATGACAGCAAAACCCCAAAAAAGTCTCTAAATATTTACTATGAGTCTGAGTCTGAGTTACAGCCCTAACCGGTCCCACCCCTGTTAAAATCTGCTCCCATGCTCCAAACACAATTATTTTAGGTCACTGACACACCAGCCAAGGAGATGACAATGCTGTGTACCTTGGCATGAAGAGCAAGTAGGACCCAGTTTTAAATTCTGGCCTTGCCACTTACTAGTTGCTGGACTCTGTGCCAGAGACCTTCGCCAATTTCCTTCACTGTCCAAAGGGCACGATAAATACTAATATCACAGAGTTGCAGTGATGATTTGAGAAAATGTTTTTCCACAGGTATTGTAACTTAAGAAAATAAAAGGAAATTAAACAGGCCCAGAATAAAAAACGTGAAGCACTCATTTCAAAGTATCATCTGACAGAAGAGCCAGGGTATACAATGGAGAAAGGACAGTCTCTTCAATAAATCGTGTTGGGAAAACGACAGCCACGTGCAAAAGAGCCAAACTGGACCACTATCTGACACTGCACACAAAAAGTAACTCAAAACATAGATTGAATGTAAGACCCAAAACCATAAAACTTCTAGAAAAAAACATACGCAGTAACCTCCTCCTGGCAATGATTTTTTTTTTTTTTTGACTTGACACCAAATGCAAAAGAAACAAGTGGAACTACATCAAATGATTCTCATAGTGACACATTTCTTAAACCCAGGATGTTTGTTGCCGTTTCAAATTTGTTCCCTTTTGAGGACATCAAACACCACGTTGCTCAGCATAGTTTATCTGGTGAGAGAGAACTCAAAGATTAACCAGCAGTGCTTAGAACAGGAGTGTGGGCGATTTTTAACTTTCCCCAATAATGAATCTCTGAAGGCCAGAATTAGACCAAAAAGCTCCTCATCATGGTTTTCAGAGGACCCAGAGGGCCAGTTACTGAGAACTTCTTTCTAATCAATATAACTAAATAACAGCAAGTGTGAAGTGGGAACCAGGCCAGACCCTATAAATGCATAAGATAGTTCACTTCCTAGAAGGCAAGTCTCATTATTACCGTTTCACAGGTGCAAAAGCCAAGGCTCAGGGAGGTCAGATGCTCTTCAGGAGCCCACCCCTAGGACACAGCAGCAGGAGAGTCTGAATTCATGGCTGACTCCAAAAGTCCACTTTCTTTCCAGTCACCATGCTGCCTTGTCAAGTAATTCCTGCAGCCTTGGAGAAAGGATTTTGACGAAGATGAACTCAGAGCCAGAGGCTATGATGAGTGGATGAGTCAAAAGTCAGCAAGGAAGGCAGGACTGGCCCCTGCACAAACCTGACACTGCTCACAGAGCTGAATGAGGGACTCAGCAACCATCCCCTCTGGCTGAGAGGGCTGGACCGAGGGTTTGCCACGTGGGCAGAGGTAAGAGAATTGTGTTTCAGCCAAAAAGCACAGGATGAATGATTCAACCCTAACATGGGGGCCAAGTCAAGTCACCATCTCTGGGCCTCCATGACCCCGCCTTTTCCTTGATCACCCACCTCTCTGGCAGCATTGCAAGGCTCTCCTTTCACATCTGTCTTTACCCCCAGGCTACATTCTTTGAAAACAGAAATAGTGTTCACTTTTTAAAATCTCCAGTTCCCCAAACTATATTTGGTACAGAGTAGATGCTCAGTTAACAGAAGGTGCATAACTAAAGAAATAGATTGATCCAGCATTGAGTCTGGACCTGCAGACTGGAGAATGCCTCTGATCCTAAGATTTCACAGCTTAATTATTCTTAAATAAATTCTTCATCTCTGAGCAGTGGTTTGGGGGTCTCTTTAACATGGAGATCTCCCAACAGGAAGAGGACATGATGGGCTCCTCAGGCTTTCAACTTTGCAAAAAAAAAAAAAAAAGCAGTCCCTCTAAGCTACTGCATTCCACCCTACAAAAACAAGCCAACTGTGGTCAGGAGGAGAGATGCTATCAACCCCATTTTAAAGGTTAAAACTGAGGTCCCAAGAGTGTCTGCCCCAGGGCTGGAATTTGACAATGGGCTGCTGACTCCCTGCTTTTTTCCTGCCACCATGAAGCTTTTCCAGCTCGTTACTAACAGGCCAAGAGCACCCACAAAGTAAAGGGTGGGGGGGGGCAGGGTGGGGAAGAAGAGAGTGTGTTGTGAAGGGAAAAATAAAAGGGGGGATAGCTTCTCTGGAAGAGTGTCACTGACAGCTGACAGTCGGTGACCCATGGCCTGGACAGCTCTGAACTCCTTGCCCAGAGTTGGCTGGGGAAGATCTCCTGGGCTCTCTGTGTCCCCAATTCACCCGGCTCTGGGAGTAAAAGCAAACGGAACGCTTCTGGGTGCTGAGCAAAAACAGGAAGTCCCAAGTGGCTTGACTCTCCTCCCAACTTCAGCTCCCCCAACCTCAAGAGTCAAGGGTACACAAAGGACCTGACAGGTCGCTCTCTGGCAGGGGCCTCTGCAGGGGTCCACCAGAGAAACGGGGACACCATTCCCACTTGAATCTCCCAGCATGAGGGTTTAGGGAGTTCTGTTATCCCTCTCCTGGGACCAGTACCTGGAAGCCCACGGGGTGGCCAGGGAGCGAGCTGGGTGTTTGCCCACCAGCTCCATCACTTTTCCATCCATTCAACAAAAGCTCAGCGCCTACTGTGTGCTGAAAGCAGAGTGACCCGAGGGAAATAGCTCACTCTGAGCTCAGTCTTGTCATCTGCAAGGTGGACACGGCCCCTACACCACAGAACTGCCTTGAAGATGAAAGGAAATAATATTCCCTGGCTTCTGCATCACACTTGGGTCTATTATTAGCACCACCGTGAGCCCCAGGCTATGATGCCGCGCCCCTATCCCAGAGCTTGGGGCAGGAGATGGTGTGGCCAGGTCTGTCCCTACCTCTCTCCTCTACCCTCCCCTCACTGGAGCCTGGTGGCCAGGAGGAGGTGAGATTCTACCAGTCTCCTAGCCTGGGGCCCAGGTTTATGATTGTTTATTTCAGAGCAAATAGACAGGAGAAATTAGAGCCATAAAAGACAGGACAACAGACCAATAAAAACCAGCTCCCAGAAGAGTCAGAAGAAGGAAGAGAGGCAAAACTGTCACCATAGCAACACAAGACAGTCAGAAGCACGCAGGAAAAACAGCCCCTGCTCTGCCTTCTCTTTCCACAGCAAAGCAAGCTCTTGGACCTCCTTCAGTGCTCAGGGAAAGCCAATGGCCCACCCTAAACCTTGCCCATTCCCTCCTGCCCACACACACCAAGCCCCGGGCCCAGATGCCCAGCCTGACCTGGCTGTCAGCCACCCTCCTCGCGCTAGCCCAGCACACGTCCCAGGCCCCGGGCCCAGCCCAGCTTTCCGTGCCCTGGGGACACGGCACTGTGCAGATGGCCCGGGGCCCAACCAGAGTGATGGTGCCTGGAGAGAGGGGGAAAGTTTCTAACAGGGAAGGGAAGAAGGTCCAAAGGGCTGGTGGGGACACCGAGGCCCTGCATACAAGCTCCAGGACTCTGCCCTAGGTTCCCCGGGGGGAGCGGAGGGGGGAACAGCGGTACAGGAGGGGAGGCCAGGGCCAGTACTGTTGCCCACCAGTGCTGGACCCTACAGGGGAGGGGAATTCTGGAGAACCCGGGGTGGGGTCGGCAAATGACAAAAGCTCGTTGGCCCCAGTCTCTGGGAACGCTGGTCACAAAATCAGGGCAGCTTGGAGAAGGACCCAGGGACCCTCTGGCCCGGTATAACAGAGGCTCTTCGGCCCTTCGGCTGGCAGGCATGACAGGTGTCGCCACCAAATAGGCTGGCTGGCTTGGGACCAGTCTTTTGGGAAGTGGGTCAAATTGTTCCCAAAGCTAAGGATCCGGCGAAGTCCCTTTCTTCAGACTGGGATTCTAAGCGGGGGAGGGGGAGGGTGATGGCAAGGCGCTCTGGGTCCCCGCACAGCTGCGGGCTGTCTGGCTGGCAAAGAATCTCCCTGGCAGGTGGCAGCACAAACGTCCAGGTGGGCAGGCCCCAGGGAGCGGGGTTCGTCCCTGCCTCTGGGGGCAGTAGGGAGTGGTGGGGAGCCGGGTCTCTGGTGGTGGGAACGGGGAAGCAGAGTTGGGGGGTCTTCTGGAAGAATTGGCTTTGGAGCCGAAGCTACCTGGCGCTGGGGTTGAAGGGGAAAGATGTTGAGCGGTTGAGAGACGAGGGAGGTGATCTGGGGCACAATCACGAGGCTGTGCTCCGCAAAAAAGGGCAAAGGGGCTCCAAGCCGGACATCTGGACGGCGATCGCCGGAGACGGGCTGAAAGGACTGGGTCCTCGGCTAGCCCTCCCGCCCGCCCTTCCCCGAAGGCTGCGTCGGGAGTTGGGGAAGGATGGCAGGGTTCTCCGGGCGACTCCGGAGTCCACGTCCCTGCAGGCCCCGCGCCGCGAACCCCGCCGCGCCCCCGCCACGCCCGCGCCGCGCTCACCCCGAGTCGCCGCCGCCCTGCTCTGCCGCCGGTCCGCCGCTGCCCCAGCCGCCGCCGCTGTGGACGCCTCTCCCGCGGCCGCCGCAGCCTGCGAGCCGGCCCCGAGCCCCGCCCCGGCCCCGCCCCGGCCCCGCCCCGGCCCCGCCGCAGCCCCGCCCCCAGCCCCCGCCCGCTGCGGCCGCCCGGCCCCGGCCCCCGGGGAGCCCCACCCCCGCCGTCATCTGGCCGGGTCCCCTTCCCAGACCCATGGAGTTGACCACCTCCGCACGCGGTCACTCCTGCTCTTTTTTTCGGCCTGGGCCTCTGGCTTTGCCCTCCAAGAGGAAACCCGCATCTCCCCTGCTGCTTCTACACACGGAATTCCTCCATACCCACTATTTCTCTTAAAAAAATAAAAGGACGGGGGACAGGCCTTTTGATTAACCCCTAGCCACACTTCCAAATAAATGTGTGCCCATGCACCCAGCCAGACCATCCCATCCTCAACCACCCCCTTCCAAATTACCCCCGATTTTGAATCCAGTTCTCCTCCCTGCCCCTCCCGGCACAGACTGTTAACAGATTCCCAGCCCTGGGGGCTGCCCTTATCTGAAGGGACCCCCAAAAGTCTTTGCAAATGCTTAGTGCAAAAAAATGTTATTACCCCTCAGAGCAAGTCTGTAAAAACACTTGAAAAAACCCTATGATGCAAGGGAAAGTAGGGGATTACAGTGTCATTGTCACGATCATTGTTTTAAAACATCTGCCATTAAGAGAGAGAGATTCAGGAAACCAGAGAGGGCTGCTCGGTGCCAAACAGGTTGTGAGTCAGAGCTCCTACTGGGGGGGGCCCTCTTGCAGGCACAGGCCTCTCCGGCTTCCTTTCCCAATCAGCCAGAGCATGGGTGAAACTTTATTAAACCCCTACAAGGGGTCAGGCCACGTGCTGGGGGCTGTGCAGTTGCTCTAGGAATGTGTGGGTTGGGCGCATCAGGCAGTCCTGGTTCTGGAGTGCAGAAAGCTTCAGGAGACCTCGGTCAAGTTCTTCTTCTTGACGGAGCTCCTGCTCTGAGTTTTGGCAAGAATTCAGACAGGGGCCAGGAAGGCACAGTCTAGTTAGAATGAAATAGTCTTCCCACTGGGAGGGGTCCTTCAGATCAGAATGCACAGGTCCCCATTTTTCATTTTTGCCAGTCAAGTTGCCTATACTTGAATCAGATCATGTTGTCAATCCCTGCAAAGACCTGTTTTATCTTTGGATGGCTCTCCTGGAAAATCCTTCTTGCTCCACCCCTGTACATATACGCAGCAAAGTTTCTGACTTATTCTATTCACCGTGAACCTGGTCAGGGTCTGAGGAGGGCAAGGACAGCCAGCCACAGACACCACTCACCCCACGCGACACCGTCATTTCAGACCACGGGAGGACTCCTTACTTTACATTCGTCTGTCTCTAATAACACAGCTGAAGTTGGTGAGAAGAGACTATTTGATGTATGAAATTTCACTTCCACACACTTAAAGAGGGCTTCTGTTTCAGTAATTGAGGGCTACCTGCGTAGTGTTGCCTAGCCCATTGTGAAATAATAGGGTTTCTAATTATTAGTGTGGAATTTAATAATTATGTGTTTCCTAAGACACAATAATCAGATGAAATGGTCTTTCAACTTTGTCAGTAATACTAATAACAAGTTTAGAGGTTACTATAATAAAGATTACAGTGAAATTAAGCTGTCAGTGAGGGGGCAGGTAGGTTGAGATGAAATTTCAGTGGTCTTTCTTCAAAATATACATTTTCTAAAATGAACCTTAATTAAATTAAATTTAAACCAGACTCTTCTAATTTCAAGGACATCCTTGTCAAGTATGTATTTTTTTAAACAGATACCTTGAGCTTTGACAAAGGGCCAGGCACAGTGCTAAAACAAATGATGGTATCATGACACATGCCCCCGGCCTGAGGAGTAGACAGACTGATTGCCAGCCCAGTTTATGACAAGGCAGAAGAGAAAATAGGCTAAAACAGAGGTATTTTCCTGTGAGCTGAGGACAAGGAGTTCATTGTGATTGGGGGAAATTGGGTTCAGATTCTTTTAAGCTGAACCTTGAAGGATGACTGGGCTTCAGGAAGCAGGAAATGAGGTCAAGGACCCTCCAGGTAGAGGGACAAAGAGGTCTGGTGTGGTTGCAATATCAGGGGCTGGACAAAGTGCAGCAGAGAATGGAGACCCTAAACATCAACCTGAGAAGGCTACTCTTGATCCTGGGAACTCCCATGGGTTAAGCAGCCTTGACTGGAACCTCAAATAAGGAGGCTGATCGCAGTTTGAAGGAAGAAAAGGAGACAGTGATAAGAAAGACCAGGAGAAAAGTGCCATCATCACCCAGGAGCTCTGCATTGCCCTCCATGGACCAGTTCTATTCTCTGACACTTGGAAACACATTCTCTGAAGCATCCCCAATTCTGAGAGCAATACTTGGCACAAACTGGTCTCCAATAATATTTCTTGAGTGAGCAATAAGGTCGCAAGTGATGGGTACAAGTGATCCCCTGTGGAGACCAAGTAACAAGAGCTGATCCACCCAGGGCTCCTCTCCATCCACTGAGATTCATCATAGAGCAAGTGGATCATTCCTTCTAAATCCCTGGACACACAAGATTTCCCCTTCTCAGCATGGGCTTCCGTCATAAGTCAGTTGGTAAAGAATCCTGCCTGCAACACAGAAGACCCCAGTTTGATTCCTGGGTCGGGAAGATTCCCTGGAGAAGGGATAGGCTACCCACTCCAGTATTCCTGGGCTTCCCTTGTGGCTCAGCTGGTAAAGAATCCACCTGCAATGTGGGAGACCTGGGTTCAACCCCTGAGTTGGGAAGATCCCCTGGAGAAGGGAAAAGCTACCCACTCTGGTATTCTGGCCTGGAGAATTCCATGGACTAAGTCCATGGAGTCATAAAGAGTCAGACACGACTGAGCGACTTTCACTTCACTTCACTTCTCAGCATAGCTCCCCTTGTTGCTTCCAAAGACATTTCTGCTCTGAACCTTTGCTTGTGTGTATAAATATATACACACCTCCAATGACTTACTCCCCCATCTCCAGCTGTCAAAGACCACTGGTTCCAAGGCTAATGATGCCTTCAGGACAATGGTGGACTATAGGCTCATACTTCTTTCTTCTAAATTCCTCTGAAGTTGACAGTCTGAGTCACTCACTCTTTGCTTCATCACATATGCAAGTTTCTTGAGGACAAAGATCTTATCTGAGACACAGAGAAAACCTTCACTTTATTTGGAGTCAAAGCTGAGCATACATTCTGATTCTGTCATTCACTGACTGTATGAACCTATGTTACTTAATCCTTTGGAGTTTCAGTTTTCTCATCTCTAAAATTAGAATAATAAAACTTATCTCAGCAAATAGATGGGAGAGCAGATGTCAGCTCTGAAACTGTGAAAGAAAGAATAGTTTTGTGTGTGTATGTGTGTGTTTCCTCCTAGTGCGTTGAATAACTGGGCATTTAGTAAGTGCTCATTTCAGACTTGGTGTTTGGTGTGTTGATTCATAGAGATTAAAACTTGGAATGGAGGCTGAACCCCTGCATCGCTCTCTGCTTGCTACTTCACAGGAAGGAATCTTTATTTTGCCCTCCCACTTCACTTAGTTCCGCAGGAATTATATTTCGCCTTCCCTCTAGTATGATGATAATGGCTTCCAAGGGTGGTGGGGTTTCTTCCCCATTACAGGCCAGGGTTCTTTTATATAACTGAGTGTTTCTACGGAAACATGGCCCTGGCTTCAGAGGGAGCATAATAGATTTGATTATGAATATTGAGTCAATTTTCACAGCTGACATGCTGCACACTTCCTTGTTGCAAAAAAAAAGAGAAAAATCACAGCCTAAACTATGTACAGAAACTTGGTAATGGCTGAAAATCATTGCCTGTGGCTGAATTGGAGCCTATGACTTAAGCCGGCTGAAATTAGTACGTTTTAATTCACAGCGTGTCAGGGTTCCCTTCTTTGCACATGGTTCTCTCCCTTAAATGACCTTCCAACCTGCTCCATTCACTGAGTTTCTTTTCATTTTAAACATCCTGGTTCAAAAACAACCCATCTGAAAAGCTTCCTCCAACTCTCCAGGGCCGAATCAAGTGTTCGTTCTTGTGGGCTTTCGTAGTACTGCATTCATACCTTTATCATATCACTCCAAAACTGTGTGAATCTGATAAGTTTATATGTAGTTGATTTTTGTTATTCCCAGTAACTGTGTTCTATGAAGTCACCACAAACATTGACCTAACAAATATTGAACCATTGCTTCTAGGAGAAATTCAAGATTAGGTTCCTGTGAGCTTCTGGTGATAACATTTTCATCCTTCACTAACTCCCATAGTTTGCTCAAATTCATGTCCACTGAGTCGGTGATGCTATCTAACCATCTGATCCTAGGCCTCCGCCTTCTCCTTTTGCCTTGAATCTTTCCCAGCTTCGGGGTCTTTTCCAATGAGTCGGCTCTTCACATCAGATGGCCAAAGTATTGGAGCTTCAGTTTCAGCATTAGTCTTTCCAATGAATATTCAGGATTGGTTTCCTTTAGGATTGACTGGTTCGACCTCCTTGTGGTCCAATGAACTTCAAGAGTCTTATCCAGCCCCAGGATTTGAAAGCATCAATTCTTTGGTGTTCAGTCTTCTTTATGGTCCAACTCTCACATCCATACATGACTATTGGAAAAACCATAGCTTTGACTAGACAGATCATGGTCAGCAAAGTGATGTCTCTGCTTTTTAATACTCTGTCTAGGGTTGTCATAGCTTTCCTTCCAAGACACATCTTTTAATTTCATGGCTGCAGTCACCATCTGCAGTGATTTTGGAACCCAAAATCTGCTTAAAAATTCCTATTTAATAGATACTGTTGGTTCATTAACATTGAACTCACAGTCAACAGCACTGTAACTCATTCTTGAGCGAGGCTTGTCTAACACATGCATTTTCTTCTTAAGGCACAGCACCACCTTCTTGCACCTAGGAACACCAGATAGCACTTCATCTCAATGCTGGAGGACCATTTTAGACAGTGGAATCATCAACAAAAAAATACAAAAATGTGAAAACATGTTACTATTAATATATAGACAACAAAACATGGCACTGGGCTACAGTGTGCCTTGAATCAAAAAGGTAGCACTTTCTCTCAGTTGGCCTTAACTAGGAGCATGCTTATTGCTGGCTCAAGTTTTTGTTGCTTGGTGCTTGTTGACAAATACCACAAAAGCACTGAGAGTAGTAGTGATTTTGATGTTAGCAAGTAGGCAAATTCACAAATACAGAATCCACAAATCATGAATGTAGACTGTATGCACTGCCGGATGAGACTATGAACTCTGCCTCTAGGAACTCTGTCTTATTGGTCTTTGTATCTTTTCAGAATCTCAAAGGACTCCTGATACATGAGAAAAGTGATGCTCAATAAATGACAATTGAATGAGTGAAGTTTCAATCCAGTCTTGTATTTCTTTAGAGATTTTTCCCAACCATTTATAAACTTCTGTTAATAAAGGAGCCAAATGTCTCAGATCTTCTCCCATATGAATGAGGATCTCATTAGGTGTCTGTCAGTTACTGAGAAGAGTCCTGCTTTTGAATGTAAAGAGCATTCCAAATGAAGTAGATCCCTCTTGAGTGGCAAGTGTGGGCAATACAGATATTGACTTCCAAGATGGGTAAAAGGTTATAAACAGCACCATCCATCTGTCCCCCCAGAAAAGAAGAGGGGCCAATAAATTCTCAGGTTTTGGAGAAATAGTGTCAGACGATGGTCAGGAATGGAGAAAAATGACCTAGTTCAGAAATAGAAAGGCAGTACCAGCGATGAAGCACAGAGTGGTAATAGAGAAGGAAAGTGACATCTGGAGGCGGGGAGACCTGGAGGCCTTGTAGGAGTTCTGCAGAGGTCAGGTTTAAATCTGGGCTCTTCCGCACTTATGGCACCATGAATTTGGGCAGAACTTGCCTCTCCCTTGTTTCTTACATATATAAAATGGGGACAGTAGGACTTACCATAAAGGATCATTTATGCAACTGACATTTACTGGGTGTCTACTGTGTATCAGACTGGTTCCAAATAGGAAAAGGAGTACATCAAGGCTGTATATTGTCACCCTGCTTATTTAACTTCTATGCAGAGTACATCATGAGAAACGCTGGGCTGGATAAAGGACAAGCTGGAATCAAGATTGCCAGGAGAAATATCAATAACCTTAGATATGCAGATAACACCACCTTTATGGCAGAAAGTGAAGAAGAACTAAAAGCAAAAGATGATGAAAGCAAAAGAAGGCGAGGGTGGGATGTTCTGAGAGGATAGCATTGAAACAAGTATACTATCAAGGGTGAAACAGACCACCAGCCCAGGTTGGGTGCATGAGACAAGTGCTCAGGGCTGGTGCACTAGGAAGACCCAGAGGGATGGGATGGGGAGGGAGGTGGGAGCGGGGATCGGGATGGGGAACACATGTAAATCCATGGCTGATTCATGTCAATGTATGGCAAAAACCACTACAATATTGTAAAGCAATTAGCCTCCAACTAATAAAAATAAATGGGAAAAAAAACCACACAAAAAAAGAAAGAAAGCAAAAGAGGAGAGTGAAAAATCTGGCTTAAAACTCAACATTCAGAAAACTAAGATCATGGCATCTGGCCCCATCACTTCATGGCAAATAGATGAGGAAACAGTGGCTGACTTTATTTTTTTTGGGGGGGGAGGTCCAAAATCACTGCAGAAGGTGACTGCAGCCATGAAATTAAAAGACACTTACTCCTTGGAAGGAAAGTTATGACCAACCTAGACAACATATTAAAAAGCAGAGATATTACTTTGGCAACAAAGTTCCATCTAGTCAAAGCTATGGTTTTTCCAGTAGTCGTGTATGGATGTGAGAGTTGGACTATAAAGAAAGCTGATCACCAAAGAATTGATGCTTTTGAAATGTGGTGTTGGAGAAGACTCTTCAGAGTCCCTTGGACTGCAAGGAGATCCAATCAGTCCATCCTAAAGGAGATCAGGCCTGGGTATTCATTGGAAGGACTGATGTTGAAGCTGAAACTCCAATCCTTTGGCCACCTGATGTGGAGAGCTGACTCATTTGAAATTACCCTGATGCTGGAAAAGACTGAGGCAGGAGGAGAAGGGGACAACAGAGGATGAGATGGTTGGATGACATCACTGATTCAATGGACATGAGTTTGGGTAGACTCTGGGAGTTGATGATGGACAGGAAGGCCTGGTGTGTGGCAGTCCATGGGTTCGCAAAGAGTCGGACACGACTGAGCGACTAAACTGAACTGAACTGAACCGTGTATCAGTTGGAAGCATGAATGAGATATTGAACGTGAAGCTACAGTGCATAGTTAGGCAAATTTTAAAAGCGATTTTAGTTATTTGCATTATAAACTTATTTTTGCTTTTGATTCTCTGTTACTTCTTTCTCTGATTTGCAAGAATATATGACTTGAACCATTCTCTTCTAACCATTCTCTCCTAAACCCTTTGATACTCTTTCATAGGTCAGTTGATCTCGATCTTTAATGGACCAGCTAAGTCCAGGTTTTGCTGATTCCATCATCTTTTGACACCTTTGACCAAATGAGTCAGGCCCTCTAGGGGACTCAGCCTCACCACCCACAAAGCTCACACGGACTCCACAGTCACTGTCAACAAAGTAATGACACATGTAAGAGGGCCTTTGAGCAAAGGCTGAGAGCATTTTATAGGCATAGCCCAGTCATCTATGCAGCTTCACAAACAGTTAAGTAGGGATCACTTCTGACTATACCCACTTTATAGCCAGGGAAATTAAGGCTTGATGTAACTTGTTCAAGTCATCAACAGAGTCCTCACCACAGTCACAAAAATAAAACAGGTGTCATGGATCACAGTTTAAGACCAAGCCTTGAAATCCTTGGACTACCGGGTCTTCGTTTTTTGGACAAATAGTTTCTTTGTTTTATCAGTGAGCAAACAGACAGGTTGATTCAGACATAGACCAGGACTCGCTCTTGTTATCAGAGATTGTGTCCAATGTAGGGAGCTGAAAACCCACTGGCCCCTAGGATGATGTGAAACTTCCCGCCAAACAGAATGGTTGACTCTGAAGTTTCTTTACAAGCCCTGAGAGCAGTATATGAATGTTTAATGTTTAAATGCACATAGCTACTATATATAATAATTACAAAAAGTGGCCTTTTTAAATGGTTTTCCTCCTATTGTGTTTGCCTTTTGACTCTTTAATCACTTGAGAAATGCCCTAGAATAGTGATGCTAGCAGGAACTTTGATATACTTAGGTCTCATATTTGTCTTCTTTTCTTAATCCTCCCTTGAACTACTGCCCAGATCAACCCCTTATCAGCTCTTGCCTGAGTTATTTTGACAGCATTATGATTGGTCTCTCTGTCTTCATTTTCAGATCATCTAATACACTGTCCAGTGATCTTTCTAAGAGATACATATGATCATGGCAGCCCCTTTATTCACACCCCCCAGTGGTTCCCCATCTCCCCAGGACAGTCGGACATTCTTTGGAGAACTCATATGGTCACACCATATGACTCATGTGGTCATTTGTAATCCGACTTTGGTTGTTCCATCCGCTGCATTTCTTTCTTCTCTTAAAGTATATATCACTCCTCTCTTCCTTTGTCCCTGCTATTTCTTCTTTCTGGAATGCCCCATTCTCCCTTGTCAAATGGATGAAGTCCAAGATATCCTTTCAGGTGGGAGAAATATCAATATCACTTTGTACCGAAGTCTTTTCAGAACTCTGATACTCAACATTCCCAGATCCTGTAACTCACTTTATCTCAGAGTATTTTAATTCTCCGATCACTTCCTGAGCCCCTGGAATTTATGAATTATACATATTTATGAGATATCTCTTTTAATATATGTTATATGCAATATATATATGATATATAATATATCACATATTAAATGAGATAGCTCATAAGTGACAAATACAATAAAATATCTGTGTTCTCAGTGATTGAAATATAATGTACACTTAGTAGCAAGTATCTCTTGAGTTAATCTCAAATGGAATCCCTCAAGATTTAGAGATTAGAAAAACTGCTCTTTCAAGTTATTTCTGAAAAAGTAAAGTATAAAAATATAGTCAAGCTCAGAAGATGTTTAGCCATAAGGGAACTTCTTAATAAAAAAGTCAGTTTCAGGGTGTTTTTTTGTGTATAAAACAAAACTCCTGCAATCTGCCTTTTTAGCTGAATGATCTTAAAATAAAATCCACATTACTGATTATTAATCAAATCCAACAAATACTTCTCAGCTTCTATGTTCAAATGCTTCATTTCCCTATATCCTTGCACCTCTATATTTTCTTTGTTTTAATTATACTAAGCATCTTTTTGTTCTTCCCCAGACATTTGCCTGGGAGGCTGGGGCAAGCTATAAATAATAGTCATCATCATTATAAGCCTTATTATTTACACAGCCTATTTTTAGAGCTAAGGACTAACTCACAAACATGCCCACTATGACCCTGATAGAGATGCAGTGATTTCTTGGGGTGAGTCTTGGACTCGAATATTTCACTTGTCTCATTAGTGTCACTCATGTGGTGTGACTGCTCAGAGGGCAGCTGCTTCATCCAATAAACTCCATCAAACTGCTTCCCATCTATTAATGGGAGAAGAAATGGAAGTGTTTTTAAAATATGGTCATTTTTATGTTGCTATACATAAAGGCAATTGGTTTTCTGATTTCCACATTTCATCTATACCCAGGTATTCCTGAATCTATTTAATATTTTTTAGAATAAAAGGAACATTACCTTTTATAACATATATTTAGACATTTTAGAATCTTCAAAGAATCTCAGAGCAGAAGAGCCTTAGAGAAATGGAGATCCAGGGAGCAAAGGTGATTTCCCAAGGTCATATGGGAAATGAATGGAAGAGGTATAATTTAAAATATAGTGTGCTGGTTCCAGGCTGGTTTCTCTCCCTGAAACTGAGCAAATCTGCACCCAAATGCTGATTTAAACACTGAAGTTTTCACTCTGTCATATATCTAGGATGCTAGCCTCCTGTACATAGATGATCCAGTTTCTCATAAATCCCAAAACTATTTTACTGGCCTGCATTGGATCTTGTCCCCAGGAGGGCTGAATCTGTCTGGGGAATGTGAAAGTGTTAGTCGCTCAGTCCTGTCCAACTCCTTGCAACCCCATTGACGGTAGTCCACAAGGCCCCTCTGTGCATGGGATTTTCCAGGCAAGAATTCTGTAGTGTGTTGCCATTCCCTTTTCCAGAGGATCTTCTTGACCCAGAGATCAAACCTGAGTCTCCTGCATTGCAGGTGGATTCTTCATCATCTGAGCCACTAGGGAAGCCTTTTAAGAGTGTATAAATGACTGTGTGTGTATGCTTAGTCGCTTCATCATGTCTGACTCCATGAGACCCCATGAACTGCAGCCCACCAGGCTCCTTTTTCCATGGGGATTCTCCAGGATACTGGAGTGGGTTGTCATGCCCTCCTCCAGGGGATCTTTCTGACCGAGGGATTGAATCCAGATCTTCCAGTTTGCAGGCGGATTCTTTACCATCTGAGCTACCAGGGAAGCCCAATTATACTGAGGTGAGTAGCCTATCCCTTCTCCGGGGGATCTTCCTGACCCAGGAATTAAACCAGGGTCTCCTGCATTACAGGCAGATTCCTTACCAGCTGAACTACCACAGAAGCCCTGTCTAGGGAAAGACCCAAGTCAATTCTGGAGACAAGACTCTGAAACTGCCATTGTAACCAGACAGTGTGATCTAGTGGCAAGAGCTTGTTGTCCTAAATTCTAGTTTCTAAAAACAGTTCTGCTTTATTTGTTGTATGATTTAGGGCAGGTGAGTAGACTTCTCTTGTTTCAATGTTTTACTTTGTTCATCATGGAAAATAAACCCCTGGTCTGCCTACTGGAGAGGAATTTTGAGAGAATCCAATGAAATGACAGATATGAAAAGATTGTGAGAAAAGTTAAATGCAACATCATTATCTCATGTAGCAACAGAAAGCGGGGTAGGATATTTTGCTTTTGTTAATTGCCAAAGTGGCATGCATGGTAATTTGGTGCTGATTTCCTGCAGGTGGTCAAGTTTTCTTTGGCCTTTACTTTTTCTCCTACCAAGGATCACTGAGGTTTGGTACAAATTTTACATTTTCACACATTTAAGGATTTATTTAGCACTACATACTAGACATTTTGATAGGTGCCAGTGATACAAGGATACTCTTGTGAACTCACTGCCCATAGGGGAAGCAGACATGAAAAACCCCTAAGAAGTTGCCTCTTAGTATGAGAAGGATGTTTAGGAGCTTAGGGTCTAACATTTAACCTAGTCTGTGAGAAGGGCTTTCAGGAAAAATTGTATTTTTCCCTGAGTAGTACTGATCAGGGGAAGAAAAGGGAAAGTTAGTAAGAGCAAACGCACTGCAGGACTTTGCTATCCAGCACTCGGGGTTCGATCCCTGGTCGGGAAGCTAAGATCCCATATGACTCGTGATCAAAAAACCAAAACATAAAACAGAAACACTACTGTGATGAATTCAACAGAGGGCAGGAGGAGAAAGGGCTGGCAGAGGATGAGATGACTGGATGACATCACCAACATTATGAATACTTTGGTTTGACAATAGACTGGGAAACAAGACTATATTTCTACGGTAGTCATTACAGAGAGATTTTCATATATTCCAAGGAGCTTATACCAGTTTTTGAGAGTGAACAGGAAATTATCATTTAGGTTTGCTTTTAGCATGCATCCATTTCTTCTTTCCTATCTTTTATCCTGATCCAAAGCACTGATACTCTATCAGGGGTCCCCAACCTCTGGGGTCTAATGTCTGATGATCTGAAGTGGAGCTGATGAAGTAATAATAGAAATAAAGTGCACAATAAATGTAATGTGCTTGAATCATCCTGAAACCACCCTCTCCCTGTCAGTGGAAAAATTGTCTTTCATGAAACCCGTCTCTGCTGCCAAAAGTGCTGGGTGCTGCTACATCAGAGTCATGATGGAGGCATGCTTACTCCATTCTAGAGAATATATACAGAAAGAATAGTATCACAAATAGCCATGTTCCCATCACCCAGAATATTAGCATTTTGTAATGAGCACTTCAATTTTTTAAACAGTAGGATATTAATTATCAACTGGAAATTCTTATGATCCCATGGGTGAAAGAAACTTCTAATGCTAAATCACTTCTGGTTCTCTCCTTCTGGCCATCGGGAGGATAACATTTCTCTGCTCCCCCTGTAGCCCCATATCACCAGTTCTGGCCAATGGTTTGTAGGCAGACATGTCACTTCTTGATTGGAACATTTAACACAGTGTGAGACCTATCAACAACTTGTATCCTCCTGTTGCAGAATACAATGTTCATTATCCTGAGTCCTAGAATAAAAATGACATTGAGAAGCTACCCTGCCACCACCAACAATGCATGGCAGACATACAGTGTGAGTTGTAAATACATCCTTGTTGTTTATGCCACTGAGATTTTAAAGTTTTGTTTTTATTATTATTATTTTTTAATCACAGCATAGTCAGTTTTTAGAAACAGTTCTTATGTACCTAAAGTTAGTGCAGAGAAACCATGTTTGGGGTGTCATGAGCTTTTCATTGACTTATATTTCTAGAATTTATTATTCTTCTTTTCTCATATTGACTTTTTCTTTACAGTGTGATTTTTATTTACTTCTCTATTTCTGCAAACAGTCTTAAAAGCTGCCCCTTTATCTATAGGATTATTGTTCTTCTTGCCTCTTCTTCCGGGTCATTCATCTTCTCACATGGTTGACTTTTTTGGCTATGATCTTGCTGTCCGTGAGGATATTTTACATAGGCAAATCTTGTGGCTTGCTTTTGGTGACAGTTTCTCATTTGCATTTTGCTGGGACTTTATGGATTTGAGTGAACTGGTCTAATGTTTACACTGATTTATTCCTTTTGGGTCCTGAACTACTTAGTTGGCTTAAATTTGGACCCTGTCCTGTATCCTGATTACTTGCAGGTGTGTCTGTTTCCATCCATTGGCATAGGTGGGTAGGGACCTTTATTACCTCTTTCTTGGCTTAGGCGGGCAGTGATTTTCTTACAAATGGCAATGCTAAGGGCTGCAGAATCAATCCAGGCCCCTGAGTTCCAACTGCCCACCCACATGGGGTTCCTGGATGAATTTCCCTCTCTGTGTGGGCATTAATCCCTAGTCCCAGCTGTTAAGGCATGCAAGGAGTTCCAAGTTCCCTATAACACTTTTCAGTTTTAACTGCCACTTACCCATTTGGGAATTCCTCTCTTAATTTCTTTTTCAGTTTGGAAATTTTTCTCTTTTGGTCTCAGGCTATGAATTTACAATTACTAGGTAATTTATTTTTCCATCTTAACAGCAACATTTCTATCGTATTTTAAGTAAGGGAGTGTCTCCCTCTTCAACTCAGCCTGCCTTCCTTGTCAGAGGATGGGGGACATATATCCTCTGAAAGGAATACACCACATCTCTGAGCAGATCCTTGAGGAAGGCTCTCCTGGGGGCAGCTGGACCACCTCTAGATGCACTGGAAACTCTGGTCTGAAGTTGGCTTATTCTTGACTCTCAAATCATGCCACCTATTCAGCTAAGAGTCAGTCCTGGTGGCTTGGTGGTAAAGAACCCGCTTGCCCATGCAAGAGACACAGGTTCGAACCCTGGGTCAGGAATACCACTGGAGAAGGAAATGGCAAACCACTCCAGTATTCTTGCTCGGTGAATCCCAGGGATAGAGGAGCCCAATGGGTTATGGTCCATGGAGTCACAAAGAGTCGGACACAGCTTAACAATTAAACAACAACTTCCTTGTTGATGCTACAGCCAAGACTTCCACACAGTTTTCTTTTGGCTTCTGAATTCACTGAAGACCATGTCTGACCCTCCAGGATGCATTCAACAAATGCCTGCTCCGTGTGGTACCCTATTTGACTCCAAGGCCATACCTCCTCCTGACGTGTGTGTTTAGGCCCCTGTGAAGCACTGGCTGTCCCCACTGGAGGGTGTGATGTCTCCCCTTTGAGCTGCAGCCAGCTGTCCCAGATGTTCATGCCTCTAGAACACATGTCCCATTTGTTTCTCAATCTGGATTAGTCCATGGGCTTAATGACGCTAGTTACAATATGTGATGGAAGTTAAAGATATCTGAAGAAAAAGAAGACTTTTTCTGCCCCCAAATTCATAAACTTTAAAAAGTTATCACTTTAGTGTGATGTCTGATGTCTTCAACTAAAAAAATGTATCTTTTAGTTCACATTTAAAAAATTTGTCTAAAGAAAATTATCCATTCCCTGAGGCTGCAGAGAAATGAAAACACCACCATGTGAGTTTATTAGTCTCTAATGTGATTTTTCTACTCCTTTTATTTCTCAATAAGGAAAGATTCTCCAAACGACGTATTTCAGAGGCTGAGGAGAAGGAATTATAATTAGTTTCGTTATGGCTATGATCAACTGTAAGAGAAAAATTCTGTGAGTTTGCAATTTTCAAAGAAGTGGAGAGATTACTTTGTTAATGTCTATTCAGTTCATTTCTATTTGGGGAACTGAAAATTTGAGTGTGGTTTCAGGAAACTGAGTGCAAAAACTTAAATTGCAATATTAGGGGTGCTGCTCCAACTATAGACCTCCTTTGAAGTTGCTTATAGTACATGTGGAAATGTGACTAAGAACTGTAGCCTTGTTCTCAATTTGCCCACTTATCCTAAATGCAGACTTTTGGTAAAAATCACTATTGTCATCTAAAAGACAATTATTAAGTGGCCATCTATGCAGAGTTTTTCACAAAGTCCGGAAATAAAGGCTTAATTGGCAATGATATATGAACTTGTCATTATTAAAAGGAGATGATCATGTTACTCAAAGATTGTACAGAAACCTTAACAGGTAAATTGTTTACGTGAAGACCTGATGTGTTGAAATTCTGTATAGATCAGGGGATGTCTTAAAAAAATTCTGGAATGAGAGTCAGGAGAACTGGGTTTTAGTCTGCTTTGATGTCACTCAGCCAAGAGAACTGGGAATTACCCAGCCTCCCTGGGCTTCACCTCTTTCATATGAAGTTGGACAAAATTCAGAAGTTAGACAACAATCACCAATGAAAAAGTCATACTTGGCTTCTTTACACATAGGCAATACCCGCCATGAATTCCTGCCTCTAAGAATATCTGTGTATTCAAGAAAAACAAAAACCAGAAATGACATGGTCAAGACAATGACAACACTAGAAGGATTTCTGTCTGATGTTACTGAACAGCTACAGAATTGAGTAGGAATTGGAGAAGTTATCAGGCAGGGCTTCCAGAGGGAAGTCCTGGGAACTGTATCTGAAAAGAAGGACAGCCTATGAACAAATAAAAAGAAGAATCCAGGTTGAGTGAAGGCCTGAGTAAGAGCCTGGGTGGGACTGTTGTCAGCTTAGGGATCAACCACAGGGTGCTGAGCCTGGGGAAGAGATGGCGCCAGGAACCCATGACAATAATTTCCATAAAGAACAGTTGTGCAAGGTCTGTCAGGGAGGGAAGGAAGCTGGGCTTGCTGTGGCTAGAGGACAGCAACATGGCTAGGTGACACTAGAGGTAGTCAGATCTTGGCAGACCTGAGGCTTCCACTTGGGGTTTGGAAAGAAGCCCTGAAGTTGCACTGACAGGCTGAGTAACCGGGCAGCTTCTTGTAGCTTTCTGGCCCCATGTCACACGTGTACCGCAATAGATGTGTATTCCAAGAACTTTTCAACGTCCTTTTTACTTCTCTTTTGATTCTGAGGAAGAACTTTCTGCTAGAGCAGCACAAATCCGAGAGACATATCTAGTGTGGCAGGAATTCCACCTTCACTGGAGACATTCAGGCAGGGCTGCTTGGCCACCTGGCAACGGGTTGCAGCGGTGGGTAGGTTCTACACTGGGTCAGCTCCTTCTGTCGTTGAGATTCTCTGGGTTCTCAAAAGCATCAGAGAGTGGGGAGAGCTGGTAGGGAGAGGACTTGGGTCCTCCTGAACTTGAATGCAGATCTGGAAATGTACTATTGGCAGCAACATGAGGATCCAGGGGGCCAAAGGTATCTGAGAGAAGGCTGCAGTGGCCTGGGCTAGCAGGGATGAAGGGATGGAGGAATGTGGACGCTAATGAGGCTCTGATGGAAAGGCAGAGCCAGCTGGCTGAGCACTCACTGTGGAGGGGAAGGGAGAAGACCGAGCCATTCCCGGAATGGGAGGAGAGACTCCACGTGGGCAAACACAACCCAGGCAAGATGAACGAATGTTTCTGTCCCTGCCTAGTTCACTGGGCGCTGGGATGGAACCTCTGGTTTATGATCCAATTTCATGCATCTTTGCAGAGGGCTGAGAAAGCCGTTCAGGGCATCACGGGGAGGGCACAGACACCGCCCACCTGGTTGTGGCACATACAGCTCAACCCTCTAAGGAGAGATGGCCCATGTACTCAGAGCTGGCACAGAGGCAGTCAAGGAACAGGACCAAACTGAAGATGGAAGCAGGATATGTCGATGCATCCGATACAGCTTTTCTGTAGACCTGGAGGCCTTAAAATCTGTGCCTTGATCCCAATGCCAACCCTCAGATTTTCCCTGGAGGCTCAAGGATAGGTAGTCATCTGGGAGACATGAAACTGGGGGATTGGATGAAAATTACTATTTACTGCTATTACTCGATAAGGAAAACAACTTAAATGTCGACAGTTTTCAAAATATCGGTGTTAAAGCAGTCACACTGATATTCAGGAGTCTCAAGAACTACTTTGTCATCCTCATGACAAAATAGCACAGACACAGGAGAGGAATGAATGGGGGAATGGGGTTCTGTAGGGGCACAGAGGAGAGAGACAGAGGGGTTGGTTTGAGCAAGGCACTGGCCCAGATAGGCTCACCTTAATGGGTGCTGGAGAAGACTCTTGAGAGTCCCTTGGACTGCAAGAAGATCAAACCAGTCAATCCTAAAGGAAATCAACCCTGAATATTCACTGGAAGAATAGCTTCAGCATCAGCTGAAGCTAAAGCTCCAATACTTTGTCCACCTGATGTGAAGAGCGGACTCATTGGAAGAGACCCTGATGTTGGGAATGATTTAGGGCTAGAGGAGAAGGGGGCGACAGAGGGTGAAATGGTTGGATGGCATCACTGACTCAGTGGACATGAGCCTGAGCAAACTCTAGGAGATGGTGAAGGACAGGGAACCTGGCATGTTGCAGTCCATGGGGTCACAGAGAGTCAGGCACAGCTTAGTGACTGAGCAACAACAACAATAAATAATAATTCAGAAGAGAGTTCAGGAAAACTCATCTCTGGGTAGGAATTTTCTGTTCACACAGCGGTACCAATGTCATTACCAGTTTATTCTGATCTGTGCCTGTCAATGCACTCCAGCCCCACCACGCACAATCCCACTGGCAAGGATGACTTCCAGCCAACTCTCCCAGCACACACAGTGCCGGACACACAGCAGCCAACACTCAATGCAGATTTAGAAGTTTCTCAAATTGTTTTCAGAAAGAAATTTGCTTCATAACCAGATTTTTTCTTCTCTCTGTTGCCGAGTGCCCCAGTTCATATGAGCCTGGAGCCTGACACCTGCTGACAGAGAAAGTTGACCAGCAAACAAGGCCAGAGGCCATTGGTGGAATGTTCTGGAATTCCTGAAAACGGCCCGCAGGGGACTGTTTCCTCAGCCCCAGGTAATGACGGTTCTATACAAAGGCCATTGTGTGCCACTTGTATTGAGACCCTTCTTGCTTTTTCTGCCTGCTGGTTCTTATCTGATCTCCTGTCTCTGCCAGGCGGATGTCCCAGTTTCTACTCATCTCCACTTCCAGTTCCCATTCTCTGCGCAGAGGCTCAGCTCTCAATACTCTGGGTCTAAGAACTCAGAACAAAGAGGGGAAGACAAACGGGCTGAGAAGAGGCTTTAGGACAGATGGGAGGAGGGGGAGGCCCCTGTTTCCAATAAAAGAGCTATTTCCTGGTTAGGAAGCTGTATTCCATCTTGTGAGAGACTCTAATTTTGGAAGAACAAAATACCCTTGGAAAAGGATTGGGTCAATTAAAGGAAGAAATGAGACAATACTTGAAGGTAGGTTGGGACATTGGTGTGTGTGTTCTCAGTCACGTTCGACTCTTTGGGACACCATGGATGGTAGCCCACCAGACTCCTTTGTCCATGGAATTTTCCAGGCAAGAACACTGGAGTGGATTCCCATTTTCTTATCCAGGGGGCTTTCATAACTCAGAGATCGAGCCCGAGTCTTCTGCAGATTTTTTTTACCACTGAGCCACCAGGGAAGCCCTTGGACAGATCAGGAAGTTAGATAAAGGTCAGTTTAAGTCATTTCCCAGGATTTTATACCAGTTTCCTCCTCTTCCTACTCATTTTTCTCCTCAGTACAATTTATTTTGAAAGGCTACTATAGGAGGAAGGCACAAGCAACTTGGATTTGCAGAGAAAAGTGTATTTTTTTTAAATGAATTTGCATGTAACTAAATAGCCTTGCTGCCCCATCTCTACACCCTGGCTAGTTAGAAAAAAGCAAGCCACACCCACCCACATGTCAAACACATGCCTTATACACACACCTTATGGGACAAAACAAAAACTATCCAGACCTAAATTTCAGTTTAGTATAAAGCTTAGTCTGATCTTAAACTTAAATCATTCTTGAGGCATTATTCAATCTCTTGGATAAAAACTGTTCAGTTATTTGGGGAACTCCCCATCTCCCCCTCCCCTGTAATGCTCCTCTGCACTGGGACAAAGCCTGGGCAGATGGGGGAAATTAACATGGCCTCTGGCATTGGGAGGGCTGGGGACCCCAGTATTGTTCTGTTGCTTGGAATTGCACCTGGTGCTACCTAAGAAACCACTGCTCTTTAAGCAGTTGGCAGTAGAAATGTCAAAGAGACAGTTCACATCTTACTCCCTAGAAGGTAAAGGAGGACAGAATCTTTAAATCTAAAGTCCCAAAAGGTGCTGCTTGGGATGAATTAAAAAATAAATAAATAATGATGGACATCATTGTTGTCCATTAATGATGGACATTTTACCATGATGGTAAAATCTCAGGCGAAAAAGAAAAGAGAAATTCTTCTAAGATTCCAAAGACAGAGAAAAAAATTTATCAGTACATCTTCAGCGACTTGAAAATTAGATTATCACCTAACTTTTCCTTGGCAGTGTTGGATGCAAAAAACTACACGACACAGTGTTTCAAAGCTATGAGACTAAATTTTTTTGAAACTGGAATCCTAGAACTGATTCAAACTAAATTCAAATGAGAGAACAAAGCAAGGATGTTTGGGGCAATGCAAGGTTTCATAAAATTTACCACTCAGCTAAACTTCCAGCATGGATTCTGGCAAAATAAGTAATAAATTCAGGAAAGAAGAAGATACTGGTTTCTAAAAAGTTGGCCTTGCAACAAACAAATAAATAACCTAAACAAAAAAAAAACTATACCACACAAACACCAGCAACCAATGAAGCTTGCAGTAGAAGTGATTATTTTTGCATATTTTAAAAATATTTAAGCACCAATCTGAATCTTACACTAGAAAGAAGATAGGGTTAGAGAAGAGGAGAGCAAAACTCTAGTGAGGTTTTTATCTTTGAGGTAAAGTATATGGACACCAGCAAGCTCAGAAGTTGATACATAAGGCAATGATTTAAGAGTTTTCACTCTCAAAAGGTAAATAGGAAGTACAAGTATTAAAATATGACAGAAACAAAACAAATGAACAAATATAATAAAACTGAAGCAGACTCATAGATGCAAAGAATTAATTCATGGTCAGAGATGAGGCAGAGGGGTTAGGGAAATGGTGAAATGGGTGGATGGAAATAAGAGTTATAAATTAAGAGGAATAAAGAGGGAATTAAGAGTTATAAAATAGTCAAAAGGAATATAATGAACATTTTATAATAACTTTGTATGTATTTCTGTACACTATGTTGTATATCTGAAAATAATGTAATATTGTAAGTCAAATATACTTCAATTACAAAACATAGTAAAGAACAAACTGAAAAAAGAAAGTTCAGTTGATTAAAATAAGAAGAGGACAGAAAAATAAAAAAGAAACATTGAAAAGAAAATATGTGTGCAAAAATAATTCCAGCAGATATAATCTCAAAGAATATGAATATGAAGAGATCCTTAGACAAGGTGCCAGCTCTGAACTGCTCGCAAGTAGCACACCTGAAGTGAAAAGAAACAAACCAACCACACAATTTAAGGCGACTCTTATCTATAAGAGGCACAGGGTTGGGATACAAATGCCAAAATAGAAATGTTAATTTTAGGCAAGAGAGGATTTATTTATTTGTTTATTATTATTATTTTAATATAAATTTGTTTATTTTAATTGGAGGCTAATTACTTGACAATATTGTTTTGGTTTTGCCATACAGTGACATGAATCCGCCACGAGAGAGTTTAAAGTGGAGATTTCTAAGCAAGACGACAGAGAGATGAAATATTTAATAAAAATTATAATCCTTAAGTAGTTAGCGAACCATGAATTTTTAGCTCTCTAACATCTTGCTTCAAAATATGTGAAGAAAAACTGACAAATGATAAAGGAAATTCACATTCCTGTAGGACATTTTAATACCCATTGTTCTGAAATTAGCAGATGAAGAAACCACAAAAAGCGATTGAAAGCCAGTTTTGCAGCCCTCCCCACAGCGTGGGCCACAGATGGGTCACTCAAGGGCTAGGATATTGATCCCCGCAGCACGGAGGGCCTGCTGGGACCTGAGGCAGCCATAGCCTCCACTCAGTCACCTCTGATTTCAGTCCGCTTTCTTCATTTTTCCAAGGTGCCATCTGAGCAAATTTTTGTGTAAGTGGTGCTCTGATCTGAATCAGTTTAGAAATGACAGTGTAATTAACTAGAATCTGATGCATGATATGGTGGGACATGCATGTATATCTTATGTATATTTGCATTCTATGTATTTGCACATAACTTTTGTGAAACTATATCAATAAAGAGGAAAGCGAAACTGTTAGTTGCTCAGTCGTGTCTGACTCTTTTGCGACCCTGCGGACTGTAGCCTGACAGGTTCTTCTGTTCATGGGCTTCTCCAGGCAAGAATACTGGAGCGGGTAGCCATTCACTTCTCCAGGGTATCTTCCCAACCCAGGAATCAAACCCACGATTCCTGCATTGCAGTTTGAGCCACCAGCAAAGCCCAATAAAGAGGAAGAGCACATTCTTTTTTTTTTCAAAAAACATAAAAACAAAAATTGACAATGTGTTACATCTCAAAGAAAATCTTAATAAAATATATAAAAATGAAATATCCATTTATGCCTATAATGTAATAAAATTAGGAAACAAAAGATTAGCTTATGCTAAAAATACATTTCAATTTAGAAATACAATTTCAAATTTAAAAAAATTTACGTACCATCCTGATACTTGTGTACTTTTTTGGGTGAATGTTATGTTTTAATAAAAATAACTTAAAAGATGTTAAATGTTTTGAATTAAAGAGAAAATAAAAATAAAAATAAAAATTGAAATTTGAGAGTATTACATTTTAAAACAGTAGAATACTGGTTTAGTAGTATTCATAGGAAAACATATAATCTTATTTTCATATAAAAGAAAAAAGAAATATGTAGAAAGATGTAGCAAGCATACAGCTAAGGGAAGTGAGAGAAAAACATCAAAACAAATAAAAATAAAATGGAACATTTTAATAAGCATAAAAACAAAAATACAGAAATTAGAAAAAGTGACCAAAAAGACAAATTAAATGAAGTGATGCTTCTTTGAAAATATCAATAAAATAGAAAGTCTCTGGCAAATTAATCCAAAAAACAACAGCAACAAAAAAGGAACACATGAAAAGGAACAAATGTGGATATTAGAAAATGAAAATGATCAAAATTATGGAATAATACTAATTTTCTTTGAGGGAAACTGAAACAGACATGGGTAATTTTTCTATGAGTATGTGATTTAGAAAAATCAAATCAATAGAAGTTTGCACACCTGTCTATTAATATGAGAGAAACAGGAAAATGTAGTCAAGCTCTCACCCTGTAAGAGTCCTTCTTGCCTAGGTTGCTTTTACAAATGAGGTAAGTCCTATGTTGTATAAAGTACTCTGGAACACAGAAAAGAGTGGATACTTCAAAGCCAACTTAATGATATATTGATACAAAAGCCTGAAGTAGGCTAGCACTCACACACACTTGCACATACACACACACACACATTCACCAATCTTGGCCAATCTCAAAAATATATGCAAAACTCAAAAGTAGTGCACTTTTAAAATTGAATGTTGTGGTGAATTAAAAGAATCCTGCATTCTGATAACTAAGGCTTCTCCCTTACTATCCTTGCTGTATAATAATTTTTGCCCATCAGGAAAACAATGAAATTCACTGTTTAGCACACAGAAGGATAAGACCCACAGGGATTATCTTTATAATAGAGTCCAGAGACATTTTTAATCACACACACACACACACACACACACACACACACACACACAATCTGCTCAGTAAGCTAACAATAGAAGGAAACATCCTTACTCCCATAAAATGAATCTATATAGTTACACAATTCACTCAATGAAATAAGAATGAGAGGAATAAATATTAGACAACATAAATAGATATTTGTACGTTCTTAATTTAGATGGCAAAACTATCATACAAGAATAACAAATTTTGTTAGGTGGCTGAACTCAAGACCACTCAACATAAAAACCTCAGTAAATTTCAGTAATAGTAACTATTACTTGGAAATCATAAGGGAAAATGAATTAAAATGAATGAATTACAAATACAAAAATAACTTGAAAATACCTGGGGAAAATTCTAACAAAAATTTGCATAGCCATGTGAAGTAAATTAGAAAACTACTGAGGAATATGCAAAGACCACTTGAGTAGAATAGATCTAATATTATCTTTAAGAATCACTTTGCCACAGGTAATTTGCAAGTTAAATGAAGCCCTATTTAGACAAGATTTTTTAAAAATAATATGTAACAGGTGGATTCAAATATTTATATGGAATTGAAAACAAATATGACCTTACGGCACAATTTTTTTTTTGAATTATGAAATATAGGCTTTGGTTTGCTAATATGTAATTTATTGAGATACACACTTGTTTTCAAATTTATTGGTTCTGTGGTTTTATTTTCAGTATATTTATAGTATTTTGATGTTTGTATTCAACAATAAAAATAATCAGGAAATGCTCCTTATCTTTCTGTGCTCTAAAAATGTGATAGCATAAAAATTATTGAATCTTTAAAGGTTTATTTAAAAAAATATTTTACACTAGTGCCATCCAATGGGATCAGTTTTAAGTGTTTTTCAGTTATTGATCCATTCAAATTTTGTTTTTCATTAAAATCAAGGAGACTTTAAAATTATTTAACATCTGCCATACATAGAGTTGTCTTATAATTTTGAGATATCCTTTAAGGTCTGCTTTTAGTAGCTTTTAAATTCTGTTCTCTCTTTTTTCCTCTGATATAATTTACTAGAAAATTGTCATTTTACTGGTTTCTTCCATTAATTCTGCTTTGAAAACTTTCTAAATATAATAATTTTTGTGGTTTTCTAACTTACAATATATTGTTTTCACTTTTACGAATTTATCCCTAGTTTTTGTTTTCTTTCATTTAACTTTTTGAGCTTGACACATTTTATTTATTCTCAGTCTTTCTTATTTAATAATGAAAGACTTTTAAAATGAGGGATTTCCTTCACCTATATAAATTATAGATATTGCTATGCTGTGTTTTTATTGTAGTCAATTATGAATTTATTAATAAGTTTTACTTCAAATTTGATTTTCCCTTAGAAACAGAAGTTGTTTGAAAGAGTGATGCTTCAATTTTTTTTTTAATTGCTGTTTTTTTGCTGGTAATTTCCTGTTTTGTTGTCGCATGGCTAATGACTATGGCCCATAAATCTCTAGGAAACTCTTTTTGCTGAGTTTTAGATAATCAGTGAACTTCCCTGGTGGCTTAGTCAGCAAAGAATGCGCCTGCTATGCAGGAGACAGCCTGCAAGGAAAGAGATCTGGGTTTGATCCCTGGCTTGGGAAGATTCCCTGGAGAAGAAAATAGCAACCCACTCCAGTATTCTTCCCTGGGAAATCCAATGGACAGGGGAGCCTGGCAGACTACAGTCCATGGGGTTGCAAAGAGTTGGACAGGACTGAGTGACTAAATCACCATCACCACATAATCAATATTTTGTGTACAGTAGAAAAAATGTGTAATTAAACTCACTTGATATACACTTTCAGTTCAGTTCAGTTGCTCAGTTGTGTCAGACTCTTTGCGACCCCATGAACCGCAGCACGCCAGGCCTCCTTGCTCAACTCCCGGAGTTTACCCAGACTCATGTCCATTGGGTCGATGCCATCTAATACACTTTAGTCTTATGTTATTCTTTATGACCTCCTTGTCACAGCAAATTCTGAGGGACTTTTGTTAAAATTCTTTCTAAGAGTTCATAAGTTCACCATCATTGTGATGTATTTCAGTACTCTGTAATGCCCCAACTTTCTGCCTTTTACCTTGAATTCCACTTTATTATTATAATGTGGCCACTATAACTTGCATTTTGCTTACATTTTCCTGGTATAAGCTAATCTGCTGTTTTATTTTAAGCTTTTGACAGTTTTGTTTTCATAACCCATTCACACATATTATGGATAATGGATGCAATGACTTCATTCTTGCTGTGTTATTTTAAGCTTTGTTGATTGAACTTTTTTTTTAATAAAATGCTGTGGTTTTACAATACTGAGTTAGTTTTAAGTGTACAGTAAAGTGATTTGGTTATATATATGGATATATTGTTTTTCAGATTCTTTTCCCTTATAGGTTATTACAAAATATCAAATGTAGTCTCTCGTGCTATACAGTAGGTCTTCTGCTTTGTTGCAGTATGCTTATGCTGCCATAGACTATGGCCTATAAATCTCTATTTAGGAAAATCTCTTTTGCTGAGTTTTATATTTATATACTGTTTTATAGGCTGGTTATATATTTTATATAGAGAGCAGTATGTGTATGTTAATACCAAACTCCTAATTTATCTCTCCGCCCCTTCTTCCCCTTGGTAACCATGTTTGTTTTTTATGTCTGTGATTCTATTTGTTCTGTGTATAAGTTCATCTGTATTATCATTTTTAGATTCTAAGTGATATAATATTTGTTCATCTGGCTTACCTCATTTAATATGATAATCTCCAGGTCTATCCATTTTGCTATAAGTGGCATTATTTCATTCTGTTTTATGGCTGAATAGTATTCCATTTATGTACATACTACATCTTTACCCATTCATTCATTCATTTTAGAGAAGGAACCGCAAACCACTCCAGTTTTCTTGCCTGGAAAATCCCATGGACAGAGGAGCCTGGTGGGCTACAGTCCATGGATCGCAGAGTCGGACACAATTGAGTGACTACACACAGCATAGCAGAGCATTATCTCCTTTCTGGCTTTTGTATTGTTTTGGACGTGATTAATCTTATTTTGCTGGTAGCTCAGCTGGTAAAGAATCTGCCTGCAATGTGGGAGACCTGAGTTTGATTCCTGGATTGGGAAGATCCACTGGAGAAGGGATAGGCTACCCACTCCAGTATTCTTGGGCTTCCCTGCTGGCTCAGCTGCTAAAGAATCCGCCTGCAACGTGGGAGACCTGGGTTCGACCCCTGGGTTAGGAAGACCCCCTGGAGAATGGAAAGGCTACCCACTCCAGTATTCTGGCCTGGAGAATTCCATGGACTGTGTAGTCCTTGGGGTTGCAAAGAGTAGGACATGACTGAGAAACTTTCACTTTCACTAATCCTATTTCAAGCCTTCTTCCGATTGTTTTATTTTAAAAAGCAAACCTGTGTTTCTCCACTAATGTCAAGAATGAAGCAGTATGTGTATATTTACCACCTTCAACCTAAGCAAGACGAAAAACTTGAGCCTTCAGAACGCAAGGAAGGGCTGTGCTTGTTTGGTTCTGCTTCTGAAGCGTGTTCTCCTTTTCCTCTCAGAGATTCTGTCTCCCTGTGTCCCCTTTGCTCCGAGTGCTCAGTTTGGGTACCTGTGCCTGAAAGTTGTCATATACCCAGTGATATTTCTCTATCTTATCAACTTCAGAGATATTAGATGCTGACAATGTTAGATGTTCAAGTGTGTTAGATGTTGGTAATGAAGACGAATCCCCATAGAGACTGTGGAAGGAGTCTGGTAATTCCTTCCCTGAAGAGATTCTTCTTCATGTCCATAGTGTCAATCAAAGCCATCCTGTGTCCCTGGTTGTATGTGAGAGAAAACCCTTGTCCTGGTGAGTTTTGCTACATGACTTTGTTCCTCTTCTCTCCTTGTTTCCCAGCCTGGAAAATTACCACGAGACACTGTGATCCTGGTAAAAAGCTAGGAAGGATGGGCGTGGAATTGTCTCCATGTCCTTGCTCTCTAGAAGGACGTGCCCTTGCTTGTGGCAAATGGCTGCTCTCTTTCACTATCATCGGTAGTTTCAGTCCTGTGGTATGAATCTCCACTATTTTCCATTGCTATTATGTAATTTTTATCTTATTCCCCAGCTGATTCACATCAGTGCGAAACTGGAAAGAGAAATGGGGAAGTGGAAGGACGTGGAATATCCAGGCCATCAAGACTCTGGAATCCTACTCGGTTCTTTATGTTGTAATGATCTGTGTTCCTGTCCTGTGTTCATCACCACCGTCAAAGTTCCTTGAGGGGATATTGAGTCAGAACTACTCTGTATAATGTAGAGCACAGGGCTTTTGACTATCGGTGGACTGAACAAGAGTTGACACTATTGTATTTACATCAATTTTTATACATGTGTAAGCTTCTGTCAGAAACCTTCCTAGGCTGAGCTCCCCAGAAGCAAACTGTGAGAGGAAAATTTATGCAAACAATTCATGTAGAATGTGTTACCAAGAAAAACCAGTAAGGGAGTGACAGAAGCAGAACAGGAAAAAGGAAGGAGGAAGAACCCAAGCAAGATGATATTTACAAGTCAAACTCCAGCCTCAGCCTGATTCCACAGAGGGGATCTTGGGTATAAACTATATGTTGTAGTTGATTTCCTTTCAGTTTCTTGGCATCTCATACTCTCACACCAGTCACTTGGCTCCAGGCTTCAGGGAGTTGGTAGTGAAGGTGGGTGAGGAGTGCCCCTCTCTCCAGGTTACCACCATAAACCCTAAAGTCCTTTGACTTGTATACTTTCAGGCAAAGCAGCTCCAGAAAACCAGGGAAGAGTCTCAGGTGAGACCTTATAAAGCAAAGAAAGAGGGAGAAATGGACACCCCAAAATAGTTCGAGGACCTAAGGGGATCAATGAGGAGAATCATTAATGTCTGCCACAGAAAACTTGTTCTGCTTTTATTTTCTGAACTCATTGTTCTCTTGGGCATCCTTTGTTTTGTCAATGTGTCCTCTTGATGACCACAAGCCATCTCTCTTTTCTATAAACAGAGGCAAGTGTGGTCATTTAAAAAGGGGCAAAACTCACCTTTCTGTGACTGATGGATGCTGGATCCAATGCAGAAAATGCTCACCCTGGGTCTTTCCTTCTGGAAGATCATTTGGGGATTTTAGATGGCCACATACCACTATCACTTTCTCATGGATGATTCTGTTGTTGTTTAGTCACTAAGTCATGTCGGACTCTTTCTAATCCCATGAACTATAGCCTGCCAGGCTCCTCTGATCATGGAATTTCCCAGGCAAGAATACTGGAGAGGGTTGCCATTTCCTTCTCCAGGTGCTCTACTCCACCCAAGGATTGAACCTGAATCTCCTGCACTGACAGGTGGTTCTTTACCACTGAGCCACCTAGGAAGCCCTGGAGACTTCTGGGTGTTGCAAGAAGTGACAGCTTTATTAAAGATGGAGCACTGCATCCACAGTTCCCCTTTGACGTAGGCTTTGCATGGACTTTCACCCGACAAACTCACTTTTGAAAATGCCTGGCAGTTCTATTTTTAATTATTTAAAGATATTCCACGTTTCCCATAGTGTCTGCACCCACTTACATTCCCACACTCCTTTTCTCCACATTTATCTCATCCTTTTGAAAAAAGCTATTCAAGTATGTGTGAGGTGATAAGTCATTGTGGTTTTCATTTGCACTTTCCTGATGATTAGTGAGGTTGAGAATCTTTTCATTTACTCCTTGGCTGTTTGTGTCTTCTTTGGAAAAAATGTCTATTCAAGTACTTTGCTCATTTTTTAAATTGGGTTGTTTGTATTTTTTCTATTGAGTTGTATGAATTTCTTATGTATTTTGACTATTAACCCTTTATCATATAGATGGTTTGCAAATATTTTCCTATTCCCTAGGTAGCATTTTAATTTTGTCAATTACTGCTTTTGCTGTGCAGAAAGTTTTAGTTTAAATGTAATCTCACTTGTTTATTTTTGATTTTGTTGATTGAGCTTCTGCTGTTCTATCCAAGAGAATTATTGCCAAGACTGATGGCAAGGAGGTTTTTCCCTATGTTTTCTTCTAGGAGTTTTTTAACAATTCCATTTCTAGCTATTTTTTGTAAGCAGTGTGAGATAGGAGTACAACTTCTTTCTTTGCATGTGAATATCCAGTTTTGTCTACACGATCTATCACTGAGTATTCTTGTTTCCCTTGTAAGATATTAGTCGACTGTAAATGCATGAGTTTATTTCTAGATTCTCAGTTCTGTTTCAGTGGTCTACGTATGTTTTTCTTCCAGTAACACGCTGCTCTTATTACTATAGTTTTGTGATATGGTTTGACATCGAAAAGTATGATGTCTGCAACTTTGTTTCTCTTTCTCAGGATTGTTTTGACTATTCAGGGTCTTTTGTGATTCCATATATTTTTAGAGTCCAACTTATCACTTCTGAGTATACTTAAGGAAATAAAATCACTATTTCAAATAGGTATCTGCACTGTTATGTTCATGCTCAGTCGCTAAGTTGTGTCCGACTCTTTGCCACCACACATGTTGTAGCCTGCCAGGCTTCTCAGTCCATGGGATTATCCCAGGCAAGAATGCTGGAATGGGTTGCCATTTCCTCCTCCAGGGGAATCTTCTGACCCAGGGATGGAACCCATGTCTCCTCTGTCCCCTGCATTGAGCCACCTGGGAAGCCCACTCTTATATTCACAACAGCACTACTAACATTATTCACAATAACCACGATGTGAAAACAACCCAAGAGTCCGTGGATGGATGAATGGGGAAAATATGGTGCACACATACACTCAATGTAATATTTTCAGCCACAGAAAAAAGGAAATCCTGCTATTTGTGGCAGTATGGATGGACTTGGAGGGAATTATGCTAAGTTCAATGTCAGGTAATGAAAGACAAATGCTATAAAATCTCATTTATATGTGGAATCTGAAAAAGCCAAATTCACAGAAATTAAGTGTAGAATAGTAGCGGTCAGGGGCTGGGGGTTGAGGGAATTGGGGAGGTGATGTTCAAAGGATACAAACTTCCAGTTATAAGATGAATAAATTGTGGGGATAATGCAGAGCAAGGTGACTACAGTCCACAATATTGTGTCATATACTTAAAAGTTGCTAAGAGGGTAGAACTCAAATATTCACACCAAACACTCAAAAATCATAATTATGTGAAGTGATGAATGTGTTAACTAACCTTACTGTGATCATCCTTTCACAAAAAAATATGTATCTGAAATTATCATATGTTCACTTTAATAATGTTATGCATCAATTACACATCTATAAAGCTGGAAATTGTTTAAAAATAAAGAATTAAAATTTATATATAAAACAGCATGGGGAAGAAGAATAGGAGCAAGTGTATATAGATGAAGCAAGATTGGCCATGTTGAAGATTGATGTTGAAGCTGGATAATGAATTTGTAAGTGTTAAGTATACTATTGTGTCTACCTCTGTAAATGTCTGAACGTTTTTATAGTAAAAAAAGAGTTTAAAAAGAAAAGGAAAATGCCTGGGACTTAATGGAAGTCAACCTCCACACAACCTAGTAATCAGATTTGTCTTCAAAGAGCCCCAGGCCTGGAGCTTTATTTAATCAACATCTTCCTGTTTCTTCTCTTAGGAAAAAACAAAATATGTAGAGCATGAAATACATTGCATGGTGTAGTTAATAAAATATCTGATAATATTATTCAGTTGTATTTAATTCCAAGTGGCAACGGGAATAAAATGGTTGAAAAGACATGCCTACTTAACTTGTGGGATTTTGAAGTTGATGGGGGCTGGGCTGAGGGAGGTTTGTGTAGAAGGAATGGGAAGAGGTCACTTTACATGGCAGTGCTTCTTCAACCTGAATGGACATCAGATTATCTGGGGTGATTAAAAGAAGACATCCAGAAACTAGTGAGATGAATGCTGGAAGTATTTTAAGAATTTATGAAGCTCTTATAATCCTGACTGGTTAAAAAGAAAACCTTACAGAGATAATACCAAGAGAGGAAATCTCTTTCTCTTTTAAGTTATAAGTTTAAAATTCCTAATTACAATAACAGCAAGGCAAAATCAATTGTATATTTAAAAGTGCTCAATGATCTTGACAATATTCTTACTGAGTCTGCTTTTTATCACTTATATTTTTCTAAAATGTTTTTCATTTATAAGCATTCAAACTTAGTGGTACATAGTCATTCCTGCTTTCCTATAATTAAAAGTTTCTACAGTATTTCCAATATGTCTGTGCTATTTCTAATAAGGTCTTTAGTCTTCAATTTTACTTTTCACTTGATGCATTTTTCACATTTCACTGGGCTTTTGGAGAAAAAACCTTTGAAAAGAATTATCATTCCTAATATTTTGTTTACTTGATTTCTATTACTATTTTATTTGTTCATTTATTTAAGGTTCTTTTTACATTTTGCCCTTCCTCATTTGTTTTCAATTTTTTTGTTTTCTAATTAGTATATTTAGTTTCATATTTCTAAGCACCTCGGACTATATCTCCCAATTTTAAGGCATGGGATGCTCTGTTCATTTATAAATATTTCAATAATTCCAATTAAAATTTTGTTCTTCATAATTAATTAGTCAAAAATATGTTAATAATACCCAATTTCATATACATTTTATCTTTAGTTTAAGTTTTGCTATTTATGATCAATAAAATTTAGACTTACTAAAGTATTTTTTATCAACTCCTTAACTCCTGTGACATTAATCTGATTGTTGTATGAAATTGATGTCTCAAAGCAAGGGTAAAGATTTATAATTTCCAATATGAAAATCAATTTGAACTAGAAAAAAATAATTGAAAAGACTATCCTTTTCCCACGACTTTGCAAAACCACTTTAAGATAAACACATTTGTTGTATGAAATCAATGTTTCAAAGCAAGGGTAAAGATTTATAATTTCCAATATGAAAATCAATTTGAACTAGAAAAAAATAATTGAAAAGACTATCCTTTTCCCATGACTTTGCAAAGCCACTTTAAGATAAATACATTTTTCACATACGTGTGAATTTGTTCCTGAGTTTTCTATTATGCTCCACTGATTTTTTTGTCTGTCTCAAAGCTAATTCTGTACACTCTTAATTATGCAACTTTCTAGTAAGCCTTGATATTGAGCAGTGCAATTTCTCTAATTGTGTTTTATTCTTCATGATTATTATGGCTTTTCTTGGTCCTTTGCATTTCCACTTTAATTTTTTTTTCTATTTATTTTTATTAGTTGGAGGCTAATTACTTTACAATATTGTAGTGGTTTTTGCCATACATTGTTATCAATCAGCCATGGATTTACATGTGTTCCCCATCCTGAACCCCCCTCCCACCTCCCTCCCCATCCCATTCCTCTGGGTCTTCCCAGTGTACCAGCCCCAAGCACTTGTCTCATGCATCCAACCTGGACTGGCGATCTGTTTCACACTTGATAATATACATGTTTCGATGCTGTTCTCTCAGATCATCCCCCCCTCGCCTTCTCCCACAGAGTCCAAAAGTCTGTTCTAGTATCAGTTCATCAGTTTTCTCCAAAAAGTACAAAGAAAGGAATCCAAAAATTGCTTCTAGTATTATGACTTTGTCTACAATAAATTTTAATATCAAATTGGGGATAGTTGACATTTTTATAATATTTGGTCTTCCAGTTGGTGATACGTTATATCCTTTATTAATATCCGTACAAGAATACTAGAAAAACCATACCTATGACTAGATGGACTTTAGCTGGCAAAGTAATGTCTCTGCTTTTTAATATGCTATCTAGGTTTGTCATAGCTTTTCTGATACAATATTGATCTTTACAGCATTGGACTTTACCTGTATCACCAGTCACATCCACAGCTGGGAGTTGTTTTCAGTTTGGCTCTGTCTCTTCATTCTTTCTGGAGTTATTTCTCCACTGATCTCCAGCAGCATATTGAGCACCTACCGTCCTGGGGAGTTCATCTTTCATTGTCCCATCTTTTTGCCTTTTCATACTGTTCACGGGGTTCTCAAGGCGAGAATACTGAAGTGGTTTGCCATTCCCTTCTCCAGTGGACCAGGTTTGTCAGAACTCTCCACCATTATCTGTCCATCTTGGGTGGCCCTACATGGCATGGCTCATAATTTCATTGAGTTAGACAAGGCTGTGGTCCATGTGATCAATTTGATTAGATTTCTTTGATTGTGGTTTTCAGTCTGTCTGCCCTCTGATGGATAAAGATAAGAGGTTTATGGACGCTTTCTGATGGGAGAGATTGACTGTGTGGGAAACTGGGTCTTGTTCTGATGGGCGAGGCTGTGCTCAGTCGTATTGTGGGTAGTGAAGAAGAGAACGAAGAAAAGGTTAAGGACTTCCTGGTATATCCAGGTCATGGAGGGCAGGAAACTTAGGATGTGTTTAGGGGGTTAAGTAAATACATATTTTGAAGTAGCAACTTGTTTATATAAATCTTTTAACAGTGATAGAAGCCATATTCTCGTTTTGTTTCCTTTTTGTCTTGTGTACACAATCAAGGAAATAATCTCTTACCATTACCTTACCTCCCATCTCCCCACCAAATCCTCTTCTTACCAATATATTTTGAGGGGAGCAGCTTAGGTGTTTTGGTGAAATCTCTGCCTGAGATACAGTCTTTAAATATGTTCTGTCTTTGAGTAGGGTTTCCTTGGTGGCTCAGCAATAAAGAATTCTCCTGGAATGTAGGAGATTCAGGTTCGATCCCTGGGTTGGGAAGATTCCCTGAAGAAGGAAATATCATCCACTCCAGTATTCGTGCTTTGGAAATCTTATGGACAGAGGAGCCTGTTAGGCTACAGTCCATGGGATCACAAAAGTGTTGGACACGGCTTAGTGACTAAACAACAAGGGTGAACCAGAGTTTGAATATACAAAATGAAAAAAATCCAGAAATAAACAATTTGTAAGTTTTAAAACACATGCCTTTCTGAGTAGCATGATTAAATCTCATGCCCTTCTTCTCTGTCCCACCTCTTATTCACTTAGTAGCTGTCTTGATTATCAAATAGACTGGCATACTTATGTTCAAGGAACCCTTAGTTTACTTAATGGCCCCAAAGTGCAAGTGTAGTGATGCTGCCAATTGAGATACACCAGAGAGAAGCTGTAAAGTTCTTCCTTTACGTGCAAATGTGAAAGATTTGTTTAGTGAAGAAAAGAAACAATTTTATTCTGAGGTTGCTAAGATCTAATAACAACAATCTTAAATCTTTGAAATTGTAAAGGAAAAATTCACACTAGTTTTGCTGTCACTCCTCCAACTGCAAAATTAAGACCACAGTGTGTGATACGTATTAGTTAAGATGAAAAAGATATTCATTTGTACAATAAAAAAATTTGAGATAGCATATTCACATTTTTATTACAGTATATTGTTATATTATTATTTGTTATGTTGTTAATCTCTTACTGTGATAAAATTATAAGTTAAACTTTATCATAGATATGTATGTATAGAAAAAACATCATATAGTAACTTAAGTATTATCCTCAATTTCTGGTATCCACTGGGGACACATTCCCTATGGATAAAGTAGATTTACTTATATCCTTGGATATAAAATTTAATATATTTTCATATTCTTATAATGGATTTCATTTTTAAATTCATTTGCAAATCTTTTGTTGTTAACACATAAAAATGCAATTTTTGTTTATTGAGTTATCCAGAGACCTACCTAGCTAAAACACTTTACTAATTTTATTAGTTTGTATGTAGATTCTTTTGACTGTTTTTTATCTGTATATTCTCATAAGCTGCAAATAATGAAAAAAAATTATTTTCTCAAACTTTCATTATTTATCTATTTTCCTTGCTTAGAAGTATTGACCAAGAACTTCAACAATGTTATGATAAATAAATTGACAATAGTAGGCATCCTCGCCTCATTCCCACTGTTTAGGGAAATTGTTCTATATTTCTATATTAAATGTGTTGCTTGCTAGTGTATTTTAGTTGAATGCCTTTATCAGACTAAGGGACTTCCTTGATGGTTCAGATGGCAAAGAAGCTGCCTGCAATGAAAGAGTCTGTGGTTCAATGCCTGGGTTGGGAAGATCCCCTGGAGAAGGGAATGGCTATCTACTCCAGTATTCTTGCCTGGGACATTCCATGCACAGAGAAATGAATTACTCCCTTTGCAAAATATCATTGTGAGTATTCAGTTTTATCAAATGTACATTAAAATGTATTAATTTTATGCCAACAACCAAAATATATAGTTTTTAAAGCAAAACATAAGTATGAAAATTGACTCAAGAAGAAAAATAGGGATTAAAACATATAAACTTACAATATAAAATAAGTAAGTCTTGGGAATAAAATGTACATCACTATCAGTTCAGTTCAGTCGCTCAGTCATGTCCGACTCTTTGCGACCCCATGGACTGCAGCATGCCAGGCTTCCCTGTCCATCACCAACTCCTGTTGCTGAAACTCATGTCCATTGAGTTGGTGATGACATCCAACCATCTCATCCTCTTGTCATCTCCTCCTCCACCTGCCGTACAGTTAATAATGCTGCATTGTATATGTGAAAGATGCTAAGAGATTTTGCAAGTTTTCATCAGAAGGAAAAAAACTCGTGACTATGTACCAAGATGGGTGTCAACTAATCTTACTGCAGTGATCATTTCACAATACATTTGGCCCTCTATACTTATGGATTTAACCAATTGTGGGTTGAAATATTAAAAAAATAAATTGAAATTTCCAAAGAGCAAAACTTGAATTTGCTGCAAGTCAGCAACTATTTACATAACATTTACATTGTATTAGGTATTATAAGCAATCTAGAGATGAAAAAGCATAAAGAAGGATATGTATCCATCTCATATGCAAATACTATGCTACTTTACATAAGGGACTGGCACATTCTTGGATTTTCGTATTTTGCAAGGGTTCCTGGAACCAATCCCCCAAGGATGCTGAGGGACATCTGTATATGTAAATTTTGATTTATTGTGTATTGAATCTAATATATTGCATGCTAATTATATTTTTTAAAAAAACCATCAAGCAAAGAAGAAATGAAAACTCTTTAAAATTATCATCAAATAAATTTAATTTATAGTTGAAATGCCCAACCACCTACAATTTCCTATATTATCTATGCCCATTTGGCTAAAATTAGACAATTTACCAACTGTCAAGGAACAAGGAACAAATAACCTGTAATTTATAGAAAATATTCTAGAGACTAGAAAAAGAAGTAAAACTGACCAACACATTTTATGAAGCTGCTACAACCTTGAAACCAAAATTGGTTTCAGCTTGTTCCAGACAGTAGATATGGGACAATCCTATGAACACCTGCCTTATGCATATTGGAATTTTATATTCTAACTTCCATTATTTTTAGATTCTTTTACCTATTTTCCATTTCTCTTCTGCATTCTAGAAGATTTTCTTTCTTGGCTTCGGTTACTCAACCATTGAGCCAATTCATTAAGTTTCCTTCCCCCTCTGATTTTAAAAGCTTAATTTTTTTTGAAATTTGCCAATTATATTTTCATTCCATCCTGCTCTTGGTTGGTATTTTCTTTCCCTCAGTTTGTCTCTAAGTACACTTTAAACAGTCTTTAGTAAATTCTCCTCTTTAATACATTCCTGTTTTTGCTGCAATCGCTGATTACATCACAGGACAATTTCTTCATATGGTTTCTCATACTCAGTGGGGGGTCCTTTTGGAGGGCTCCTGGTGTGGATTGTTTTGTGGGGGAAGTCATGCAGAGTCCTGTGGAACTAACCAGAATCAGATTACTTCTCACAAGTTTCCCCACTCAGGACTTTTTGCATCTTCTTAAAAATGTTTCTTAGAGCCTCATGATAGTATCCTTTGTAGCTAAGAGCTTTAATTTCTCCGTGGCAACTCTGCTTCTGTCTCCTCCTTGATTAAGTCATCCTGCTTCCTGTCCATTGTTAGAATACTTCCAGCCTTAATCCACAGGCAGGACAGTGTGTATGACCCTGGGCTTTATAAGACCAGATCTCCTGCAAATATATAGCCATATCTTTTCAGTTTCTCCGAAAGTTATTCAAATCTTACTTTTGAAATCATATATCCAATACAAATAGCCATAGAAATTTAGTTTGGCTTATACTCTTCACTTGGGGCTCCCAGGTGTTGCTAGTGGTAAAGAACCTGTCTGCCAGTGCAGACACAGGTTAGAACCCTGGGTCTGGAAGGTCCCTTGAAGAAGGGCATGGCAACCCAGGCCAGTACGCTTGACTGGAGAATCCCATGGGCAGAGGAACCTGGCAGGTTACAGTCCGTGGGGTCACAAAGAGTTGGACATAACTGAAGCGACTTAGCATGCACACATATACTCTTATTTGTGGGTTTCTCAGATGGCTCCATGGTAAAGAATCCACCTGCCAAAGCAGGAGACACAATTTCGAACACAGAGCTGGGAAGACGCCCTGGAGAAGGGAATGGCAACCCACACTAGCATTCTTGCCTGGGAAATTGCAAGGCTAGAGGATCCTGAGGGTTACAGTCCAGGGGGTTGCAAAGAGTCAGACACAACTGAGCAATTGAACATGCATGTATGCATACTCTTACAACTGTGAAAACCTGAATTCTTTCTTTTTTCTTTCTTATGTTGGGAAAAGCATGAAAGTGTGATGGGGCTGATTATATTGCCTGAATGTCAGGAGTACGAATTAATAAATGTTATTTTAAAAACATATTTATCCCATTTGTAAAATATGTTTATTATTGATTTTGAAATTGATGAATGACCTAATGGATAGTGTAGTCCCTGAAAAGATAATGAAATTGTTCTCTATTCAGTTTATAGCTTATTAGGTACTTAGCGCATTAAGCACATCAGATAAACAGCATTAAAAGGAATAAAAACAAACTCACACCCAGCAATGTTTTTCTAAGTCCCATTAGAGCTCATAGAAAAGACCTCTGAAGAGAAAATTAATGGTGATTCTGTGTGCTTCTTGATATTTAAAATTAAATGCTCCAAGAAAAATCCCTTAAATTGAAGGTATAAAAAGAGTTTTCTTCACTTAGCACCCACTTCTGAAATGTATTTTGCAGCTGTATGGGTTACAAATCCTGGGGCCAAGGTTTTTTTCCCTATGGAATACCCTTGTGCTTCTGGCATTATTTAGGATGAAGGGCCTGCCTTACAAGTGAGTCTAATCAGGGTCTGGGTAGCCATCTGGAAGGCACCCAGGAAGAGCTGCCTGGACTCTGAAGTATCACTGTAGACAAACTAGAATCAATAAGTTGGACTTTTTCTTTCTCATGTGTATATGTGTGTTGTGTGTGTATGTGTGTGTGCACATGTACCATTGAGAGAACCAGCATCTGCAATAACATTAGAACTGCTTGGTCCAACTGGACTCTCATTCCAGTTAATACTCTGGTGCACCCAAGGCTTAGTCTGTCTCAAAAGGCCCTAGCTGAACTTCATGGGCTTTTCCAACTAGAAATGACCCAAGAGATCAATGTATTTATCAATTGCATCATGTGGATGGGGAACCTGAGGAAAAAAGAGACGAAAAGAATTACAGGTCCCAAGCGACCAACATCTAAATGTGGTTGTTCTGAAAGAGAACAACCTGGAGATCTCACTTTAGAAACGTGATAAGGAAAATGGCAACCAGAAGTGGACTTCTGTGGACTTCTCTGTGTCTCAGTCACCTCCTCTTCTCACTACTCACTCAGAGAAACAAAACGAACCCTCTTAATTGTCCCCTCACCTTGCAGGGAAAGTGAAAGTGTTAGTCACTCAGTCGTATCCAACTCTTTGCAAGCCCATGGACTGTAGCTTGCCGGGCTCCTCTGTCCATGGGACTCTCCAGGCAAGAATACTGGAGTGGGTTGCCATTCCCTTCTCCAGGGGATCTTCCCCACCCAGGGATCGAACCCGGGTCTCTCGCATTGCAGGCAGATTCTTTACTGTCTAAACCAAGTTAAAAGCAACAGCTGCCTTGTGTTGATATTGTGCTCTCGGGATGTGGATTCAGGGTTTTCTAGATCCCTGCTTATCTTAGCTGAAAGTCTCCAGATTCTCTCCTAGAGCACAAAGTTTCCACATTCTTAGGATGTCTATCAAGATCAGAGAGGGAATGCTGACTTCTAAGCCAGTTCTGATCAAGGGAAGTGGGGTAGAATCTCAGAGCTCTGAGTGACAAATGCCCTGTGGCAGAATGGAGCAATTACAGGTCATTCATTCTTCATAGTTCCATGTGGCTTATGCTAGCCTGCATCTTAGTGTTTATTTTCTGCACTGACAAGCTATTTTAAAATAACTCTGGCTTTGATTTTAACCAGGTATGGTAAGACACATAGTCACAGGAATGAATATGTCTCTCTTTCTGACTTAACTCTGTTTGACAATCGCTAGGTTCATCCACGTCTCTAAAAATGACAGCAGTATAAAGCAACTATACTCATAAAAATAAAATAAAAATGAAAAAAGAAATGATTGTCATGAAAGCAGTTTTTAAAATAAATTTATATATTTTTAATTGGAGGATGATTACAATATTGTTTTGGTTTCTACCATACATCAACATGAATCAGCCACATGTGTACATAGGTCCCTTCCCTCTTGAACCTTCCTCCCACCGCCCACCCCATCCCACCCGTCTAGGTTGTCACAGAGCACCAGTTTTGAGCTCCCTGCATCACACAGCAAATTCCCACTGGCTAAAGATACTTTTACTCGAAGTTCCCTAGAAACAAGAGGCATGCCATGCCAGGCAGGGCAACCAAGAGGAGCACCAGGGCCAGTCAGGATGAGGGGAGAACACGACCCAGAGCCCTTATCTTGGTTTCTGAAGGAAAGGCACGATAAGGCAGGGTGAGCAGATTTAGGATCGACTAGCATGAGCAATTTCAGCAGGTACTGGGGCCGAGGGGCTGTCCCTAGTTGTACAAGACCTGATTTTTCCCGTGAAAAGGGCAGGTGGCTATTGCCCCCTGCAGTGTAGGAGCCAGCTGGAGGAGGTGGTTGGGGGTGTGAGCTCTGGATTGGTGAGTTTGCACAACAAAGATGCACTTTCAGACAAGTCTTCTGCTCTCTCAAAGAATTAGCTGGTACTGGGGGGACAGTGGAAGTGGAATCTCTCTCCAGATCAGTGAGTCTCCAGATGCCAGAGCATCCAGCACACAGAAAATGTAGTCAGTGCACCAATATTCCTATTTCTGTCTCTGATTCCCAACAGCTCCCCCTCCCCTAGGCTGTACTTCATTCCAGATTCTTTCTTTCTGTCTGAAACAGACTGTTGAGTTTCTGACATCTGCTCTGGGTGACACTCTCCGGGAGGTGAGCAGCCCTGGGTTTTCCTCGACTGACTCCCTCCCGGTAGCTCCCTCTCTTGTTTCTGCATCAAGAAAGTCAGGCTCTCGAGTGTGGTGACAGCGGGGAATGACTGGAAGTCTTCATGGAAGAAACAGCTGGATGGAGCCTCAAGCCACTTCTGACTTACTTCAAAAGGTTGTATTTTGGGGAGAATTGGGTAGTGGGACAAGGCATAGAGCAGAAGGTACGAATTAGTATCAGGAAAAATGAAGGGAGTAGTATATATATATATACACACACATATATATATATGCATTTATTTTACTTTCTTCTGTCTCCTAAGAGAATACAGTGCTTAGTCCGAGGATCTCAGAATCCTCCCAGCTAAGCAAACTATCTCCGTGCCAGTTCTTCTTTTGCAATATGGGAACAATAATAATGCTTTTGCCTGGTGTTACCAGCCTTAAAGGGGCTTGTGTATGTTCATTTTCTAATATAAGGCCTGGTGTGGAGTAGGTACTTGGTAAATATCTATTTTTTCAGATTCAAAGAATTGGTTTTTCAAGATCATTTTTGTCTCTTCTTTGTCTTGAGCAGTATCCAAGATGGAAATAGCTATTCAAGCCATGGTAGCAACCTTACACCCCTTGTTCCCAGGCAGAAACATGGACGTTTCCAAACCCAACAGTCTTGGTTGCAGTAATGTATTTCACTAATGAAATTTCCATCATATTTCTGCTGTCCCAGCGTTTCCACCCATACTAAGACTTATAAGACCTGAGCTGTTCTTCCCACATAGCTGAAGGGTATTAAAGGTTGCACCAGAGCATCCTGTGGGCAGTGCAGAACAGACTGAGCCAGAAGGAACAGGAAACTCACGTTGTGAGTTAACTAAGATTTAGTGAGGAAATTAAGAAATAATTTTTTACATTGCTAGCACAAGAATGCAGAGCAAGTGCAGAAATTCCCACAATATAGAAGTGCACAGTTAAAAGGCCAACACACACTCACGAATGTGCACAGCTCACTCCAGATAACCACGGTTAACTCTTTGTGACATCTTCCCAGAGCTTGTGCTGTGCATTTACATACAATTACTGAATATTTGGCACAGCGGTAAAGAACCCGTCTGCCAGTGCAGGAGACACAAGAGACATGAGTTTGATCCCTGGGTCGGGAAGATCTCCTAGAGTAGGAAATGGCAAACTACCTCAATATTCTTGCCTGGAGAATCCCATGGACAGAAGCACCTGGAAGTCTATGGTCCACAGAGTCACAAAGAGTCAGACCGGACGGAAGCAACTTAGCAAGCATAGCACAATACAAATAGATACACCCAAATATTTTTAAATGTTACTTTCATCCCATGGTATAGCAGTATCACCCACAGTTTATGTAAATCATTCCCTTTTGAGGAAAAATTAACTCTGTTTCCAAATGTCAACTGTGGCAAAAAAAAAAAAAATGCTTCAAAGGACATACATATTTCTTTGGGTAATTATGTGGGGTTTTTTTTTTTTCTGGGATACTGATTTAGTTTGCTAGGGCTAAGTTAAATGCCACCAACTGAGGAACTTAAGTAACAAAAATTTATTTTCTCACCAGATCTGAAGGCCAGAAGTCCAAGGTCAAGGTGTCAGCAGGGCTGATTTCTTCCCTGGTTGATCTCCTTGCTTGTTGACGGTGACAGACATCTCCATGGCCTTTCCTCTGTGCTCCTGTGTCTATGTCCAAATCTCCTGTTCCTATTAGGACATCAGTGGTATTGGCCAGAGCCCAACCTAAAGGCATCACTAACTTAATTATCTCTTTTAAAGCCTTATCAATAAATATCAGTTACATTCTGAGGTCCTGGGAGGTTAGGACTTGAGCATAAGGATTTTGGGGGAGAATTTTGGCGGATATAGTTCAGCTGATAGCAGCTGGTAACTCTGGGAGATAGTGAAGGACAAGGAAGCCTAGCGAGCTGCAGTTCATAGGGTCGCAGAGAGTCGGACATGACTTAGTGACTGAACAACAACAAGTTCAACTGGAAACAGTGTTCTGGTTACCAGCTGTTTCAGAAACTGCCACAACACTCAGTAACTGAAAATAACACCAAATTAAACATATTCACTGATTCTGACGGTCAGGAATTCATTAGGTCCACACTAGGGACAACTTGTTCCTATTCCATGATACCTGGGCAGAAGACTGGAATCACCTGAAAACTCCTGGGGTTTCCAGATGCTCCTCCAGAACCTTGCCTCTCCCCTTTAAGAGGCAGAATCTGTTTTCCCTCCTCTGGAATCTGGCCAGGACTTTCTGGCCACCTCTACTGCTGAGAATACGGTTGAAGTAACATAGCGCAAATTTTGAGACTAGCTCAGAAAAGGAAAATCAGACTTTGAAATTTCTCTTTCTGTTGCTGTCTCTCAGTATCCTCAGCTTTAGAACCCATTTACCACACTGTAAGAAAGCCTAAACTTGTCCACATCAAGAATAGCTGAGGCCCCCAACCAACAGCCGGTATCAACCTCCAGACATGTGAGTGGCGAAGCCTTCAGGTGACTGCAGTCCCCAGCCTTTGAGTCATCCAGCCAAGGACTCATCCTCTTTGAGCAGAGACCAACTCTGCTGGGAAATGTCCACATTCTTGACTCTATAAAACCAGTGATCATCATAAATGATTGATTGGTGCCATGAAGTTTGGGGGTAATTTGTCACCAACCACAGTTGCTATAGTCTACATTCTGGCTCTCCAAGATTCATATCCATTCCACAAGCAAAATATATTTATCTCAAACCAACATCTCCAAAAATCTCATCCTACTAAAACATAATCTATAATCCAAATTTACCTAACTCAGGCATGGTTGAGACTTTATGTATGATCCATTCTGGAGTGGACATTCAGTTATAGACATTTCCATTCCAAAAGAAAGGGCATGGAGGGAAGAAGGGATCACTGGTTTCAAACAATTTCAAAGTCCAGCAGGCAAATTCCATTAGGTTTCAAGGCTGAGAAAAAAATCTTCTGTGGCTCAAGCCTCTGCCTTCTAGGCCCATACCTTTTCTCTCTGCACCTATAGATCTCTGTTACAGCCTTTCCTGAAGCAGATATGGAGAGAAAATGACCAAGATCCTCTTATTCTGATTTTCTTCGTGAAAATACAAAGTGAATTGAGTTACAAGCTAACATGTGTGTGTGCGTGCTCAGATGTGTACAACTGTTTGCAGTCCTATGGACTTATGCCCACCAGGCTCCTCTGTCCATGTGATTTCCCAGGCAAGAATACTGGAATGGGTTGCCATTTCCTATTCCAGGAGATCTTCCCCACCCAGAGATCAAACCCACATCTCTGCGTCTCCTGCATTGGCAGGTGGTTTCTTACCACTGAACCACCTGGGAAGCCCAAGTTCATAGAACTCATATGACCCAGGAACACTCTCTTCCCACACTTTGTAGCTTTGTTCACTCATTCATCATCTACTTTTAAAGATTCCAAACATATAGTGCTCTTGATTCATTTGTTCTTTCAACAAACATTTACTGAGCAAGTTCTATGTGTCATACAGAGAAGGAATTCTGCAAAGCCAAGAACAGTGCAGACAACAGCAAGACACCTGAACTTAGGGACACTTCATTCTAGAGGAGGAGATGGATATTTGTCTTAGTCAGTTCAAGTTGTCATAACAAAATATTGAGTGGTTTAAGCAATAGACATTTATTTCTCACAATTCTGGACACTGGTCCCCCTCAGCCACTGTTGGTGGGAGTGTAAATTAATAGAGCCACTAAGGAAAACAGTATGGAGTTTCCTTAAACAACTAAAAGTTGAGCTACTATATGGAGGCTAGTCTAAGATCAAGGTGCTAATAGAGGCGGTGTCTCATGAAAACCTACTTTCTGGCTTACAACATCTTTCTTGCTATGTGCTCATGTGGCCTTTCCTTGGTATATGCTCTTGGAAAGAGAAAGAGCTCTTGAGTGTCTTTCTCTTCTAATTAGGGCACCTCCAATCATGGGGTGTCCACCTTCATAACTTTGTCTAAACCTCATGGCATCACAAGGACTTCATATCCAAATACCATCACCTGGATATTAGGGCTTCAACTTACACTTTGAGGTGACAAACATTCAATCCATATTCATTAGATAGCAGTAATGAATAGTAAACTTCGCAGGTGGCGCAGTGGTAAAGAACCTGCCTGCCAACGCAGGAGACACAGGTTCAATCCCTGGGTCAGGAAGATCCCCTGGAGAAGGGAATGAGAACCCAGTCCAATATTCTTGCCTGGAAAATCCCATGGAGAGAGGAGGCTGGTGAGCTATACTCCATGGGGTCACAAAGGAGTCAGACACAACTTCAGTTCAGTTCAATTCAGTCTCTCAGTTGTGTCTGACTCTTTGAGACCCCATGGACTGCACCACACCCGGCTTCCCAGTCCATTACCAACTCCCAAAGCTTACTCAAATTCATGTCCATCGAGTCAGTGAAGCCATCCCACCATCTCATTCTCTGTTGTCCCCTTCTCCTCCCGCCTTCAATCTTTCTCAGCATCATGGTCTTTTCCAGTTCAAAAGCATCAGTTCTTCATCAGAATGACTTAGTGACTAGAAGCAATAATAAATACACAATAAATAAAATATAGTCTTAGATTTTGATAAATATTTTCAGAGAAGTAAAATGGAGTGTTGTAGAGAATACTCCTTTAGACTGAGTGATGGCTTGAGACCTAAGACATAAGAAAAGATGTGAAAAGAAGAGGAAAGGCTTTGTAGACAGAAAGCATCTAAGAGTGCTCAGAGAGAACTTCCTTGGTTCTCCAAGCTCCCAATGCAGGGAGCCTGGGTTTAATCCCTGGTCAGGTAACTACATCCCACATGCCTCAAGTAAAACTTTGCAGGCTCCAATTAAAAAAAACAAAAAACAAACACCCTGCAAGCCACAACTAAGATCCAGTACAGCTAAATAAATAAATAAAAATACCAAAAAATGCAAAGCTCTTGGAGTGCTCCAAGAAGAAACAGAAGTCCGCGTGAAGGAGACTGCTGGGTGACACAGAAAGTGATACAAAATTAGGTAAAAGAGAAAAACAAGTGAGAAATCCTGAAATAAGAAGTTTCAGTTGTATCCTAAACTCAGTTGAAAGCTACCAGAGTTTCTTTTTTTTTTTTTTTTAATGGAATGACATTATTTGATTTACATTTTAGAAAATTCACTCTGCTTGCTCCAAAAAGCAAGAGCAGAAAGAGAACAATGATGAGCCTTTAAAGTTATCCTGGCAATTCATGAACATGACTTGGGCCAGGGTGTTAATAACTTAAAGGAAGAAGAATGGAGACATTCAAGATGTCTTTCAAGGGCGCAATCATTAGGACTCGCTGATAGATCAGACATGGGAACCAAGGGAAAGACTGAAATCCAGGAGCATGTGCAGGTTTTGGTTGAGGTCACTGGGTGGATGGCGGTGTTGTTGACTCAGATGGAAAGAGTGGGGTCTGGGAGAACTAGAATTGCATAACAGGGTGTTTGGTGGGAAGAGGAGAATCACAGGACATATTTATTGGTTATAGTTTAAGTGTTTGTTAGTCAAGTAAGTGAATGTGTTGACCGTTGGAGAAGTGGGCTCAGCACTCAAGGCTGATCATATAAATGTGTGAGCTGACATTTACATATTAGATACACAAAGCCATGAGAGGAGGAAAGATTAAATAGGAGAGAAATGTGGCTAGAGGAACAAAACTGCCTCTGAGAGAGCCCAGGGCATTTTAAGGCTTACAGGACACAGAGAAGAGGGAGAAGAACCCAGATAAAGGACTAGGAAGGAAACACCCTGGAAATAGGAAGAAAATTGAGATGTGTGCTGACATTTTCAGAAGTTACAATTGCTATAAAAATTCTTTCTCACAACGAACATGAATTCTGACTCCATATTACTCTTACACCTTGGCCTCAGATCTTAATTCTGGAAAACACACCAAAAAGTTTCTAAAAAGTTTCATTATGAAAAAAGAAGGCATTTGGTAGCTGCCCTACTCTTGTTTGAATCCTGGTGCTGCCACTGATGAGCTGTGTGACCAGGGAAAGTGACCTAACCCCTGTGAGCTTCATTTTCCTCATCTCTGGGATGTAGTGTGACAACTACTTTGCAGGGTTGTGGTGGAGTTTGGTAAAAATGCGCTTTGCACACCTAGCCAAAAATGTATGCTTAATACATTGACACAATTATTAGCATGGTCCCCTTTATGCTACAATAGGAATTGTTGATACTTATCCCTACAGTCATTTGCACCCAAGATTTTCTAAGCTATCATTTCTCTTTCATCCTTTTCTTTCCCCCTCCTTTGGGCTTCTTCTTCCCATAGCTGGTCAGTTTTCCAGATTTCAAAGAATTCTAAAGCAAATAAATATCATCCATGTAGGTGATAACTTTTCTACAATCACAATGGCATGGCACAATATTTTGTGAAGTTGGGAGTTTGGGGAAGGAAAGGGCAGAGATTAAGAAATCAGTATCTTGTGGGATTTAATTTCATTTTCACCACTTAGAAGCTGTGTGAACTTGGACAAATCACTTAAACTTTCTATGTGTCATTTTCCTTATTTGTAAAATGGGAGCAGGAATATCAGCCTTGTGGGGTTGTCATAAGGATTACACAAACTAAAATAGGTAAAGTACTTAGAACCATGCTGCCTGCTCTATAGTGAGAAAGTCTCACTGAATATGAATTGCAATCTATATTCAGGATTTCAAGCAGATGAATTGGTAACCTCCCTTTCTCAATGTGTTACCAGAGATTCATGCCTTGTGAAGCAGCTGTGGGTTGGCTTTCAAGTTCCCTTTGACTTTGACATTTTCAGACGTGATAACTAATGAGACTCAATGTTTGGGGTGGGCTATGTCCAGAGGTGGGGAAAGCAGAATTGTTACTACTTGCTTCACAGTAAGAAACTGGGGCACCTTCAGGAAAAGCTATGAATTGGGGGTAAAATACCAAAATCATTCCAATTTGAATAATATCAAATGTCAAAACTTCAACTGCTTGTCTGGGTTCATATGTCCCACTTAGGTTTACAGTTTTCTTTGGTAATTTTTCTTTAGTAATAGAAGCAGAATGATATAGAGAAAAGATCATGCATTCGGAGTCAATTCCAAGTTCAACTCTTTTAGTTTCTCTACTTACTACAGAGTGGGTGAATATCTCAGAGCCAGAGTTTCCCCTGCCCCACCCCACCCTTCTCCCCCGGAAAAATGATAATACTTGCTTTGCAGGATGGTTACGAGAATTATGTAAAATAATAATAAGCAAAATAATGTACATAAAAGATTCAGCAAGGTGAAAATTATGCTTCCCTTCTCTACCTATCCCGCTGGATAGCAACTCTTTTGCCGGCTTGTATTCATTTCCTCCCAGATTCCAAAAATATCAATGCAGATGGCTCTTATAGAACTTGGGGAAACATCTACATATTTGCAGTAGTAGGTCCTGTGATTGGGTGATATTTATATTCTTAAAAAAAAAACTATTAAAATCAAACTTGAATGAATAAAAAAGAGTAGGTTTTTCAAGTTCTAAAAATATCACTCAGAAATAATGCTCTTTCCAGACCCCTGATGCTGAATAAGGTAAATCTAACCTCTTAGCTCAATAGACTACTGATAATTCCCTTTATGCCAATGGGAGAATTAACTACTGCCAAGATATTTTTAACTGGTCTGAACAAACACATCTTCATTTGCATCCAGAAGATGTAACCTTAGCAACAGTGTGTATTTTTGGACTTCTTTTCATTTAATGCAAATGAAGAACCACTGATACACCCAGAATGTGATGACAGAATTCAACCTGACCAATTCATGTGTCTGAGGCCTCCAACTCTCTTGCCAGCCCAGCAAGATTCTAATTTCCTGTTCCTAGTGTTAATCAGTATGACCTGAATTGATATTAGTTTAAAGCACTGATTTTTCTTGTTTGCTTTCTTTTACGTCACATTTAACTGTCTCCCTGTTATAAAGGGCCTAAAGTATGATAGAATCTGTACTTCAGTGTGGTAGGAGTTTAGGTGTCACATTTCAGTGGAGAATAAAAATATGTGCTTTTGCTTCTTCTGAACAATTGAAAGTCATTCCCCTCAGGCAGTCAGTGTCTTCTATAAAACTGAGGCCGTCATTAACTTTACTATTTCCCCTCCCTTATACAGTTGTGTTTAATAATGGATACTCTTTCAATATTTCCTTTCTTTAGAAAGGGAAGAGGGAAGTCAGGTTGAGGGTATTCTTTTATAGTTTGCTATTTCTTATAGCTCAGTTGGTAAAAAATCCACCTGCAGTGTGGGAGACCTGGGTTCGATCTCTGGGCTGGGAAGATTCCCCTGGAGAAGGAAAAGGCTACCCACTCCAGTATTCTGGCCTGGAGAATTCCATGGACTGGATAGTCCATGGGGGTCACAAAGAGTCGGACACAACTGAGCAACTTTCACTTTCACTGTTCTTCAGGAATGGAGAATAATAATAGTGATGGCAGAAAATGAAGAGAAATCAAAGAGCCTCTTGAGGGTAAAAGAGGAGAGTGGAAAAGCCGGCTTGGAACTCAACATTAAAAAGCTAAGATCATGACATCTGGTCCCATCACTTCATGGCAAATAGAAGTGGAAAAAATGGAAGCAGTGACAGATTTCATTTTCTTGGGCTCCAAAATCACTGTGGACGGTGACTGCAGCTTGCTCCTTGGAAGGAAAGCTATGACAAATGTAGCCAGCATATTAAAAAGTCGAGATATCACTTTGCTGACAAAGATCCATATAGTCAAAACCATGGTTTTTCCAGTAGTCACATACAGATAAGAGAGTTGGTGCATAAAGAAGGTTAAGCACTGAAGAATTGATGCTTTGAAATTATGGTGCTGGAGAAGACTCTTGAGAGTTCCTTGGGCTGCAATGAGATCAAACCAGTCAATCCTAAAGGAAGCCAACCTTAAATAGTCATTGGAAGGCCTGATGCTAAAACTCCAAATATTTTGGCCACCTGATGCAAAGAGCTGACTCATTGGAAAAGATCCTGATGCTGGGAAAGACCGAAGGCAAAAGGAGAAGAGGACAGCAGAGGATGAGATGGTTAAATAGCATCGCTTATTCAACGGGCATGAATCTGAGCAAACTCTGGGAGATGTTGAAGGACTGGGAAGCCTAGTGTTCCAGAGCCCATGTGGTCGCAAAGAGTCAGACACAACTTAGGGACTGAACAACAACAACTCTCCATGACACTTGGCATATAAAACTGCTGATGCTCACTTGGACCAAGATTTCCTTTATAGGGTGAAAACGAGGATGGAAGAGTAGAGTCTGAAGACTGCCACTCCCATCTTCTCTAGTTAATACCTGGCTTGTGCTTTTGTGCCGAGCAATTCAAAGATGGACTTGTGTGGAATGGTTTTTCTATGTGGAAGAACAAGAAATTATCATTTCCCACCAAAAGCAAAGCAACAAAAAAACGCAAGAGATATAGGGTTTTACCAGTCCAGTTTGAATAGTTGAAGCTCCTCTAGCACTAGTTTCTCAGGCTTTTGCCTGCCACTGCCATGGCCAGCTGCTCTTTAAACTTGTTTATCTGTTGTGTGCTGGAATAAGTGATTACATGAGTGACTACATTGCAATTCATCATCACAACTCACTCAGTCATAGGGTCACACTTGGTTAAATCCATGAATAAATCATGGACTAAGTCAGAGGGCTCAAGAGTGGAAATGCGAATGTATAGAAGTATCTCTAGGTGCCTGTGTGTCTGAATATGAACACACGTGGTCCTGTGTATACGTGTATTTATGCCTCGAATTTCATGAACCTGTGCATGTGACCTTATGGATGCGGGCTGTGAACATGTATGGAGGTCTGTGAGTTCATAGGGTGTGTCTTTAGTTCATATGTGGTGTTAGTAAATGTATGCCGTATTTCTGTACGTATTTCTGTACGTATGTTGTTGTGTAGGAGGAAGGGAGCAGCTGAGGATTAGGCGTCACTTATTTGTTCATTCAAGAAATATTCACTTAGGGCATGAGCAAGCCAGACTTGGAATCTGCGAGGTCATGGGTTCAGCCAATGGAGGAATCATGCCAAACGGAGATGAAGAAACATTGGCTTGACTGGTGTGCTTTGAGCAGTGTGATGACAAAGTCCTCTGACCACGGATGCTCCAGGGGTGGCTCTGGGGCTCAGGGATCCCTGCCCTATGAGTTCTGGACCCCTTCGAGTTTAATTCCATCCCACAGCCTCCAGTACTTTACAGCTCCCAAGGCCCTTGGACCAGTGCTTACTCTTGTGTGATCCTCATGTACCCTAAGTGAGATGGGTTATTAGAACCAGATGAATGGATAAAGAAGAGATATGGTACACATATACAGTGGAATATTACTTTGCCATTAAAAGGAATGAAATTTTACCGTTAGCCACAACATGGATGGGCCTAGAGAGTATTATGCTAAGTGAAATAAGTCAGGTGGAAAAAGACAAATGCTGTATGATTTCACTTATATGTGAAATCTAAAAAGCAAAAAAAAAAAAAAAAAAAAAAGAACAAATACAATAAAATAGACAAAGACTCGTAGGTATAGAGAACAAATTAGTGGTTGTCAGAGGTGGAGGGGAGGAGAGAAGCAGGTGAAGGGGATTAAGAAGTACAAATTTCCAGCCATAAAATCAATAAGTCACAGGGATGTAACAGCACAAGGAATATAGTCAATAATATTATAATACATTTCTATTATATGTGTAGTCTAGAGAAGTATCATATCAATATGTTGTATGCCTAAAACTGATATAATATTTCAAGTCAACTAAATTTCAATTAAAAAAAAATACAATAAAGATGGAGAAATTGAGGCTCCAGGAGGAGGCTTGTGGATGACAAAACTAGATGCAAAAGTTCAAATCCAGGTCATCTCAACTTGATTGTGGTTCACATTTCAGGAGTCTGCCTGCCCCACAGGCTAGGACTTACTCAGGGCAGGGCATCCTTGCTGTTGAGCTCCATCCTGACTTGGTGTCTGGGGTTGGATCTCCAGGGTCTGAGACTGGTGTGCAGGAAGCTGATTGGAAAGGTCCCTCATGATCAAAACCTGTGAAGAAGGAAGGATGTAGGACCAGGCAAGGAAGAGGTTGCATAGCAGTGCGGTTGCAAGAAAGGCCTGAGCTGATGCCATGGGCAGCTCGGGAGCTGGGATGGCCCTCGAGTTGTTTCCAGTAGAAGAAAGGGGCCTGGGGCCATTGTAGCCTGTTATGAACCATCACTGGAGGTGAGCTGCCTCTAAGAAGGGTGTGACCTTGGGCAATGTGGCTTCATTTAATGAAGTGGCATTACAAGGATTCAAGGAGAGGAACTCAGCCCAGAGCCATCTGTTCTCCACTCCCAGCAGCCAGGGGAATGAGTGACTCAGCCCTCCGGGGGAGATCTGGGTGACTCCACAGGACAGTAAGGAAGGAGTTGTGAAATTGACTTTTCTCTGCAACATACTTCCCTGTTCTCTTACCAGTGGTTTCTCCTGGAATGTTTGGTTTTTTTCTTCCCTGGCTGTCCTAGATTTTTAAACCCTGCTGCCTTCTCAGGGGACGTCCCCCGAGGTCCTGTGGTTAAGATTCTGTGCTTTCAGTGCAAAGGTGCACAGGTTCAATCCATGGTCAGGGAACTAAGATCCCACATGCTGAGCAGTGTGGCCAAAAAATAAGCAACACCGTTGCCTGCTCTGCCCCTTCCTCCTGAGACTGCCCTCTGGATATTGCCTCAGTGTGTGTGTGCAAGCAGGTGTGCCTGTGTGTGTTTGTGTGTGTGTGTGTGTGAGACGACCATCTACTAAGGCTTATGTCTGCATTGGTTTCTCAGGTTGGAAACTCTGTATTCCCCAGTAGCCTTGAGCACCATGCAAAACTGGGATGAAAATAACAGCATCCAGCCCTGCCTTTGCTCTCTGTCTGTGTTCAGAGCATCTCTGGGCCCCAAACTTGCAATCTTGAGAAACTGCCCTGACCTTTATAAGTGCAGAGCCTCCACCGGAGGAGGAATAACTCTGGGTTCGGCAGGTTTGAGGCCTCCTGTGTCCTCCGGAACCTCTCAGGGTGCCAGCAGGGGGGCCTGCTTGGGCAGTGAGGGATTCAGAGACAGATGCTAAGAGGCCGGAGCCTGTTAAAGAACAGTGGCTCCATTCTCTGCAGAGGGTCAGCGGTCACCCTGCGGCAAGTTCACTAGGACTCGGTCTGAACTCCTGAATTCAGACTCTTGATTAACTAAGCCACAGGGGCATGACCCCCGGCCCCCAGATGTTCTGTCATTGGACAGATTTCTCTCATGATCCAGGGGTCATGCCAAAGGCCTGATGTGAAAGGTCTTTCCTCCCCCAGAATCCATCCTCGTCCACTGCCCGTGGTTCATACTTTCTAATCAGGGAATTGGGCTCTCCAATTTGACTGAACTGCAAGTAGGGCTATCTAGCCACTTGCTGTAGCTGCCTTCCAGGCCAACAGGTGGGAGGAGGAGGTCTCACTGTACACTTGGGCAATCTCAGGTCTCCAGAAAGATGCTCCAACATTGCCATGAAATCTCTGCTGGTTGATAATAGAACTTCCCTCAGTAGAAAAGCAGTATTTTATCATGGGTAGTGAAGACATAGAGAACACTGTTAAGTAGGATAAAGAGCAAGGGGGTGTCTGATAGTCACTTTGGGACTCAGGCCAGAGAGTCTTCCTGGAGCTGGACATGCCAGTGATGGGGAGGAAATGAGTGAGGAGAGGAGTGGGAGCCTGACATGGAGAAGGCTCTGGAAGAGTACAGAGCAGAAGCTGGGAATGGCTCAAAACCAATGTTCCCGTGTTTGCCAAGCTGACGGCACCATCTCAATCTGCTGGCACGTGACCTTGGGGAGGTCAGACAGGCTTAAGCGTGGACATGGTATTGACCATAGGTTGTCCCCTACTCCATTTTATGGAAGCTGACTTGGGAAGACAAATTGTATTTGCAAAATGGCTCACCTCTCCTGGAGTCCAACGGAACTTTTCAGGGTGGATGACATCTGAGACGGGGTTTACCTGGTGGGTTGGGAGTTCCAGAAACAGGTCTTTTCTGTCTTGCTCTGTGCTGGGAGGGGAGGGGGCAGCACCCATAATTGCTAGGGTCTCTCAAGGATTGAGTTGTAGCCAGAGTCTTCATCACTGAATAGATCAGTAAGCAGGACCTTCCAGAATAAGACTAGTCAGATAAACTCGAGCAATCCCCCTCCCTGGGAATATATCTGGAAAAAATGAAAACACTAATTCAAAAAGATACATGCACCCCAATGTTCATAGAAGCACTATTTACAATAGCCAAGACATGCAAGCAACTCAAATGTTGATCAAAAAATGAATTGATAAAGAATACGTGGTATGTATATACAGTAGATTATTTGTTATTGCTGTTCAGTCACTAAGTCATGTCTGACTATTTGCAACCACATGGACTGCAGCACACCAGGCCTCCCTGTCCCTCACCATCTCCTGAAGTTTGCCCAAGTTCATGTCCATTGAAGCAGTGATGCTATAAATGAAATGGCATATTATGCAGTCATAAAAAGAATGAAATAATGTCATTTGCATCAATGTGAATGGACTTAGAGAATATTATGCTTAGTGAAAAATATCAAAGACAAATACTGTATGATATTACTTATACATGGAATTGAAAGAAGAATCCAAATGAATGCATACACAAAACAGAAATAGACTCACAAATGTAGAAAACAATTATCAAAAGGGAGAGGGATGGTGAGAGGGACAAATTAGGGGTGTCGGGTTAATAGATACAAACTGCTGCTCCTGCTGCTGCTAAGTCGCTTCAGTCATGTCCGACTCTGTGTGACCCCATAGATGGCAGCCCACCAGGCTCACCCATCCCTGGGATTCTCCAGGCAAGAACACTGGAGTGGGTTGCTATTTCCTTCTCCAATGCATGAAAGTGAAAAGTGAAAGTGAAGTCGCTCAGTCGTGTCCGACTCTCAGAGACCCCACGGACTGCAGCCTACCAGGCTCCTCTGTCCGTGGGATTTTCCAGGCAAGAGTACTGGAGTGGGATGCCATTGCCTTCTATAGATACAAGCTATTGTACGTAAAATAGATAAGCAACAAAGGTTTACTGTATAGTGGGGAATTTTACTCAATATCTTGTAATATTATCTGAGAAAAATACCGAATCACTATGCTGTACGCTAGAAACCAGCACACTAACTAAACCAACTATACTTCAATCAAAAAAAAAAGAAAATTAAAAAGAAGAGGAAGACTATGGCAAAGAGATGAAATTTATACAAAGACAAACAAGAAGATGTCATGCTCTTTGAAAATAAAGGACAATATTGTTTTATAAAGTTCTTCCTTTTTATGTCTGCAGTCAGAAATCTCATAAGGAGGGACACAGGGAGAATGTGGCCTTCAAGGTTACAATTCCTCAACAGAAGCACTTACTTTGGTTTCACCAAAAAAACTGAGAGCAGGCTGGAGCCTGCAGGAGAGCACTCTAGACAGAGCCAGGGCCTGTGCATGCTTTCCAGGGGTTTCCTGGGCTCTCCTCATGTCTTTGGGCAAATGACTTGCTCTCTCTGGGTCACCCTTTGCAAAATCATAAACTGAAAAGTGCCTTTCAGTTCTGACCCTCTATGGATCTATTTTTAACAAAACCAGACTCCCTCCCCACACTCTAAGCTTGCCATGGTGACATGTGTAGCTACACAAGCTTCTCAGAATTAGCAAGAAATAGCATTTGTGAAGTGTCAGCTCATCAGAAATGACTGGCAGCCGGGGGGTTCCAAGCCCCTCCCTGAAACGTGCTCCTGCTGCAAACACAGCCCACCTCCCCTCCCTGGGTTGCTGCCTCTCGTGTCCTTGCTGACTATGCCGTGTGTTCTCAGGAACAGAAATAGAAGCCGTCTGCCACACAGCAAGTGTGCTCCTAAGAGGATGGGGTGCATGTGTAATATTTTTCTTTTTTTTCTTTTTTCAGGTAATACTCTGTTAAAGAAACAATCTCTGAAGTGGAAGGTGGTGGCCCTGAAAAGCTGTGGGCTCCCTAGACAAGTCAGTTAACATAGCATCTTGGGGACCCCAGCTAGTTGTTGTTCAGCTGCTTAGTCGTGCTATATCTTTGCAACTCCATGGATTGCAGCATGCCAGGCTTCCCTGTCCTTCACTATCTCCTGGAGTTTGCTAAAACTCATGCCCATTGAGTTGATGATGCCCTCTAACTGTCTTATCCTCTGTCATCCCCTTCTCTTCTTGCCCTCAATCTTTCCCAGCATCAAGGTCATTTCTAGTGAGTCAGCTCTTGTCATCAGGTGACCAAAGTATTGGAGCTTCATCAGTCCTTCTAGTGAATATTCAGGGTTGATTTCCTTTAGGATTGACTGGTTTGATCTTTTTGTTGTCCAAGGGGCCCTCAGGAGTCTTCTCCAGCTCCACGATTGGGTGCCAAGAATGCTCCGAATCCTTCATCAACACAGGGATGTCCTGGGGCTGCATGAGGGGGCTTATCAACCTTTTGGGTGTAAAACTGGCAAAGAAAAGCATCGCCAGATTATTAGGATGCAGATGCTGCCTTCTTCTCATCCTCAGTTCAGGATTCCCATGAACAAAATTAAGCTGGCATCTCTGAGCTCAAGTGGCCCATAGACCAGAGACCATAGGGCTCTGAGATCATGCTTCCCAGTGTTCTCTTAGAGCAGGACTCCCCTCTCAACCTCCCTGACAAGGCGCATCCAGCTGCCTCATTTACCACCTGAAATCTACACAGGTGTCAGCGGGCTCTCTTGTGCCCTCATCTGATCTGATCTCACCGTAGAGTCTATCAGCAACTTGAAAATCCCATCATAGGCAGTGGAATCAGGAGTCCAAGTCCAAATGTCCTCATGTCTAAGCTGCATAACCCTGGGCAGGCTTTTCAGATATCTCTGTACATCTAAGTCAGCTGTAAAACGGAGATTGTGTAAGCAGTTATCCTGCCAGTCCTGTGGGTTATCATAACCATTGAGTATAGCATTGGGCGTCAAGCTGTTTGAAGCATGGCCTGGGCTGAGTGGATGCTCTGTTCATAGTCTAGGGCCAGACACAGGGAGCTGAGATAGAAGGGTAGGAATAGGACCAGGATGACAGCTACTTGGAGGAAAGTTTGACTCTGGAGGACAGGAAACGGGGCATGGAAAAGAGCAGAGGAGGCAGAAGTCACCCCTCAATCCCACCTCATCCCAGAACTGCCTCTTGGACACCCCTCAATCCAGGAATCACTGGCTTTCTCCCATCTGTGAGTCCATGCCTCCTCTCCCTGGGACAGGTCCCTGAGAGGCCAGAGATGCCTGTTTCTGTGTTTTCTCCATAGAAGCATCTAGTTCGACTGGCCTGGCAAAAGTTGCAGGAGCCTACGAGCCCTTTCAGAGCCACTTTCCTCAGCCTCTCGAGCTCCCAGACGCCCCAGCACAGCTCTCTCGTGATGTTTTGCTGTCCCAGCCTGGGCACACAGACACCTCCCTCCCCCCCTCACCTCTCCCAAGAGCCCTGGTGGGACTTCAGCCTTAGCTTGTCACCAGCCTCCTTGACAGGCTTGTCTAGGACATTCAACAAGAGTGAGCCCATTTTGAACCCCTGGTGGGCAGTGGAGGGAACTCAGACATGAGCGAGTATGGTCCCAGCTCTTGTGGGTCTTGGAAAGTTCTTAATGAATGAAGTCCTACCAGGCCTGAGGAATCTTGACTGGCTCATTGCTTAGCTGATGATGTTGGCGGCGGGGGGGGTGGGGGGGGGTGTCACAATTTAACTAGAGTCATGTCCACAAGGAGCACCCAGAACAACTCCTTCTCATTCATGTCAGAGCCTTTGTGAGGATTTTTATACCCATTTTCCTGATGAGGAAACAGGCTCAGCCAAGACTGACAAGTGGCAGAGCTAGGACCAGAAAGAAACACTCCCAATCCCAGATAATGAATATTCTTAATGAACCACAATACCTCACATGGCATGCTCCTTGAGAGGCCCAAGATAAATTCTGAGATGAGAATAGTGGAAAGAGGGCAAAAATAGATTTTGTTCTGCCCGGGGATAAGCAGTTATCCAATAAATGAACATGAGTCAGTGGGGAGGCAGCATCTTCTCCTTGGAAAACATGGGTGTAATTCTGCAATTAGACGTTCCAGTAAAAGTGGGTGGGCAGCAACTCGGAAATATAAATCACTTCCAGGAGGCTCAGACGAGCAGCTGTGACTCCATGGCTGGGGGCCAGAGAGGGTCAGGAACTTGATGCTTTATGTGGTGACCACCTTGAACCTGCCCCTGACTTTGGCCACAAATCCTTAACTGGGATTCCTTCTTCGCTTCTGCTTCTACAGTCTCTCCTTTTCTCACCATCTTGATGATATTTATTTTAAAAACGTGTGTGTGTGTGCCAGCATGTCACTTCCCTAATGAAAATACTTCATTAATTTTCCTAGCTTCACAAGGTGGAATCTGAACTCTTCAGTGTGGTTTACAGGGTCAGCTTAGGTTGCCCCCAAAGCAGACCCTGAGATAGGATTTGGGTTCCAGGCTGTCCAATGAAAGCAAGATGCCTGAGGCATTCACCCACCAATGCTAGTTCCTTGCTGGGGAGGGCTTGATTCTGGGGGTAGGAACTTACCAAGCCTTCGGTCTGCTCCTTGCACAACCAGCACACTCCTGGGAGGAGCGTGGGCCCCCAGAGAGGGAGGTGCAGCTGCTCGAGGTCGACATCACTGCTGTGTGAAGGGTGGTCCACAGAGTCAGCCTACAGGATTCAGGCAGCTAGTGTGGCATCTGTGGCGAGGACTCTGCACGAGTCTCCTTCCTGAGCTGCATCTTCTGCTCCTACACCTGGTCCCAGATTTCCCAAAGAGGTCACTCAATGAGGAAGAAAAACACACCGATCACACACAGCTATGTACCTTAACAACAGCGCATTTGGGACCTCTCTGGAGGAGGTCAAGACTTCACCTTCCAATGCAGGGGACCAGTTCCTGGTCGGGGTTGCCTTGCAACCAAAAATCCAAAGCATAGAAATAGAAGTAGTATTGTAGCGAATTCAATAAAGACTTGTCAAAAATGGTCCACATCAAAAAAATCTTAAAAAAAAAAAAAGAAAAAGACTGTTTATCTGAAGACACAGACAACTAACCTCTCCTTGGTAGATTGACCAGGTTGTAAATTCTGGACTCTTCTCTTTAACGTAAATTCCCACATCCTCAACAAATAACAGGCATGAGAAGAAACCAAATGAGGGTAAAATTCATAGCAGCAAAAGCTCAGCTTCCTGTGTGGTAGGCAGGAGGAAAGGCTCTGGGCAGCGCTCTCCCTGGACCTGGGCAGAAATACCTTAAGAACCTCTTGGGATACAAGTGCATCCTTTTGATTCTCCTTTATAGGACAAAGCAGAGACCTGAGCAGGTGTCCCGTGGACTGTAGCCCACCAGGCTCCTCTGTCCATGGGATTTCCCAGGCAAGAATACTGGAGTGGGTTGTCATTTCCTTCTCCAGGGGATCTTCCCCACCCAGGGATTGATTCCCACTCTCCTGGGTCTCCTGCATTGGCAGGCGGATTCTTTACCACTGGGCCGCCGGGCTGTTCCCAAACACGCAGTCTTGCTCAGATCCCCATTGTCTGCACATTCTGTTCCCTTTGAAGAGACTACTCTCTAGGCTTTGGTCATTACCACCTCGGCGAAATCCTCCCCAACCAACACATGTAGACAATCACCCCACCCTCCTTCTTCATCAGACTTGTAAATACTTTATTATAACCCTGGAAATCATTCATCTTTTCCTGGTCCTTCTTTTATTTTTAATATAAAGTGCTCATGATCATAAGTCTTAAGGCCTAAAGATTTTGAATCTGTTTTAATTATTATCTGTTATAATTTTAATTATTATTTTAATAGCCAAATCAGATATTTTGTAGGATAATATATGCCTTTTTTCATTTAAAAATTTTAAAATCTATTTTAGGCTAGTGGTCATAAAAATTCCATGATTCAAAAACATTTGCTAAATGTCTTTTATGTGCCAGGCTTAGTGGGACACACCTAGAATTTATTATTCCTAACCTTGAGAAATTTATTTTCCTGCTAAAAAATTGACATCTAAACCAGGAAATAATGCCAGTCACTTCGCAAACCAGCAGGAATTCATACTGCAGGGGAGTTCACCATGAGCTGGGGCAATGCTTTAAGGATGTGAGCCTTGGGGAAAGAATAGAACACACTATTTCTAATGCCAGGAGGAGGACATCCTAAATTTGTGCTGCATCTACTCAGAACCACATGGGAGGGGCTTCCCTGGTGGCTCAGTGGTTAAGAATCCGCCTGCTAATGCAGGAGACATGGATTCGATCCCTGGTCTGGGAAGATTCCACAGGCCAAGGAGCAACTAAGCCTGTGCACTGCAACTACTGAGCCTGAGCTCTAGAGACCAAAAGCTGCAACTACCCACACTCTAGAGCCCATCCTCTGCAACAAGAGAAGCCACTGCAATGAGAAGTCTGCCCACTGCAGCTACAGCATATCCCCCTCTTGCAGCAGCTAGAGAAAAGCAGTGAAGACCCAGCAGAGCGTCTTCAAAAAGTAATTAATTAAAAAAAGAACCACGTGGGGAATGAGCAAGATATGAGGTTGAAAGAGATGAGGACACTGACCATCTCCTGGAACAGCCTCTTGGTTCTGGAGTGGAGTAGGGGAGAATCTGGATGCCAGTCAGTGGAATTTGACATCCGACCACATGAAACCAGAAACTTTTTAGAAAATGTAGGGACATTAAGATGTCTGTGTTTCTGTAAAAGAATGAAACTAGAACACTTTCTAATGCCATACACAAAAAATAAACTCAAAAAGGATTAAAGACCTAAATGTAAGACCAGAAACTATAAAACTCTTATAGGAAAACATAGGCAAAACACTCTCTGACATAAATCAGAGCAAGATCCTCTATGATCCACCTCCCAGAGTAATGGAAATAAAAACAAAAATAAGCAAATGGGACCTAACTAAACTTAAAAGCTTTTTCACAAAGAAGGAAACTATAAGGAAGGTGAGAAGGCAGCCTTCAGAATGGGAAAAAATAATAGCAAACAAACCAACTGACAAAGAATTAATCTCCAAAATATACAAGCAGCTCATGTAGCTCAATACCCGAAAAACAAACAACCCAATCAAAAAGTGGGTCAAAGAACTAAACAGACATGTCTCCAAAGAAGACATATAGACGGCTGATAAACACATAAAAAGATGCTCAACATCACTCATTATTAAAGAAATGCAAATCCAAACCACAATGAGGTATCATCTCATGCCAATCAGAATGGCTGCCATCAAAAAGTCTACAAACAATAAATGCTGGAGAGGGTATGGAGAAAAGGGAAGTCTCTAACACTGTTGGTGGGGATGTAAACTGGTACAGCCACTATGGAGAACAGTGTGGAGATTCCTTAAAAAACTGGAAATAGAACTGCCATATGCCTCAGCAATCCCACTGCTGGGCATACACACTGAGGAAACCAGAACTGAAAGAGACATGTGTACCCCAGCATTCATCACAGCGCTGTTTACAATAGCTAGGACAAGGAAGCAATCTAGATGTCCATCAGCAGATCAGTGGATAAGGAAGTTGTGGTACATATATACAATGGAATATTACTCAGCTGTTAAAAAGAATGCATTTGAGTCAGTTCTAATGAGGTGGATGAAACTGGAGCCTATTATACAGAGTGAAGTAAGTCAGAAAGAAGAACACCAATACAGTGTATTGACACATATATATGGAATTTAGAAAGATGGTAATGACGATCCTATATGCAAGGCAGCAAAAGAGAGAAAGATGTAAAGAACAGACATTTTGACTCTGTGGGAGCAGGCAAGGGTGGGATGATTTGATAGAACAGCATTGAATCATGTATATTACCATATGTAAAATAGATGACCATTGCAAGTTCTATACACGAAGCAGGAAACTCAAATTTGGTGCTCTGGGACAGCTCTGAGGGATGGGGTGGAGAGGGAGGTGGGAGGGGGTTTCAGGTTGCGGGGACACATGTGCACCCATGGGTGATTTATGTCAGTGTATGGCAAAAATCACCACAATGTTGTAAAGAAATTATCCTCCAATTAAAATAAATAAATATATATTTTTTAAAAAGATGTCTGTGTTTGAGGAAGGTCAGTGTGGCCGCTGATGGGAGATGGACTGGGTGGGAATGAGAGGCTATCCCACTGAGACCTTCAGGAGAACACAGCACAAGGTGGGCATAGAAGAAGGAGATGCAGGTTTGAGGGGATACTGCTCTGGATAGCAAGAGAGGAGAAGGATGCTGTGTGAGGACTGCAATGTCTGGCTCTCAGCCAGAGATCAGGTGGCTGTGGTGGCGGGGAGGCTGGAGAAACTGACCCAAAATGGTGAAAGTCTTTAAAGCCATATGTGTGGGGAGTGTGTGCGTGTGTGTGTTCAGGGCACAAACAGAGTTTTGGCGTGAGAAGAGGAGACTGAAGCAGGAGAGGACACTGAGGCTGCAGAGGTAGGGGATAAAGCTCTTGCCTTTGTACACAGCTTGGTTTCAGACATACTTGTTGCTTGAGCCAATCTTTGCGGCTCATGGGGGCCCTGACTCTCCAGAGCATCAATAATGCAACATGGAAACTG